>NC_081834.1:48203377-48825378 GCF_030867095.1 Alligator mississippiensis | reverse complement strand
AATCCCCGTAGGCCCCTACCCATGACCCCTACTGTGGCCAGGTGATCTTTCTCTGTCGTGCGCAATGCATCAGGCATCCTCAAGCCCTTGTCAGTTCTTTTGGAGAGTCCATGTATTACTGTTCAGGGAAACAAGAGCTTGCTCTGTGAGGCCTGCTCCAGTCAGATTTCATTGAAGGTGTGCTAAGCCATTGTCCCATATTGTGAATGTTTCTCAACACAGCTTTCAGCTGCTATATTTAATAAAAGTTAAACATAGATGTAATTATGACTTATTATTTCACCTAGTGCTACTACTAAGAAAACATATTTTATTTCATTTTGATTTTTTAACCTGACACGTTATTAGATGATAATAATGCTGTGGAGAAGATGCAGATAATATAACTGATTATGTGGTCCTTGTAATGATAATGAAAGCAGACTCTTCCTGTTGGCATGTCTAAATATGTTGATGCATTTCAAATGAATTGAAGAGGAAAAGGAAATTCTTGTTTTCAAGGGGTAAAATCCGGGCTCTATTGAAGTCCGTTAGAAAATTCCCATTCGTCTCCATCTGTCCAGAATTTCAGACATCTGTGAAATCCTGGATAGATTGAGATGAATGAAAATTGTGTCATTATAATATAGTTTTCTTTACATTCATAATATCTGTTAATGAATTTTTATTTCTAATGTCTTTGAAGCCCATCCAGCAGAAGGGATGGTTTGTTTAACATCCCCCACAACCCCGTGTCCCAAAACCAGCCTGGGATCCCTGCTCTGGCAATGGAGAAATGAGGGTCCCACTCTTCCAAGACCTCACCTCTTTTCTACCTTTCCTGCTTATGAGCCAAATCCTTGTTGACTTTCTGTGCCTCCATGCAGCTGCAGAGGTATTTAGCTGCAGAGAGCAATTAGCAGTTCAAAGAGTTTGCCTTCTAGTCTCAAATCCCCTTCCCGAGATTCAAGGCTGCATTTGTCTATTGGGGTCAGTGTCTCTGTATCTCCCCCAGGGCTCTTTCAGGGACAGCAGACACTGAAGAGGTGGTTTGCTTGGCTGGCAGGCGGTTGTACGCAGCAGAGCCAGCCACCCTCCTCCTGCGGTTACAGAGAAGCCAGTGTAATTGCATGATTCTCTATGGAGTGAGAAGAGGCAGTTTCTCTGTGGCTCCAATACTTTACGTTCCTCCTTCTCTGGACACAGTTTCTGTCGGCATTGTACCGGTAGCACTCCAATGGGACCTCTCACAGGGTATTTTGCACTGTCACATGGTCAGTCCCAAAATTAATGCTATTGTGGTCTCTGCTGAAATAAAAGAAATATTAACCTGGGCTGCTTAAACATTGCAGAAATATCTGGTCTTTAAGGCTATTTCATGACATTATAGACTGTCTAGCTTACCATTAACTGGAATGAGACGGTGCAAACCTACACATGCATTAATGCACTGTAGTTATGGCACATTAAGTTTAGTACCTGTAATAACAGATACCAGCTCAATGTACAGCAGCCAGTACTCCTGCGCTGCAGTACCAGCTCACGCCTTTTTAGTGATACTAATGCACACTAGACTAATGCTACAGCACGTTAGCATGGCTTATTGCCATGACACACTAATGTGCGGTTGAATTTGTCTACTGTGTATTTGGCATCTCGTCCTCCCAAGGTACAACTCCTTCTTCTAGTGATAATGATGATGACAATTACTGTAACTGTGTCTGCTGAAATAGAAAAATGACTAACCTGGGCCTCTTATTCATTGTGGAAGTATCTGGTTTCTATGGCTATTCCATGAGATTATAGATTACCTGTTTTCCCTTTCACTTCAGTCTGACTGATGTGTAACCAGGGAGTTTGCCTATTAGTAGCACATGGAGGGAGCAAGAAATTACACATCCTGAATCAGGGCTGTTTGCTCAGTGGGTTCTGAGTGCTACGCTGCCATAGTGAGGGTGCAACCAGCACCTCAGTAAATGGACAAAACGCGGCCGTGGAATCTCCACACCTGTAACACAGAGATATCAAAGGTAAAAACACTGCAAACCCACCTATAGATAGACTTGCAGCATGATGGCCGGAGGGGGAGCTCATTAAAATTACACGTTACTTAAAAAACCTCTTGCATAATGCAAATTACAAGGATATAAGCCAGTTTTTCTTATCAGCCATCATGTCTGGCATTTCTTTCACAAGATGAAAAACCCAGTGACTGTCTCAGATCCCATTAGCGTTATCCAGTAGAAAGTGTGTGCATATTCCACAAAGCCTTGTTCTTCCCCGCTGCTTCAGGCCCAGCCACATGAAGAGGAAATGGAGACACATAATACAACTTCACCAATGCAATTTATTCTGCTGGGATTCCTGCACCACACCAATGAGCACACCTTCTTCCTTGCCCTGATTTGGCTTGCCTTGGTTACTGCTGTGTCTGGGAATACTCTCCTCCTCGTTCTAATCCAGGTGGATTCCTCCCTTCACACCCCCATGTACTTCTTCGCCAGTCAACTGGCCTTCATGGACATCTGTCAGACCCTAACTGTTGTCCCCAAAATGTCAGCAGACTTTCTGACCCCAGGCAATCCCACTTCTCCAGTGGGCTGTGGGTTTCAGATTTTCCTCTCGCTGACAACGGGTGGAGCAGAGTGCCTCCTTCTGGCAGTCATGGATTATGACAGGTACGTAGCTATTTGCAATCCCTTGCAATACCCTATTCTCCTGAGCAGGAGATTCTGCCTGGGGCTGGCAGCTGGGGTCTGGGTTGGGGCAGCAGCACATTCCTTGATGCATTCAGTTTACACCATGCACCTGCCCTACTGTGGTTCCAAAGACATTGACCAGTTCTTTTGTGAAATCCAATCCCTCCTGAAACTGTCCTGCTCTGACACCTCCCAGTACGAGACACTGGTGATTGTGATTGCCATTGTTGTGCTCCTCATGCCTGCTTCTATCATACTAGCCTCCTACACTCACATCCTCTCTATGGTCCCAAGGATGAAGTCAACCAAAGGAAAACAGAAAGCTCTGGCCACTTGCTTCTCACACCTGACTGTGGTGGGGCTGTTCTATGGCTCAGGCATCTTCATGTACATGAGACCCAGTGACCCTCACTCACCCGAACAAGACAAGATCGCCCCTGTGTTTTATATCATTGTCACCCCAGTGCTGAATCCACTGATCTACAGCCTGAGAAACAGGGATGTCTTGGGAGCCCTAAGGAAGCTGGTTGGGAAATACAGGGTCTTCCAGCAAAACTGATAGGAATCGGTACTAAATGGGGTCAGAGTTGACAAAGCTCCTTCCAGCACGGTTTTCTGAAACATTTAGGAGGTGACTGTATTTTTAAATTTACTTAGCTGCCTAATAATCCTTGTCTCACTTGAAATCAAGGGTATGCAGGCTTCCCTATCACACAATTGCTTTGGAAGTATTTTCAAGACATTATCTCTGTTATTATAGGCCACTTATCTAGACATAGGGATCCATAACCTTTAGTTTGTGAGGGCTGGAGCTGACAACCCAATCACAGCTATAGGCTGGAAGTCTTCACCCCTGGAGTGACCGGCTGCCAGCACTGATTCTCACTGCAGATTCCCACCCCTTTGCAGTGAGGGAAGCACAGATGTGGGCGAGGAGCAGGCTCAAGAGTAGAGAGGGAGCACTGCAGAGGGCTTGTGTGGTGCAGCACAAGTCTGTGTCAGCAATAGGCCCTCTATGAGCGAGCTGGAACCTCTTTGTGGGTCAGATGTGTGCTGTGGACCTCAGGTTGCCAACCTTTTTATTGAACTTGAAAAATTGTGTAGCCATCACCGTGGCCTTCTTCAAAACCCTGAAATTCTCTTGCAAGAAACACGTCAACATATTTAGGCAGAGTCACTTCCAGTAGCCACTTGTCAGAGTGGGACAAGGGACTTAATTTGACAGCTATTCGGCCAGCCTAAGTTACTATGCTAGGGTAGGTTGCTTTCGGGCAACACAGACACGTGCTATGTTTTAGGGTGTGTGTCATATCCAAATCTATGTTGTCTAGCGCAGGCTTGCAGCAACTGAATAAAAGCATTTCAGAAGTGCCTTAAGAATTGTGGGTCTGTTTCTCATTGGTCAAGGGTGCCCAAATAATGGAAATTCATCCACACAAAACACATTAATTCCAGCAAAACATGACCTGGGTGCTAGTCACTGGAGTCTGAAGCCAGACTGGGCCAGTACTGAGGGGTTCATCCAGAACAACTAGGAGGGCACAGAAGTACCAGTAGGCCCCTGCCCATGACACCTACTTTGCCCAGATCTTCCTCAGTAGTCTGCAGTGCACCAGGCATCCTCAAGTCCTTGTCAGGTCTTCTGGAGAGTCCGTGTATTACTGTTTAAGGAAACAATCTTGCCCTGTGAAGCCTATTCCCTTAAGATTTCCTTCACGGTGTGCTAAGCCATTGTCCCAGCTGGGAGTGAATCATGGTGACAAACCATTGGCTGCTGTGCTTCCAGGAAACCAATACCACCTTCAAACCCAAAGGACAAACTGTAGTGGACCGACTGCATAAGCAGAGATAAATCCCATTTCTCCTTCATGCTCCTACATGGTGTCCACATAATCATGCTAGTGAGATTTTTGGCATTTATGCACTGTTGTATGCAGCTACATTTGCCCTGGGCTTCTCTTCCAGGCCTAGACTTGCTCATGCTCAGGGCACTATGGCTGTATAAGTTCCCAGAGATAACAGAATCAGCTGGGGATGTGCTTACCAGCACGAAACTCCAGAAAATTGAGACCTTCTTCTTTGCCTCCATTTTTCTTCAGGTATGTATGTTGGGTGCACAACCGTAGTCCAGCACAGGAGGAAATACAATCTGAATTTTGTATATGTGCCCAAAATTGCCATAATCAAACTACAAAGATGCCACCTTGGCACATCAAGGTGAAATAGGATTTAGCTCTAAGTTTCCTTGTGAGGTTGAAGCTTGCCCTGACTTTGATCCCTGCTCCCAAACCCTTTCCCTGCACCCCTGTTTTCTGAGCCTGGTTTCTGACATTTGGTTTCTTCCTGATTATGACTCAGTTCCTGACTCCTGCACTACTCCTGAGCCAGCCCTATCTCTCAGGGCCTGAGTCTAGCCCCTAATGCCAGCTTGTTTCTGAGCTACTGATTCTGGTCCCTGACTTATAGGTCCTAATTATGAATGCTGACTGGTTGGAGGCCAGCACAACACCTGTGGCAGGCAACTTTTTTAAGTCTGTGAAGCAGGGAAACTCCTCCTCTCACCTCTCAGCATTTCTCCCTTCCAGCACCAGTAGGCCCTTCTTCTTCCACACTCTCCATCAAGGGATTGCTTGGAAGAAGGGCCGAGTGTCTACTACCCCCAGTGTCCACAGCTGATCCAGGGGCAGGGCGGGGAACAGGAATGGGGAGTGGATCCCCCCTTCCAGCACCTGCTCCCAGACTGAAGAGACCTGCGGGGCAGGCAGGGAGGAGCAGAGCCTGGAAGCCACTGCTGACCCGGAGCAGGTCAATGGGGGATCCCCGCCTCCCAGCCTTTTCAGCCAATCAGAGGCAAGGGGTGAGGTGGCAGCCATCCTGCCGGCAGCCCCTTCCCTCTTTCCCGGCAGGCTGTGCCATGGTCCACAGTGCCATGAAGACTGCTGGCTCCTTCTGAGGAGTCAGCATTTTCTTTTTTATTAGTATTTTTTTGCAGGGAGAGAGGAGGGGGAGGGGCAGGGGGCGGGGAAGAGGTTGTTTTGGGCTTTTTGCAGCCAGCCTACCAAAATGACAGAGTCTGTTGTTTTTCACATACCCCGTCATTTTGGCAGAGCCCGCCCAAATTGGTGGTTTCCACAAAAATTGCACCGCCATGAATTTTGTAGGTCTCTATTCATGGAGTCATGTAGTCAACCCCTCCAATGTGCTGTGTTTGCTAGTGTACACGTTCAGGCTGTGCACGTACCTAGCCATGCTTAGTTATTCACATGCACTGGGCTATGTATCCAGGAAGAGAATTCCCCTGGGCATGTAAGCACCCAAAATGCCATGTAGGTAACCAAAAAAATGACCACTTAAATGGCCAGAAAAGTACTGAATGCCAGAACCCAGAATTGCAAGTCCAGTACAAGAGTGCCGTGGCACCCTGAGGTAGTGCAGGATCCTCTGAAGGGTGCTGCAAGGTGGGAGGAGATAAGCATAGACTCCAGCATGTCCCTGCCTAGATTATCCCCCACCCCGACTGCCTGGCCCCTGTGCAAGGAAGTACTGTAATAAATAAATTAGCTTTTTAAATTGAGTGCCACCCAATTCACAAAAGTTATCGAGGGTGCCTTGAGTCTAGTGACTATTTCCTCAACTCTAAAAAAGTTGAACAATACTGAACTAGAGAACTAAAAATTGTGAGAAGATTTCATAGATTTTCATAGATGTTAAAGCTGTAAGGGACCCTGGAGGATCATCAAGACCAGCCCCCTCCCCAGGGGCAGGAAGTGAGTAGGGTTCATAAGATCCCAGCAAGATAAACATCCAAATGTCTCCTGAAGCTGTTCAAAGTGGGTGCTTGAACCACCTTCGATGGCAGGCTATTCCAGAACTTGGGGGCTCGGAAAGTAAAGAAGTTCTTCCCTATGTCCAGCCTGAAACGGTCATAGAGGAGTTTGTGACTGTTCGATCTTGTCATCCCTTTGGGGTGCTCTGGTGAACAGACATGCCCCCAGATCCAGGTTAATACCCCCGATAAACTTATAGGTGGCCACCAGATCACCCCGGAGCCTGCGCTTTTCCAGACTGAAGAGTCCCATAGCTCCCAGCCTTTCATCATAAAGTCTTTTTTCCTGACCCTTGATCATGTGCGTGGCTCTCCTCTGCACTCTCTCAAGCTTCTCCACATCCTTTTTGAATTGTGGAGCCCAAAACTGAATGCAGTACTCCAGCTGCGGTCTCACCAAGGCTGAGTACAAGGGGAGAATGACGTTCTGGGACTTGCTTGAGAAGCATCTATGGATGCAGGCCAGTGTTTTGCTCGCTTTACTAGCTGCAGCATCGCACTGAAGGCTCATGTTCATCTTATGGTCAATCATGTCCCCCAAGTCTCTTTCACCCTAGCCAGCGTAGCACTGCTCAGCCTATATGGATGCTGCAGGTTTTTCTTCCCAAGGTGGACAACCTTGCATTTTTTGGTGTTCAACACCATCAGGTTCTTGACCGCCCATGTCCCGAGCCTGTCAAGGTCAGCCTGGATCGCCCTCCTGTCCTCAGGTGTGGATGCTTTACCCCAGAGATTCACATTCTGCTTTGGATTGAAAACATTAAAACTTGACATTTCCCACAGGAAAGAGGGAAAAAAAAACCTCTTAAAATGTCACTGAAGTAAAACTGACAAAAGTTTTCTTTTGTCTTTTCTGAAATTCTCTTCTCTGCCCTCACTCACCCCAGGCCGAGGATGCCAAGGCATTCTCCCAAATAGAAATCTGCAGAGTCGTCAAGTAACTGAAGAGAAAGTGCAACTTAATTAACAACTTGGACAAGATTCCCCTTAGATTTTGAACTTATCCCTGTGAGTGATGTCATGGCTCCAAGTTGGACCTGGCTTTTTTGAAAGACTGCATTTCATTCAATAAGTTCTCCTTCCCCTCTTAGGTAATTTATTTGAGTAGCTCCAGAAACACATCTAAGAGTCAGAGGTATATGCTCCTTTGTTCAATAGAAAGGTGTTTTGTTTAATACCGAGTTCAAATTTGTTTGTTTTTTTAAATCTTGTCCATGCTGTATTTTTTCAACTGATTAAAATACTGTTCATTTTTTAAGACTAAAGGCCTGAATCATTGTTATATCATTTTACTTTTGGAAATTCAATGCAATTCATGCCTGAAAATCTATTAAAGCAGTGTCCTGTGTTAGAAAAAGACCATTACCACATACTAAAAAAATGCCGTTTTAATTTTTAATTAACTTTAAATTATTATATTAAATTAAAGCTGGCCAAAAGAGATGTATGTGGCTTGCCCATTTATTTACTACTGCAACTGCTTTTGAGCTGATAACTATTCATTTCTTATAGATGGTCATATGCCTCTGGGATAGGAAAAAGAAAGCATGCGACAAGTAGAAAACAGGAGAAGAGACCTGGAAGACGCCTGGCTTGAGAGATTCTTTTCAAAGAGAGACCCCTATTTTTGGCTGGAAATCGAACTTTTCTCTTTTCTAGAATGGTCCAAGGATGGGATAAAACAGATCAAGGTAAGTGATTGTTTTATATAAACTATGGCATGTAAGAATAGGTGTTTCTGAATTACACATCAAACGTTTATGCTACTTTAAAATCTGCATATAATAATCATAGAGAATTGGTCACATGAATGTTTCTGGACACATACAGAGGTACCCTTCAACTACCTGAAGTGGGGTACAAAAGAGGATGGAGGTAGAAATTGCCTGATCCTTTCTCTTATACCGGCATAACCTAGGAATGGGGGGGAAGGGGAGAAATCCTGGGTGAGTGGGGTAGGGGACATAACTCATGAGGAAAGAGTGAGGGACCCGGGCTTACTTAGTCTAGAGAAGAGGAGACTGAGAGGGGAGTTAATAGCAGCCTTCAACTACCTGAAGTGGGTTCAAAAGAGGATGGAGCTGGACTGTTCTCAGTGGTGGCAAATGACATGGCAAGGAGCAATAGGCTCAAGTTGCAGCAAGGGAAGTTTAGGTTGGACACTAAGAAGAACTTTCTCACGAGGAGGGCAGTAAAACACGGGAACAGGTTACCCAGAGAGGTGGAGGAAGCTCCATCCCTGGAGGTGTTTAAGACCCACGTAGACAAAGCTTTGGCTGGGATGATCTAGTTGGGAATGGTCCTGCTTTGAGCAGGGGCTTGGACTAGATGCAATCTCCTGAGGTCCCTTCCAACCCTAATTATTTTATGATTCTATGATATTTCACCTGCTATATTTAATTAAAGTTAAACATACATATAATTACTTCTAATTATTACATCTACTAGCAGTGCTACTAGGGAGATGTATTTAATTTCATTTAGATTTTTTAACTGAAAACATGTTATTATGTGATAATTATGATGTGGAAAAGAGGCAGATAAGATTATTAATTATTTAGTCCTTGCAATATTAATGAACACAGAAAATTCCTGCTAGGATCTCTATATACATTGATGCATTTCAGAAGAATTGAGGAGGAAGAGGAAATTCTTGCTTCTAAGGAGTAAAATCCTGGCTCTACTAACATCAGTTACAAACTTCCCATTCATTTCAATTTGTCCTGGATTTCAAACACACATGAAGTCCTGGATGCATTGAGATGAATGGAAATGTTGTCATTATAATGTATCCATATTTACATTCATAATACCACTGAATGCATTCTCATTTCTAATGCCTTTGAAACCCATCCAGTAGAAGGGCTAGTTTGTTTAAATTACTCCACAGCCCCGTGTCCCACAACCAGCAGAGGAGGAACGAGGCTTTCACTTCCCCCTTTTTTCTACCTTTGCAGTTTATGAGCCTCCATTCACCTGCTGTGCCAACATACAGCTGCACAGGTACGGAGCGGCAGAGAGTAATACTTTTATTTTCTGAATACGGATTGTGTTGGTGCTGTACCTGTAGCACTCAAATGAGACCCCACGCAGGGTATTTGGCATTGTCACATGGTCAGGCACTAGACATTTTTGGAATGAATACATAAATTGAGTGGGATCCCCCTAAATTGTTCCGCACCCTAAAATCATTTATGTTAATGGAAATGCTGATGGACATATTTTGTATTAATTATGTTTCAATAGTCTTTTAGTACACACAAGATTATTTGCCTGAAAGCTGTAGCAAAATGAAAAAAAAATTAAAATAATATCCAAATGTCAAGTTTTCATTAAAACAGCTTTCCATCTTTAACCTGCTTCTGTCATGTACTTTATTTGTTCTTCTTCATTTATAGCCCTATATTTGATATTATCTAATCCTTATGATTTACTGAACATCTGTTTTGGTTGCCAAAGTTGCTCTGTATTGATTTTCAAAAAAAAGCTGAGGACCTGCCCCCCCAAATTCACATGTATTTAAGGGGTATCAATTGGAGCACTTGAATAGTAAAAAACTAAAGCTAAGGAAAATCTTCTATTAAAAGCATATATGGTGGCACACTTGCTTTCAATGCTTAATAGAAAGTTATAGCTTTCCATTTTACTTCCAGAGTAAAATGACTTGAAATGATTAACATAGAGCCAAATATTCTGTTAAAAAAATTCAACCTCCTCCACTCATAGCTCCGGGCATTTCTGGCACTCTTGAACCTACCTCATAATTTTAGATTACAGTGAGCAGATGTTTTCACTGTATATTCCCTCAAATATAAATTGTCCCACCAGAACGGCCGAACAGATGGGAGAAGGTGGCAGGGATGGTGCACGGGGCACAGGAAGCTTGAGAGGGCTTGGGAAGCTCAGGCTTGTTAGGCTTCTACAATCCTGTGCACCATCCCTGCTGCCTTCTGCAGTGGCCAGCACACCCCGCTGCACTCCTGCTGTCTCCCCGCACTGCCCCAGGGTCAAGCCAGCCTGTTCCCGGGTGGTCCCAGGCAGTGGGAAGGCAGCGGGAAGACTGCATGGGATGATGGATGCTCCAGCAGCAGGGTGGCCATCATAGAGGACAGTCTGGTTGTCCTCTGTCCTCTATTGATATGAAACCGGATGCCTTCACGTCCTCTGTTTTTCTCTTCAAGAGTATCAGAAAACCAGAATGCCCTCTATGATGGCCACCCTACCCTATCCTACCCCCACCCTACCCCTACCCCACCCCACCCCACCCTACCCCAGCTCAAATGCAGCACCTGGCTGAATTCAACTCTTCCCCAACCCTGATCTGGAGCAGCACCTGGCTCATTAGCACCCCGGCCTGGCAGCCCCAAGGGGCACTGCACTACAGGGGGAAGGACCGGGGTCCCCAGGATCTCATAGGACTCTCGCCCTGCTGGCAACTTGCCTCCCAGACACGGGAGAAGCAGGCAGTCTCCACCAAAAATATTGAGGATCAGGTGCCTGCTGAAGGAAAAAAGCAGCAAGGGGCCCAATCCTCTTTCTCTGAAGAGCCTGTGCACATTCCTGCGGTCATGGGGTAAGCTGAAAGCTGCATCATTGCAATTTGTAAAGTTGCAGACTAAACTACATTTGTATGTAGTTTAGTTTCCAGCAATGCAAAGTCATTTAAAACCTCCAAAGGTCTTGCACTTGTATATTGTGACACCATTAAGCCACACAAAGTGGCATTTGTCATCATGTGCACATATTAATGGCATCACATGTACAAGTGCCAAAGTTATCTCTGCTGAAATAAAGGAAGATTAACCTGGGCATCTTAAGGAATTATGCTCCCTGAATCAGGGCCGCACACTCAGTGCGTGTTGACTTCTGCATTGCCATGACAGGGCTGCAACCAGTACCTCAGTGAACTGGATTGAACCTGGCTCTGGTGTCTCCTGACAACACTGCAGCTCATCCCACACCTGCAACATATGTATACCAAAAATTAAACCACTGCAACTCCACCTATCAATGGGCTTCCAGCTACATAATGCAAATCCTTAGATAATTAAATTACATGTTATTTAACAATCTTTAGACTAACTAAACACAATTTCCAAGGAAATGAGCCAGTGTATTTTATCAACCTTCATGTCTGGGATTTCTTTCACACGAGGGACAGCCCAGTGACTGCCTCAGATCCCATTAGCGTTACCCAGTAAAAAGTGCGTGCATATCCCACAAAGCCTTGTTCTTCCCCACTGCTTCTGGCCCAGCCACATGAAGAGGAAATGGAGACACAAAATGCAAGTTCACCAACAGAATTTGTTCTGCTGGGACTCCTGCACCACACCAAAGCTCACTCCTTTTTCCTTGCCATCATTTTGCTTGCCTTGGTTACTGCCGTGTCTGGGAATACTCTCCTCCTCGTTCTAATCCAGGTGGATTCCTCCCTTCACACCCCCATGTACTTCTTCCTCAGTCAACTGGCCTTCATGGACATCTGTCAGGCCCTGATTGTAGTCCCCAAAATGTCAGCAGACTTCCTGACCCCAGGCAACCCCATTTCTCCAGTGGGTTGTGGGATTCAGATTTTCCTCTCGCTGACAACGGGTGGAGCCTAGTGCCTCCTTCTGGCAGTCATGTCTTATGACGGGTATGTAGCTATTTGCCACCCCTTGCAATACCCTATCCTCTTGTGCAGGAGAGTCTATACGTGCTTGGAAGCTGGGGCCTGGGTTGGGGCAGCTGCAAATGCCTTGATCCATTCAGTTTATACCCTGCGTCTGCCCTACTGTGCTTCAAAAGCTATTGACCAATTCTTTTGTGAAGTCCAATCCCTGCTGAAACTGTCCTGCTCTGACACCTCTCAATATGAGACTCTGGTATTTGTGAGTGGCATCCTCCTGCTCCTCATCCCTTCTTCCATCATCCTTGCCTCCTATACTCACATCCTCTCTACAGTCCTGAGCATGAAGTCAACTAAAGTGCAGCAGAAAGCTCTGGCCACTTGCTCCTCGCACCTGACTGTGGTGGGCATGTTTTATGGTGCTGCCATCTTCGCGTACATGTGGCCCAATGCCCCTCGCTCACCAAAACAAGACAAGGTGGCCCCTGTGTTTTACATCATCGTCACCCCAGTTCTGAATCCACTCATCTACAGCCTCAGGAACGGGGATGTCTTGAGAGCCCTAAGAAAGCTGGTTGGGAAATACAGAGTCCTCCAGCAAAACTGACAGAAGTTGCTAGTCGTTGGGGTCAAATTACAATCAGAAAGCCAGCAGGGTTTTATGGAACATTTAGGAAGTGACTATATTTTAAAAAATAGCTTACCTGGCTAATGGTCTACATCCCACTGGAAATCAGGGGCACAAAGACTCTCCTATCACGCATTTCTTTGGAAGTAGCTTCAAGACATCGTCCCCACTACTATAGGCCATTTATCTAGGCATAGTGATTAGTAACCTTTTGCTTGTGAGCACTACAGCTTACAACCCAGGCATGGCTGTAAGATCCAAGTCTTTCCCCCTGGAGTGACCGGCTGCCAGCACTCATTTTCACTGCCGATTCCCACACCCTGCGCAGTGAGGGAAGCATGGACGTGGCAGAGGAGCAGGCTCCAGAGTAGAGGGGCTTGTGTGGTGCCACCACAGGTCTGTCACCAATAGACCCTCTATAAACCTGTTGGGACTTCTTGGGGGGACAGATCTGGCTCATGGACCTTAAGGTGCCACCTGTTGCACTGAACTGGACAACTCTGTAGCCATCACCCTGGCCCTCTCCAAACCCTGATATTCTTCTGCAAGAAATAGGTCAAGTGCTTATGCAAGGTCATTTCCAGCAGCTCCTTGTCAGTACTTTGGGCCTGGAAGTCTTCTTCCTTGCCTTGGTTTTGAACCCATTTGACCACCACCAAGGAGCCTGGCCCAGCCACACTGCTCCTGCTTGGCACCTGACTAATTTGGAGATGAAGCAGTAAAGCCACCTCAGGGCACCTCCAGCACCAGGCTGAAGCTCTCTGCCTGCAGAACTGGTGGGAAGTGGTGCAGGTGGTGCCCTAAGGACTGTTTCCTTGCCTCTGTCTCCTTTGGCACAGGCAGAGCAGGGGTCGGTGGGAAGAAACATGTACTCAGGAGGTCTGGGGATGTGGTACAAATGCAGTCACAGGTAGCATTGCCCTGAATTGCACCCACTGTGCTAAGGATTCCCCTTCTTCTCTGCCCTGTCGTAGAAGCAGGATATTACTGTGTGGTTCAGGCAGTGACATGCTTAGTATAATAAACATGTGATATACAGTCAGACACCTACTGCTGGAACTGATTGTATTTTTATTTTGGGAAGATAATATAATAACTCTTTCATAATGTGATACATTTTTAAAAAATTATTCTCCATGTCCAGGACCAAATGGCATCTCATCCTGGGCCACTGATACAAAATGCCGGGTAGTTATTGTTAATCTGATAAGGACGTATCAACATAGGAAACGTGTCTTGCCAGTCAGCGGTGTCCTCAAACATGGTGGGTTAATTAGTCCTTCCTTCCCACCCACCTTCACAGGAGCACATGAAAGGAAATATTCTGCTTCTGGTGTGGGGAGTAACATACACCAAATTGCCCAGTGGACTTAACAGTAGCATTGCCTAGCCTGATAATTTTGATAATGTAGATGTAATCTTACTGGTAGTTTAAGGAGCTGGTTACACAGAGCTTGCCAGACTTTACGTATGGGCAGTGGTCTAAGCTGCAAGGAGCAAATAGCTCATGATAGAAACACACTGCCTTGTCCATGAAGCCAGGTACAGGACAATGGAAGCACTGCCAGCTCTGGTGAGTCTGGCTCAGTCCTGCTGGTCTGACTAGAAGACTGACCAAACACCCAAGCAGCAGAATGACAGAAAATGCTCACAAGCTTTCAGGAGACTCGCTGGGGATTCAAGGGGAAAATATTTCGAGAAGCACTCCAATAAGGGACTTAACAATTTGTCAACTATTAAACCAGCTTAAGTTACCATTCTAGGATAGTCTGCAACACAGACATGTAGCATGAGTTTGGGTTTGTGTTGTATCCAATGCTTCGTGCTATAATGCAAACTTGCCATGACTGAATAAAACCATTTCAGAAGTGCTTTAAGAAACGTGGGTCGTTATTTCACTGGTCAAGCGTACCTGAGAAATGGAAACACATCCATGCAAGACACATTCATTCTACAAAACTCTACATGCCTGCTACTCACTGTAGACTGTAGCTAAATTGGGCCAGTACTGAGGGGTTCATCCCGAAAGCCTGGGAAGGGCACAGAAGTACTAGTAGGCCCCAGCCCAAGACACCTACTTTGGCCTGATCACTCTCTTTAGTCTTCAGTGCACTGGGTATCCTCTGTCAGTTCTTTTGGAGAGTCCATGCATTAGTGTTTAGGGAAACAAAAGCTTGTCCTACGAAGCCTGCTCTCCGTTTGGTTCCCCTGGGTACGTCACTGCAATTGGTGCGGTGTGGGCACAGCAGGGGGACCGGGCATCTGGGGCTGCAGGGAAATAGAGCTGCTGGCTCATGAACGTCACTGTGGAAGGGGAGACAGAACTGCTCCCCCGCACCACACTGGCCCTGCCCTGGGTACGAGGGGTCACTCCTTGGGTAGTGCGTGGGTCTTGGCACAGAGAAAAGTTTTACCAACACAGTTGAATGCCTTTAAAAGTCTTTCATTTCTGGCTCTCTAAGATTTTTTTCCCTGCGGAAAATTACCAAAGGATCTGGTAATTACAGACAGCTCAGAGTGATGTGGTGTCCACTTTTCTTTCTCCTTAAGAACCATAAAGAGCAGAGCATGATCCTGGAAGAAGCTTTTACTTGTTTTTAATCTAGGGAATTTGTTCTGCCATATCTTGTCCCGAAAGTGAGAATTTTTCAACTTTGGCTCTCAGACTTTGTCCCTGCTACAAATTTTGGGTAGTACAGAAACATGAGTAAGTTGGGGGAGGTTAGGAGATTTTTTTTGCCTGACTTAACTATGCCTTCTGTGTAGATGAGGCCTTGTTTAAATGCTGCCCCAGATGCTGTGTGAAATGGTAGCATTTACAGAGAGATTTTCCAAAGCACTGAGAGGAGCCAAGCACTCAATCCTCAGTGAAAGGCACCTACCTTTTATTTCTGCTTTTTCAAACTTCTACCCTAGATCCGTGGCTCTCAAACTGTCTTAGACTTAAGGTCGCCCTGTTCAACTCAAAGCAAACCTCGGAAAGTGCCAGCTCTTAGCTTTCACTTAGCTTTCATATTTTGGGATATTGGACAAAATACACAGCAATTTTTCTGTTGCAAAGAACTCAGATGAACCGCAACAGGTCAGGATGATGTTTAACACTATCAGACTCCACCCAGGGAATTTGTGCCTGAAAGTGTTTTTTTTTTTTTTTTAACTGATTTATGTCATTATAGAAATCGGGTTGTCTCACAGTAAAAGAGTGCCAGCTTAACTAGAGCCATTTTGTTGTTTTATTGTTTTAAAAATAATGGAGGCAAAAAAGTTTACATGGTTTGGTCATGTTTCGTTTTCAGATACGGAGACTGAAAGGGGTCTTAATAGCAGCCTTCAACTACCTGAAAGGGGGTTGGACAGAGCCTGCAGCTGGGCTGTTCTCAGTGGTGGGAGATGACAGAACAAGGAGCAATGGTCTCACGTTGCAGTAAGGGAAATACAGGTCAGATATCAGGATACCTTCTGATGTCCCTTCCAACCCTAATTTTCCAGGTGTCTATGAGCATTTGTACACACCACAAGATTCCCTGTTTATACTGCCACAGCTGTGTTTTTGTTTGCAACAGCAGGATTTCCTGCTGCTTTAAAAGTTATTTTTTGGCACATTAAAGTAAAACTGCTCGGACATGTTTTAATTTGTGTTGCTGCTGATTACATCACCTTATCTAAGGATTTGTGGCATGTTAAAACAAAGTGTAATGAGCCTCTTATCCACGTGATGGTGCTGTGGCTTTTTTTTCAGTTCACCCCTTTGTCTACCAGATGGTACTTTGCATTGGTGAGACACGGCAGCCCCATCCCAGGGTGGCGGGGGGCGGGCATGCCACAAACCTCTCCTCTTTCCTCCAGCCTGCGCTGGTGCCAGACACATGCCACCGCCTGCAGGAGAAGGAGCCACCACGCTCCAGCCCAGTCAGGACGGGGACAGCTGGGGCCCCTCTGGCAGGGCTGGGGGACAGGAGGCTGCAGGTCAGGAGTGAAGGGCAGCAGCAGGGCTGGGGGGGCTGTGGCTTGGCATTGAGGGGCAACAGGATGGGTAGAGGCACCAGCATGCTGCTGCCCTCCTCTGTGCGACAGGACTGCAGTTCCCAGCATCTCCCAGCTGTCCAGGCATGGTACAGTTTCCATGGGGACCCCCGACCCACCCACGGACACTGTCTTGTCTCGGGGACTCCAGGTGCACGGTGTCCTCTCTCCATCCAGGCTGAGTTTCTTCCAAGGGGAGAGTTTCTTAACACTCGTGTGTGTGCATCTTACCAATCACTCAGGTGCAATAAAGCGGCACGTTACCCTGTCTGTCTGCCTGCCTTCTTGTTTTTGTGGAGGAATGAAAATGCCTGTCTCTGGGTGGGGCGGGGTGGAGAAAATCCATTCCTCTGCCATACTTTCTCATTTTTCTGCACATCGGGATGGTTTGTTCCTCACTCTTAGTAAAGCGTTTTCCAAGTACAGCCAGCTCTTCTGGACTGCTTTCCCCATCATTTTGGCTTCCCAGGGGATCCTGCCCATGAATTTCATGAGTGAGTCGAAGTCTTCTTTTCTGAAGTCCAGGGTCCTTACTCTGTGGCTCTCCCTCTTCTCTTTCCTTGGGATCCTGAACTCAATCTCATGGTCACTGCTGCCCAGGTTGCTATGTCCCCTACTGCACTCCCCACCAATTCGTCCCTGATTGTGACAGCAGGTCAGGAAGAGCATGGCCCTTCGCTGGCTGCTCCAGCGCTCGCACCAGGAATTTGTCCTCAACACTTTCCAAAATCTTCCTGGATCTCCCGGGCACGGCTGTGTTGCCCTCCCGGCAGATGTCAGCATGACTGAAGTCCCCCATGAGAGCCAGGGCCTGTGCTGAGGAAACTTGTGCTAGCTGTTTGAAGAACGTCTCATCCCCCACTTCCTCCTGGTCTGGTGGTCTGTAGCACCCCCACCATCACATCACACGTGTTGCTCTACCCTCTGACACTAACCCAGAGACTCTCAATCGGCCTCTCTCAGCTTCATACTGGAGCGCTGAGCAATCATATGGCTCTTTGACATAAGGTGCAACTCCCCCTCCTCTTCCCCCTGCCTGCCCTTCCTCAAGAGTTTGTAGCCATCAGTGATAGTACTCCAGTCATGCACACTATCCAGCCAAGTCTCTTTTATTCTAAAATGTTAAATAAATCCAGGATTTGGACCAAGGACCCCTCACACCCAAAGCATGAATCATACCCCTAGACCAGCGGTTCCCAAGCCCAGGTCACGGCCCAAATGAAGGTTGCAGGGGCAATGCTGGTACTGCCATCCACAAAACAGGAACCATGCCACATGTCACAAGCCTCCCCGCCCCCGCCTGTGCCCCCAAGCTGTCGTGACCACCACTGCCACGCTCTGCTCTCAGCAGCGGGGTGCAGAAAAAAAAGGGTTGGGAATCACTGCCATAGACCAGTGAGCCACACAAAGCTTGGGCTGGTTTGAGATTTCAACCTGTAACCTCTCACAAGCAAAGGAAGATGCATAACCATAGTCTACAGAGCCACATTTACATGAGGATCCATGTGCGCCCCGCCTGATCTGAGGTCAGGCCGTGCACAGCTCCTGGTACCTTATCTCAGATATGTTGCAAAGTTTCACAAACAGCTTCTTTCTCATGGCACTGCAGGTCCTGCAATTGCTTGTGCATGGGAGAGGCCACATTTGCCAGCCAGAGTGCGGTCTCAGGGTCACGGGTGCTGACAGCCATGGCCCTGAGGATGCACTGGCTCCAGCAAAGATGGACCCAGGACTGCATCATCATTCAGGACTGGCTGGTGATGGCATTGGAGGACCGGCTAATGGACACACAGACCTGGTAGGTGGAGGATGTTGCCTGCCAGGGTGCACAGGACTGGCGTGAGGAGGTGTGGGACTGGGCAGACCAGGCAGTCTGGGTGCAGCTCCTGGCCCTGGAGTACTAGTGGGGGGAAGCCTTGCAGGAGCAAACTGTGGGCCTGCCAAAGGCAGTGCAGGCCACAGACAACCACTGGATGCTGAATACTGTCCAGACCCTAGTGGTGGCCCTCACGCTACCCAGTGTCCACACCCTGACCCTAGCCCCACCTGCCCCCTGGCAACTGCCTGCTCTCAGAAGCAGGTGCCCCCATGCACCTAGGTGGACGCCCTGCACTGCATCCAGAAACTAGGAGTTCCTGGCCTGGCTCGTATCTTGGGTCCTGTGCCACCCGGCCCCCTCCAACCTGAGCCCAGGCCCACTGTTCAACCCCAGACATATGCAGAGCTGTCTGCAGTGACGCCAAGACCAGACACTAGCCCTACTGACCCTGGGCACCAGCTGCTGGAGGGGAAGCCACTGGATGCTGTGCAGGATACCATCGCCCCTGGGTAAGCCCAGCGCGCACTGGACTCACCGCAGCGTACGCACCTGCAGGGGAACAGCCAAAGACCAGGGTGCTGGCTGACTGTGCCCGGGCTGTGCCCCATAGGTGCTTGCACCCCATAATCCCCAACCCCAGGACAGCACATAAACATCTTCAAAAGACAACTGGATGCACACCTTGCTGGGGTCGTCTCAGTCCAGCAGTCTTTCCCACCTAACAGCAGGCGGGCTGGACCTGTTTGATCTCATGAGATCCCTTTCAGTTTCTAACTTCTAGGTATCTCTCAATCTGTATAAGGGTTTAAGTACGTTGTTGCTCAGACCCAAGGAGAAATGTGTTGCAGGGAGATAATTATTTTTCCTTTTTTGGGATGGGAGGTAGGGAAGAAGGCAGGAGGCAGGGCAGGAAACCAAGAAAAATCCCACCCCACCTTTTTAAATTTACATAGGAAGAAAATTCAGATGCATGTGAACTGTGTGAAGAAAGAAAGGAAAGCCATGGCAGTCTGGTTGAAAGTCCCCGGTACAGGGCCTGACACAGGCTGGTTAGTGCCCCATGCCCTGTTGTGCCATCACATCGCTGTGGAGACTGGTGAGAGAGAAAAAGGCACTGTCAAATATTTTTTTCCTCGTACCTCAGTTGGTATCGACTCAGAGGGTGAAAAGTATTAAGGTTTCCTAGAGTTCCCAGTTTTATTATTGTATTATTAGTGATAAGGATTTATACTGTTAGTAGTAGCTTAATGTTAGCTAGTTAATGCCAGTAGTTGCTTAATTTGTACAGTCAGTACTTTAGGATTGATAGGAATTAGCATTTCAGAAATTCTTAGTGTCCCCCACTGATAGAGTATCCCCTAGTTGATACGGGTAGTGTTAGGAATAGAGCAAGAATGGAGCGATGACAAGGATCCCGCCAAGTGCATGGAAGTGGCTTGCTAGGTCTTCTCCTTCCTTTCTGCTGCTCTTGATCGCAAAGGCTTTCAGACGAGCTCTCTTTCACCTGGAGCAGATTTCTGATTGTCTGGGTTTGTGCATGTTTGAGAGGACATGGGTTTCTTGCAACCTCTTGGTGTTTCATATGTGAGTCTCTTTGGACTATCGTGTTGTCTGTTTCTTTTTTCTGCTGCTTCTCAAGCTGTTTAGTGTAGACCTCTGACCTCCCAGTCCATAGCTTGCCCTTTTGGAGTGGATTCACTGTCTGATCTCATTTTTGGGCACCTGCAAACCTGAAATAATTCCTGACCTCTCACTCTCTGGCCCTGCTGTAGCTATGCTATTGCTAATTCATTCCCATCAGGTCACACCAAATACATTTACGAGGCTCCCCCTATTTCTGCAATACCAGATGGCATTGCTGAATGATACTGGCCCAAGTAACTATATACATGTGAACTCTCCTTGTGTTCATCCTTTCCCTCTTACTTCAGGTCCTGCTGCTGATTTCAGGTGTCAGTAGCTTCACACCTCTATAGTCCGTCTCCACGTACCCAGCCACAGCATGAGCAGAGGTTTGCCTTGAGGAGCAGGGACTATGCCAGTTCCTGACAGGATCCACGGGTGCTGGACCTTGGGGCTCGCAGCTACATAGGGAAAGCTCCCCTGCTGGTTGTGTCGCAGGGCACTAAGGAGTCTGCTCCTTTACGGGCTGAAACTGCTAGGGAGAGAGCCCTCGCACCCAGGCAGCAACCCGCCCCCCGCTGCAAGTTGCCATGGCAGCAGGAACGAGGGAGTTAGCCCCCACCCACTGGCGGTCAGCTGACCAGAAGAGGCGGGGCCTGGGGCATATATAAACCCCAGGCTGGGAGCAGGGAGGCAGTTGTCTACCAGCAGCCAAGGGGGAAGGAGCTCTCCTAGAGGGAGCTAAGAGAAGGGGCCTGACTGCCCGTTCCGCTTCTGGGGACATTAAGGGACTTTAGGAGCTCCCCACGTACCCCGGCCTACAAGGCCTGTAGTGCTGGGGAAGAGGGCGCTTTTGAAGGGACAGAGCAATCCCTGTGCTGCTCGAGTTATGTTGTAGCCTAGGGGCTTGCCTTTTTTATTTCTGTTTGTAATGCCGGTGGATTGGGCTGAGGCTATTGGGGAAGGAGGAGGCCTCGCTGGGGGCCCACGACAGTGTGGGGATTGCAGTGCCAGTGTGGGCGCAGTGAGAAAAGAGGGCTGCGGAGAGCCCAGCGCCGAGGGGCGCAGGGAGAGACAGGGCTGTGGAGAGCCCAGCGCCGAGGGGCGCAGAGAGAGACAGGGCTGCGGAGAGCCCAGCGCCGAGGGGCGCAGGGAGAGACAGGGCTGCTGAGAGCCCAGCGCCGAGGGGCGCAGAGAGACAGGGCTGTGTGAATACCATCTGCAAGGCTTGGGGCGTGGTAAAGGGATGGTTTGGAGCCACACATCTATCCCATAAGGCTGAGGGTGTCCCAAGACATCCATTTTTTAAGATGCCCTGAAAAGGTGGAGGTGGGAAATGATGATGCTACCTTTGGCCCTCTCTCCTCACCAAGCACAATCCCAAGGGGAGCCAGTCCAACAGAGATTTATATCCAAGAGGGAAGCCCACCCTGGCCAAGCTTGCTTCCGGCCCTTGCTTTCCCTCCCCAGAATGGGACTCCTTCCTTGTCTCTCCCTGCTATGAGATTGGAAGCACTTTGCACCAGGATTTGGCCCCTTCTCATTCCCACTCCTATTTCCCTTGCTAGAGCAGGACTTGGACACCGGTTTCCAGCTGCATCCCCCCACCCCCACCCCCAGGGCAACCACACACCAGGCATGGTCCAGGCATGTTTGATTTTAAAACTTTGACTTTCCCCATGATGTAACCATTTTCTTTTAAACTTTGAAATTACCCATGACAAGAGACATGCTGAGGTGGTTGTACACTCGAGAGATGTATCCCTGAGGGCTGGCTGTCTAGTGGACTCTGGGGCTGGGTAAAGCCAGCAGTGACCAGAAATGTCTTGCACATGGGGTATGCCCGGAGGGTCAATTAGGAGGGTGGCCTAATTTAGCTGTGTGACTTCACTTCTCTCCTTCTCTGGCTCTGGAGCAGAACTGCCAGACCGGCCCCACAGCTGTTGGGCATGCACAGCTGCAGCTGGAGGCACTGGAGCTGCAGATGCCCAGATACACTGAGGAGAAACTGCGCTTGGCTAATGCTGATGTTCCCAAACTGCAGCCCACAGGCCATTTGTGAGGCACTAAGTGTGTTTATACACCGCCCCAAATGTCTCAGACTCTTCTGCCACACCTTGATGTCTTACTTGAAAAAATATATTGTGTGGAGTCTGCCTTATATCTGTGGCCTCGGGTTGAGGCCTAAGTACATGGTTCCAGCATCCCATGTCTGTCTCCAGCCTCTGATCTTAATAGACTCCCCCCCCCACCCACCCAATCTTAATAGCTTTGTAGCTGCCCCATTTGCTGCCAGCCCTTGCTCCCCCTGTCCAGAAAGGAACTCCTTACTTTTCTCTTTTTCCTGGTTCAACATCAGAAGTACTTAGCACCAGGATGTGGCTCCTTCTCATTCTCACTCCTATCCCAGCTGCTAGGGAAGGGCTCATTCAGAGTCCCAGCTGCATCCCCCAGGGCAACCAAGCATCCTGCATGCCCCAGGGTTTTTTGATTTCAAACCTTTGAGTAACTTCCTCCTGATTTCACCCTCTTCATTTAAACTCTGGAGTCACGCATGTAATGAGAGAAACGCTGAGCTTGTGTTACATTGCAGAGAAGTTCTTTCCCTGTGGCGTGGCTGCCTGGTGGGCTTTGGGGCAGTGATCTGGGCATATCACTTAGGCCCCTGCTTAGTTTGGCTAAGGCAAGTAGTGACCTGCAACATCACCTGTGCCTGCTGCTCCAAGATCAGCAACTGTATGAGAAAAGTCCTGGCATAAAAAGTACAGAGATGAATAACCTACTCCTGGAGGCTCCTTGAGGGTAATGGGGGAGCAATTGATCCTATTCATCCCTCCGGCTGTCAATAGGATTTTTACGAGGGAGGGTTGGGCACCAAGCCCCTCTGCTCTGCCGCAGTCAGGCTAGGGACAGGACATAGAGCATGGCATTTCCTATGCTCCCATGCCCTCCACACCCAGCTTCCAGTTGGCGCTGCACAGTCGTGGCACTGCCCAACCCTGCTTTATCATACTGCCACATCATCCTTTCCCCTCCCTAGCCCAAGAAAGGAGTGACATGAACCCAGAGCTTCACTTTGAGGATTATGGCCTTTTTCCTCCTGCTTTCAAGCCCTCCCATGTAACCTGCTGCAATCCAGGACAGCTCCAGGCAGTGCAGGGCTGCTGGGGAGGGGGAGGAAGGGCCCCAGCTTCCCTCCATGGTTGAGCTGTTAACTCCTGACACTTGACATGGTCCTTCTCTTCCTGCACCCAGCAAAGGTAACTCTGGTTTTGTCCCAGGTGGGGATCTTGGCTTAAACCTTGCCATTAACACAATGAGGAGGAGAAGGAACATGATTCAAGTTCCTGATTCCTCATCCACTTCCAGTATCCTCTGGGAGTCCACCGCCCCAACTGGGTGCTCCTGTGTTGGGACCATATTGTTTCTGTCCCTGAACACAAACAGGTCTGTCCCAACCTTTTCTCAAGGGTGTGCTGAGATCTCATGAGGCTGCAGCATATTCTCCTTAGTCCACCCCCTCCCGATATCTGATGTACCCTTTTCCAGCCCCATGTCCTCCTTATTATGTTGTACCAACCAAGGTCACCAAGGACATCCTGAGTCCAACTAATTTTTAAATTCTTTATTAAAATTGGGGGTTAAACTAAATGGGAGGTAACTTTCTTTTGGGGAATAAAGAAGGCCTTGCCCGGGACTGCAGATCCCTCCAACACTTGTCCCTGCAAAAACAAGGAAGAACAGGGGAAATGTCAGGAAAACACTAAAGCTGCCTGGAGTCCGGGCACAAATATCTCATTAATGGTCACTGTTGTGTCCATGCTGGCTGCTCACTGAGGTGTTTGGGCTGAGCAAGACGCTGCCTGACTTCAGCCATCACTTTCTGCCAGTGCTGGGGATGCTCCCCTGTCCCACAGCTGTTCTGGCACTTTCCAGCTGTGCGGGATGGCTGTGGTCTCCCAGCACAGTAGCATGAAGCCTCCTCCCTGCCCTGCAGGGCTTTGTCACCCTCACCTTGATGGACCCAAACACCTCATCCCTTTGGGCACCAAGCGGAGCCTCAGTCCCAGACAAGCCCCTCCCTGGGGAAGCTGCTTGGGGTAGAGGGTATTGGGGGGCTCCAGGGGATCTGTAAGAGGGATGACTGGGGGGAAGGAAGAGGTGTCAGAGGCCATAGAGGAGGTGTGTGTGAGAGGGTCCCTGGCAGGGAGAGGACTCAAAGCCCAAAGGTGCTCAGCTCCCTGCTGTCAGAGCCAGCCCCAATGACGCCCTCCCTGGCTGCATGTGGGCAGGCATTGATGTCCAGGGAACTCCCACATGAGTCTATAAACAAGCCTTTCACCTTCCTCCTCCTCTTACCCAAGCCTTGGCCTCTGCTGTAGGAGCCACTCCTGCTCCTCCTCCCACTCCTGCTCCCGGTCCCGAAAATACTGCTCTGCCTGCTGCTCCTTCTCGATCCAGAACTGGAGGTTCAATGGGATGCAGAAGGGAACAAAGGAGGAGTCAGTGCAGACAGCAGCAAGTGACCCCACAGGACACATCCCCACAGACACACAGCCACCCTGATTCACCCCACTGCAGGGACAAATGAGACACATTTACATTCCTCTCGATCAGTGAATGTGACTGGAGGTGCAAAATCATACACACAGAAACCAATCTCCAGTGCACAGGGACATGCATGTATTTCCCACAACACCCACAAATGTGTACACTAACTCCTGGAGTGCAGGCTTCTTACTCTGCATGTGTGTGTTTGTGTTTGTACACATCCATCATCCACAGCCCAATAACAGCATGAGTGACCTCTCACCAGACACACAGACACATCTCCCCCTTGAGACCACAAGGCCACGTCCCAGGACTTCACCTTCCGACGCAGTACCCCCAGCTTCTCCAAGCCGTGCAGCCGGACACGGGCTTTTTCCAGCTCCTCCAGCTGCCGGTTTCGTTGGTCCCATTTATGGACAGGGAGGAAAGCCCGGCAGCTCTGAATTTTCAGGCAGTCATGGAGACTGGTGACATCCTGCCAGGAAACAGAGAGAGTCCTTTAAGCACCTTAATATGGCCATGGGCTGGGGATCCTTCTGCACACTCTGTGGGATCCCAAGAGGGTGGGAGGCTGTGCCGTCCTGCACACTGTCGACAGCAGCCCCAGAAATCACAGGGCCCTGGCAGGCAGCTCAGACTCTGCGCAGGGTTGCCCAAGAGGGCTCCTGCCCAACCTGCCTGAACACAGCCTTTCCTGGTGCAACAGGAGGCCTGAGGCACTATTAGCTCCTAGGCACTGGAACGAGACCACATGGGAGTAGTGCTCAAAGCACAGGGCTCCCAGGCCCCATCCATGGCTCTGCCAAAGACCCTCATGCAGCCTGTGCCTTGGTTTCCCCATCTCCACAAGCAGACCATGAGCACATGGCTGGAAAAGCTCAGGTCATGCCACACTCACCTGGTTGGTGCTGCCGGGTGCCAAACGTCTGTCCATTGCCCTTGTCCGGCCATCTGTGGGGGTGCTGGTTTTGGACCTGGCAGGAGCGGTCCTCAGTCTTTCAAGAGGTGTCAGTGGGATGGCCTTGTTTTGCCGGCTGCCCGGGACCTGGAGCTCTGGGAGCTGGAGGAAGGGAAGAGAGGATTGGCAGAAGGCACTCTGGGGCCTAGTCTCCCCGGGTGGGGATGACCAACTCTTTTGCAGTTTATGAGAAAGCAGTAGGGGCACTTTCCCTCTGTAGTGGGGAATGCCATGGTCCTGAAGTCCTAGGTCCTGCCAAAGACTAGTATAGTCCCTGCTCCCTATGGGAAAGCTCTGCTTTTTCTATGGCCAGGTGCTTTGAAAGGTAATATTGTAGGGCCTGAAGCTACTGAAATCTTCAGCAGCAGGAACTGAAGGGAAAAGGTGAGGGTGAGGATGAGGACATGGGAGGCAATGTTTCTATAATAATTTGGGTCTGCATTTTTCAGAAATCCCACATGGTTTTGCAGAAGACTGGGTGAAGGAACCGTGCAAAGCTGTTTGGTCAGATCTGATAGGAATGAACCACCATTAGCATGTCTAGAGGACGGCCAGATGGCACCAACCTTGAGCAAGTGTTGCACTCTCCAGCTCTCCCCAACACCTTGCTCAGGACACTACATTTCTCATCACGCCTCTGCAAGACAGGCAGTCACTCCTGCAGGTTGGCAGAAGCCCAAACATGAGATTTAAATGTGATTCCATTGCAAGAGCCCAAACTACAGACCAGGACCATAGGGGTCTATACTAAACACATGGAGAAGCAGCGGGAAAAAGGAAGACAGCAACACACTAGAAGACAGTCAGAAGAGACTCACAAATTGCATAGCAAGAGGTTGCAAGGAACCCCGAGCACATGAGAAGGGAGAAACCAGACAATGTCCTACATTGGAAAGCCGCAGGTGAGAGACAGAACCAGAGTGCAAGACTTCGCCACCGAGAGCAAGAGAAACGAAGGAGAAGCCCTAGCAAGCCACTTACACGCACTGGGCAGGATCCTGGTCTTCTGTCCATTCTTGTCTTTTCCCTGAAGCTGTCCTTATAAACTAGGGGGTATCTTATCACTAGGGGATGTTAATAATTTTTCAAAAACTAATTCCTACTAATTCTAAGATAACTCTACTGACTATACAATAGTAAGCTACAAACTATATAAACTAACTAATATCAACCTATCAACTAAGCTGCTAACAATATAAATCCTAATCACTAATGCTAGAAATAGAGGGGCAACAATAAACAACACCTGGGAAACCTAGTCAAACTAACCACTCGCTCTCGGGGGATACCAGCAGAGGTATGGGAAGAAATACTCGAGGCTGCCTTTTTCCCTCTCACATCACAAGTCTCCCTGGTGACAAGATGGCCCATGTCATAAAGGAGCATGTGACGTAAAGCAACCTGTGTCAGGCCCTGTACCTGGGGTTTCCAACCAGGCTGCCTCGGATATCCATTTTTCTTTTCAAGTGTACACATGAATCTGAACTTCTTTCTGTGTAAATAAAAAAGGACAGCGGAGCACGGGAAGGGATATTCCTCCGGTTCCTGTGCCTCCTCTTCCCATCTTCCCCATGCCTGTCCCCGCAAAAGGAGAAAAAATATTTTCCTGAAAGACACTGTGCCTTGCCATCTGATCAATAGTTTATTTAAATCCTTCCCCATGACTTGGGAAACAGTGATGCTTTGTCATGAAATCCCATTTCCTAAGCTCCTGCACAGGATCAGGAAACAAAACATGTCTGATTTTCCCTGTGCACCGCTTGAGAACAGGGTGTCGGAGATTTTCCTTTGAATGTCTAGGTTTTCTGTGGCTGGATTCCCTCTTTTTGCCTTTACATTTGATTTCATGGCTGGAACAAAACAAAACAAAAGTTAGTGGTCAACAAGGTCCTTGCAAGGATCCTTTGCTCTAAAACACTGATCTTAAACTCATCTGGCCAGCTAATTTTCCCATGCCCAGTCCATGGCTTGCTAGGGGCTCTCCTTCATTTCTTTTGATCTTGGTTGGAAAGTCTTGCACACTGGTTCTCTCTCCCCTGGAGCGGTTTTCCACAGCAGGACAGTGTGTGCATCTGTGTATGTTCTCTCATCTCATGCTTGGTGGTCCTTGCTATCTCTTGCTGCTGTGAGTCTCTTCTGGATGTCTTTTAGCCTTGCATTTTCTGTTTATTTTTCCTCCTGCTTCTCCATCTGTTTAGTGTAGACCTGAATTCTCCTGGTCGGTAGCTTGGACTCTTGGAAGGGAGTCACTGTCTGGTCTCATCTTTGGGCTAGTGCCACCCTGAAAAAAGGAGCAGCCTTATAACCCCAAAGTGCACCCCACCTCCCAGTGACAACCATCACCTCCCTGGCTCTGTTCAGGGAAAGAGAAGGTGAAATCCTCAGGGACTAAAGTCATTGCCATGGGAATGCAGCACAGCTTCCTCCCACACAATACACGCCTGCCCCAGCTGCAGGGGAGCCAGCAGTCCCTTGCTCCCTGTGGTGCTCCAAAAGTACTTTGCAGTGGTCCCTCTAAGACAGGACTTCAGAGCTGCTTCTCTTATTCAGAGCTACTGCTGTAACATTAAGTTGTTCAAAAGATTTTGCAATGGCTTCACATGACATAGATGGGTTTCATCAACAGACTCTGAGAGAGAGAGAGAAAGGACAGGAGTTTGCACTCTAGGAAATCCGGCTCACTGTATAGTAAGATCGCTGCAGCTAGACACCACTTGGATGTAACAGGCTTCTTCTGAAGTCTCAGCCCCACCAAAAAGGATCAAATACAATGCAATAACCCAACACCCACCTCCTGAGTCCAGGAAGCACTTCTCAGCAGCTCCTGGAGCTTCATATGAATCCAAAACATGCCAGGATAGGCAATTCTTTGCAGATTTTATTCAAAGACACACATTGTCTCCTCAGCCAATGTCTGCCTAGCCTCACATTTTTAAGGCCAGTGAGTTTTAACCAATTGCTCTGCCCTACTGTCTATGTGGGTGACTGAGGTAATGTGAGAGCAAAGGGAATGATCAGACGGGGTCAGCAATAGCAAGTGGGAAGTATCATTCCTATTTATAGGAACGCCTGGGGCAAAGCTCTACCCAGGAGATCTCTTACAATCTTTTCTCCAGTGCCTGATGCTGAAAGCTTGCAACTGAAAAAATTATTTTTTGTGCCAAAAAATGTAGGTCTAATAAAAGATATCATCTCTACTTCAAGCCCTGATTGCTTCCAATGTAGAGATACTTTTTGGTTCACTGCCCCAGCCACAAACTTCAACCAAGGAAAGCTTACTGAAAATGGTGTTTGCTAACTGGTTTCTCCTGTCACTCATTTTCCCACGGTGTATGATGAGCTCTAGCTGCCATGTTTCAAGACACCAACTTCCTTACGTGACAGGAAGGCACAATGGCACAATCTAGCATCTTACTGGGGATATCAGGGCACACCTCTACCTAGAGTCCACCAGACATGATGAGATCTCATATGAGAGACACACTTTGCTTCCAGCTTTCACGAGTTTTGCCCCAGAACGGGCAGGGGACAGACTGCAGCTGGATGTACAAAATGCAGGGCTAATTTTAGAAAATCTTCAGCCTAAATAAACATTGTACTCAGGGAAGTGAGGTTATTGTTTCATCCACCATACTGTCTGTCATTTGTTCCACAGGAGAAGAAACCCTGCTGGGTGCCTCAGTTGCTAATGGTAGTCTCCAGTAGAAGTGTGTGCACAATCCCTCACGACTTGTCCAGGACTTCAGGCACATCCACACGAAGAGGAAATGAAGAGTGGGAATGAAACTTCTTCAGCAGACTTCATTGTGCTGGGACTGCTATGCCAGACCAATGTACACATGTTCTCCTTGATTGTCATCTTATTAGCCGCATACTTTTTCCTCAGCCAATTGGCCTTCATGGACATCTGTCAGATGCTAATTGTGGTCCCCAAGATGTTAGCAGACTTCCTGACCCAGGCACCCCCATTTCTCCAGTTGGATGTGGGACGTAGATTTTTCTCACACTGAAAATGGGTGTATCAGAGTGCCTCCGTCTGGCAGTCATGCATTATGACAGATACCTAGCTGTTAGCAATCCCTTGCCGTATCCCTTGTGAGCAGGACTATCTCCTGTTTTTAGCTGCTGGGGTATAGATGGGAGCATCTGATTTAATCAGTGACTCTCCCTTATTGTGGCTCAGAAGAGACTGACCACTTCTTCTGTGAGGTCCCAGCTCTGCTAAAATTGTCCTGCTCTGACACCTCTCAGTATGAGACTGGTGTTTGTGAGTGGCATTGTCCTGCTCCTCATCCCTTCTTCTATTACACTAGCCTCTTGTGCCTTTATCTTCTTTAGGGGCCTGAGGATGAACTCAACCAGAGCACAGCACAAAGCTCTGGCCACTTGCTCCTCCCACCTGGCTGTGGTTTGCATGTTTTACAGGGCAGCCATCTTCATGGACATGAGACCCAGCTCCTACCACTCACCAGCACAAGACAAGATTGTGTCTCTGTTTTACACCATTGTCACCCCAGTACTGAATCCACTCCTCTACTGCCTGAGAAACAGGGATGTCCTACGAAACCTAAGAAATCTGATTTGGAAATGCAGAGCCTTCCAGGAAAATTGACAAAAACTATAGTTTATTATGAGTTGTGTCTCATTACAGTGAGAAGACTGGAGCCTTTAGAAGTAAGTAATTTTTTTTCGGTCACTTAACAGTAAATCTCCTTCTGAGAATCACGGGAGGTTGGACTCCTAAACACTTGCAAAAAAGGTTTGATGAACTCCACCCCACTCTCCCAGGTCTCTAGTGTTCTCCTGTTACAGGAAATTTAACCAAATTATTGCATACATGAAGACTTTATGGGGGATTGATACTTTGTGGTTCCCTTATGCTGACCCTCTGCAGAAGGCCCAAACTCTCCTCCAGGAAATGCATCAATTGAAAATCAATTGTTTCTTTCTTTGTGACTGGAAGAAATGGAAGTGACCAGCAGACAGGGTGTAAGGAATGCAGGCCAGTTATCAGATGAGGAAATTTTCATTAAACATAACTAAGATGTGGAAAAATGAATGAGTCAATAGCAATAATATTTCTTTCACCTCTCAGGCATTTTCCAGTTTTCTGATCAGCATTATGAAGATAGATCTCAAAGAAGAAATGGAACAATTCTGTGAAGACTTGACTGTCCCTAAAGTTAGCCCCAAATCAGTCCTCAGGCACAGGGTTACTCTGCAGTCAGGTGTAGGCTCCCTGAAGAATTTTTCCAGGATTTTCCCTTGGATAGAAGATGGGCTAATTGAGCTGGGAGTCTACTCACCACCTGGATAAGAGAGAGGAGGTTGACATTGTATACCTAGAAATTCAAAAAGCTTTTGATCTGGTATCCCAGGATGACACAGATCCATTCATAAGGACTCTCTGGGGTCTACCCCGCAGCCAGCTTCCCACCCACCTGACTGTCCACCAGTTAAGCCCACCATCCTCCATTTTTCCCATAAGAACATTATGGGATTCCAGATGAAAGGCCTTTTGAAAGTCTAGGTATATAATATGAAGCTCTTCTCTCCTACTCTGGTGGTGAGTTACCTGGTTGTAAAAGGAGATGAGGTTGGTAAGACAAGACCTGCCCGTGATGAAGCCGTGCTGGATGTCATTCAGATTCCTACCTTCTGCAAGCATATCTCACATAGATTCATTGATAATTTTTTTTCCAGGATTTTGCCTGGGATAGAAGTTATGCTAATTGACCTACAGTTGCCTGGGTCCTCTCTCCTCCACTTCTTGACTATGCACACAACACTGGCACTCTTCCAGTCTTCAGGGACCTCCCTTGAGCACCACTGAGATGTTAGAAAGCTATGCTAGAAATTCAGGTTCAAATATCTGAATTAACAAATTCAGGTGAACGGGTTCTACAAGCCCAGGCCTTCTCCTCCCAGGTGGGTGCCTAGTCGCCTGGTTATTAAGGCAGAACACAAGAAGCTTGTCTTTCTTTCAACCTCTCTTCCTGCTGCTTGTACTTGTGCCTGGTCTCTGTGAGCACAGAGTTGTCTAGAGCCACAAGAATAACACTCCTTCCGGTGCATAAGTGTCAAGAATGAGATGTAGACAAATAAACAGCTAGTCACAGAGACAACCTGGCATCTGTGTCCTCTCTGAGCTCTTTCTGGGAAGGGTTGCATTTAATAAATCAATCAAACAAATAAAATGTCAGTTCTTGACTTCTATCTTTGTCTTACCTTTCACTCTTAGGTCCTCTGGACTACTCTTAATCCAGCCATGTCTCTTGGCCCTTTACCTGGTCTCTTCTCCGGCTGCTGATACCAACCCCTGAGGGAGGACCTAATCATGAGGATGGATGGACTGAGTTCTTGCCAATGGCATCTGGTAGTGACTGAAGCCACTAGACTGATTCAGATCTGAATGTGGCAGGTACTTGACAAAACTTACATAAAGATGAGTGAGCTCCACAGTGTATAAACCATCCAAAAAGCCGAGGCATAAGCTATGCACCACAACTGCATGGCAGGGATAGGCTTTGACCAGCTTTGGCATGCAGTGCATTCTTCTTCAGGTAAGAGAGAGTCTTTTGTTCCTAATACAAGAAATTTGCTCCACACAGTCAACCTAAGTGTGAGTATTTTTCCGAGTAGGCTCTCAGGCCTTCTCTCTCTACACTTTCATTGGCACAGCTATGACAGTTATAGGGGAGTATTTCTTCTCTCCCCCCACAGCACAGTTATGCATTTGGTGAAGGTGAGGCTCTGTTAAAACCATCAGCCTAGACTCTGTGTTGAGTGGCAGAATTTAAGCAGATTTTTCAAAGCACTAATGAGACCTACAGATGCATTCACATACATATTAGACTAATGTTCAGGCAGTCTCAGATAAAGCACCTGATTCTGTGGCCTACAAGCAAGGAATAGATGCCACTCATTTGAGTGAATCAAATCTGAGGCCTCTGGGCCTGTTCTTCTACCATAATTTGTATCCAAAAAATGAAGAGATGCATATCTAACTCAACGGTGTTTCTTTGGTCTTTCTCTGTTCCAAACTGTCCGTGTGACAGGGATGTGTTGTGCTCGAATGTTTGAGGAATTGATGTTCTTGATGGAGAAACATCATGTCGAGTGAGTCAACCCAGACGTCTCATTCCACTAGAAAATCCAGCTGTGAGAGTTTCGGTATTCTGTGTTAGGACGAACCATTCACACATGATATGTCCCAATTTAAAAAAACAAACAAAAAAAAAAAAAGCACAAAACCTGTCCCTAGAATTTCTTCTAAGAAAGACTGAAACATATTGTCTTTTGGCCTTCCGGAAATGCTTTGTTCTCTTCCACCTCAAGACAGAGGTTGCCAGGAAATTTCCCTCAGAAGAACTTTGTAGAGTTTTCTTTGCAGAGAATGGAGGAAGCTGTGCGAGAGCACCCACTGGAGGTGAAAGTGCAACTTAATTAAAGACTTGGGACAAGAGTCCCCAAAGTGTAGGAAAGTTTGTGTATTTTTCCCCTTAGATTTCAAAGCTATTGCTGAAGAGGTGATGTAATGGCCTTAACTTTCACTTGGTCTTTTAAAAGACTGTTTTTATGACATGTCTGCTGCCCTCTCTCCACTATATTTTTCAACTCATAAAAATATTTTTTTCAGGCTCTGGCCAAGAATTTGTATTATATTATTTTAATTTTGAAACTTAAAGGGAGTTCATGCCTGAGGGATTTTAAAGTAATGTATTTCCTTAGAAAACTACTGGTGCCCCATACTAAAGAAACGCCATGCCTAGAACAGTCATTTCTTTAAGTTTAAATGTAAAGATAGCGAGAAAAGAAGTTCACATGGATTACTAGTGTGCTTAATTTAGAGCCAAAGCTACATTATTTCTTGTAAATGCACATATACCAATGAGGCGGGAAAAGGAAAAGCTTCTGTGAATTAATAGAATACAGGAGACTAGATCTGTAAAGATTTGGGGTACGGGAGCTTCTTTTTTAGTAAATGACAGGTTTATTTTCAAGAGATCAAAAGTTGTACTGAAGTGGTTACAGGAAGAGAGTAAACAGATCAAGGTAAGTGATTACTGCTTTCTTCTACTCCTGTTTTATAAAGAAGAAGATTCTTAAAAACAGATATTAATTTATTACAAACAGCACCATTTTTTCCTTAACAATCTCCATATGCTAATTCCAGAAGAAGTGGCATATATATGTTTGGCAAAACGTCTTTCAGGCACTACATTTCTAAAAAGCCATATTAGTTTTACTTTTAAATATTATTACTTCCACTAGTAGTATTAATAATAAAACAGATTCAATATTTCATGAATGTTAGGGTCACAAGGGACCTCAACTGATCATCGAGTCCGAGCCCCTGCCCTGGGCAGGAATGAGCACTCGGGGTCAGATGACCCCAGCTAGATGCCTCTCCAGCCTTCCCTTAAAGACCCCCAAGGTCGGGGAGAGCACCACCTCCCTCGGAAGCCCATTCCAGATTTTGGCCACACTTACCTTTACCATAGGGTTTATTTTATTTTTTTAATCCAGAAATATGCTGGTGTGCTTTTTTTGGATGTGATAAAGAATGATACAATTAAGAACTGGAAGGTGGATATTATTAATGTAGAGATTATTCCTGTCAGGGTAGCTACATAAGTGGAAGAACTTCAAAGAAACCGGAGGAGGAGGAAATGTTTGAGAAGAAGGGGTAAAAGTCGGGCTGTCCTGGACTCCATTCCAAATTCGCCTTCCACTTCAGCAGGTCCAAGATTTCCCTCAGGCCACTTTTAGGACAATTAAAAATGTCAGATACAGAGAGATTTAACATAACATATCATATATGATCCATGTTGTATATCATAACATATATGTGCATTATCATATAATATATTTTCATTTAATGCCTTTGAAACCCACACTGTAAGAAGGATTGTTTCTAAGAGGCGCTTCACAGCCCTGTATCTCACAGTGACTTTGGGGTTTGTGCTTTCTCAAAGAAGAAACTACAGTGCCACTCTTTCAGCACTTTCTCTTTTCCAAGTTATCTTTCTGTGCCTAAATGGTATGTACAAAGTTTGGTAGCTGTAGGGCTCTAGGGTTTCTAGTTGACTCTGCCAGAAGGAAAACAGGGAGATTCTGGAGATCAAGGATGGCTTGAGAAGCCAGCTCCAGGAAAACCACACATTACAAAAAACAGTCAAAGAAATCTTAATAGCACGTCTAATATTGGAATACAAACCACAGGCACTTGCTAAGACAGTGCAGATAAAGGATAGGGAGCTGCTGATTTAAAAGAAATATCCATTAACTGAAGAGATTTGCAGAATCATTAGTAAAGAAAGAAAGAAATCTTTTAGATTCAGGTCTTAACGATCTTGAATGTGTGGGCAGCCTTCCAAGTAAAGTACCTTCTTACCGAGGCTCCAGAGACTACGTGTCAAAGAAGTGCTGATCTTGGTTCACCTGCAGATGGGCAATACAGCAAGGATCAGGGCTCTTGCAGAGCTGGGACCTTTATCACTAGTTTTTAGCTGAGCTTAAACATCTTACTAGATAAAAGTACCACATATAAGGTAGGGCTATGAGAAATGGTCCCTTTTTGATTCAGATTCATATTTGGCCTGAATCGGGAACAGTGATTTGATTTGTTGATTCAGATCACTGTCCCTGATTTGATTTGGCTGAATCCAGATCTGAAGATTTGATGCTGATTTGGTGAATCAGCAATTTGGACACAGGCACAGCTTTAAAAGTTTTTTTTTTCTACATACCTTGAGGTAGCAGGCACAGCTTGTGATCGCCTTAGTGTAGCAAAACCTACAGTTTTTCTTTTTTTTATATATTTTTAAATGAATTCCCACCTCTTCCCCAACCATTTCTGACTTTTTCTCTCCCTCTCTATTCTCTATAGAGAAGTATAAGTAAGCTAAGATGTAGGATAAGCTTTAACATTTTATTTTAGGTAGTAAGTTTTATTTTTCTCTCCCCTCTTTGCAAATAAGTGCCCTGTTACATTGATATAGCTATCCACTGTTTTATAAGTGATAATTATTATGTTTGTATTATTTTTTTACTGCTTTTATGTTATGTGATTATTGTTTTAGGCCTATATATGTGTTAGCATAAATCATGTCAAGTTTCCATCAAGTAATGTCAAGCCCCCATCTTATCCCCATGCCCGGTTGTGTAACCTATGACTCATAGTACCCCTCCTATGTAACTTGGTTCCTGAATGAATGGGGATGAATGAGGGTGCTTGAGAGACAATGGCAGTAGGTCTAAAGTTAGGTCCCTCTGAATGACCAAACCATCAACACTAATACCTGGACCAATGACCCAGGCCTTGGAACCACCCTCAGCATTCAAGACACAAAAGATGAGGCAACCCACCATTGTGCCAGGCTGCACATGCTCAGTAAGAACACCTGAAGCCCTCTGGAACAGGACTGACAATGTGTAGACAGGCCCTCCCCATAGGAGATCAGAGGTAGTCTGCCCCATAAAAAGGGGCCGTGTAGACTGACTCCTTGGGACACCTTCTCCATCTGGACCAGCACCACACCACACCACCTATCCACCCAGAGGCCCTGCTGGTGACCCCACTCTGGACAACACCTACTGGACAAGGACCCCTTTCCAGCCTGGATATGTAGCTATCACACCCCACCCCATCTTCAACCAAGGACTTGGACTCTGCTTCTATTCCCCACCTGGACTCCAACCCTTCCACTGAGTTTCTTTCTCCTGCTGCCATTGTGAGTGCTTGTGTATGTGTGTGTATGTGTGCATGTGTGTTCATGAACCAATAACAGCATGGAGCGGTGTAGTGTGTTGTCTGTTTAATAAACCTGTTATTTGGACCCCTGAGTTGGGTTTGCTTTACTACAGTCTGCCCTGCTCCAATCTCTGCTCCTCGCCCCTCTAACTTCTGTCTCACTTCTCCCTCTCGTGTTTCTGGCTCACCGTCACCTCCAACACTTGTCCTGAGCTCCTCTCTGCCTGCAAGCCCATGTTTCCTTGCCACTGTCTTATCCCCACTTCCTTTTCCCCTAATCTCCCAGGTTTCTGACTCAGTTTCTTTCCTGGCTGTTTCCTCCTTGCCATCACTTATCTGCGCCCCCCCCAACCCAACTCAGCTGTCTGCCTCAGTTTCCAACCCCAAGATCCCAGGTTTCTGTCTCTCTCTCTCTATTTCCTGTCTCTCTCTTCCTTGCCCCTGGGGTGTTTTTTTTTTTCCTTGCACCAGTCACCTCAAGTAACCCTGGGGCCATTTGATTTTAAATAAACCCAAGTCTCCGTTCCTCAGCAAGCTTCTCTCTAGTCCACCAGTTCTAGTCCCGGTTCTGGCAACTTTCACTCCCTACACTTTAACTCTCCTCTCACCTTAACCTTCCCCCAAGTATCCCAGGTACCCCAAGCACAGGCATACATACGGTACCTTCCAAGTTAGGAACTTACCTATGTGTATGTGTAGGTGAGTAGTATGTGTGTGAACTGGTGAGTGTGTGAGTGTATTGATATTGTGTGCATGATATACAAATTAATGATCTGTGTATGTGTACTGAGTGTGCAGGTATGGACAACTAATTTTTGCCTAACTATTGGGGTGTACAGTGTATGTGCTTGAATTGGTGATAGGTATGCATGTGCCTAGGTTGGTTTGGAGGTGTATGTGCCTGAGTATGTGTGTGTGTGTATGCACCTAATTGATTTGTGTGTTTTATATGTGCAATTGTGTCACACTTTCCTGTCTAACAGTACAATATTGAGATCCTGAGAGTTGGCCTGACCCCAAGGGCAACAGTGGTGATGGGGCACATGGAGCAACTCACAGGAGCATGGGGGGGGTGCTCTCCAGTATGCTCGGCAGTGAACCCAGAAGTGGACTGGATGTACTTCTGGATCTGCCTGCGAGTGCACTGGGGGGACCCCCATACCCTCCCCTGGCCTGGCAGTCAGTTGCAGGGAGACCCCAGGTGCCACCCCAGGCCCAGAAGGCACCGGTCACCCAGCCAGGGGAGCATGGGAAGCCTCTCATCGTGCTCCCCCGCAGACCCAGCAATGCTTCTGGTCCGCTTCTGGGTCTGCTGCTGAGCGTGCTGGGGAGCCCCCCAAACTTCTGTGGGACGTTGCATCTCCCCCAGCACCGCAGTGTTCACAGCTCCTGCTACCTGGCGGTACATAGAAAAATAATTTAAAGCTGTATCTACATCTGAATCGTGGAATCTGTCTGAATTTCTCAAATTGATTTGGAGAGATTAAAGGGTCCTCTGATTTCATTCAGATTTGGAGATCTAGCCACTGAATTGGGCCGAATCTCCACCGAATTGAATCAGGGACCAAAGTTTTGCACAGCCCTAATATAAGGCCACCATATGCAAAAAATAGCTTATGTCAATTCACCATGAATATACAATTATTCCATCTAATTGTAGTATGCATTACTGGTTTCTCAGGGCTTGGGCATATTTTAGTTGTCAGGAAAAGCTAGCTCTCCAGCAAAGCCAGATCTCCCTAGTACAAAACAGAAAGGTTGGCTAGCTGAATATTAGCTAGTCAAGGATGTCTAGAGATCTCCTGTGATGGAGCACACTGGTTTGTGAAGTCTGGGGAAGGGCATAGCAAGGTCACCATATCTTCCTCCCAGTTTAACACTATGGGGTTATCTCAACACTTAGTCAAACAGAGCCACCACCCTCCCTGCAGAAATAGAAAAGTCAGTGAGATTGTGGACTTCATCTAATAGGAAGAGGCAAATACTCTCTGGTTCAGGGTGTTTTTTGTTCCTAATGTTATGGAAACTATTCTTCAGATGTTGTATCTGTACCACTCCTAGTTGGGCTTCCTCATGAAGTATTTTGCACTGTGTGTTATTCAGCCAGGTATTTTTTTTTTTCTGAATTATTTTAATTTGGGGGAAAATGCCCCTTAAAATAGTGAAATGTCTTTTTCCACTAAAAAAAAAAATATCCATGCACCTTAATTGAAATACTTATTGAGTTTTTTATCAAAAGCATTATAGAAATGATATTTCTTCCTAATTATATTTTATAAATGATTTAGTAGAATTGAAATGATAAGGCACAGAGCTCAACCAAAATGAGAATGACTTTGTCCTCTTTTTTTCCTGAAAATTATTTGTTATTTTTAAGCAGCTCTGGTTGTATTCCTTTCTTTTTCTTTGTCTTTTCTTAGCCCACAGCTGAACTCACTAGGTGGTGACTTTCATTGAGTCTGTTTCTGTTTTGGCTGTGGAGTTGCAGTACTGTGATATTCAGAAACAGCGGAGAGCCCGTTCTCTGAAATTCTCATGTTTTTAAGGAATATTAATTTGAGCACTTGAAAAAACAAGAGACAGAGACTGTTTCCTCATATCCTTATGTACAGTTCCTGCTTTGTCAAGTGTTTCTCCTCCTCTTACTACTAATAATGTTAAAAATGATAAATGCCAGTGCTGGTGGTGATACAAAAGGAGAATGGCTAGATAGATGGAGCCACACGCAGTCACTGTGAAATGTTTTGCCATCAGATGATTCTGTGACATTATTTGCCATTGACTTCAGTGAGACTCACAAGTAACAAGGTAGTACTAGCAGTGCAGCTACCGTTTGCGTACTATTACCAGCATGGGCTATAGGAACTCACTATTTTCCCTGCATCTGGCCAGGGAAAGTAACATGTATTGACTTCCTCACTGCCTTCACTAGATTTCAACCAGGACTCCAGTTAACTAGTTTAACCTTGGAGATGATGCCTCTGCACAGCCTTGTGGCAACTGGAGGTAGACAAATTTCCAGAAGCAAACTGGAATAACCTACCCCATATTGGAGGTGGGTAGGTACTAGGACTCTGCCAACACTGCCACTAGTCTTCACTAGGGTGGCCATCATAGAGGACAGTCAGGTTGTCTTCTGTCCTCTCTTGATATAAAACCAGACGGCTTTATGCCCTCTCTTATTATCTGCAAGTGAAAAATAGAGGACATAAAGTTGTCCAGTTTCATACCAATAGCGGATAAACGGACTGTCCTCTATGATGGCCACCCTGGTCTCTACCTGTGGCAAAGGTGGAAAGCCCACAACCAATATTCATCCCCATGGCAGCCTGGGGAGAGAATCAGAAGAAAGTGCCCTTCACAGGCAAATGCCACCAAAGTGCCAAAATCCCAGGGCCAAATTCAAAGGTTCTGAAGGCTGTAGGTTTCAAATTTCTGCTGTAGTCAATTACGTGTCTACAGCACAGCCACAAAATGAGTTAAACCACTGCAACTGTACATGTAGGTGGGGCCTGCAGCTGGACGTAGAAATGTGGGCCTAGTCTTAGGAAATATTTAGCCTAAATAAACACTATTCCCCTGGAAGTGAGGTTATTGTTTCATCAACCATAATGCCTGTCATGTCTTCCACAGGAGGAGAAAACCTGCTGGGTGCCTCAGTTGCTATTAGTATTATCCAGTAGGAAGTCTGTACAATTCGCTAAGGAATGTCATTCTTGTCCAGGAATTCAGACACAGCCACATGAAGAGGAAATGAAGAGTGAAAACAAAACTTCTTCAGCAGACTTCATTCTGCTGGGACTCCTAAGCCAGACCAATGTACACATATTCTCCATGGCCATGATATTCTTAGCCTTCATCGCTGCCGTGTCTGGGAATGCTCTCCTCATACTTCTAATCCAAGTGGATTCCTCCCTTCACACCCCCATGTACTTTTTCCTGAATCAGTTGGCCTTCATGGACATCTGTCAGATGCTGATTGTGGTCCCCAAAATGCTAGCTGACTTCCTGACCCCAGGCAACCCCATTTCTCCAGCTGGCTGTGGGGCTCAGGTTTTTCTCACACTGACAATGGGCATATCAGTGTGCCTTCTCCTGGCAGTCATGGCTTATGACAGGTACATAGCGATCTGCAACCCCTTGCAGTACCCCATTCGCATGAGCAGGAACATCTGCTTTCTTTTAGCAGTTGGGGTCTGGATGGGAGCATCAGTAAACTCCTTGATTCACACAGTGTTTACACTGACTCTCCCCTACTGTGGCTCAAAAGCGATTGACCACTTCTTCTGTGAGGTCCCAGCCCTGCTAAAATTGTCCTGCTCTGATACCTCTCGATATGAGGCTCTGGTGTTTGTGAGTAGCATTGTCCTGGTCCTCATCCCTTCTTCTATTATACTAGCCTCTTACGCTTGTATCCTCTCCAGGGTCCTGAGGATGAAGTCAACCAGACAGCAGAAAGCTCTGGCCACCTGCTCCTCCCACCTGACTGTGGTGGTCATGTTTTACGGGGCAGCCACCTTCATGTACATGAGACCCAGCTCCTACCACTCCCCAGAGCAAGACAAGATTGTGGCTCTCTTTTACACCATTGTCACCCCAGTACTCAATCCACTCATCTACAGCCTGAGAAACAAGGATGTCTTAGGAGCCCTAAAAAAGCTGATTGGGAAATGCAGAGTCTTCCAGCAAAGTTGACAGATGCTGTAATTTCTTAAGAACTAAGTCTCATTAAAATGAGATGTTTAGAGCATTTAAAAGGAAGTTAAATTTTCTTAGTTACTTAACAGCCAGTGCCCTACTGAGAATCACAGGCTTTTGGACTCTATCACTTAAACGCTTAGAAAAGCACTTAGAAAAACATTTGAGGAAGTCCAGCCCACTTTCCCAGTTACAATTGTTTTCCTGTTGCAGGATATTTCACCAAATTATTGCATACAGGAAGACTTGATGGGGGATTGAAAGTTTGCATTTCCCTTATGCTGACCCTCTGCAGAAGGCCCAAAGCCTCCTGCAGGATATGAGTCAAGTGGCAGGCCACCAAAAATGATCCAGGCCCTGGGAGCCAAGATTTATGAGGAATGATTGGAAGTAGTGGGGTTATTTAGCCTGGAGAAGAAAAGACTGCCAGGAGGTTTTAATAACAGCCTTCAAATAGCTGAAGGGTGACTGGAGGCATGATAGAAATAGGCTTTTCTCTGAGCTTAGTGGGGACAGGACTAGGAAGAATGACTTCAAGCTGCAGCAGAGCAAATTTGGGCTGGAGAATAGGGGGAACTAGCTGACTTTGGGACTGGCCAGGCATTGGCACAGGCTACCTAGCGAAGCTGAGGTGTCTCCAGGCTTGGAAACGTTCAAGAGGAGGTAGAATAGACACTTAACTGGGGAGACTTAATTAGGGGTGATCCTGCTTTGAGCAGAGGGCTGGACTAGATGTGACCTTGTGAGGTTCCTTCCAGTCTAACTTTCCTATGATCCTATGAGTCTAAGTGCTTTGATGCACTGTCCCAACAACTTTTAAGAGCACATCCTACTTCAACTGGGTCCCTGTTTTTATTCCTTGTTCCAGCTCATGGGAGCTGCCTACTGGCAGGGTGGGCTCCACCACAGGTGGTGAGGTGGGGACTATGTCCCCCTGCCCTAGCAGCAGGGAGCTCCAAGCCCTCTGCTCTGATATCGTGACTGGGGCCTAGGGACTGGTAGATCCTTGTGTCCTGGCCCCCACTCTGCCATTGGACTAGGGAGTGGGGGCTGGGAGACCCTTAAATCCCAGCCCCAGCTCCGTGATGGTGAAGCCAGTGCTGGGATATCCTTATCTCCCGGCCTGAGCTCTGTGGTTGTGGGGCTCAGGCTGGGAGATAAGCATCTTCCAGCACTGGGCCTGTGGTCATGGATCCAGTGCTGGGAGCACCTCACTGACGGGGATGGGGAAACTGTTCCCCTCCCAGGTCCACAAGCATGGAGTTGGGCAGGGAACATGTTCACTTGTTCCCAGCTCAGTTCTGCACTCACAGAGCTGGGTGGGGAAGAAGCCCCTCAGCCTGTCCCACCCCCCAGCTCTGTGCTGATGGACCTGAATGAGAAACACTCCCCCAGGCCTTTTCCTTCCCTCCACCCCCCACCCCAGCTCTGGGCTTACAGAGCTGAGTGGGGAACAAGCTGTGCAGCATCTGCCTGGCATGCAGGGTGGGGGCTGGGAACTGTCTTGGTCAAGGACAGGTCCCAGCATCATGCCCACTCAGGTGATAGAGGCACGGGGCTTGGAAGGACATGCAAGGGTGAGGTAGGTGCCAGCCCTCTATTCTGATCTGCTGGTGGGTAAGCTAGTAGTGACATAGCTGCCCCACTGGAAGATTTGGGAAAGGGAGCTGGGACCTGTCCCTCCCCTGCAGCTCTTTCCAAGTCCCCTGCCCCTGATCAGGGAGCCAGGGTAGGAGCTCTGTGCTACTAGGGCAGGGGGACATTGTCCCCACTCCAGCAGCAGGCAGACCCAAGGAGCCGGGAGGCAATTGTCACCTGCCCCTTGCTGCCTGCCAGCCCCGTAGAGGCTGTAGAAGCCGCTTTAAATGTTTTTTCTACATACCTCTAGGTAGTAGGTGGCTCGTGAGTGCTGTGATGCTGGGGCACATGGGGTATCCCACAGGAGCACGGGGGGCTCCCCAGTGCACTCGGGAACAGACCCAGAAGTGGACCAGGAGCACTTCTGCGTCCGCTGGGGAACATGTGGGGAGCCCTCCCACACTCCCCCAGCTCAGTGATTGGTGCCTCCTGGGTCTGGGGAGGCACCCGGGATCCCCCTGCAGCCAATCGCCTATCTGGGGGGAGGAGCATGGGTGGGGGGCTGCGCATTACCTGGTGGAGTACTTCTCGTCCACTTCTGGGTCCACTGCCACAGGCTGCACTGGTACCTCTAGGTATGTTAAAAAAACATTTAAAACTGTTTCTATGTCCAAATCGCTGATTTTCTGAATCAGCTTGAATCTTCCGATTCAGATTCAGCCAAATTGAATCGGGGACAGTGATTCGAATCAACAAATCAAATCACTGTCCCTGATTTGTGCCAAATACTAATCAAATAGGGCCCGTTTCACACACTCCTATATTTAGCATGAAGAAGAGAAGACTGAGCGGGTATTTGAGAACAGTCTTCAAAAACTTGAATTATAGAGAGAACGGAGATGAGATTTTCTCTGTGGCTATAAGGTACAGGGCTAGGAGCAACTGCCTCAAGCCACAGCCGGGGAAATTGAAGATGGAGATCAGGGGAACTAGCTGTCTTTGGAGCGGTCAGGCATTGGATCAGGCGACCTAGAGAAGCTGTGTATTCTCCGTGCTTGGAAACTTTCACAAGCAGGCAAGACAGACACTCGGCTGAAGTGGTTTAGTGAGGGATGACCCTGCCTTGAGTAGGGGCATGGCACAGATGTCCCAATAGACACAGATAAACATGGCTGAAGTGATTTTAACTAGTGGGCTCCTTGGCAGCGCAAATTTCCTATGATCCTATGTGTGTAGATCGGGGTGGGCAAAATGGCAGATCCGGCCAGTTGCCAGACTCCATTTCCCAGTAACCCCTGCCCACATAGTTGGGGCCAGTTTTACTGTCACAGTGCAGGTGCTGCTGGGATTTCCATGGAAACCAGCCCAGGCACACAGGTAGAGGCTGCTGGGAAACAGAGTCCTCAGCTGGCCAGATCTGGCCCGTGGGTCGGACTTTGCCCGCTCCTGACTTAGATGAAGATCTTCCGAACAACTCTTTAAGGGCAAGGCAGTGTACTTTAGGTTTGATTCCTGTCTCCCTTACATTGTTTTTCTATCCAGTTTCACTCTACTGAGGCCAATGGTGGGACACATGGTGTGTCTATGCACGTGCTTCATTGTGGGAGGGGGGCATTTTAATTAGAATAGCTCCCAGATAGCTGCTCGACTTAAAACACCACAATATCACATACATTAAGTCCCCATGCATTTCAAAAGGGCTGCAGGATGCTTCATTTCAAGCTTGTTCTATAAGGTTTAGGTAAAGCGCCCCCATGGCCATTTTAACCATGCCGGGGCTTAATACACATGACACTGCAGCAGCACTGCAGCATTCGAATGAGAACGTGAGGCAGACGCGATTAATAGGATCTGCTCCAGCACGTTCTAATGAGAACTCCAACGAGCACCTGTATAGACAGCCATAGTATTTACAGAAGAGAAGAAAAGCTCTATTTTATGTTAACTAGTTCTATTTAGCAGCCTTATTCATGAAAAAAGGCTGTTACCCAATAATCTTTCTAATCCTGGTGTAAAATAAATTAATTTGATTTAACCAAGATATCATGGAAAAGGGCAACAGGGGGAAACAGGAAGCTTGCTAGGTTGACATCCATGGCAAGAATGCAGAGCAGTAAATGAAAACAGAATGATGTTCGATGTTCCTGTCTTTGTGACTGGAAGAAATGGAGCCGATCAGTAGACAGGACCAAATGAATTCAGGGCATTAATCAAGTAAAGGAATGTTATTTTAAAATGAATAAAACATTGACGAATGAATTGGTTAATAGGTATAATATTTCTTTCACCTATCACATCTGCCAGTTTTCACCTCAGACTGGTATTATGAAGTTAGTTCTCAAAGAAGCAATTGAATAATTCTGTGAAGCAACAAAAATGATCCGGGGCCTGAGAGACAAGACTTATGAAGAAAGGATGAAAGAGCTACAGTTATTTAGCTTGGAGAAGAGAAGACTGCCAATAGCATTTGACGACAGTCTTCAAATACCTGCAAGGTGATTGCAGAAAGGATAGAAGTGGTTGTTTATCTGTGTCTATTGGGGATAGGACTAGGGGCAATGGTCTCACAGTGCAGCAGAGGAAATTTAGGCTGGAGATTAGGGAGAACTAGCTAACTCTGGGAGCAATCAGGCATTGGAACAGGCTGCCTAGGAAAGCTGAGGTGTCTCCATGCTTGAAAGCATTCAAGAGCAGGTGAAGCAAGCACTTGACTGGGGATACTTAGTTAGGGATGATCCTGCTTTGAGCTGGGACTAAACGAGATGTGACCCTGTGAGGTCCCTTCCAGCCCTACATTCCTACAAACATAGGATCCTATGATCCAAAGTGCTGAGACGCACAAGTTCCCAAGAACTATTTTAAAGAGCGAGGGACTTCAGACCTAATTCCTCTCTCGCCTATATTGTTTTTACATCATTTTCACTCTATTGAGGCCAATTGTGGAACACATGTTTTTTTACAAAACAGAAGAAAAACTCCATTTTAGTCTAATCTTTTCTCTTTAGTAGAAATGCTTAGTAGTAGTAGTAGTAGTAGTAGTCGTAGTAGTATTGTATTCATAAAAAAAAAAAAATGTTACCAAGTATCTGTCTAAACCTTATGCAAGATAAATTGATTTGATTCATGTAAGACATCACAACAAAGGGCAACAGGGAGAAACAAGAAGCTTCTTAGCTTTACATCCATGGTGAAATGGCACAGGAGCAAATGAAAACAAAATGGCATACAGCAGGGGCAGTTATAGTAATAAGAGGAATAAGAGGCCATGGTGTCTTTGGTGCTCAGGCGCACTGATGGATGAGCTTGTTGATAGTGGAGCTGGCTCTGAGTCTAGCCAAGACATGGTTCCCAGAAGAGGAAAGTAGTTGAACTCAAATGTGCTTTGGGGGAAACAGTGACCCCAAACTGAATAGCAAGACAGAGACGGGAGCCTTATTCATGAAAAAGGCTGATACCCAAGAATTTCTCTACAGCTTGTGTAAAATAAATATATTTGATTTATTCAAGGTATCATGGAAAAGGGCAGCAGGGAGAAACAGGAAGCTTCATAGGTTTACATCCATGGCAAGAATGCCGAGCGTTAAATGAGAACAAAGCCGTGTTGAACGTCCCTTTCTTTGTGCCTGGCACAGGTGGAGCTGATCAGCAGACAGAACAAAATGAATGAAGAACATTAAGCAAATAAAGGAATTTTTCATCAAAAATGAATAAGAAAAAGACAAATTAATTGGTTAACAGGTATACTATTTCTTTCACCTGTCATATTTTCCAGTTGTATCGTCAGACTGATACTATTGTGCTAGTTCTCAATGAAGCAATGGAGATATTTTGTGAAGCCACAAAATGATCCGGGACCTGAGAGAAAAGACTTATGAAGAAAGGTTGAAAAAACTGGGCCTATTTCAGCTGGATAAGAGAAGCCTGAGGTGGGATTTGACAGCAGCCTTCAAATACCTGAAGGGTCATTATAGGGAGACGGACTTTTCTCTATGCCTACTGCGGATAAGGCTCTTTTTCCTACTGGTTTTATTCTATTGAGTCTGGCTTAAATGTGACCTTCTGAGGTCTTGTGAGGGCTCATAGGGATGAGCCCTGCTTTCCTATGATCATAGGATCCTATGATCGTAAGTGCTTAAATGCAGATCTTCCCAATAACTTTTTTAAAGAGTCGGGAACTGTACTTGAGCTCTGATTCCTGTCTCACTCACATTGTTTTTCCTCCAGCTGCACTTCACTAAGGCCAATGGTAGAACATATGGTTTTTAGAAAGAAGAAGAAAAACTCCAACTTAGTCTAATCTTTTTTTTTTTTTTAGGAGAAAAGATTATTATTTTCTTTATAAAGAAAGTTTTACCAAGTATCAGTATAAGCTTTATGTAACACAAATTGGTCTGATTTATGTAAGACATCACAGAAAAGGGCAACAGGGAGAAACAAGAAGCTCACTAGCTTTACATCCATGGCGAGATGATGCAGGAGCAAATGAAAAAAAAATAGTGCTCAATGTGACTGGAAGAAATGGAGCTGATCAGTAGACAGGACAAATGAATGCAAGACATCTATCAAATGGAGGATGTTTTTGGTATAAATAAATAAGATGTTGAAAACTGAATTGGTTAATATGTATAATATTTTTACATTTGACAGTTTTCCTATCAGACTGGGATTAGGGTGCTAGTTCTCAAAGAAACAATGGAAGAGTTTTGTGAAGGCTCGGCTATCCCTTCATATTCCCAACTTTATCTAAAAAAACAACAAACCCATGTGCTAGGTTCACACAGAGCATTCCTCCATCTGCCCCTGAAAAGAAATTCCCCATGAACTGCTTCTGAGTGGTGACGTTGAAGAGGGAAATGTGTTATATGTCAACCTGTGTGTCTCCCTGAGCTGTGAGAGTGGGTGAGAAACAAGAGGCCTTGGTGTCTGTGGTCCTCAGGCACGCTCATGGATGAGCCTGTTGAGGGTGGAGCTGCTGTGAGACTAGATAAAACATGTTTCGAGGAAGAGCAAGGTAGTTGAAGTGAAATGCGGCTTGGGTTAAACAGTGCCCCAGACTAAATACCAGGCAGTCTTGGAATACCAAGGGGAGACAGGATCCTCCCTGCAATAATCTAGGCCACACTGACCAAAGTAGGCCACTGGGGACCATACAGTCCTTGAGCAACCCCTGCACTTCAGACCTTGGGAGTTAAGTGTTTGAAATGGTTTCATAGGAGAGGATCCCCACAGCTTCGCACAGTGCCGGAGCCCCTGAGTCACAGCCCTGTCTCCTGTGCACATGTACTGCATGGTGGCAAGAGGCCAGGAGTGGGTGGCTTGGCCCAGCACAAGGGAGTGAACATGGCAAGATTGTGGCTAATGCACTTCTGAGCTACTGGGAGTATGCAGGCCTTACGCATGGACCCTGTTGCTTTTAGACATCTGCAGTGGGAAGTAGGAGAGGGATCCAGATGTTTTGGTTTGCATGGCCAGAAAGTGATGGCAATGTTCCCATGGAAAACTAGGACTCTTGGCTTGAGGTCACATACCAAACTTTCCTTATGGCTCTGTTCAATGGCAAGGCATCTGGCCAGAAGGGAAGAAAGCAGGCATGATGTTTTATTAGCAATCGGGCACTTCTGTAACGTTCAGGAATCCTTTCTGGTTCTCCTTGTATCCTCTCTATGGTCATGAGCAGGGACCTACAGAATTCACGCTGGAAGTGGGCTGCCCAGCAGCTCCTTTAGCCTTGGAGGTTCCTCTGTGCAGCCTCCCCCCACCCCACCTTTAGTGATTTGCTGAGGTGATTAGCTAGCTCACTACTAGCTACCCCACTGGAGGATCAGGGGAGGGGGCTGGGACCTGGCCCACCCCTGCAGCTCGTTTCAAGCCCCATGCTTTGGCTGCCCATCAGGGCGTGGGGCTGGGATCTGCCCTGATCAGGACAGTTCACAGGGCAGGGGCTGGAGAACCTGTTCCCTGCTCAGCTCCATGATCATGGAGCTGGGTAGGGAACAGGCTGGAGAGCTTGTTCCCCACCCAGCTCCTAGATCGCAGAGGTGGGCGAGCAACAGGATCTCCAGTCCCCACCCCACAATCACTGGGAGCTGTCCTGGTCAGGGGCATGCTCCAGGTCTGTGCCCTGATCGGGTGATTGAGGTGCGTGACTTGGAAAGAGCTGCAGGGGTGGGGCAGGACTCATCCCCCTGTCCAGTCCACCAATGGAGCAGCTGGTAGCGAGGCCGTGGCCCTGAACCTTATCTCCCAGCACCAATTCTGTGACAGTGGGACTGGTCCCACTGCCAGCCCTGCAACCGTGGAACCGGCACTGGGAGATAAGGATCACCCAACCCCCTCCTCCCGAATTGTGATGGTGAAATAGGGGGTGGGAGACAAGGATCTCTTAGCCTCTGCTCCACAATCATGACCTTGGAGCAGGGGTCTTGGAGCTCCCTGCTGGTTGGGGAGGGGGACATAGTCCCCACCTGGGCTCCAGTGGAAGAGCCCACCCTGGCAGCAGGCAGCTCCACGGGGCAGGGAGCAATCTCCCACCCCTTGGGGGATGACTGACCAGGAGCAGATTTGCTCCCAGTCAGGTGTCTAGACAAGTGATACTGCACAGTTAGTAACTGCAACTAAATTTGGTACTTGCATTTGCAGGTAGCATACTTACTATTAGGAAGGGTTACTGTGCAGTAACCACAAATTTCTAGTATTAGAAACCAAAAACTCCCTCTGACCTGAAGAAGAATGCGCTACATTTGGAAGCTTGTCAAAGCGCATCCCAAACATGTAGTTGGTCCAACAAAATGTATTGCCCATAAAAATACTTGCCTCTCATGTATTTCCTGGTGGCCCTTCCCATGGCTCCTGCAGCAGCCAGGGATAGCTCAAAACTCCTTTTTGGTACTAGCCCAGGAGCTGGCAGGGAGCACGCGGCCAGGAGACAGCTATCTTCTGGTGCAGCTGAGACATTGCTCGCTGTCCCTGGGAGCTGCCTGCTGCTGGGGCAGGGGCTGCCACCAGAGGCCGGGCAGGGACATCGTCCCCCTACCCTGGCAGCAGGGAGCTCCCAGGCCCTGGTCCATGATTGTGGGGCCAGGGGTGGGAGATTCTTATGCATATCTGAGCAGACTATGCTCCTTTGCTCTTCCTCTGTTTCAAACTCTCCAGGTGAGAGGGATGTCTTGTGATTGAACGTTTGGAGAACTGATGCTCTTGATGGAGAAACATCATGTCGAGTGAGTCACAACCCAGAGGTCTCATCCCACTAGAAAATCAAGCAGTCAAAGATTGAGCATTTTGTATTAGAATGAAAACATTCAAATATGACATTTCCCACTTTAAAAAAAAAAAACCCTCTAAACCTAGAATTTCATTTAAGAAAGACTGAAATATATCGTCCTTCCTGAAATGCTTTGTTCTCTCCCACCTCAAAACAGAGGTTGCCAAGAAACTTCCCTGAGCATAATTTTGCAAAGTTTTCAAATACCTGAATGGAGGAAAGTCTGCCAGAGCACCCATTGGAGATGAAAGTACAACTTAATTAGAGGCTTGGGAGAAGACCCCCAGAGTGTGGGAAAGTTTGTGTATTTTGGTCCCGTTAGATTCAAAGCTATTGTTGATGAGTAACATAATGGCCACAAGCTTGACTTGGGTTTTGTGGAGACTGTGTTTTTATGACATACGTGGTCCCCTCTCTCCACTACCTAATTTACTCAGCTAGCTGCAGAAGCAGGACTGAAAGAGCTCTGCTGTCTCTCTACTCAGTGTAGAGGGTCTTTCTTTAAGACTAATTTCAGATCCTTTTTATCTATTGCCCATGTTGCATTTTTTTTCAACTTATAAAGGTAAGTTTTCAGACTCTGGGCAAGAATTGGTATTATATAATTTTAATGTCAGAACTGAAATGGAGTTCATAGCTGAGGAATTTTAAGGTAATTTATTTCCTTAGAAAACTAATGCTGCCCCATGCAAAAGGAAGGCCATGCCTAGAACAGCCACTACTTTAATTTAAAATATAAGGACAGCAAGAAAAGATATTTATGTGGACTTCTTGTGTACTTGCTTTTGAGCTTGTAACTCTTTATTTCTTGTAAATGTACATGTAGCAATAGGCTGGAAAAAGAAAACTTTCCAGGAATATAGTAGAAAAGATTAAGCTTCTTACTGAAGTCATCAGAGAAAAAGATAAAGGAGACCAAGGTAAGTGATTACTGTTTCCTTCTAGTCCTATTTTATACAGGTAAAGATTCTTAAAACCAGATTTAGCTTTATTACAAACAGCACCATTTCTCTTCTTAAAGATCCCCATGTGATAATGACAGAAGAAGTGGCATATAAATGTTTCTCAAAATATATTTCAGGTATTACATTTCAATAAAGTCATGTATATTTTACTTTTTATTATTATTACTTCTACTAGTAGTATTAATAATAAAATATATTTTACTTTATTTTATAACCAAAAGTGTACTGCAATGTGCTTCTTTCAATGAGATAAAGACTGAAATGATACAATTAAGAATTGGGAGGTAGAAATTATTAATGAAAACAGATTATTCCTGTCCGGGCAGCTACGATAACGAACTTCAAAGGAGGAGGAAATGTTTGCAAAGAAGGGATAAAAGTCTGCTCTCCTGGTGTCAGTCCCAAATTACTCTTCAACCTTAGCAGGTCCAGGTTTTAACCCAGGCCATTTTTGAGAACTATTAAAAATATCAGGTAAAGAGAGATTTAGTCTAGCTTACCATGTCATAAACTATTTGTGTAGTATATGATATAGCAATCAGGGCTCATGGACAGATGTGATGTCTTTGATTAGACCAACAAGAATTTTGCAAAAAAAGATTCTTTAATTGAAAGCTTTCAGGCACAAATACCCTCGTCAGGAATCAGAGAAAAGATTGTAAAAGTTCTCCTGGGTAGAAATGAAAGTTCATATTTCATAGGATTTCACAGAGGAGTCAATAGATGGAATAACCCTCTGGGCAGGCAGTTCTCACCTGGTACGGAGTCTCAGCTTTCCTGTGAGGCTAATGCAAATTACCTTAGACAAAGGCAGGAGTAATAATATATATGTATAATATCATGTCTTATACTTCCATTTATAATGACTTTAAAAAACACCCTATACAATGGATTGTTGGTTTTAAGTGCTTCACAACTCCGTATCACACAGTGACTTGGGGCTGTGTTCTCTCAAAGAAAAAAACTATGGTTTCACTTTTTCAAGACTTTCCCTTTTCTCTAACTTTGCATGTGAGGTGCTAAATCCTAATTATCTTTCTGTCCCTACATGGTACGTACAAAGTTTGGTAGCTATAGAGATCTAGCGTTTCTAGTTCACTCTACCCGAACAAAAACAGGCACCGAGGCCGAGGACTGCAGAGCCCCAGGGAGATTCAGGAGACCAAGGATGGTTTGAGAAGCTGGGTGCGGTAATAGCACACAGTCCAAAATAAGAGTCAAAGAAATCTAAACAGCACTGCTAATATTGGAATACAAACCATAGGCAATTGCTAAGACAATACAGATAAGCATAGTGAGCTGCTGATTTAAAAGAAATATCCATTAACCTAAGAGAGTCACAAAATCATTAGTACTGAAAACAATGTTTAAGTTCCTGGGTCATATAGGTTTCCAGCAGGTGACCAGCCAGCCAGGCAAAATAACTTCTTATTGGTCTTCCTGAGACTACATGCTGTAGGTTGTGTTTTGAGCATTGTGTGAACGGTGTGTGGCGGGGATAGGTTTCATAGATACACTGACCTTGGTTCACCTGCAGAGGGGCAATGCAGCAAGGATCTTTAGTCCCTGTCTGAAAAGAGATTTTCTGAGGCAGACCTGGGCTCTTCATCCTCAGTTTTTAGCTGAGCTTAAAAAGCTTACAAGATAAAATTACCACTTATCAGGCTATTAGATGTACACAATTGCTTCTAATGCCAATGATTCATTAATATACAATTAATTTATTTAATAGGGTAACCAGGTATGCCTTATCAGTTTCCCAGGGCATAGACTTATTGCATTATAAAGCACGATAAAAGCAGAATTCTGGCAACACCAGACCTGCCCAGTTTAAAACGCCAAGGCTGGCTGGCTGCACGCTGGCTAGCCATGTCGAGCAAGATCACCTGTGACGGAGAACATTGGCTTGCGACGTCAGAGGAAGGGCATAGCAAGGTCATCATGTTGTATCTACCACTCCTAGCCAGGCTTCTTCCAAAGTGTTTTGCACTGTGTATCATTCAGTCAGTTACTTGAGATTTTCTGAATTAATATTGTAATTTTGGGTGGGGGAGAGGGTGAGAAATGTTCCTTAAAAAAGTGAAATGTCACTTTCACTAAAAAAAAAATCCAGGTACATTAATTGAAATACTGACTGACAATATAGATCAGAAGCATTATAGGACTGGCATTTCTTCTTTTTCCTAAATTATATTCCTGGTTGCATAGAATTGAAACGATATGGAGAGAGCTTTAGCAACGTGAAAATAACTTGGTTTAACTTTTTTATTTTAAAGTATTTTTTTTCATTTGTAAGCAGTTTTTTTATTGTCTTTCCTTCTCTTTCTTTTTCTTTTCCTTTTTCAAACAGCCTACAGCTGATCTCACTAGTTGTTACCTTTCATCTAGTCTTAGTTCAGTTTTGGCTGCCCAAGTTACTGTATTGTGATATTCAGAAAGAGCTGAGAACCTGTCCTCTGAAATTCAGATGCTTTTATGGGATACCTACCAGAGCACTTGAAAACCTAGATACTAAAAACCCAGATCTGATGGAAGATTTTCTGTTAAAGCCATTCCTTTAAATGGGACACCGGCCTTCAGGCTTTCCATAGATACTTTCCTCTACTAAAATTTCAACTAAAAATACACACATTCTTTTCTCACCTAAATTTGTAGGATTCATTCTGCAAATATTTTCACTGTGGATACCTTCAAGCATTCATTGTCCCATTAATTGCCCAGCACACGCTACGGCTGGGGAGCAGCTGTGGTGTATTTTTTAGAGTTTGGTAAATGGTGAGGTGTTTGGGACAGAGCATGTTTCCTCATACTCCAGTGTGCCATGTCTGCATTGCCAAGTGCTTCTTCTCCTGCTACCGATCACGTTACTCATGATATATGTCACTGCTGGTGGTGATGGAAAAGGAGAATGGTCAGAATGACCGAGCCACATTCAATCGTTGTGAAATGTTTGCCATGAGTTTTTTTCTGTACAATTGTTTCCCATCGAGTTCAGTCAGACTCGCATGTAAAAAGGTAGTATTAGCAGCACAGGTACTATGTGGGTACTATTGCCAGCATGGAGCATAGGAACTGATTATTTTCCCTGCGTCTGCACTGGGAAGGTAGCATGCATTGACTTCCTCATTGCCATGGCTAGATTGCAACCAGGACTCCAATTAACTTGTTTAACCCTAGCTATGTCATGTCTGTAGAGCATAGTCGTTGAAGAATAGACAAGCTTTTCCAGCTGCAAACTGGAATAACCTACTGCAGGTTGGAGGCAGGCACCCTAGCACCCAGCCACCAGTGCCACTAATCTCCACTTGTAGCACAAGGAGAACACCCACAGATGGTGATCGTCCTCATGACAATCTGGGGAAAGTACCTGCAGAAAGTGCCCCCCACCTCCAAATGCCACCAATGCTCCAAAATGGTCAGGCCAGATTCAAAGGTCCTGCAGGCCATGGGTTGGTAATCTGTGCTGTAATCATTTTTGTGTCCGCAGCATAGACATACCATGAGTTAAACCACTGCAGCTCACTTGTAGGTGGGGCCTGCAGCTGGAGATAGAAATATTAGGCTAAAAATAGGAAATCTTTAGCCTAATTACACAGTTCCCCAGGAAGTGAGGCTATTGTCTTATCAACCATAGTGTCTGGCATTTCTTCCACAGGAGAAGAAAACCTGCTTGCTGCTTGAGCTTCCATGAGTGTTATCCAGTAGGAAGTGTGTGCATATGCCACCAGGTATTTGGTTCTTGTCCAGGGCTTCAGGCGAAGCTGCATGGACAGGAAATGAGTGAGAATGAAACTTCTTCAGCGGACTTCATTCTGCTGGGATTCCTGAGCCGGACCAATGTACACATGTTCTCCATGACCATGATCTTATTAGCCTTCATCGCCACTTTGTCTGGGAATGCTCTTCTCATACTTCTAATCCAGGTGGACTCATCCCTTCACACCCCCATGTACTTTTTCCTCAGTCAACTGGCCTCTGTGGACATCTGTCAGACCCTCATTGTTGTCCCCAAAATGGCAGCAGACTTCCTGACCCCAGGCAACCCCATTTCTCCAGCTGGCTGTGGGGCTCAGATTTTCCTTACCCTGACAATGGGTGGAGCAGAGTGCCTCCTCCTGGCAGTCATGGCTTATGACAGATATGTAGCTATCTGCAACCCCTTGCAATACCCTCTCCTCCTGAGCAGGAGAGTCTGTCAGGGCCTGACAAGTGGGGTCTGGATTGGGGCATCTGTAAATGCCTTAATTATTACAGCTTTTATTATGCACTTGCCCTACTGCAGCTCTAAAGAGATTAATCACTTCTTTTGTGAGGTCCCAGCCCTGCTCAAATTGTCCTGCTCTGACACCTCTCGATATGAAACTCTGCTGTTTGTGTGTAGCACCATTATGTTCCTCATCCCTTCTTCCACCATCCTAGCCTCTTACGCTCACATCCTTGCTGCAGTCCTGAGGATGAGGTCTACCAGACAGGAGAAAGCTCTGGCCACCTGCTCCTCCCACCTGACTGTGGTTTGCATGTTCTACGGGGCAGGCATCTTCATGTACATGAGACCCAGCTCCTACCACTCCCCAGAGCAAGACAAGATTGTGTCTCTATTTTACACCATTGTCCCCCCAGTACTGAATCCACTCATCTACAGCCTGAGAAACAGGGATGTCTTACATGCCCTCAGAAAATGGATTGGGAAATGCAGACACTTCCAGCAAGATTGACAGAAGTTGTAGCTTACTATGTGCTTTGTCTCATTAAACCGAGCAGGCCTCCAGCAAGGTTTTCTGGAACATTTAGAAGGAAGCTAAATTTTCGTGGTCACTTAACAGCCAGTGCCCTACTGAGAATCACAGGCTTTTGGGCTCTGTCACTTAAACACTTAGAATCAGGTTTGAGGAAATCCACCCCACTCCCTCAGATCACAGGTGTTCTTCTGTTGCAGGCGATTTAACCAAATTATTGAATACACTGAAGACTTTATAGGGGATTGAAACTTTGTATTTCAGTTTCACTCTGCCCAAGCCCTCCTATAGGAAACAGGTCAAGTGACAGGCCAGCAAAAAAGATCTGGGCCCCGGGATAAAAGGCTTCTGAGGAAAGATTGTAAAAACAAGGGTTATTTGGCTGTACAAGAGATGACTGATGGGGGGATTTGATAATAATCTTGAAATACATGAAGAGTGTTTATAGAGAGAATGGAGATGGGTTGTTCTTTGAGGCTGTAAGGAACAAGTCTAGGAGCAATGGCTTCAGGCTGCAACAGGGGAACTTGAAGATGGCAATTAGGGGGAACTAGCTGGCTTCGGGTATGCTCAGGCATTGGATCCGGATTCTCCATGCTTGGAAACTTTCAAAAGCAGGTGAGACAGACACTTGGCTGTGGTAGTTTAGTCAGGGTTGAACATGTCTTCAGTAGGGGCATGGACCAGAGGACCTGCTGAGGTCTCTTTCAGCCTATGATCCTAAGTGCTTAGCTGTAGATCTTTCCAAAAAACTATTTTTAAGAGCAAGGCACGATACTTTATGTCTGATTCCTGTCTCGATTGCATTGTTTTTTTTCCACCAGAATCACTCTATTGAGGTGTGAGGGGGTGTTTTAATTAGAGTGACTCCCAGACACTTGCTCTAATAAACCCCCCACAGCATCACTTATATTAAATCCCCATGTATTTAGAACTCCAAAGAGCAACTGTCTAGGCAGCCATAGGTTTTACAGAAGAGAAGAAAAGCTCTATTTTCATGGTATCATAGTACTTAGGGTTGGAAGGGACCTAAACAGATCATCAGGTCTGACACCCTGGCCGGGGCAGGGATGGGTGCCAGGATCACATCACCCCAGCCAAATATCTGTCCAGCCTCCTCTTGAAGACCCCCAAGGTAGAAGAGAGCACCACCTCTCTTGGGAGCCCATTGCAGAGCCTGGCAGCCCTAACTGTAAAGTAACGTCTCCTGATGTCCAGCCTAAACCTTCTCTCTAACAATTTCTGGCCGCTATTCCTAATAACACTGGGTGGTGCCTGGGGGAACAGAGCCACCCCCAGTTCCCGCTGGTCCCCCCCTGCTGAGTTTGTAAATGGTCACCAGATCCCCTCTCAGCCTTCTCTTGTGGAGGCTGAATAGATTCAGGCCCTTTAGCCTTTTTTTGCAGGGCCTGCAAGATCCCTTTCTGCCACCGTGTTGACAAGAAAGGTGTTCCCCAGCCTATAGGTGTGTAGCTGGTTCCTTCTCCCTAGATGCAGCACCTTGCCCTTGTCAGGGTTGAAGTCCATCCTATTCTCATCCGCCCACCTCTGTAACCTGTCTAGATCTAGCTGGATTCTGTCCCTCCCCTCCAGCATGCCCACCTCACCCCACAACTTGGTTTCATCAGCAAATTTGGACAGTGTGCATTCCACCCCCACATCCAGATTGTTGATAAAGTTGTTGAACAGTACAGGCCCTAGGACTGAGCCCAGGGGGACTCCACTGCCCACATCCCTCCAGGTCAAAAATGACCCCCACCACCCTCTGGGTATGACCATCTAGCTATTTTGCTACCCATCTCACTGTGTAAGCATCAATGTCGCAGTCACCAAGTTTTTTTTTTTTAAAGAAATTGTGGTGAGAAACCATGTCAAAGGCCTTCTTAAAGTCTAGGAAGACAATATCCACCCCAACACCCTCATCCAGTGACTTTGTGACCTGGTCATAAAAAGAAACCAGGTTAGTCAGGCAGGACCTGCCCTCAGTGAACCCATGCCAGTTGCCCTTGAGCATTACCTCCCCTGCTGGGCCCTTGCAGATGTGCTCCTTGATAATTTTCTCAAAGTTCTTCCCAAGGACCAAGGTAAGACTGACTGGCCTATAATTGCTGGGGTCCTCCCTTCTCCCCTTGTAAATGGGGACCACATTGGCCCTTTTTAAATCCTCTGGTACCTGACCAGTGGCCCACGAGCACTCATAGAGCCATGCCGGGGCCCTGCTATGACTCCTGCCAATTCCCTCATCACCCTTGGGTGAAGAGCATTTGAACCTACTGATGTAAACATGTCCAGCCCCTCCAAAAGTTCCCTAACTGTGTTGTCCCTGACGCTAGGCATGGCGGTGCCTACCTTGGGTCCATCCACAATTCTAGTGGGGGAGAAGTTCCAGTCCCTGTTCAGGAATATGGAGGCAAAGAATTTGTTAAAGTGGTCAGCTTTTTCATTTGCCGCAATCACCAGATTGCCAAGCCTATCCTGTAGGGGGCCCACGTTACCCGGTGCCTTCTTCTTAGTTCCTATGTATTTGAAAAGGGACTTTTTATTATCCTTAATTCTGATCACTAGCCCTATCTCCATCTCTGCCTTGGCCTTCCTAACAGCCTCCCTGATTAACCTGTTCTATTTAGCAGAAATTTTAGATTAACCTGTTCTATTTAGCAGCTTTATTCATGAAAAAAGACTGTTACCCAAGAATCTATGTAAGCCTATGTAAAATAAATTGCTTTGATATATTCAAGAGATCATGAAAAAGGGCAACAGGGAGAAAGAGGAAGCTTTCAAGGTTTACATTGATGACAAGAATGCAGAGCAGTCAATGAAAACAACTGTGTCCAATATTCCTTTCTTTGTGACTGAAAGAAATGGAGCTGATGGGTAGACAGAACAAAATGAATGCACATCATTAATGTAATAAAGGAATTTTTCATTAAAAATGAATAACGTTGAAAAATGTTAATAAGAGTGCTTATTCTCAAAGAAACAATGGAACAATTTTGTGAAGGCTGGCTATCTTGTCATATTCCCAACTTCACCTAAAAAACGAACAAACCAATGTGCTAGGTTCACATAGAGCATTCCTCCATCTGCCCCTGAGAAGAAATATCTTCAATCTCCTTCTGAGATGTTGAAATCTCTACAATGTCACTGAGGGGAATGTATTATAGGTCAGCCTGCGTGTCCCCCTGAATTGTGAGTGAGGGTGAGAAAGAAGAGGCCATTTTGTTCATGGTCCTCATGCATAACAATGGATGAACCTGTTGATAGTGGAGCTGGCTCTGAGACTAGCCAAGCCATGGTTCCCAGAAGAGGAATGTTGTTGAAATGAAATGTGGCTTCAAGGAAACAGTGACCCCAGACTGAATGCCAAGGCAGAGAGGGGAGACATAGGATCCTGCCTGTAATAATCTTGGCAACATTGGCCAAAGTAGGCCACTGGTTACCATACAGGCCTGGGGCAACATCTGTACTTCAGACATTGGGTGTTAAGTGTTTGAAAAAGGTTTCAGAGGAGAGAATCCCCACAGACATGCACCGAGACAGAAATCCTGAGTCACTCCTCTGCCTCCTGTACACATGTACAGCATTGTGGTCATAGGCCGGGAGTGGCTGGCATGGCCCGGCACAAGCTGTGAGCATGACAAAATTGCACCTAATGTACGTACCACCTACTGAGAATACACAAAAATAGCACCATATTTAATACTCCAACTTTGGCCTTCCTGCCAATCAGAAGTGAGTGGCAGGGCCCCTCTGCAAATCGGTGTTGGCGAAGGGGCATGGAGGGGATGGGACATGCCAGGGACCCTGCAGGATTAAGGGAGCGGCACAGCAGACTTCCACTGTGAATTCGGTAGGTCCCTAGTTATGAGGACAAGGTCAGGGAAAGGATACCAGAGGGCATTGAACACGTGTGACAGTGGTGGGGATGTACTACTGGGGCAGTGCAGAGGGCCCTAATAGGCAGCCCAGCCTGGACCAATTTCCTAACCAAAAGAGGCTGTAAGTGGTGGCCCCACTCTGCTATTGAACCAACTGGCCACTGCTAGGGCCCCCTGCTGGGCTGCTGGTAACGGCTGTCTCTTCAATAAAGTCCAGCTGTGGCCACAGGCTGCAGGCCAGACGACACTTCTGTCTGTAGATCTGCTGTAGTAACCTCTCTGGATCCTTCTGGGTTTTCAGCTGCGAGTTTCCAGGTTCTCACTCTGCTCACTTGCGTGTCTTGGCTCCGGCTCTTAGAATTTCCTCTTTGCTTTGTTTGCTCACTTCCTGACTCCTGAACCTTGACCAGGGCTTTGCCTCACATTGGCCTCAATGGATCTTATAGCTACATCCTTGATTCCTAATCTCTGACTTGGCCAAAGATTTGAAGTCCACACATAGCTTCTGCCTTCTCCCAACAGCCTTCACATTAGGCCAGAACACCTATGCTATGGTCCTTACCGGCACTCATCTTCATGTGCATGAAGCACAACAATTGCTATTGGAAATGTTCAATAAAAGTAAGTTTGGGTCTTTGTATTACACCATTGTAAGCAAAATGCTGGTTCCTTCCAAAATCAGGGATATTTTAGGAGCTCTAGGCACCTCACTTGGGATATTCAATCTTTAGTTTGTGGTCTGATCTAATTTATTGATGTGGTAGGCTGGCCAAGGGTTCACCAGCAGCCCAGCTTGATGTCTTGAGCTGGATGGCTCAGTCTGATTGGTGGGGGCATTTATCACCCCCACCAATCAGGAGGAAGTAGAAGGATGGCTTGCCCTGCCCTGACCAAGAGGTGAGGTGAAAAGGAGGACCTGAGGGGGAACTAACTTTTCAGGCTTCCCCTTGGTTTATTTTCAATAGTGGGGTGGAGCCTCCAGAAGGGATAAAAGCCTGTGTGCCTAGCACATGGGTGGCTTTGATGAGGCATGATGAAGATGGGGTGGCAGAAGAGCTGGTAGAGATGACTAGGAGGGCAGAGCAGTTGCCCCAGAAGCAGCCTGAATATGCCACCACTGAGTGGGATGCAATGAGCTGCTGCTCCCAGTGCCACTGTGGAGAGAGCTGCAGTGTTGGTGCATGGATCTGTGCACTGTGGGTCCAGAGAGCTGATGGGACTCTGCGGATGCATGAGGAAGTGCAGGTCCCCATTCCTGCAGGAGGCAAGGTCCCGTTTGGTGTGCAGAGCAGTGGATGGGGCCGGAGAGGGCTGACAGACTAGGAAGCTGTGTGAGGCATCTTGGGATTTCCTGCAGAAGTGGAAAGCAGGATGGAGCAACCATGCCAGCATTTCTTATGATAACTTGCTCTTTTCCCTGGTATCGTTCATTCTTTTGGGCATAATTGCTGTACCGTTGTTGTTGTCCTTGTTACTTACATTGTTGAGACCCTTGCCTTAAACTTGTGTACGTAATGTTGTATTATGAGATGATTATGAGATGCTGTATTTAGCTTGCCAGGGGACCTGGTAGCACATCCCCTCCTCCAGCAGCTGGTTGCATGTGTGTCTCTGGGTGCTGCTGATGGGCCTCGCACCTGACTAGTGATGTACTGCCCATCAGCAGCCTGCAGAATCACATGTGCAACACATGGCAGTGGTGGTAGGGAGTTTTAATACTGCAGGAGTGATGGTATGGTTGGGATAGTCCAGGACACATGTGACAAGCAAGCACTTTTGTGAATGATAGATTTGATTAGACCAACTGCATGGTTGGGATAGATTTTGGCAAGCTGTCAAATGCAGTGAATTCTTCTTCAGGTCACTGGGAGTTTTCTGGTCGTAATGCAGGAAATGTGTCCCACACTGTCTTATCCTCAGTGTGAGAATATTTCTGAGTAGCTCTCAGACCTTTTGACTCTAAATGCTCATTGACAAAGGTCTGCTAGTTAGGGGGAAGGGGTCTCTCTCTCCCACCCCCGACATACTTTTGCTTTTTGTGTAAGTGAGGCTCTGTTAAACCACGAGCCTAGACTCTGTGTTGACTGGCAGAATTTAAAGAGATTTTTCAAAGCACTAAGGAGAGCTACAGATGCCCTCGCATACACATTAGACTAAGGTACAAACAGTGTCAGATCAGGCACCTGAGTCTGTGGTCTGCAATCAAGGAATAGATTCCACTTGTTTGAGTGGACTCTATGCATATCAGTGGCCTCCAGGCCTGTTCTTCTACCATAATTTACATCCAACAAATTTGGAGATGTCTATCTGCCCAGACTGTGCTTCTTCGCTTTTTCTCTGTTCCGAGCTGTGCATATGAGAGGGATGTCTTGTGCACAAATGCTTCAGGAACTGATGTTCTTGATGGAGAAACATCACGTCGAGTGAGTCACAACCCAGACGTCTCATTCCACTAGAAAATCAACCAGTGAGAGATTTGGGATTTTGTATTAGAATGAAAAAAATCAAATATAACATTTCCCACTTTAAAAACAAACGAACCCTACCCCTAGAATTTATTTTAAGAAAGACTGAAACATAGTGTCTTCTTTCCATCTTGACATGCTTTGTTCTCTTCCACCTCAACACAGAGGTTGCCAAGGATTTGCCCTGAGCAGAAGTTTGCACAGTTTTCAAACACCTGAATGGAGGAAGAGCTGCCCGAGCACCAGCTTGAGCAGAGTGCAACTTTAATTAAAGACTCGGGAAAAGAGTCCCTAAGGTGTAGCAAAGTTTGTGTATTTTTCTCCCCTTAGATTTATGAGCAATTGCTAATGAGTAATGTAATGGCCAGAAACTGGATTTGGCTTTTTTAAAGACCAGACTTTTATGGCATGCCTCCTCCCCTCTCTCTGCTACCTAATTTACTCAGTGAGCTACAGACACAGGATTGAAAGAGTTACAAGGCCCCTTTATTCAATATGGGGGCTCTTTGTTTCAGATTGATCTCAGACTGGTTTTATATAGTAGCCATGTTGCATTTTTTCAACCCATAAAATATTTTTTCAGGCTCTGGACATAAGTTATTATTAATATATTCTTTTAATTTTGAAACTTAAATGGAGTTCATGCCTGAGGGATTATAAAATAATTTACTTCCTTAGAAAGCTACTTCTGCCCCATACTAAAGGAGTGCCATGCCTTGCAGAACAGTCACTTGTTTAATTTTAAAGAAAAGACAGAAAAGAAGAGATTTACATGGGTTGCTTTCATACTTGCATTTGAGTTAATAACTCTTTATTTCTTGCAAATGAACATGTACCATAGGATGGGAAAAAAAACATATTCTAGGAATATAATAGAATATGGGAGACTAGATCTTTAAAGATTTGCCGGGAGGGGAGCTTCATTTTATATAAAGGACAGCATTCTTGGAAGGAATTAAACATTTTACTGAAGCGGTCACAGAAAGAGATACAGCAGTTCAAGGTAAACGATTACTGTTTTCTTGTGGTCTTACTTTATACAGGTACAGATTCTTAAAAACAGACATATCTTTATTGCAAATAGCGCCATTTTTCTCCTGACAGATCCCCACATGATAATGACAGCGGTAGTGGCATGCAAATGTCTCTCACAAAGTATATTATCCAGTATTACATTTAAATAAAATCATATACATTTTACTCTTAATTATTACTTCTAGTTTATTTCATTTCGGTTTTTAACTCCAAATGTGCTCCAATGTGCTTCATTTTTGATGTTGAAAAAATCAGAGGATACAATTAAGAATTAGAAGATGGAAATTATTAATAAAAACAGTTTATTCCTGTCAGGATAACTATGTACGTTGATGAACTTGACAGGAACCTGAGGAGGAGGAAATGTTTGCAAAGAAGGGGTGAAAGTCTGGCTCTCTTGGAGGCAGTTCCAGATATTGTACCCCTTTCACCATAGCAGGTCTAGGATTTAACCCAGTCCATATTTAGGGCTATTAATATATGTCTAATATAATATATTTCCAGTTTTAATGCCTTTGACACCCACACTGTAAGAAGGATAGTTTTTGAGAGGTGCTTCACAGCCCTGTATCTCCCAGTTACTTTGGGGTCTGTGCTCTCTCAGAGAGGAAACCAGGGTCCACTTTTTCAAGAGTTTCCCTTGCCCCTAGCTTTGCATGTAAGGGGCAAAATCCTAGTTATCTTTCTCTACGTACATGGTATGTAAAAAGTTTGGTAGCTATAGGGCTCTAGGGTTTCTAGTTCACTCTGCCAGAAGGAAAACAGGCGCCGAGGCCGAGGACTGCAGAGTCCCAGATTGATTTGGAGATCAAGGATGGTTTGAGACTCTGGGTCTGGTAAAATCACACACTCCAAAAAAACAGTCTCAAAGAAATCTTAACAGCACTTCCATTACCTGTGACGGAGTACTTTGGCCTGTGAACTCAGAGCATAGCAAGGCCACCATATCTTCCGCACAGTTGAACACCAGTTGGTCCAGCAGGGCAACCACCACACCTGCAGAAATGGAGAAGCCTGTGAGATTGTGGCCTTTTATCTAGTACGAAGAGGCAGCTGCTCTTTGGTTCAGAGAGTTTCTGTTCCTAATGTTATGGAAGCTAGTCTTCAGGTGTTGTACCTGTACCACTCCTAGTCAGGCGCTTCATGGTGTATTTTGCAGTGTGTCATTCAAGCAGATACTACAAGTGTTCTGAATTAATCTTTGAATATGGGTGGGACGTCCCTTAATGAAATGTCCTTTTCCACTAAATAAAATCTATGCACATTAATTGAAATACTAATTGACAATTTTTATCAAAAGCATTATAGAACTCATATTTATTTTTAATTATATTTTATAAATGGTTTGGTAGAATTGAAATGATATGGCATAGAGGTCTAGCAAAATAAGAATAACTTTGTTTCACTTATCTTCATGAAAATTGTTGTTGTTATATTAAAGCAGCTTTTGCTATATGCTTTTCTTCTTTTACTTTCTTTTTCTTTTTCTTAACAGCCTACACCTGGTCGCACTAGATGTTATTGTTCATCTAGTCTATATGAGTTTTGGCTCCCAAGTCACTGTATTTCAATATCCAGAAACGACTGTGAATCTATCCTGTGGAATTCAGATGCTTTTAAGAGGTATGAATCTGAGCACTTGAAAACTGGACAATAGAAATCTAGTTGATTGAAAAATTTTTGTTTAAACCATTCTTTTTAAGTGGCAAATTGGCTTTCAGTTTCCTGTAGAAACTTTCCTGGGAGTAGGTATTGGCTATTTTTAGCATGTATTTGTTAAAAGCTGAAGTGTTCGGGACAGAGAATGCTTCCTCCTACCCCTATGTGCATCCTTGCCTTGCCAAGTGCCCCTCCTCATACTATAGATAACGTTCACAAAAGGGGTGCACCAACAGAGATTTTGGGGGCTGATACAATAGCTGATTTTTAAGGAGGCATATCTGCTTAAACTGAGCTGATTTCCAACGTAGCACGGAGAGCTGCATGCAGCTGGTGTGTCTGGTGTGGTGGAAGGGGAGTGGTGAGAGAAGGGGCATGGGGAGGGCAGATCAAGGCCCCCCATGGTGAGGGAGAGAATGGGGCAGAGAGGCAGGATCAGACACTGCCCAGGCAAGGCAGGAGAGGTGCAGGACAGAGCTGCAGCTCATCCTGGCGGCCAGAGGGGAGGGGTGGCTCCTGCCGCTGCATGCACCCTGGAAGGGCGGAGACAGGGGAGTATGCCCTCCGAATCTGCATGGGCTGGGGCAGGTAGGCTGCAGCTGCAGGCTGGAGCCAGGGCTGTGCTGGGCTCTTCTTGGTGAGGTTTGGGCTGGACTGGGCTTGGGGTGGGCAGTGATGGTGCTGGGAGGGGGCTATAGTGTGGGGGCTGCAGCCATCCCAAATTTTGCTGTAGCCCCCCAAGCTCCCCCTTCCAGCACTTCTGATGCCAGCCCAGCACAGCCCTAGGTCTTCCCATCACATAGGTGGAGGCAGGGGTTGAGCCAGCGCTGCACTGGGTGGGCGGTGGTGGCACAGGGAGGGAAGGCTATGGTGGGGGTCATGGTAAAATTTGGGGTGGCTTCCTCCACCTGTAGTCTGCTCCCACCACCTGCCACCACCTGCCCTGAGTCCAGCCCCCACCAGGAAGGGCGCGGTGCAGCCCCAGCCCCAGCCTGGAGCTGCAGCCCGCACCACCCCTCCCTGCCCCGCCCCAAACAGGGGAACATGCGCCCCCACCATGCATGCAGCGGTGGGAGCTGCCAACCCCCCGCACACCCCAGATGAGCTTCGGCTTCATCTTGTGCCCATCCTGCCCCGGCTGGGTAGCATCTGCCCCAGCCCCCAGGCCGCACTCCCTCCCTCTCTGCAGGGGATGTTGATCTGCTTCCCTTCCCCCTCCCCTTACACCGCACCAGACTTACCATCTGCACTCTCCAAGCCCCCGAGCTGTGCTCCTTGTTGCCTACATGCTGCACTGCGGCTGCATGCATGCATGGGCATTTGTTGGCCAAAGTATTGCCTGCATCAGGCCGATTTTGATATATCCACATTTCTTTATATTGGTCCTGATGTGATATTGGACCAATGTATCAGCGTATCCCTAGTTAATAATGATACACGTTCTTGTTGCTGGGGATAAAATGAGAAATGATGAGAATAACTGGGCCAGAGACAGTCGTTATGAAATGTTATGCCATGAGCTGTTTCTATGAGGTTATATGCAATTGATTTCAGTCAGACTCATAAGCAACAAGGTATTATTAGCAGTGTGGGTACTATTTGCGTACTATTACCAGCATGGCCCAAAAGAGATTATTACGTGCCCTTTATCAGGGTGGGGAAAGTAGCATGCACTGACTTCTTCATTACCATGGCTAGATTGCAACCAGGCCTCCAGTCACCTAGTTTATACCTGACTATGATTTCTGGGGTAGGCAACTTTTTCCAGCTGCAAACCAGAACAACCTCCCCAGGTTGGAGGTGGGAGGGTGCTTGGACCCTGCCAAAACTGTCATTAGTTTTCCCGCTGTGGCACAAGTAGAGCGCACACAGCCTGCGTTCCTTCTCATGGCAGCCTGGGGAGAGCACCTGCAGAAGGTGCCTCTTACTGCCAGAAGCTGCTCAAGCCCTAAAATCCCCAGGCCAGATTCAAAGGTTTTGCAGTCTATAGTTTGCCGATCCCTGCTGTAGTTAATTCTTCATGCACATCATGGACATAACGTGAGTTAAACCATTGTAACTCTACATGTGGGTGGGTCCTGCAGCCAGACATAAAAATGCTAAGCTAAAAAATCTTTATCCTAAATAAACACAATTCCCAGGGAAGTGCAGTTATTGTCTCATCAACCATAATGTGTGACATTTCTTCCACAGGAGACAAAAACCTGCTGGCTGCCTCAGTTGCCATTAGTGTTATCCAGGAGGAAGTATATACACATTTCTCTGCAGATGTTTTGATTCTTACAGCTTACACAATGCACCTGCCCTACTGTGGCTCTAATGAGATTAACCACCTCTTTGGTGAGGTCCCAGTCCTGCTCAAATTGTCCTGCTTGGACACGTCCCAATATGAGACTGCTGATTGTACGTGGCATTGTCCTGCTCCTCATCCCCTCTTCCACCATCCTAGCCTATTACACTCACATCCTTGCTGCAGTCCTAAGGATGAAGTCAACCAAAAGACAGCAGAAAGCTCTGGCCACCTGCTTCTCACATCTGACTGTGGTGGGCATGGTCTATGGGGCTGCCATCTCTGTGTACATGAGACCAATGCCTCTGGCTCATCAGTACAAGACAGGATGTCCTCTGTATATTGTACGATTGTCACCTCAGTGCTGACTCCACTCATCTACAGCCCCAGAAACAGGGATGTCTCGGGAGCCCTAAGAAAGTTGGTTGGGAAATACAGAGGACACTCCAGCCCAGTCAGGACGGGGACAGCTGGGGCCCCTCTGGCAGGGCTGGGGGACAGGAGGCTGCAGGTCAGGAGTGAAGGGCAGCAGCAGGGCTGGGGGGCTGTGGCTGTGACTTCTCCAAGGGGAGAGTTTCTTAACACTTATGTGTGTGCATCTTACCAATCACCCAGGTGCAATAAAACTGAATGTTACCCTGTCTGCCTGAAGGAGCAAATTGCGGGCCTGCTCAGGGCAGTGTGGGCCATAGACTACCACTAGGTGCTGAATAGTGTCCAGACCCTAGTAGTTGCCTTTATGCTACCCACTGCCCAGACCCTGACCCTAGCCCTGCCTGGACCCTGGAGACTGCCTGCTCCCAGAAGCAGGTACCCCCATGTACCTAAGAGGACGTCCTGTGCTACCTCCTGCAGTCAGGAGCCCCGGCCTGGTCCGCATCTTGGTCCCCTGCCACCTCGCCCTCCCAACCTGGGCCCAAGCCCACTGTTCAACCCTGGGCACATAATTATCCAAAATGCCATGGAGATGACCAAAAAAATTACCATTTACTTACCCAAGGAAAGTACTGAATGTACAAACCCAGATTCCCCATGTCACTGCAACCATGTCCTGGGGAACGATCCTTTGAAGGGTCCTTTTGGGCTATGAGGACATAAGTGAACTGTGTGGAAAAAAGCAGATAAGCGCAGGCATGTCCCTGTCTGGCTGATCCCCACCGCCTGGTCCTTCTGCAAGGAAGAATGTACTGTAATATATACGTTTGTGTTTGAATAGAGGTAGATAGAGGGCCCTCTCATCTACCCTCTAGAGGGTCCCGTCCAACTCTAGAATCTATGAATCTATGAATCTATAATTAATTATTGTTCCTTTCGATGTTAATAAAAAAGGAAAATTCCTGCTAGGATATCTGCGTACATTGACGCATTTCAGGGGAATTGAGTAGGAGAAGGAAATTCTTGCTTTTAAGGGGTAAAATCCTGGCTATACTAAAGTCAGTGACAGAATTCCCATTCACCTCAATTTGTCCTGGATTTCAGACATACACGAAATCCTAGATGAATTGAGAAGAATGGAAAGTTTGTCTTTATAATGTATCTGTATTTACATTCCTAATATCACTCAATGCACTTTCATTTCTAATGCGTTTGAAGCCTCCTGGTACAGAAACTCATGGAGTCAATATAGATTAGGCAGTGGGATTCTGGCACGCTTTGACCTGCCGGACATCTGACACCCCAGGCACCTCTGCATTTTACCTGCGCTGCTACATCCCCCTTTTCCCCCTATCCCCCACCCCAGCCTTTCCCTCACCCCTGACGCCTCCATTTCCATTTTCAATGACTGGCTTTCTTGCCTGCATTGCTTTGTTACTATTCCTTCCATCCAGCACCAACTGCAGGTACTTCCTCAGCCTGACAAAGGGGTTTTCAACCCTAAAGCCTCCTAAGATATATATATATATATATATATATATATACATATATATATATATATATATATATATATTAAGTACTCCTTTTTTTCATAATAAACATATGAAACAGCCCTGTAGTAGTTCTTTTCACCCATCCCTACACCCTAAGAGACACACACACAACTGGTGGGCTTCATGGTCTGGCAGGCCCTAGCACCCAGGCAAGCAGTACATTTGCCCCCCTCCCCCCCCCCCCGTGCCCTAAGACAGACACAGTTGCACAAGCACCCATGTCACGAGTTTTGCCTGTCAGCAGCTTGAGGTGTAGTTTCCCCCCAACCCCTGCACCTAGCACCTTGAAAATTGGCAGGCTCCGTGGCCTTAGCAGGGGCCAACACCCCTGCAGATTTCACCCCACTGTGGCATAACACATACACATGACAGGAGTTTTGCTTTCAAGAATTTGGGGTGCAGTTATCCCCAAACCCCTGCACTTATCTCCTTGAAACTTGGCAGGCTTCATGCTCTCAGGGGCTACCACCCCTGCAAGTTTAATCAAAATCAGACACAAAACAGCAAAATTATAGATATTGTTGTTTTCAGTGTGGATATTTGTATAAACTGACTATACAATATGTCATTGATTTCCCATTACACCCTATGGCCGAATCTCCGAATTGAAGCAGAAAACTGATTTGGAGCTCAAAATTGAATTGTTGGCATCTGAATTGGCCAAATCTGAGCCCAAATCGAATAGTTCCCTGTTTGCACACGCTACTAATCACATCTCAGGCTACAGGGTTACAGGAGCTTGCTCACAGGCAAAGCTCTAGCAGGATGTTTGCTGATCCCTTTGGCACAGTTGGACACATTTTTTTAAAGCCTTTCTTTGACACATCCAAGTTTAGCCGGAGTCGAAGACAGGACGCTGACCGGGGTGGCCTGGTGCTCTGAGTGAGTGCAGGGAACTGGCTTTCCTGACTGCCCGCCTGGTATGTGTGGTTCACGAGCTGAGGGTCAAACTAACTGCCTGATTTGTGGTCAGGAAGGAATTACCCCCTGACTCAGTTTGACCGGTGCAGGGCAGGGGATCTGCCTTCCTTTGCACCATGTGTAGGTTAATCTGGGCACACCTCTCCTCATCAAGGCCCTGCCACTGCTGGGGCCTTGGGTCCAGACAGTTCATTCCAGGCTACTGCCAGGGCTGGCCACCCACGCATCCCCACCATCCCCACCACCCCCTGTGCTCTAGCGCCCCCCGGCTTCAGACATGAGCCACTGCAGACTTGTGCCTGCATTTCCTGAATGTCTATTCACTTCCAAATTGGTTTGAGCTAGGCAGGTTACACTAACCTGCAAAGATTGAATTAATTCAGGCACTGGCATCTTGAATGTCTGTTCCTAGCCTGGATGTCTAGGTTTTCATGTGGCTGTATTACTTCTTTTTTCCTTTACATTAGATTAGCAGGGTGCAGACTGGGAGTGCCACTGTGCCTCTGCAGGCAGGCAGCAGCACTGGGGGAGTCAAGGAACCCCAAAATTCACCTTAGCCCCCCGTAGCTACCCCTCCCATGTTTTGTTGGGTCTGTGTATGTCTTGTCTCTGTCTGTCTCTGTGCATGTCTGTCTGTGTGCGCATGCATCTGCGTGTGTGTGCATGCATCTGTGTGTATGCATATATCTCTGTGGGAGTGTGCAAGTGAGTTCATGTGTTGTGCCTCTCTGCGTGTGCACATCTGCGTGTGCGTGCATCTGCGTGTGTGTGCACTTGCATCTGTGTGTGTGTCTGCGTGCCCAGAATTGAGCCCAATGACTTTAGATGGACTAAAATATTTCTTTTCTGAGGAAATTAAATGTGTGCCTCATGGGAAGCACGATAGGCCACAGGACCAATCAGTTCTGAGGCCGCAGCTGTGGCAGGGCCTTGATTAGGAGGTGTGCCCAAATTAGCCTGGATGGTCTGCTCATCCCAACCACCACCAATCACTGCTTGCACTGGGCGAGCAGTGGGGCAAGCTCCTTCCCTGCCCCCTCTGCCAGACGCTGGATAGAGGGGGGAAATAATCCCGCTGCTGGCCCCCTCCCATAACAGGGTCTCTGGCCATGCCCCCACCCTGCCAATGAAGCGACGAGGGAGCAGGGACCATAACAGAGACAGCCGCCTCTCTCATGGTGTCCCAGGAACTGAAGCTTCTTCCTGGTGGGGGGTTGTGCGGTGGGAAAGGGGAGTGGGAGCAGGGTGGGAGGTCAAAGCTGCGTGGAAGGAAGATTTAGCTCAGCGGCTTCTGCCCAGCGCAGGGAGCTAGAACCAGAGCTCTGTACGCTGGGCAGAAGCCACGGGGTTAAAGGTTGTAAACACACGGCCAGAGCTGAACTGTTGTGTTGCCCCTGCCTCTGACGGTGGAGTGTGGAGAGGGGAAATGCCTGAGGGGCTACTACACCCCAGGCAGGCAGACCTCAGCTGTGGTCCCCTGGTGGGAGAGGGGAGGCTGGAAATAAATCCTTTCCCTGCTCCCTTTGCTATAAGAGGCCATAGCAGCTGGCATCTGGCCACGGTCCCATGCTGGGCTAGAGAGAAGAGGGGTGGGACCAGCCCTGCTCTCTGGAGAAGAGATCACAGCCCAGCCCAGGATTGCAGAGCATGCTGGGATCCTGGCAGACTCTGGTTTAACTTAAATGAGGAATGATTTGGGAACAGAAGTTGCATAAACTGGTTTGACCCAAACCAACTAAGTCTGATACAACATTTAGACAGGTTTATCTTAAACCAGTTTCAGCCATTTTGATGCTGGTTTGTGTGCTCTGAACTTCTGTTCTGCTACACGCTTAAACCAGGTTCTGATTCTTAAACCCGTCTATGAGTAACTTCTGTCCCAACCATCAAAGGAAAAACTTCCTCCTGGTGGTCTGAAGGGGTGCTCAGGGAAAGTCAGATATGTTCTGATTCCTACAATGACTTGCATAAAACACCACCTCCATCTATCAAAGGTCTTACAGAATGGCTTCCTAACTGGAAATAGGGTAACCAGGTAATGAATCCTTTAATGCTCCTTCTTCACTGTATATTTAAGGAAGGCCTGAGGGTGCCCAGATCACTTCAGTAGCGATTTATCTGTAAAGATTTCCATTCACTTCTGCTTTATTTGGAATTGCAGTCCTTTTTGTGGAAACATAAACTATAATATGCTCTCAGAAATATAACCGGATTCATTTCTGTGGAATCATCAATTCCACATGGGAGCTTTGAAAATGTGGTTTCAGGGAAAAAGCATCACTATTGCCAATTGGTGGGGAAGGGTTTAAGTACATGGTTGATCAGCCCCAAAGAGAAATGTGTTGCAGGGAGATATATATATTTTTTTCCTTTTGGTAGGAAAGAAGGCAGGAGGCAGGACAGGAAACCAAGACAAATCCCACCCCACCTTTTTTAATTTACACAGGAAGAATTTCAGATGCATGTGGACTGTCTGAAGAAAGAAAGGAAAGCCATGGCAGTCTGGTTGAAATTCCTCGGTATAGGGCCTGACACAGGCTGGTTAATGCCCCATGCATTGTTATGCCATCACATCGCTGTGGAGACTGGTCGGAGAGGAAAAGGCATTGTCAAGTATTTTTTCCTCATACTTTTGGTATTAACTCAGAGAGTGAAAAGTGATATGGTTTCCTAGAGTTCCCAGTTTTATTATTGTATTATTAGAGATAAGGATTTATATTGCTAGTAGCAGTTTTATGTTAATTAGTTAATGTCATTAGTAGCTTAATTTGTATAGTCAGTAGTTTAGTATTAGGATTGGTAGGAATTAGTTTTTCAGAAAGTCTTAGTATCCCCTATTGATAGAGTATCCCCTAGTTGATAAGGGTAGTGTTAGGAATAGAGCAAGAATGGAGAGACGACAAGGATCCCACCAAGTGCGTGGAAGTGGCTTGCTTGGCCTTCTCCTTCCTTTCTGCTGCTCTTGGTCATAAAGGATTTCAGACGAGCTCTCTCTCACCTGGCACAGATTTCATAGACATGGTAGAAATGATAGACATTAGGGCTGGAAGGGACCTCAGAAGATCATCAAGTTCAGCTCCAAGATTTCTGTTTGTCTGGGTTTGTGCACACTCGAGAGAACATGGTGTTCCTTGCAACCTCTTGATGTTTAATTTGTGAGTCTCCTTGAACTCTCTTTTAGCATTGTCTTGTCTGTTTCTTATTCCTGCTGGTTTTCAGTCTGTTTAGTGTATGCTAGACCCTGACTCCATGCAGCACCCAACGACTAGGGAGACAACGATCCAATTGATCACAGGCCCTGTTACTCATTAGGAAGAGCAAGCAGGGAGCAAACACCAGCACACATTGCTCACAGCAGCTTTATTCAGAATGGAAACAGCTTTGGGTGAGCTCCCTCACAGACCCCCAGCCCAAGAAACCAGGGGAGCAGCCCTGAACAATAGTTTTCCCCTACTTTTATCCACTTTGGTTTATACTCATTAACATTCACTCCACCTCTTCTGTTCCCCCCATTTCTCCTCCCATCTTAAGCTCCACCTCTGTTTACTGTTTGCTTCATAAGCATGGAATTGCCTATGCATTTCATTCATTTACATGCCTTTTTGCTATGAGCGCATGTCCAAGGCCATGAACTTTCTTCTTTCAGTCAATGGGCAGACTTTGACCAAAATCTGGATGCTTCTTCACCAATCACCAGTCACCCTTTTGCATATGTTCATCTCAGATTCTGTTACCAATTGCATGTTGTTTCCACATTCCAGTCTGTTTTTCTGTCCCAGATTGTACCATCTTCCACATTCCTAAAGTTTCACCTCATTCACAACACACAGGCTCACACAGACTCACTTAAAAATGGTTGACACAGTTAAGATGGTTACTTAGTATAAGCAAATGGGTGGCTTAGATATCATTCTGCCTTTTGGTATGCAGTTTTTTCTAAGCCACAGGTTAAACCCTTGTATTTGGCTGCAAATCCAGTGCTCACAAAGACCAAAATATTGTCACCCTAACAGTGTAGACCTCTATCCTCCCGGTCCATAGCTTGGGCTCCTAGAATGAAATAACTGTCTGATCTCATTTTTGGGCATGTGCAAACCTGGAATAATAACTGACTGCTCACCCTCTGGCCCTGCTGTAGTTATTTTATTGCTGATTCATTCCTATCAGGTCAAATCAAATACATTTACAAGGCTCTCCCTATTTCTGCTATACCAAATGGCATTTATGAATGATACAGGTCCAAGTAACTATATAAATGTGAACTCCCCTTGTGTTCATCCTCTCCCTCTCATTTCAGTTCCTGCTGCGGAAGATGCCAGTAGCTTCACACCCTAAAATATTACCTATCCCAGCACCTGGCCACAGCATGAGCAGAAGTTTCCCTTGAGGAGCAGGGATTATGATAGTTCTTGGAAGGATCCATGCATGCTCAACCTTTGCGTTCACAACTAAGTAGGGAAAGCTCTCCTGCTGGTTCCCCATAGACTGCAGAGGAGTAAGTCATCTCTGCCTGGGAAACTGGGCTTCAGAGTGACTTTTCCCAATCATCTCTGCTCTTATTCTAGTTCCTGCAGCTTTACATCCATAGCTGAAGGCAAGGGCAGCCAATAGCAGTAACACCACCTGGAAGCCAGCGAACTGCCCCCACTGGGTCCAGGAACAGCTCCTGCCATGTCCCCCTAGACAAGGGTAATGGGCAGACATTTGGCACCTGGCAGCAGAAACCAGGTGGGTGTGGCATAACATGAGGATTTGCAAACATGTGCCTATAGTCTGCTTGTATAGATGGGGAAACCAAGGCACAGGCTGCATGAGGGACTTCTAGATGGATGCCAGGAGTCATTGAAAGAGCCAGTGAACTGTTCCCACTGGGTCTAGGAACAGCTCCCCGTACCCCTCATCACACCCCCATGCACCAGACAAGGGTCTCCCATTAGACCCTTGAGAAAAGGCTGAGTCAAGCCTGTTTGTGTTCAGTGATAAAAGTAATACAGTCACAATGGAAGAGCTCTGCAGTTTTTGTGGGGTGTTCAACCTAGAGAACACTCAAAAAAGTTCACTTTGGCAGGGATGGCCTACGCCACAGATCGGTAACTCTCCGATGCATGCCAGGGCATGTCATGCAAGGCCATTTTACTTGGCACGGGATGGAGGAGGCAGTGGTGCATTGCCACCTCTACGGCTTTACTTGATATGTGGAATGAGCTGTCTGTGCTCATCAGAGGATCAGTGCAGACTCTTGCTGAAGTCACTGATTTGTGCTGCTCCAGAGCCCAAAGGGTGGGTGCAGCCACCATCCATCACTCTATTTTCCCTCCAACAAGATGTGTCATGCAGGAGGAAGTGGGAGGTGGGAAATGGTGGTGTTGCCTTTGGCCCTCTCTCCTCACCAAGCACAATCCTGAGGGGGACCAGTCCAACAGAGATTTAAATCCAAGACAAGAGCCTACCCTGGCCAAGCTTGCTTCTGGCCCTTGCTTTCCCTCCCCAGAATGGGACTCCTTCCTTGGCTCTCCCTGCTATGAGATCAGAAGCATTTTGCACCAGGATTTGGCTACTTCTCGTTCCCACTTCAATTCTTCTTGCTGGAGCAGGGCTTGGACACCGGCTCCCAGCTGCATCCCCCCGAGGTCAACCAAGTATCATGCATGGCCCAGAGATGTTTGATTTTAAATCTTTGAGTTTCCCCCGATGTCACCATATTCTTTTCAACTCTGGAATTACCCATGTCATGAGAGAAATGCTGAGCTTGTTTTACACTCGAGAGAAGTTGCATCCCTGAGGGCTGACTGCCTGGTGGACTCTGGGGCTGGGATCTGGGCTTTTCACTTCCAAGCCCTGCTTACATTTTGGGTAAAGCCAGTAGTGACCAGAAATGTCTTACATGGGGCGTGCCTGGAGGCCAACGTGGAATGGTTGAGATGGGGAAATGGGGTCTCAGTGCTGTCCCTGGTGGACATATGCCTGCTACTTCAAAATCAGCAACCATATGGGGAAAGTCCTGGCCTCTGAGCACAGAGAAGACTGGTGTGCAGACTCTAGGGACATGGTTTTTATTGAAATCCTCTCCAGAATCAGAGATAAACCTGACTGTGCTGGGCCAACGTGGCAGGTCCCAGGGGACAGAACCCCTGGCACAATGTCTCTGTGATGAGGGGATGGTCATTAGAAGGGTCATTTCCTATGGTGGCCTAATGTAGCTGTATGACTTCACTTCTCTCCTTCTCTGGCCCAGGCGCAGAACTGCCAGAGCGGCCCCAGAGCTGTTAGGCATCCACAGCTGCAGCTGGAGGCACTGGAGCTGCAGATGTCCAGATACACTGAGGAGACACTGTGCATGGCTAATGCTGTTGTTCCCAAACTGAAGCCCACAGGCCATGTGTGAGGCACTAAGAGTGTCTATAAAGTTGCGTAACAGGAATATGGAGTTCTCCTGTATGGGCAGCCTGTCTCACACTCGCCTGCCACAACTTGATGTCTTACTTGTTGACAAAATATATTATGGGGAGGCTGCCTTATATCTGTGGCCTAGAATAGAGACCTAAGTACACGGTTCCAGCATCCCATGTCTGTCTCCAGCCTCTGAGCTTAATAGCACCCTCTGATCTTAATAGCATCTGGTGGGTCAATGGATCTTGTAGTTAGGGCTGGTGAGGATCTAGATTGCCCTGAGGACCTAGATTTTCACTCAAAGACAATTATGAGTCTCCGCAGCTTTTTCTCTGCCTTTATTAAGCTTCCATTTCTGCAGCCTGTGCCTCAGTTACCCCATCTATACAGACCATAGGCACCTGGGTGGAAATGCTCAGGTCAGGTCACACTCACCTGGCTGCTAATTTACTTGTGCATCCTTTGTGAACAGGGGGAGGGGATCTTCCTGTCTGCTTTTTAAGGTTGCTTATGGTTGCATGCATTCCTTTTGCCTTTAAGGCATGTCTCATCCTTTCCATCCTGCCAGGAAACAGAGATAGTCCTTTAAGCACCTTAACATGGCCATGGGCTGGGGATCCTTCTGCACACTCTGTGGGATCCCGAGGGGGTGGGAGGCTGTGCCATCCTGCACACTGTTGACAGCAGCCCCAGAAATCACAGGCCCTGGCAGGCAGCTCAGACTCTGCTCAGGGTTGCCCAATAGGGCTCCTGCCCAACCTGCCTGAACACAGCCTTTCCTGGAGCAACAGGAGGCCTGAGGCACTATTAGCTCCTAGGCACTGGAACGAGACACATGGGACTAGTGCTCAAAGCTCAGGGCTCCCAGGTCCAATCCATGGCTCTGCCAATGACCCTCATGCAGCCTGTGCCTTGGTTTCCCCATCTCCACAAGCAGACCATGGGCACATGGTTGGAAATGCTCAGGTCATGCCACACTCACCTGGTTGGTGCTGCTGGGCACCAGACGTCTGTCCATTGCCCTTGTCCAGCCTTGCGGGGGGGAGCTGGTCTTGGACCTGGTAGGAGTGGTCCTTAGGCTTTCAGGAGGGGTTAGCAGGATCAGCTTGTTTTGCCGGCTGCCCGGGACCTGGAGCTTTGGGAACTGGAGGAAGGGAAGAGAGGATTGGCAGAAGGCACTCTGGGGCCCAGTCTCCCCGGGTGGGGATGATCTACTCTTTTGCAGTTTGTGGGCAAGCAGTAGGGGCACTTTCCCTATTTAGTGGGGAACGCCATGGTCCTGAAGTCCTGGGTCCTGCCAAAGACTATTATAGTCCCTGCTCCCCCTCGGAAAAGCTCTGCTCACTCTGTGGCCAGGTGCTTTGAGAGGTAATATTGTAGGCCCTGAAGCTACTGAAATCTTCTGCAGCAGGAACTGAAGGGAGAAGGTGAGGGTGAGGGTGAGGACATGGGAGGCAATGTTTATATAATTATATAAAGCCTCCTTCAAAATATTCCAGAAAACCCTGCCAACAGACCTGAACCTTTTTATTGATCCTAGCACCTAACAGGGAATTACAGCTTCTGTCAGTTTTCATGGAGGACTCTGCATTTTCCAACCAGCTTTTTTAGGGCTCCTAAGACATCCCTATTTCTCAGGCTATAGGGTGGTGGGTGGCAGTGCTTCATTGCTGCCCACCCACTTGCACCCCTTAGCACCTTTCCAAGTACCCTGGGGGTACATGAAGATGACTGCCTGTAAGAAATGGCATAGGTGTTCTGGCCTAATATGAAGGCTGTTGGGAGAAGACAGAAGCTATGTGTGGACTCCAAATCTATGGCCAAGTCAGAGATCAGGAATCAAGTACTTAGCTATAAGATCCTTTGGGGAAAACCTCAGGCAGAGCCCCGGTCAAGGTTCAGGAGTCAGGAAGTGAGCAAGCAAAGCAAAGAGGAGATTCAAAGAGCCGGAGCCAAAACACACAGGCAAGCAGGGTGAGAAGCTGGAAACCCACAGCAGAAAACCCAGCAGGATCCAGAGAGCTTACCACAGCAGATCTTCAGACAGAAGTGTCATCTGGCCTGCACCCTGCTGCCACAGCTGGACTTTACTGAGGAGACAGCCATTACCAGCAGCCCGGCAGGAGGCCCTAGCAGTGGCCAGTTGGTTCAATAGCAGAGTGGGGACACCAGTTACAGCCTCTTTTGTTTAGGGAATTAGTCCAGGCTGGGCTGCCTATTAGGGCCCCTGGCACTGCCCCAGTAGTACATCTCCACCACCGGCACACATGTTCAATGCCCTTTGGTATCCTTTGCCTGACTTTGTCCTCATAATTAGGGACCTACCGAATTGACAGTGGCAGTCTGCTGTGCAGCTCCCTTAATCCTGCAGGGTCCCTGGCATGTCCTGTCCCCTCCACACCCCTCCCCACACACTGATTGGCAGAGAGGCCCTGCCACTTACTCTTGATTAGCAGGAAGGGCAAAGTTGTAGTATTAAATATGGTGCTGTTTTTGCCTCCCAACTGGTCAGCCACAAGCAGCAGGGCCACCAGGGCCCCTCCGCCAATCTGCAATGTTTGGCAGGGGGGTGCACAGGGGAACCTGCAAGATTAAGGTAGTTGCTGGACAGCCCACTTCTGCAATGAATTCAATAGGTCCCTACTCATGACCATAGGGCTTATAAAAGGAGAAGTAGATAGGATTCCTATATGTCCAGGTAGGTTAAGTTCAACATGAACTTTCTAAGGACCATTCGGGACAAGAGTCCTAGTTTTCCATGGGAACATTGCCATCATTTTCTGGCCATGCAAACCAAAACACCTGGATGACTCCCCTGCTTCCCACTTCAGCTATATCAATGGAGTAGGCACCACACATGAAGCCTGAATACTCCCAGTAGGTCGTATATACATTAGGTTCAATCTTGCCATGCTCACTCCCTTGCGCTGGGTCACACCAGCCACTTCAGGCCTATGGCCACCATGCTGTACATGTGCACAGGGGCAGAGGAGTGACTCAGGATCTCTAGCACTGTGCATGGCTCTGGGGATCCTCTCCTCTGAAAACTTTTTCAAACACTTAACACCAATGTCTCAAGTACAGGTGTTGCCCCAGGTCTTTATAGTCTCCAGTGGCCTTCTTCGGCCCATGTGGCCAAGATTATTAGAGGAAGGATCCTATGTCTCCCCTCTCTGTCTTGGTATTCAGTCTGGGGTCAGTTTCCCTGAAGCCAAATTTCAATTCAACAACTTTCCTCTTCTGGGAACCATGGCTTGGCTAGTCTCAGAGCCAGCTCCACTATCAACAGGCGCATCCATCATTATGCATGAGGACCACAAACACAATGGCCTTTTCTTTCTCACCCTCACTCAATCCAGGGGGACACACAGACTGACCTGTAATACTTTCCCCTCAGTGACATCATAGAGATTTCAACATCTCAGAAGGAGTTCATAGGTATTTCTTCTCAGGAGCAGATGGAAGAATGCTCTATGTGAATGTAGCACATTGGTTTGTTCATTTTGTAGGTAAAGTTAGGATTATGGAGATAGCCAGCCTTCACAAAATTGTTCCATTGCTTCTTTGAGAAGGAGCACTCCTATTAACATGTTTCACCATCTTATTCATTTTTAATGAAAAATTCCTTTATTTCATTAATTCTGTGCATTCATTTTGTTGTGTCTACCCATCAGCTCCATTCCTTCCAGTCACAAAGAAAGGAATATTGGACACGGTTTTGTTTTCATTTACTGCTCTGCATTCTTTCCATTAATGTGAACCTTGAAAGCTTCCTGTTTCTCCCTGTTGCCCTTTTTCATGATATCTGGAATATATCAAATCGATTTATTTTACGAAAGACTTACATAGATTCTTGTGTAACAGCCTTTTTCACTAATAAAACTGCTAAATAAACAGGTTAATCTAAAATTTCTGCTGAATAGAACAGGTTAATCAGGGAGGCTGTTGGAAGGCCAAGGCAGAGATGGAGCTCGGGCTAGTGACCAGAATTAAGGATAATAAAAAGTCCTTTTTCAAATACATAGGAAGTAAGAAGAAGGCATCGGGTAACATGAGGACCCTACAGGATAGGCTTGGCAATCTGGTGATTGCAGCAAATGAAAAAGCATATATTCCAAATTCACTGATGACATCAAGTTGTGGGGCGAGGTGGGCACGCTAGAGGGGAGGGACAGAATCCAGCTAGATCTAGGAAGGTTACAGAGGTGGACGGATGAGAATAGGATGGACTTCAACACAGACAAAGGCAAGGTGCTGCATCTAGGGAGAAGGAACCAGCAACATACCTATAGGCTGGGAACACCCTTCTTGTCCACACAGTGGCAGAAAGGGATCTTGGAGTCATCGTTGACTCCAGGATGAGCATGAGTCACCAATGCGAGGAAGCGGTCAGTAAGGCTAACTGCATCTTGTCATGAATCTACAGATGCATCACAAGCAGGTCCAGGGAGGTGATCGTTCCCTTCTATGCGGTGCTGGTCAGGCCGCAGTTGGAGTACTGCGTCCAGTTCTGGATGCCACACTTCAGGAGGGATGTGGCTAGCATTGAGAGGGTCCAGAGGAGGGCCACGCGCATGGTCAAGGGGCAGCAGGGCAGGCCCTATAAGGAGAGGATAAATGGCCTGAAACTATTCAGTCTCCACAGGAGAAGTCTGAGAGGGGATCTGGTGGCAACTTACAAACTTACCAGGGGGGACCAGAGGGAATTGGGGGAGGTTCTGTTCCCCCAGGCACCACCCCTGGTTACTAGGAAGAGCAGCCAAAAATTTTTAGAGAGAAGGTTCAGGCTGGACATCAGAGATATTACTTTATAGTTAGGGCTGCCAGGCTCTAAAGTGGCCACCACGGAGCCATGACCTCCAGCCAGCACCCCTTGCCACAGCAGCATGCAAGCCTCCCACTCCCCCTTTTCCCCTCTCCTCCATCTGTCAATCTTGCTGGAAGTGTCTGCATTTCCCAATCCACTTTCTGAGGGCATGTAAGACATCCCTGTTTCTCAGGCTGTAGATGAGTGGATTCAGTACTGGGGGGACAATGGTGTAAAACAGAGACACAATCTTGTCTTGCTCTGGGGAGTGGTAGGATCTGGGTCTCATGTACATGAAGATGCCTTCCCCGTAAAACATGACCACCACAGTCAGATGGGAGGAACAAGTGGCTAGAGCTTTCTGCTGTCCCTTGGTTGACTTCATCCTCAGGACCCTGGAGAGGATACAAGCATAAGAGGCTAGTATAATGGAAGAAGGGATGGGGAGCAGGACAATGACAGCCAGAAACACCAGAGTCTCATACTGAGAGGTGTCAGAGCAGGACAATTTGAGCAGGGCTGGGATCTCACAAAAGAATTCGCCCATCTCTTTTGAGCCAGTATAAACATTGTGTGAAACACAGCGTATCCTGATGCTCCCATCCGGACTCCAGCTGATAAAAGAAAGCAGATGTTTCTGCTCATGAGGATGGGGTACTGCAAGGGGTTGCAGATCGCTATGTACCTGTCATAAGCCATGACTGCCAGGAGGAGGCACTCTGATACATCCATTGTCAGCACAAGGAAAATCTGAGCCCCACAGCCAGCTGGAGAAATGGGGTTGCCTAGGGTCAGAAAGTCTGCTAACATTTTGGGGACAATTGTCAGTGTCTGACAGATGTCCATGAAGGCCAATTGGCTGAGGAAAAAGTACATGGGAGTGTGAAGGGTTGAAGCTACTTGGATTAGAAGTACGAGAAGAGCATTCCCAGACAAGGCGGCGATGAAGGCTAATAAGATCATGGCCATGGAGAACTTGTGTACATTGGTCCAGCTCAGGAATCCCAGCAGAATGAAGTCTGCTGAAGAAGTTTCATTCTCACTCTTCATTTCCTCTCCATGTGGATTTGCCTGAAACCCTGGACAAGAACCAAATGCCTGGTGGAATATGCACACACTTCCTACTGGATAACACTCATGGAAGCTGAGGCAGCAGGCAGGCTTTTTTCTCCTGTGAAAGAAATGGCATACATTATGGTTGATAAGACAATAGCCTCACTTCCTGGGTAACTATGTTTATTTAGGATAAAGATTTCCTATTTTTAGGCTAATATTTCTATCTCCAGCTGCAGGTCCCACCTACAAGTGAGCTGTAGTGGCTTAACTCATGGTATGTCTATGCTGCGGACACAGAAATGATTACACCAGGGATTAGCAACCCATGGCCTGCAAAACCTTTGAATCTGGCCTGACCATTTTGTGGCATTGGTGGCATTTGGAGGTGGGGGGCACTTTCTGCAGGTGCTCTCCCCAGGCTGTCACAAGGACAAGCACTATCTGTGGGTGTTTTTCTTGTGCCACAGGTGGAGATTGGTGGCAGTGGTGGTAGGGTGCTAGGGTGCCCACCTCCAACCTGCAATAGGTTACTCCAGTTTGCAGCTGGAAAAGGTTGCCTATTCTTCAAGTACTATGCTCTACAGAGATGTCATAGCTAGGGTTAAGCAAGTTTATTGGAGTCCTAGTTGCAATCTAGCCATGGCAGTGAGGAAGTCAATGCATGCCACCTTCCCTGCCCAAATGCTGGTAAAATAATCAGTTCCTATGCTCCATGCTGGCAATAGTAGCCATATAGTACCTGTGCTACTAATACTACCTTTTTACATGCGAGTCTGACTGAACTCGATGAGAAACAATCTCAGAGAAAAAACTCATGGCAAAACATTTCACAATGATTGAATGTGGCTCGGTCATTCTGGCCGTTCTCCTTTTCCATCACCACCAGCAGTGACATATACCATGAGTAATGTGATCGGTAGCAGGAGAAGAAGCTCCCCAGCCATAGCATGTGCTGGGCAATTAATGGGACAATGAATGCTTGAAGGTATCTACAGTCAAAATATTTGCTGAATGAATCCTACAAACTTAGGTGAGAAAAGAATGTGTGTATTTTTAATTGAAATTTTAGTAGAGGAAAATATCTATGGAAAGCCTGAAGGCCCGTGTCCCATTTAAAGGAATGGTTTTAACAGAAAATCTTCCATCAGCTATGGGTTTTTAGTGTCCAGTTTTTCAAGTGCTTGGGTAGGTATCCCATAAAAGCATCTGGATTTCAGAGGACAGGTTCTCAACTCTTTCTGGATATCACAATACAGTAACTTGGGCAGTCAAAACTGAACTAAGACTCGATGAAAGGTAACACCTAGTGAGATCAGCTGTAGGCTGTTTAAAAAAAGGAAAAGAAAAAGAAAGAGAAGGAAAGACTACAAAAAACTGCTTAAAATAAAAACATTGTTTTCATGAAAAAAGTGAAACAAAGTTACTCTCACATTGCTAGAGGTCTCTCCATATCATTTAAATTCTATGCAACCACTAATATAATATAAGAAAAAGAAGACTTGCCAGTCCTATAATGCTTTTGATCTATATTGTTAGTATTTCAATTAATGTACCTGGACTTTTTTTTAGTGAACTTGACATTTCACTTTTTAAGGAACATTTCTCACCCTGTTCCCCACCCCAAATTAAAATATTAATTTATCTACGTATCTATGAAACCTATTCCCGCCATACACCGTTCACACAACGCTCAAAACACAACCTACAGCATGTAGTCTCAGCAACACCAGTAAGAAGTTATTTTGCCTGGTTGGCTGGCCACCTGTTGGAAACCGATATGACCCAGGAACTTAAACATTTTTTTCAGTGCTAACGATTCTGCGACTCTCTTAGATTAATGGATATTTCTTTTAAATCAGCAGCTCACTATGCCTTATCTGTATTGTCTTCATAATTGCCTATGATTTGTATTCCAATATTAGACGTGCTATTAAGATGTCTGTGACACTGTTTTTTGGAATGGGTGGTTTTACTGGTCCTGGCTTCTCAAACCATCCTTGATCTGCAAAATCTCCCTGTATTCAAATATAATACATGAGAGATATTTTGAGAAACATTTACATGCCACTTCTTTTGTCATTACCACATTAGTATCTTTAAGGAGACAAATGGTGCTGTTTATAATAAAGATAAATCTGATTTAAGAATCTTCACCTGTATAAAATAGGACTGGAAGAAAACAGTAATCACTTACCTGCATCTGCTTTATCTCATTCTGTGATGTGTTCAGTAAGAAGCTTAATCTTTTCTACTACAGTCCTAAAATGTTTTCTTTTTCCATCCTAATGGTACATGTACATTTCCAAGAAATAAAGAGTTATACGCTCAAAAGCAAATACACAAGCAACCCATGTAAATCTCTTCTTTTGCTATCGTTACTTTAAAATGAAAGAAGTGGCTGTTCCAGGCATGGCATTCCTCTAGTATGGGCCAGCAGTAGTTTTCTAAGGATGTAAATTAGTTTAAAGTCTCTTGTGCATGAACTCCATTTATGTTTCAGAATTCAATAATATACTAGTAGCTGATGCACAGAGCCTGAAAAAATATTTTATGGGTTGAGAAAATGGAAAATGGGCAATATATAAAAAACAATTTAAAATCAGTCTGAAACAGAGACATTGTAAAAAGGGGTATTGTAACTCTGTCAGTCCTGTGTCTGCAGCTCACTGAGTAAATCAGGTAGCAGAGAGAGGGGAACAGACATGTCATAAAAATACAGTGTTTTAAAAAGCCAATACAACATTGTGGGCATGATGTCACTCCTCAGCAATAATTGTGAAATCTAAGGGGAGAAAAATACACAAACCTTCCCACACTTTGGGGACTCTTGCCCCAAGCCTTTAATTAAGCTCCACTTTCAGCCCCAACAGGTGCTCCGGCAGACCGTTCTCCAGTCAGGTGTTTGAAAACTCTGCAAACTTCTGCTCAGAGAAATGTCTTAGTAACCTGTGTCTTCAGGTGGGAGAGAACAAAGCATGTCAGGAAGGACAAAAGACAATATGTTTCATTCTTTCTTAAATCAACTTCTAGGGGTAGGGTTTTGAGTTTGTTTTTTTAAGGAGGAAATGTCATATTTGAATGTTTTCATTCTAACACAGAATGCCAAATCTCTCACTGTGTGATTTTCTAGTGAAATAAGACTTCCAGATTCTCACTCAATCTACATGATGTTTCTCCATCAAGAGCATTAGTTCCTTAAACATTTGTGTGCAAGACATCCCTCTCATATGCACTGTTTAGAAAAGAGAAAAAGCAAAGGAGCACAGTCTGGTCAGATAGGCACCTCTGAATTTGTTGGATTTGGATAGTAGTAGAAGAACAGGTCCAGAGGCCTCAGATTTGAACAGATTGCACACAGATGAGTGGAATCTATTCTTTGATTGTAGACCACAGAATCAGGTGCTTGATCTGAGACTTTGTACTGTACATTAGTCGAATATGTATGAGAATGTATCCATAGCTCTCCTTAGTGCTTTGAAAAATCTTTTTAAATTCTGCCAATGAACACAGAGTCTAGGGCTGGTAGTTTTAATAGACCCTCAGCTACAGAAAATGCATAACTATGTAGGGGGAAACCTTCCCCAGCAAAATGGCATACTTGTGTAACCCCCGTAATACCCAAGTATGTATTCCCTTTCCAATTAGGGGAATGTTAGCAGGGCAGGTGCGCTGTGAGGGGTTTGAACTGCCGGCTGCATGTAATTTCCCTGATTCCCCTATAGAGCAAGGCCAGGACACAGGGTTACCTTTACTTTATACAACTATAATAAGACATAAAAGTTATAAAATTAATACATACATATATATATATATATTCTAATATTATAAAAGCCTTCATCTGTCTTGTCTTTCTGTCTGTCTGTCCATAATGCTTTATTTGTGCTCTGATTGCCTTGCAAGCAGCCAACCAGACTGCGAAGAGGTGTTCAGGCAAGTGCCAGGGTCCCACCATGATGGCAGGGCTGCAGGGCTGCCCGTCTGCAGGGCTGACGTGGCCGTGGCGCGGGAAGGAGCAGGCCCGATGCGGGTGGGCAGGGGGGAGGAGCGGGTGCACTGTGGCAGTGGAGGTGGCAGTGGGAGAGGAGGAGTAGGTCCAGGCCTGATGGGGGGGGTGGGGGGGAGGAGGAGGAGAAGCTGGCCAACATGGCGGTGCGGGGCAGAGCAGTAGGCCTGGCCCGACAGAGCCCAATGTAGCAGCGGCTGGGGGTGGAGAGCAGTGAGCCTCTTCCCCCACCTTACGTTGGCCCCAAGCCCACTCCTCCTGCCCCCTGCCACTGCTGGGTTGGCCCAGGCCCACTGCTATCCCCCCTCCACGGCAGCTCGGCTTCTCCCCACCTTCGGGCCCAATTCTCCCCTGCATTGGGCCTGAGCAAGCGGGCCTGGTCCCTAAGCAGCAGGAGGGAAGCAGGGGGTCGGCCCGGATGATGGGGGGCACAGGACTTGATCCCCGCCCATTCCCCACACTTCCAGTTATTCTTGACAGGCAATTTGCCAATACACACACACACACACACACACACACACACACCCACCCACGACTTGCAAGAACTGTAGGCAGAGTATATACATATCTATCCAAACTCTGTAAACAAAAGTGGGATCCAAACGGTCAAAACAAGTTCCTCGTTAAGGCATACAAATGTATACTCCAGTGGAATACCACATTACAAAACATGAGGTGCAGGGTTCACAAACTATGCAGTGCAGGGCCCAGGGGAAATAAATGAGCAATAGCAACGCCCCAGGAAAAGCGGGGGCCCTAGATGAAAGGAGGGAAGTGGAGAACCCTCAGATATCTCAGTTGCTCTTTAACCAACTTTAATATCCCAACTGCTCATCATGGGGGGAAGACCCTCCTCCTCCTGCCTGGGAATCTCCTTCCCAGGCAACTCACAACTACTCCAAGGGCCTGGTGAGGCTGTCCTCATCTTTCAGGGTGAGGGGTCTCTCCCCTCAGCAAGGGGACCTCAGCTGCTTTGGGGCTCTTCCACAATGCAGCCTACTCGGGGGCCCTGTGCATTGCTCTGTGCACCTCTGGCCCTGCCTTGTGCCACAGGTTGGAGACCCGAGCTGCCTGGTGCACTGACAGCACTCATGCACATCCCCCATGGCGGGGATGGGGGACATGGCCGCTTGCCACTCTTCAGGCTCTTCCGGGGCAACAGCTGTGACCCCCTGGCCAGTTCTGTCAGCTCTTACTTGTCCTCTTCTTCATCCCTTGACACAGCCGTCCACGTGCCTGGCACACTGCCTTTTTATTCCCAAGGAATATTGGAAATGGACCAATCAGAGATGGGGGGTTTTACTTCCTTTTTGGGTCCAGGTCCTCACTTTGCCCTGGATTAGGGGCAGGGCAAGCCTCCCTCCTCCTGGCTCCTGATTGGTGGGGAGGGGAAATACTCCCACCAATCATTTTGAACTGTTCTGAAGCCGGCACACTGGGCTGCCACCGGCAAGCCCGCCACACTTGTGTCAATTCAAGTTTAGAGAGAAAAGGCCTAGAGGCCTAATCAGAATAATTCTCACACGTAGAATAAGACAGCGTGGAACAAGTTTCTAGTAGTAGGAACAGAAAACTCCCTCTGACCTGAAGAAGAAAGCACTGGATGTGAAAGGTTGTCCAAGTCTATCCCAACCATGTAGTTGGTCCAGTAAAATTTATCACTCATAAAAGTACTTGCATATCACATATTTCCTAGACTATCCCAGCTATGCCATCACCCCAGAAGTATTAAAACTCCCTCAACTGCGACCTGGATTATATTTAATTTTTAACTAGGTACATCTGCACGAGACACTGACTGCACAGTAGCCTGATAATTATGTGTAATACTGTTGCATGGCAAAAATGCGCAGAGATACTACTGCCCACAACCCTAATCACTTAAAAGCTGTCTGCTGGTGCTGCTGTGCAGTAGGTCCAATTATGGTGCATTTATTTACTACCTGTTTATGTAAGTACTAACTAAAGACACAGTAACCACTGCACAGTAGCATCATGTGTAGATGTGCCCACTGCTTCTAAAAAGAGAAAAGATTGCATTCAGCATCATTACAAGCTGTCTGTAATATCTGGCTCCTCAGGTAGGTGTGGGGAAATGTTGTAGAGACCTAGAAGTGAAGAAATGAGGAAAAAAAAGGAAAAGGAAAAAAGATTTCTGGAAAGACATTTAGAGGCAATGAGAGACTGTGTAAATAAATCTCAGCTCTGGAACAACGCCAGCTGGACATGTAGACTGAGACCAATCATCTCTTCCTGAGTTAAGGGGGCAGTCTTGTGGTGCATAGTTTACGCCTCAGACTTTTGATTGGTTGATACTCTGTGGAGCGCACTCATTGTTATGTAACTTTTGTCAAGGTCCTGACACATTCAGATCTGAATCAGTCTAGTGGTGCCAGTCCCTACCAGATGTCACTGACAAGAACATAGTCAGTCAGTCAGTCCTCATGATTAGGTCCTGTCCCAGGGGCCACAATCAGTAGGTGGAGAAGAGGCCAGGGTCAGGGACCAAGAGACAGGACTGAGTCAAGAGCAGTCAGGAGGACCTCAGACTGATGATCAGGAGAAAGCTAATAGTCAAAAACTTGACATTTTATTTGTTTGATTGATTCATTATATGCCATCCTTCCCAGAAGCAGCTCAGGGGGGACACAGATACGAGAGGTGTCTATTCTTTCCTGATTTTCCTGATTTTCGCTGTGACTACAGTTATTTGTCTACATCTCAATCTGGACACTTGTGTGCCAGAAGGAAGTCTATTTTTGTACCTGGAGGAAACTACATACATACAGAGACCAAGCACGGGCATTGTCAACAGGGTGAGAGGTTGAAAGAGAAACTTCTTACCTTCTGACTCAATAACCGGGTGACCACCTGGGAGGAGAAGGGCAGGGGTCACAGAACCTATTCGCTTCAATTTTTAAATTCAGGTATTTGAAGATGACTTTTTCTAATTTCTACCATAGCTAGCTAACAACTCAGGTCAGTCATTATTCAGGCCCTTCTCCTATTATCCTTTAGAAGATATGCCACTAGTATAGTCATTGGGAAAATGGATGTAGGATTGTGCCAGAGGGGAGGTGTCTGCCCTGCTAGGAACAAGGGCCCAGGCTATCCAGGGCTCTCTGCTAGGGGAACAGCTTCCTCACACCATCTGACTTGCTCCCATCCTCCTGGTTCCACATGTCTCCCACATACGTTCCTTTTAAGATCTGCTCCGAATTGGTGTTTCAAAACAAGATCCAAAGACAGCCCTGAGTAGTGCCTGATCTGGGGGCTGGTGGTTAGTAGGCATTCCTGGGAAGCCCAGTTGATCCAGGCTCAAATCATTTGGTGAGGGATGAAGGTTTCCAGCTTCTGCCTTGGATGCCCTGGTCCTTCAGAGGCAAAGATGAGAAATCTTTCTCCCTTTGCCTTCCTGGGTGCAACTCTTGGCAAGTTTGGGCGATCACTGACAACTTTTTCAGTCGTCTAAGCGTGCTACACGTCCACAAGGTCTGCAGGTATGTTCCCTGGCTCTTACTGCCCCAGCTATGTGGGCAGGCTTGTGGATTCAGGAATGGAAATCCTTCCTGCATGTCAGTGCCATAAATGACATGTAGACAACCAAAACACAGCCCCAATGACATCCTGGGAAGAATAGTGTGTTGCCCCCGGAAGTTAGGAACAGGGAATAAGAGCAGGGGAAAAGTTGTGGTAAGTTTTTGGGATGAGGGTTATCACCAGGCTTACTAAGACATTTAGGGCTGATTCCTATTTCACCATCAGGTGCCAAAGTGCTACATTTAGAGTAACAAACTGGCAGCTTTCAGTACCTGCATACAACATAATCCTTCTGCTGCTTCTGTACACAGAGTAGAATTTTTCCCCAAGACATACATCTAACCTTTTATGCCATCCATTCTGGTTGCACGAGTGTCAGGACAATCCTGTACCAAAGGGTTCACAGCAAAATCTCATTAAATTAGGTCGGACCATAAACTAGAGATGGAATAGCCCAAGTGAGTTTCTTAGGACCCCTAAAATTGCCCAGTTTCTCAGACACTGTCAGAGAGGAATCAGGATTTTGCTGACAATGGTGTGATATGGAGACCCAATCTTACTTTTATTGCACCTGTCCAATGGCAATTGTTGAGTTTCATGCACATGAAGATGGTTGCCTATAAGGACTGTGGCACAGGCGTTCTGGCCTAATGGGTAGGCTGCTGGGAGAGAGCAGAAGCTATGGGTGGACTCCACATCGCAGTGCAAGTTATGGATCAGGAATCAAAGACTTAGCCATGAGACCCATGAGGGGAAAACCTGAGACAGTGTCCTGGTCAAGGTTCAGGGGTGAGGAAGTCAATAAGAAAAGCAAAGAGGAGATTCCAAGAGCCAAAGCCCAGACACACAGGTGAGCAGGTTGAGAAACTGGAAAAGCAGTGAGTGCAGGATCCACAGAGCTTAACCACAGCAGATCTTCAGACAGAAGTGTTGGCTGTCCTGCAGCCACAGCTGGACTTTATTGTGGAGACTGCTATTACCAGCAGCCTGGCAGAAGGCCCTAACATTGGCCAGTTGTTCAATAACAAAGATGGGCCACAGGTTAGAGCCTGTTTTGGTTAGGCTGGGCTGCCTTTCGGGCCCCTGACACTGCCCCAGCAGAACAGCCCCAGCACTGTCACACGTGGCAAGTCCCCTCTGTCTGACATTGTCCTCACGACTAGGGATCTACCGAATTCACAGTGGACGTGGGCTGTGCAGCAATTCCCTTCATCTTGCAGGTTCCCTGAAATGTGTCCGCCCCTCCCCCGATTGACAGCAGGGCCCTGCCCCTCGCTCCTGATTGGCAGACAGGCAAAAGCCGTGGTTTTAAATATGGTGCTGTTTTCGCCTTCCTGCTGGTCAGACACATGCAGCAGGGCCACCGGGGCCCCTCAGCCTGTCAGCAACTGGGGGTGGGAGTGGGGGTGAGGATTTGTGGGGGATTGCAGAGGGGAACCTCCAAAATTAAAGGAGCTTCTGCACAGGCAGCTTCCAGCATGAATTTGGTAGGTCCCTACTCAGGACCAGAGACAGGATACAATGAAAAGCAGATAGGATTTCTGAAAGTCCAGAAGTGCCAGATTCCCAATAAGAGGTCACGTCTGCTTTATTCCCTTCTGGTCTGTGACTCACCATTGAACTGAGCCATGAGGAAAGTCCTGCATGTGATCTCAGTCAAACAGTCCTACTTTTCCAAGGGGACATCGCCATCACTTTCTGGCCATGCAAACCAAAACATCTGGATCCCTCCCCTGCGTCCCACTTCAGCTCCATGAAAACAACAGGGTCCATACATGAAGCCTGCACACTCCCAGTAGGTTGTAAGTGTATTATCCAAAATCTTCTCATGCACAGTCCCTTGCATTGGCCCAAGCCACTCACTCCAGGCCTCTGGCCACCATGCTATAGATGTGTGGAGGAGGCAGACGGGTGACTCAGGGGCTCCAGCACTGTGCAAAGCTCTGGGATCCTCTCCTCTGAACCCTTTTTCAAACACTTAACTCCCAGTGTCTGAAGCACAGGGGTTGGCCCAGGGCTGTATGGTCCTCAGTGGCCTACTTTGGCCAACCTAGCCTAGATTATTACAGGAAGTATCCTTTCTCCCATTTCTGTCTTGCTATTCAGTTTGGCGTCGCAGTTTCCCTCAAGCCACATTTGAGTTCAACTACTTTCCTCTTCTGGGAACCATGTCTTGGCTAGTCTCAGAGCCAACTCCACTATCAACAAGCTCATTCATCAGTAAGCCTGAGCACCACAGACACCATGGCCTCTTATTCCTTTTATTACTATAAGTGCCCCCGCTGTATGTTGTTTTGTTTTCATTTGCTCCTGTGCCATTTCACCATGGATGTAAAGCTAGGAAGCTTCTTCCTTCTCCCTGTTGCCCTTTGCTGAGATGTCTTACATAAATCAAATCAATTTATTTTCATAAGGCTTAGACAAATACTTGGTAACATTTTTTTTATTAATGCAATCATCATCAACATCATCATCATCATCATTTTTTTCTACTAAAGAGAAAAGATTAGACTAAAATGGAGTTTTTCTTCTCTTTTGTAAAAAACCATGTGTTCCACCATTCGCCTCAATGGAGTGAAAATGGTATAAAAACAATATAGGTGAGACAGGAATCAAGTCTAAAGTCCCTCGTTCTTTAAAATAGTTCTTGGGAACATGTGCGTCTCAGAACTTAGGATCATAGGATCCTATATTTGTAGGAATGTAGGGCTGGAAGAGACCTCACAAGGTCGCATCTTGTCCAGCTCCTGCTCAAAGCAGGATCATCCCTGACTAAGTATCCCCAGGCAAGTGCCTGTCTCACCTGCTCTTTAACGTTTTCAAGCATGGAGACTCCTCAGCTTCCCTAGGCAGCCTGTTCCAATGCCCGATTGCTCCCAGAGTTACTTAGTTCTCCCTAATCTCCAGCCTCAGTTTCCCCTGCTGCAGTGTGAGACCATTGCTCCTAGTCCTAGCCCCAATAGACACAGATAATCACACATTTCTATCCTTTCTATAATCACCCTACAAGTATTTGAAGACTGTTATCAAACACTATTGGCAGTCTTCTCTTCTCCAAGCTAAATAACTGTAGCTTTTTCAAACTTTCTTCATAAGTCTTGTCTCCCAGGCCACGGATCCTTTTTGTTGCTTCACAGAATTATTCAATTGCTTCTTTGAGAACTAGCACCATAATACCAGTCTGATGGGAACGCTGGCAGATGTGATAGGTGAAAGAAATATTATACCTATTAACCAATTGATTTTTCAACGTTTTATTTATTTTTAATGAAAAATGCCATTATTTGATTAATGCCCTGCATTCATTTGGTCCCATCTACTGATCGGCTCCATTTTTTTCAGTCACAAAGACAGGAACATCGAACATCATTCTGTTTTCATTTACTGCTCTGCATTCTTGCCTTGGATGTCAATCTAGCAAGCTTCCTGTTTCCCCCTGTTGCCCTTTTCCATGATATCTTGGTTAAATCAGATCAATTTATTTTATACAAGGCTTAGATTGATTCTTGGGTAACAGACTTTTTTCATAAATAAGGATGCTAAATAGAACAAGTTAACCTAAAATAGAGCTTTTCTTCTCTTCTGTAAAAACTATGGCTGCCTAGACAGGTGCTCTTTGGAGTTCTCATTAGAACGCGTTGGAGCAGATCTTATTAGTCGCCTCTAATTAGAGTGTTGCAGCGTTGCTGCAGTGTCACGTGTATCAAGCCCCTGCACAGTTTGAAATGGCCATGGGGTGCTTTACCTAAACTTCATAGAACAAGCTTTAAATAAAGCATCCTGTGGCCCTTTTTAAATGCACGGGGGCTTAATGTATGTGGCATTGTGGTCTTTTAAGTAAAGCGGCTATCTGGGAACTATTCTAATTAAAATGCCCCCCTCCCACAATGAAGCACGTGCATAGACACACCGTGTGTCCCACCATTGGCCTCAGTAGAGTGAAACCAGATGGAAAAACAATGTAAGGGAGACAGGAATCACACCTAAAGTACACTGCCTTGCTCGTAAAGAGTTGTTTGGAAGATCTTCATCTAAGTCAGCGGTGAGTCAAGTGTGACCCACGGGCCAGATCTGGGCAGCAGAGGACTCTGTGCCCGTCTGGCCTCGAACATCCGGTCACGTGCCGCTCTGGCCCGGATGTTCGGTGGTGTTCGCCCATCTGTCCCTGGTGTTCCATCAAGTAGATATTTACCTCCTGTGTAGTCTTCCCCTATCTCGCCTGCCGCGACTTTGAATCTTGCTTCAGTGGGAGGTTCTGACCACTGAGGAGTTTCTCGATGGCAGGACGTATGTCTGGAGGTCTTCTGCAAGGCTCCGCCTCCCCTCTACTTTGCCCTTATACCCAGCCTTGACGGGTCACAAATGCCCTCCTGGCCAGATCCCCGATCGCTGAGCCCCTGACTACGTTTGCCTGGATGGTCCTCTCTGCCTATGTTTAAACAGCCCGCAATCCTACCCGTGCCCCAAGGCCGTCTTCCTTTCCCTAAGGCCACCAAAGGCCTCAAAACTTAAACAACAATCAGGCTCTACGAGCCCCATTCCTCAAACCCTCCAACAGTGGGAAACATAAAATGCAAACGAAAATCACTGAAGCACTCTAAGGGGCCCGGCCGCTCCTTTTTCCCAGCTCTCTGGGCCCTATCACCAATACCCGCCTTCAGATACTAGTGGCCTATGTTTGGCCCTATACGCAGCCGTGGTAGCCCGCCTGTTACCCCCCTCTCCTTCTCCTTCATCGCCAAGTCTTTGGTCTTGCTAGACCCACTGTGGTCCTCCAGCGGGTGCCTTTTCCAGCACTACCTGCTGGGACGTCTTGATGCACCAGAGGGTCGTGCTTCACAGCCCCTCTCGCTGCTCTTGGCTCTCGGCTCCCCCCTTGTACGCCTCGTCAGCTCTCCCCGGACCCTCAATGTTCCCACCTGGTCAGATATCTTGAACTGTGCCGGTCTCTCCAGCCCGTCTCCTGTGGCTACTAGTGCTGGATTCTTCCTGCTCCCTTCTGTTCTTTCGACTGGGTCCCCAGTCTCGAGGAGCCGCTTCCGGCTCCCGGCTCTCTCCGCTGCAGCCATCCGCGTCTGCCCGTTGCGTGCTCGGCAGTGTCATCCCTCGCTGGGAGAAGCAGCTTCTGGCTCCTTTTTGCTGCAGTCAGCCACATCTGCCCTGCCGCGTGGTCGGCAGCGTCCTTTCTCACCAGGAGAAGCAGCTTCCGGCTCCTTTTGCCTCCGCCGGAGCTCTGGGACGACCTCCACTGCTGGTGCTCTCACCGGCATTGATCTGCTCCCCTCCTCCTTGACGGTGGCCTGCTTTAATTCTGCTGGCCAGTGATTGCAGCTGACATCATCTGCCAGCCACAGCTGTATAAAGGCACAGCTAATGAGTCATGCAGGTCCCTCCTTGGGCTCCAGCTTTGCTGTGGGGCCCGCTGCAAGTAAGCATTTCCTTTTTTCTTTTCTTTTTTTTCATCCCCCCTGAGGGTTCCTGACCCAGGGGTTCCCCCCTGGCACTTTGGGGTCTTCCCTTCTGTAACTCCCTGTGACAGACTCCATTTCCCAGCAGCCCCTACTGTGTGGCTGGGGCTGGTTTCCATGGAGACCCCAACAGCACCCAAGCTGTGATAGTGTGGGGACGGGGTTTCTGTGGAGACCAGCCCCAGCGGTGCTGGCAGGCAGCAGTGGTGCCAGCCTCTTCCTGCTGGGGAGGCTGATGGGGAGCAGAGAGCGGGGTGTGCTGGAGCCAAGAGTGGGGTGGACTCAGCTACTATCACCTGTGTGGGGCAGGCAGTGGCAGTAGTGGTGGCGCCACTGGGAAGGGTAGCTACAAGGAATTACAGGGAATTTTGGGGTGGCTATAGTCCCCAAAACACTGCATGCATTGCCTCTACGGGCAGGGAAGGGAGCTGCCCTGGCACCGGGTTGGGATCATGTGGTGGTGATAGCATGGTCCAGAGCTTTGATCTGCAGCCTGCATGACTCATGGCTGATGATGGGGTCTCCATGGAAACTGGCCCCAACTATGTGGGTAGGGACTACTGGGAAATGGAGTCTGACCACTGGCTGAATCGGCCATTTTGCCCACCCCTGATATAAGCATATATTATCATAGGAAATTTGCACTGCAAAGGACCCCACTAGTTAAACCACTGCAACCATTGATCTGTGTCTTGGTACATCTATGCCATGCCCCTACTCAAGGCAGGATCATCCCTCACTAAACCACTTCAGCCAAGTGTCCGTCTCACCTGCTTGTGAAAGTTTCCAAGCACGGAGAATCCACAGCTTCTCTAGGTCACCTGATCCAATGCCTGACCGCTGCAAAGTCAGCTAGTTCCCCCTGATCTCCATCTCCAATTTCTTCTGTTGTGGCTTGAGGCATTTGCTCCTAGCCCTGTACCTGATAGCCACAGAGAAAAGCTCATCTCCATTCTCTCTATAACATCATTCAGCTTTTTGAAGACTATTCTCAAATCCCCCCACAGTATTTTCTTCTCCAGGCTAAATCATAGGGGTGTGCAAAATGGGCCCTATTTGATTTGGATTTGGCCCGAATCAGGGGCAGTGATTTGATTTGTTGATTCGGATCACTGTCCCTGCTTCAATTTGGCTGAATCTGAATCTGAAGATTCAATGCTGATTTGGAGAATCAGTGATTTGGATATACAGACAGTTTTAAATGTTTTTTTTTACGTACCTCTAAGTACCCGCACGGCTTGTGAATGCTGAAATGCTGGGGCGCATGGAGCATCCCACAGGAGTGTGGGGGTCCTCCACATGCTCAGTGGCAAACCCAGAAGTACTTCAAGTCCACTTCCAGGTCCTCCGGGGAGCACATCGGGGACCCCTTTCCCCACACCCCCCTGGATCGGCGATTGGCTGCAGGGGGACCCCAGGTGCCCTCCCCCCAGGCCCAGGAGGCACCAGTCACCAAGCCAGAGGAGCATGGGAGCCCTCCCTGCATGCTCCCTCACAGACACAGGACTGCTTCTGGTCCTTTTTTGGGTCTGCTGCCGAGCGCGCTGGGGAGCCCCCCGCACTCCTGTGGGACGCTTCATCTGCCCCAGAATCGCAGCACTCATGAGATATGTAGAAAAACCATTTAAAGCTGCCTCAATGAATCTATCGCCGAATTGCTGAATCTTTCCGAATGTCTCCGAACCAATTCCAAGGGTTCCAATTTGAGTCAGGGAGATAAAAGTGTCCTCTGATTCGATTCAGATTCAGAGATTCGGCTACCAAATTGGGCCAAATCTCCACTGAATCGAATCAGGAACACTCATAAGTCTTGTCTCCTTGTGCCCCAGATCACATCTGTTGCCCTGCCACTTTACCTATTAGCTTGACTTTTTGTCTGGGTTTGGGCCTCCTTCAGAGGGTCAGCATAAGGGAAATACAAAGTCTCAAACACCCATTAAATCTTCACTATGCAATAATTTAGTTAAATTTCCTCCAACAGGAGAACTCGAGTGAACATGGAAAAGGGAGTAGACTTTCTCAAACCTTTTTCTAAACATTTAACTGATATAGCCCGTGATTCACAGTAGGTCACTGGCTGTTAAATGACTGAGAAAATTTAGTCTCCTAAATGATCCAGAATACCTTGCTGGTGGCCTTCTCGGTTGAATGAGACTTAGCTCACAGTAAACTACAGCGTTTGTCAATTTTGCTGGAAGACTGCATTTCCCAACCAGCTTTCTTAGGGCTCCTAAAACATGTCTGTTTCTCAGGCTGTAGATAAGCGGATTCAGTACTGGGGGAACAATGGTGTAAAACAGAGACAAAATCTTGTCTTTTTCTGGGGAGTGGTAGGAGCTGGGTCTCATGTACATGAAGATGGCTGTCCCATAGACCATGCCCACCACAGTCAGATGGGAGGAGCAGGTGGCCAGGGCTTTCTGCTGTCTGGTTGAATTCATCCTGAGGACTGCAGCAAGGATGCGAGCATAAGAGGCTAGGATGGTGGAAGAAAGGATAAGGGTTATAAGGATGCTACACACAAACAGCAGAGTCTCATATTGGGACGTGTCAGAGAAGGACAATTTGAGCAGGGCTGGGACCTCATGGAAAAAGTGCCTATGGTGTTCACCTGTGAGGAAGATACAGTGACCTGGCTGTGCCCTTCCTCTGACCTCACAGGCCAAGGTACCCCATGACAGGTCATCTCTAGTTATGCACAACAAGCCAACATTCAGCCAGCCAGCCTTGTCATTTTAAACTGCTCAAATCTGTTTTTTCCAGAGACCTAGCTTTCTACTGGGTGCATCTACACATGCATTAACTCTGGCCTAGATTTATTCTGGTGTAAACTAATTGGGAGTAAGTGCTTTCAGGCAGGCAGCTACAAATGGATGGATGAGCGAAGATTTGCTGCTCTTTGTATCAAGATTCCTGCAGCCCTGCCATGGACCCCTGCCACCACCGCAGGGAGCTCCAGACTCTCCCCAGGTGCTAGCCCAAGGGCTGGTAGGCAGCAAGAGGCAGGAAACAACTGCCTCCCGGCTCCTTGGCTCTGCCTGCTGCTGGAGTGGGGACAATGTCCCCCTGCCCCGTAGCACAGAGCTCCTGCCCTGGCTCCCTAATCAGGGGCAAGGGACTTGAAAAGAGCTGCAGGAGAGGGACAGGTCCCAGCTCCCTTCCCCAAATCTACCAGTGGGGCAGCTCTGTCACTACTAGCTTACCCACTAGCAGATCAGGGCAGTGAGCTCTAAATGAAAACAGTGTGAGACCGCACCAGGAGGGCCAGACCAAGATCTGGCCCATATTTCGTTTGAAAACCTTTCATTTGATTCCCAGATTGCAGATTCAGAGTCAGAGCCTCATTCACCCCATTTTGGCCTTGAATTGGACTCTGACCAGGACTGAGTTTGAGGCTGTCATAGATTTGGGGCAGGAAGGAGAGAGCTCTGGTTAATATATATGTACCAATAGAAACTAAGGCACAGCCTCATGCCCTTTGCTGCTAGGAGATACATTACCTTGGCCCCAAATTCTCCAGCTCTGTGCAGAGGCCTATAAATGACCAAATACTCCCTTGCATTATCAGGACAGATCACCAGTGGGAACTGGGTGATAGTTAGACCTTTTATTGGCTCCAAGCATGGCACTCAGTTGAATCTGTCATGTGCAAGGCAAAAAATACATTTAGTTCATGAGAACTGCATTTATGTCCTTGAATGGAGAAGCTGGCCTATTGACTACAATTTCTACATACGCCTTCAGTCAGAACATATCCCTGAAGGCCCCTGTAAGGGTACCGTATAGCCTAATGTATTATTCTAGCCCTTCCTTTCAGAGATTTCTCGGTCTTGGACTACTTGCATTATATTCCGACTCTCTCCTGCCACGTCTTGATTATTGTATGATGTTAATTAGTTGGGAGGTATTGTGTATTTTCTACTGCAGTAGGACTCCAAAAACCTTTGTGGGGATTCTTTTGAGTTAACCCTTTTACTGTAACTCTTCTACAAGACACCCAAGGTTTACCACATCAATTGAAATCACAGTCTTATTTTGTTTAGGTTAACATTTTCTTTATTTGTCAAGATTTATTTTTCTATCTATAATCAACTCACTGTTTTAAAGGCTACTGTTACTTCTCTCCATGTCAGGTAAGTCTTAATATTAACTTAGACAGAATTCAATTTGGCATAATCTTACTTTAAGGGCTATAATGTTGTGGAATCAGAAAAAATAAATAAATGCCTTAAACTTTGATCATACGAGTTATAAGATGACATAACTGCTTTGTGGGGAATTGCTGGCTCTGTACAGTAGAACAGATAAGGGAAAGTGTTTGTTCTTTGTAACTCCTCTGCAACTGCTTCGCTCACCGCAGCCTTGAAGATAGCAGGAAAAAAGTATGTACAACTCTGATTTCCAGGTGCAAGAAGGGAGTGTTATTTCTCGCTTTGTGAACTAACCTCGTCTCCCCCATCGTTCCCATCCTGATAACAGCAAGGCAGCGTGAGCTGGTGTTTGTGGCTGCTTTTTCTGGCGGGCTCCGCTATATGATCACGTGAGTTGTAAGTGACTGTTAAAAATATATAAGCCTCCTGATTTTGCTCTTGGGGGGAACCCCTTCCAAGTGCTTGGGAAATCCATGTCACTTTGGAGTCTCCCCTACAGCTGTAGTTTCATTTGAATAAAAAGCTTCTGCTGACCTGACCCAAAAGTATGCTGCATGTGTTTCTACGACAATGTCAATGTAGCATTCTTATTCAGTCCTGTTTATAACACCCTGTGTTTTATTTTTCTTTTAAGATTCCTGAGTCTCTAGGCATGTTCTCCCTTCCTGAGAGCTCACAATGCATCACTGTCTCTTTAAAGTATAGTCGTCTCCCAGTCTCCCTTACCCCTCGCCATCTATAGAGCCTGATTGGCTCAAAACAAAGTCCAAATAAAAAAATCCCAAAACCCACTGTCACTGTAGTATGGCTGATAGCTGCATTTCTCAGCTCCCATTCTCTCGCTGCTCAAGTATTACCTATTAAGGCTTTTCCTTACCAGTGATTCCCAGCTTAACTGGTTCCACTTGAGCTCCTCTCTAAGTTTCAGATCAGTAGCATTTCATCCTTTCTGTCCATCTGTATCTGCAGAAATAACAAAATTAAATTATAAAATTATCTCCATTCCAAATTTCAGAAATTCAGAAAAAATCTGGAAATATCATAGAAAATCAGAATGGGAAGGGACCTCAGGATGTAATTTGGTCCAACCTGCTGCTGAAAACAGGACCATCCCCAACTAGATCGTCCCAGCCAAAGCTCTGTCTGGCTGGGTCTTAAAAACTTCCAGGAATGGTCATTCCACCCTGTCTCTGCGTAACCTGTTCCGGAGTTTTACTAACCTTCTAGTGAGAAAATATTTCCTAAAATATTCAAACTGAACTTCACTTGCTGTAACTTGAGACTGTTGCTTCTTATTCTGTCATCTGCCATGACTGAAAACAGTCTAGCTCCATCCTCTTTCAACCCCCCTTTCAGGTAGTTGAAAGCAGCTATTCAGTCCCCACTCAGTCTCCTATTTTCTAAGGCTAAGTAAGCTCAATTCCCTCAGTCTTTCTTTATAAGTCATGATCCCCCAGGCCCCAAACCATTTTTGTTGCCCTCTCCTGGAATCTCTCCAATTTATCCACATCCTTTCTATAGTGGGGGGCCAAAAACTGAACCGTGTACTTCAGATGTGGTCTCACCAGTGCTGACTAGAGCGGAATAACCGTTTGTTAATATTCAGCTTATTGTCCATTGTGACCCTTAGCTCCTTTTCTGCAGAGCTGCTGCCCAGCCAGTCAGCCCCCAGCCTGCACTGGTGCATGGGATTGTTCTGTCCTTAGTGCAGGACCTTGTCCTTGTTGAACCTCACAAGATTTCTTGTAGCCCGTACGCCAGTTTGTCTAGAGCACTCTGTGGGAAAAAAAATTATCCTATAGGTCTCCCTGGGCTGATACTGTTCAGGACCCAACCCCCTTTTTCATTCAGCTACTTGCATGCAATGGCTTGTTGGTCTAGGGGTATGATTCTTGCTTTGGGTGCGAGAGGTCCTGGGTTCAAATCCCAGACGAGCCCAAGTTTTACGAACATGAGCAGGCAGTGTAATGAGGCCTTCAACAAAGCTAATCGTACCTTGTTGTGCATTAGCAGGTGCACGCTAATAGAACAAAGTAGGTGATGCTCCCCCTCTATGCAGCACTGGTCAGGCTGCAGTTGGAGTACTGTGTCCAGTTTTGGGTGCCACACTTCAAGAGGGGTGCAGGGAATCTGGAGAGGGTTCAGAGAAGGGCCACTCTCATGATTAGTGGCCTTTGTGATAGACCCTACAGGGGGAGGTTGAGAGAGCTGAATCTCTTCAGCCTTCACAAGAGACAGCTGAGGGGAGATCTTGTGGCCACCTATAACTTTATTAGGGGAAGTGAACGGGAATAGGGGAAGCGCTGTTTACTAAGGCGCCCCAGGCAGTGACTAGGAATAACGGGAGTAAATTAGCTGAAAGTGGATTTAGGTTAGATATTAGGAAGACATTTTTCACAGTAAGGGTGGCCAGGATCTGGAATGGGCTTCCAAGAGAGGTGGTGCTATCACCTAGCTTGGAGGTCTTCAAGAGGAGGCTAGATAGTCACCTGGCTGGGGTCATCTGACCTCAGTCCTCTTTCCTGCCAGAGGCAGGGGGTCGGACCCGATGATCTATTGTGGTCCCTTCTGACTCTACAGTCTATGAATTTATACCTGTTCATGTAGGCAGCCGAGCCTGGTCAGCTAGGGGACTGGGCTGTAAAAATTTCTAAGGGAGGAGGGAGCTCACTCTTTCCTTTGTCCTGGGGCAGACATGTTGGGAAGGGGAAGTCAGTCTTTTTGGGAACACAGACAAGAAGGATGTGCCTCCATGAGAGACAGACTCTCTGGACAATTTGTAAGTAGAAATCCAGAATGTGGCTACTAGTTTAGAACTAAGTTTTCAGCCACATTTTAAAAGAGCCACATGCCCATATTTGAAAGGGTCAATTTATTCTATTTTACTCAAGGTGTTTTTCTTGTAATATTTCTCTGTCCTGTACCCCGTCCCCATTTTCTCCCTCTTTGATCAATAAAATCTATCTGTTACAACATGCCTGGCTGTGAGTCTTAGAGGGGAGAATGGTGAGACAAGCCTTTATTGCTCCCTTTGTTCAGCTGCTAAAGTGGGCTTGGCTTTTTACTTTCCTCCAGAGGCTACTTTTGAATGCTTCAAGCAAAAGAAGCACCCCAAGATACCATGGTGGGCTAAGCACCCTCAAAGTATGCAGGGTCTGTGTACCCCAGGCTGGACACATGCCTAACAGGGACCAGAGCCCAGGTGGTGGCAGCAATTACCCCAGGCTTGCAGATGTGCTCCAGGAAGGCACTTGGATGTACATAGGCACCCCAGGAGATACACCTGGTAATATAAAAATATGTCACCTTAAAAAAAAATCCTTGCCTCTTGCATAATTTCTAGACCAGCAAGGCTACAACACCACTCATACACGACATTCAACTTTAAGCTAACTTGAAATTTATCACCAAGTAATTTTGTCAATATCATGCACCACATCATTTGCCCATGTAAAAATGGTTATTCATGTGCTCTTTTCCAGTCTTCTGGGACCTCACCACACCTCCATGAGTTCTCAGGAAGAAAAAAGAAAAGCTAGTGACTCTGTAATGACCTCAGGCAATTCCTCAAGTATTCTAAAAATGTAGAACGAATGCCCAAGATACTGGCTACATTGATAAAACCCCAATGTGAAATTGGGGAAACTAAGGTTAACTGCATAGGACTGCAAATGAAATCCTAAAAGGAAACAAGTAAACTGAGGCAGGAGAGAAGAGAAATGAAGACACATTGTCCCAACCTCTGAGCTCAGAAAAGAGCTACAGAGTCAACTTTCTAAGAGAGGACTAGGGGCTCGATCCTCCTAATGAGGAATGCAAGGGGACATACTTTTGGGTAAAGGGCTCTTGTACGGGGAATGGGGCCACCTTCTCCCCATGGAAATTCTAATTTGGGGTATTAATAGGCACCTGTGAGTGCCCCATAAATACTACATGAGGCTGCTGTTCTTACAGACTAGTGCTCCTTAGTAGGACTCCTGCATCTACAGAGCACAGAACACAGGTTGGTACTAACTGTTTACTAGCTTGAAGTTCTCGCATCTCTGAAAAACTTCTGCCAGAGGTGTCAAGCCTGCCACTGAGTGGGAACAACCTGAGGTCTTCACCCATTAGACATTTTTTTGTTGTCTAAGACTAGCAAGTATTGAAGAAGACCAGCTTTTTAGCAGGGATCTCTTCTGTAAACTAAATCACAAAAAGGAAGCTTATAAGAAGTGGAAACTTGGACAAATATATAGGGAGGAGTACAAAACCATTGCTCTGGCATGCATGGATAAAGTCAGAAAGGCCAAAGCACAATTGGAGTTACAGGTAGCAAGGGATGTGAAGGGTAACACGAAGGGTTTCTAGAAGTATGTTGGTAGCAAGAGGAGAATAGGGGAAAGTGTGGGTCCCTTACTGAATGGGAGAGGCAATCTTGTGACAGAGGATGCAGAAAAGGATGAAGTGCTCAATGCCTCCTTCGTCTCAGTCTTCACAGGTATGGTCAGCTCCCAGACTATTGCAGCAGGCAGCACAGTTTGGGGCGGAGGTGAGCAGCCAGCAGTGGCAAAAGAACAGGTTAGGGACTATTTAGAAAAGTTGAATATACACAAGTCCCTAGGGCTGGACGGGATGCACCTGAGGGTGCTGAGGGAGTTGGCTGAAAAGACTGCAGAACCACTGTCTATCACCTTTGAAAACTCATGGTGATCATGAGAGGTCCTGGATGATTGGAAAAGAGCAAACCTATTGCCCATATTTATGGAAGGGAAGGAGGATCCAGGGACCCACAGACCAATCAGGCTTACATCAGTCCCTGGAAAAATCATAGAGCGGCTCCTCAAGGAATCCATTTGTAAACATTTGGAAGAGGAAAAAGTGATTAGGAACAGTTAGCATGGATCCACCAAGGGCAAGTCATGCCTGACAAACCTGATTGCCTTCTATGATGAGGTGACAAGCTTCGTGGATGCAGGGGGATGAGTGGATGTGGTGTCTCTCCTGGGGTGCCTGTGTCCAGCCAACCCCCTTCCTAAAGCACACCCACAAGCCTCTGGTAATTGTTGCAAGAGAGTCTGTCTCTCATGAAGGCAAATCCTTCTTGTCTGTGTTCCAAAAAAGACTTCCCCTTCCCAACATGCCTGCTCCGGGACAAAGGGAAGAGCGAGCTGCCCCTCCCTTAGGAATTTTTACAGCCCAGACCCCTAGGTGACCAGGCTCAGATGCCTAGGTGCCCATGTAGCTGAACCAGAAAAGGGGGTTGGGACCTGGACAGTACCAGACCAGGGAGACGGAGAGGAGGATTTTTCCACAGAGTGTCCTAGACCAATCAGGGGATTGGGCTAAAAGAAATCTTGCGAGGTTCATCAAGGGCAAGTGCAAGGTCCTGCACTAAGGACAGAACAATCCCAAGCACCGGTACAGGCTGGGGGCTGACTGGCTGGACAGCAGCTCTGCAGAAAAGGATCTGTGGGTTACAGTGGACAATAAGCTGAATATGAAAGAACAGCATGCCCTTGTTGCAAAAAAAGCTAATGGCATACTGGGCTGCATTGGTAGGAGTGTTGCCAGTAGGTGACGGGAAGTGATTATTCCACTCTAGACAGCAGTGGTGAGACCACATCTGGAGTACTGTGTTCAGTTTTGGCCCCTTCACTACAGAAAGGATGAGGACAAATTGGAGAGATTCCAGCAGAGGGTAACACAAATGATTTGGGGGTTCAGGGGTTGGGGAATCATGACTTATAAGAAAAGACTGAGGAAACTGGGCTTATTTAATGTAGAAAAGAGGAGACTGAGAGGGGACTGAATAGCAGCCTTCAACTACCCAAAAGGGGGTTTGAAAGAGGATGGAGCGAGATTCTTCTCATTCATGGCCAATGACAGAGTGAGGAGCAATGGTCTCAAGTTACAGCAAGGGAAGTTTAGGTTGGATATTAGGAAATATTTTCTCACTAGAAGGATAGCAAAACACTGAAACATGCTATGTAGAGAGGGGGTGGAATGACCATCCCTGGAAGTTTTTGAGACCTGGCTAGACAAAGCTTTGGCTGGGATGATCTAGTTGGGGATGGTCCTTCTTTGAGCAGGGGGTTGGACTAAATTATCTCCTGAGGTCCCTTCCAATCCCAATTTTCTATGATATTTCCAGATTTTTTCTGAATTTCTGAAATTTAGAATGGAGACAATTTTATAATGTAATTGTGTTATTTCTGCAGATACAGATGGACAGACGGGGAGAAATGCCACTGAGCTGAGTGTAAGACCTGAAAAAAATGGCTAATAATATGTTCTTTCCAATACGACAGTGTCAGTGATTTGAATCACTGTCCCGAATCGATTTGGCCAAATCTGATTTGGATATTCGGCTGCTGCCGAATCTCTGAATCTCCGAATCTCCCAGGCCCATCCCCCGCCCACTCTCCCAGCCCGACAATGGCTGCCCCACCTCCTTCCCTTTCTTAAAAAAAGCTCCGACTCACTGCAATGCGGGGGGCAATCCCCGCTGCCTCCCACTGCCCCATGGTGCCTGCAGGGCTCTGCACAAGCCCCCTTACCGTGGCTCTGGCCCTTTAAGGAAAAAAAATAGAGACCCCTCCCTGGACTCACCGTTCTTACTGCCCCACGCTGCATGGGGGGCTCTGCACGACCCCGAACCACCAACGCCGCTGCAGAAGCGGTGAGTCCTGGGGCTTTTGTCATTTTTTTTCTTAAAGGGCCAGAGCTGGCCTAGACAGGGCACCCATGGAGGGGCTGGGGAAGTGAGGTGGGGGTCAGGGGGCAAATGGCACAGCTTGTCATGCACGGGATCACCCCCCCCCCCCCCGCCTGGCAGCACCTGGTGAGTTGGGGCTTTTTTTTAAAGTACCGGGAGCTGGGGTGGGAGGGGCAGCCATGGGGTGGGCGGGGCTGGGGGAATGGGCAGGGGTCATGGGGGGCTGGGGGAGCAGCCAGGGGATGGGGCCTGGCAGGGGTCCCCTCATGGTCCCCTCAACCCTCCCTCAGCTCCCCCACCGCTTCCCCTACTTACCAGCTCTGAGTCCAGCTCCAGCTCCCTGCTGCAGCCACCGGGGACTGCCTGAATCAGCAAAGCTCTCCGAGAATTTTGGGCCAAGGTAATGTATCTCCTAGCTGCACAGGACATGAGCCTGTCCCTTAGTTTCTGCTGGTATATAGATATATATATTGACCAGAGCTCTCTCCTTCCTGCCCCAAATCTAAGACAGCCTCAAACTCAGTCCTGGTCAAAGTCCAGTTCAGGGCCAAAACAGGGTGAAGGAGGTTCTGACCCTTCATCTGTAATCTGGGAATCCTGCAGGTTTTCAAATGAAATATGGGCCAGATCTTGGTCTGCTACCCTTCTTGTGAGCTCTCACATTGTTTTCGCTAGGAGCAGTGCTGGACCACTGACTTTTTGGTGGATTGATCACTTGAGAGATTTATTAGGGGTTTGAGACTGCAGCAGTCCTCACCCTTCACATGTCCTGTTGTTGCTCCCACAAATCTGTGACCATGTGGCTCAAAGAGGTGACTTCTGGCTTGGAAGTGAAAAGTCCTGAGTAGCAGCCTGTCCCTCTGATTCCAGTAGGACAAAAGCTTCCAGTCCTGCACTATGGTCCATCTTTTATTTCCGAGACTATGGTAGCAGCACATGTTAGAAGAACATGTGTGTCTACAGGCAAACTGGTCTCAGACTGAACTGTATTTCTGGTTCTTACTCAAGAAAACCTGCTGCTGCTTTATGTCCAAACTCTGAAGAACGGAGGTGTCTGGGCCTGGTCTCCTGCCATAATTAGGATTAGTCTGTTAATGTAGAGCACAGAGACCCACTGTAGACCCACGGCTTCTTTCCCCCGTTGCTATGTTTAAGATTGGGCTTTGTTTCGCATGAATGTTGGAAGAATGGCTGGTCCTCACTGATAAATGTCACCTAGGACCAGTCAGTCTGGATTCCTGTTGCAGCAAAGGTTACTAAATGGTGGGATGCTTTCCCTCATGAACTAAAATAAAAACATTAAGATTGGACAGTTCCCATTGCACATAATCCCAGAATTAATTTAGGAAGAAATTAAACATTATTCTCCCCTTTTCAAAATGTCTTGTTTAGCAGCCCCTCCCACCTTGAGCCAACAGAGGGAAAGACTCAAGCAGAAGGCCACAGTTCCCTTACATCTCTGTAGATAAAGTTAGTGCAGGGCCTTACCTGTTTTTGAACTTTAATTAAGGACTTGGGGAAAGAGTCCCCAGGGCCTGGGAAAATTAATGTAATCATTTTATTTAGTGCTTTAAAATGTTCTCTGCTTGGATGATGTAATTCTCCCAATGTTGATTCAGCATATAAAAGACTGGCTTTTCTCTGAGAATTACTTATGCTTTCGATTCTATTAGCACTTGATGTGGGCAACTGTAGAAGCAAGTTGGAGATGCAGTGTTATTAATATGCAGTGTTACTGTACCACGATCATTACAAAGGATCCACCAGTTTCTTTGGTTTTAATTCCAGCAACCTCTCCTTGTACTGATCCCAGATTCTTTATTTCCCCACCTTGTATTTATCAGTCTTGAAGAAGAACCATGACTATCTTTTCTAACTTTAGGCATGAAGCTTTATTGTACTATATTACATATGGAAAGGTAATGGAATCCATGCAGGAAAAATTTTAAACCAATTTCCTTCTTCAGGGAACCAGTACTGCCTCTATTACAAGAAGGACATTTTGACTACCTTGGGTCCGATCCGTACCTGCAGTGATCCTGTTTTTTGACAGTTCTGGAACGAAAAGGTGAGGAAGATGCGGGTTACAGGCATTGCTGATTTACTAACTTATTGAAATAAGTGTTGATCTCAGTTTTGGGTCTGTTATAGATGCTCATACATCAGAGTAAAGGAGAAACGACTGTTCTAGGAAGGGAACAGAAACAGTAGATCTGTAGAAAATACTGCTTCAAGAGGTCAAAATTCTCTCATAGCTGGACTGGTGTCAGAACTTGATAAGTCTGATGACAGTAAGCGACTGTGGCTTTCTTGTGTCCCTAAGTTGCAGCTGGTTAAACTAACTTTTGTATGCTTTATTATAAGCTGCATCATTCTTCTCCTTAAACTTCACGTCCTACTTCTAGTCATGACTTTTAAATTACATTGAAAATAAATGCTATGCTTATTGTATTAGCTGGTATCACAAATGCTGTATTTTATCTCACTTTTTTTAAAACAGAAAGTCTTACAGGATGATGATGATCATGTGGCAAATTTACTGATAACTCCATTTTCTGAACATTGTACCTTTAGTTGAAGTTGAATGTTCCAGTGTAGAAAGCCACATCGGACAACACCTTCACTAGGAGCAGTAGTGCTTCAGATGCTGGGCCAAATCCACCCAATCTTTTAGGCACCTACATGTGACCCTATGGACCCCTACTTGACCCCCGGAAATTCAGAAAGTGTAGAAGGTGGATGCGTCCTTCTCGTCCTTGCTGCCTTTTGTGGCTTAATATTAAGATTAAGCTTATAGCTTGTTAGAAAAGTAAATGCATTGCTATTTTTCAGAGACTTGAGAAAGTGGAATGGCATCACACCTTGGTGCCAGAGTCCATTTAAGCACCTGATAGGTGGGATAGTATCTGGGCCCTATATCTTTACAGATAAGAGTGAAACAAGAGGGGAAAAAGGCCCCAAGTGACTTCAAATGTCTGCTGTGAGAAAGGTGAAACTAAGTTAGTAATTCTCAGCCAGGGTGCCACAGCACCCTGAGGTGCCTTGAGCTCCTTTTCAGGGTGAGGTGTATTGATGCACAATGTCACATCATTCACAGATAAACCCAGAAATATCAAATAGAAATCCATAGCTGTGGTCCACCTGAGTTCTTTGCACCAGAAAAAAAAAAATGACTGTGTTTTTCTGTAGTGAAAAAAAGTTAAAAGTAGGTGCTGGCATTTTCCAGGGGGTGCCTCAAGTACAGGCATCCCGCATCTTACGCGCATTTAACTTGCGCGAATTCAACTATATGCGGGTGGGAGGAGGGGCAGGGCTTGAGTCTGCACGTGGCGCTGCCGCTTACCTGGAGGCCCAGCCACCACCACGCTGCCAGCAGTGACTGCTTCTGCCTCCAAAACCTCCCGCCACCACCATGGAGCCGTGCCCGGAGCTGTGTGGCCGGCCGCTGGGCGTGGTGATGGCTGGGCGGCATGCAGCCATCCCCACCACCACCCCACGCTGCGCCGCTGCCGCCGGCCGCACGGCTCTAAGCATGGCTCCACGGTGGTGGGGGGAGGTTTTGGAAGGAGAGGCAGTCACTGCTGGCACAGTAATATGCAATTTCACTATACACGATTTTCGTCTTTACGCGCTGCCTTTAGAACGTAACCCCCGCGTAAGATGCGGGATGCCTGTTTTAAAGATTGAGAATCACTGAGCTGAGAGCTAAATCCTCTCTCAGTTCAGGGGATTAAGTGACTGGTGTACAGCTGCATGACCATGGTTTGGGATTCAGCATTCCCCTTCTCTCACTACTGAGCATAGTGTGCTCTGACCAGGTGACCATGTGGAGGGAAATGGGTACCAGAGTGTAACATCACAATTTATTTTTACCATGATGGGAAAGAAATTCTTAAACAGGGTATAAATGTAAAATCCAGCAGTTACCTGGGTGTGCATGCATCACTTAGGCACCTAAAGTAGAAAATGACCTAGTCCTGAGGTTTCAGTCCTGAGAACCCTTCCACTTGTGCATAATCTAGCATCGTGTAACTGTGCCCAGGGAAGCAAGAGGCTTGGGTATCATCTATAAAGTTATCTGTGCAGCTGAGTGTTTGCAGGATTAAGGTCTCAGGCAGATGAATGTACTTAGTGAACTATTGCATTGCATTAACTATCCTGCCTTCCTGCTGGGTGTATTGAAGAACGTCCACCAAACACTGAGTTTGGGCAGAATTATAAAGTCTTATGGGCCTAACTCTAGGCTGACTTATACCCCGTGCACAAGGTGTTGTAAGTTGTACAATGTCCAGTTCAAGGGAGCACCAGTCCTAACTGTACTTTGGGTGCTACAGATAAGCCTATACTCACAGCAGTTCCCCACTTAAAGCATCAGCAGTTTGCTTATGGTGGCAGGCTGGAAGGACTTTCTCCTCTTGTCTCTGTGCATAATACCTAACACACAGGGGCCACGATTTTGGTGGTTGCTTGGCTAGAGTTTCAAGACACTGCTGTAAAGAATTAATTTAAAAATAGCTTTTGTTTAAATATGAGAGGGTTTGTGCTGGATTTGAGGAGTCCTATGATGCACTGAGGCTGATCCTCTGAGACTGTGGACCCTAACTTCCCATTGATTTCATCTGGACTCATGCCTGCTTCAAACATAGGGAAATCATTTTCAAATGGTCTGATTTATCATTTCAATCAGTGACACCCTGGGGTGTTGTGAGATCCTTTCAAGGCTTCCATGTAATATTAACACTGTGAAGTGTGCATGAGTTGCAAGGTAAACCCAAAGATCCCATCATAGGGTCAAAAACATCCTGACCTGTTGTCTGAGTCCCTTGCAACACAAAAATTTCTTTAAAATTTTTTCTACATGTAACCCTGCTTATGTTCTGCATGTCTTGTGATGGTTTGGTCTGTTAAGATAGCTTTGTTTATTCCTTCTCTGCATTCCCTTATTCATAGGCATATTTGCAAGTTTGGGGTCGTGTCTGCTTCTACTGTTTATACATGAAGTGTGCAAATGTAAATGGCAAGTTCATTAAATGTCTGCATGTACAGCCTCCCAGCCCCGCCCTTCCAAAATTGTGACATTTGTAGACGTACAAGTGTGTATGGACTGTTGAGTTAAGATCACTGAGGGGTCAGCACTCATGGTGAGCTGGGCAGAGATCTGTAGTGGGGCAGCCAGAGCCGACCCTAGCGGGGTGCGGGGCCCGGGGCAAATCAGCCTGTGTGTGGCCCTCTTAACACTGTGTGGGGACACCCTGAAAAGGTCTGGGGGCTCCATGCTTGTTCTGCGGAGCGGGGCTGAGCCGCAAGCTCCAACAGGCCGCACGGGAGGGGCTGTGGCTGCTCCGCCCAGCTCCACATGGCCCCCAAAAGCTGGGGCCTGGGGCGGTCACTCTGATTTGCCGTACCCTCAGGACAGCCCTGGGGGCAGCTCTCAATTCTGGCACAAAAGGCAGCGTGTGGAAGAAGCACAGGAGACTCGAGACAGGAATAATTCCATGGATGGACCGAGTGTGCGGCAACGCTCTAAAAACCAGGTAACGTTAAAAAAGAAAAAAACAAAAATTCCATCGATGGCCTTGCGGACTATCAGTTTTTCAGAGAGAAAGTGTTTGTAAGCACAAGTCACCATAGTGGGTTCAGGTATAAATCTGATATCTACTATGTCCAAAGGGATGAAATCCCTGACCCTGTGTTGAAACAGGTCAAGGTCCAACAGAACTGGGGTTGCTGAGGCAGCCTGAAGAGGAGAAGTGGGAGGAATAGACGTGACCTCCTGTGGCAGTGGCAGACCCTGCGTGGTGGAGCAGTGGTGGGCACCAACAGTGGTGGCAACAGCAGCATGGGCTTCCCTACCGGCACCTGCTGCCTGTGCCCGAGGTAGGTGCTACAGCCCCCGGACAGCAGCTCTGCGCGAGTCTCTGTTCCCAATGAACTGGGCTAGGTGGTAGCTCCCCTGGGTTGGGTTTCCAGTTATTTCAGAGACTGTAACTGGCCTTATTTAACTGGCCTTTTTCCTTTAAAAGGTAAAGTTGTGTTTGCCCCCTTTCCCCTAGAACAGGCTGGTCCAACATACGGCCCGCGGGCCGCCATGCAGCTGTTTTCTGAGGCCCACGGTGCTGTGACAGGAAACGAAAGTAAAAACTGTACTTTCGTTTTGCGGGGGTGATGTATTACCGCTTCCTGTGAGGTCTTTGAATATGGCTCACTGGCCCACTGGGTGATAAAAAGTTCATGATCCAGCCACACATTCAAAAAGGTTGGACATCCCTGCCCTGGAATGACTCCTATTACATTTGAATGGTGCTGGTGAGTGAAGAAGTGCTCCTTTTTTTTAACGCCTTGTTACCATGTATTTTCCCAGGCTCCTGGGTGGGACATGATTCAGAATGGAAAGATTGTGGGGCCTCCTGAATCTGAACCTTCCCTTTGTTACTGCCGTCCAGCGCTGGCAGAAGGGCTGAACCTGCCCCTTCTTACTACTATCTAGTGCCTACCAGAAGCGTTACTCACAGGCTGCTGACAACGTTCATGGCATGTGACCTGTGGTCCTGACAATCCTGCCTCCTACTGCACTACATGGTCATGGCAGGGCTTGTGATATTTGGGATTGGGAATCAAACCCCAATCTCATCCTACTTGCTAGTATGGGGGGAGTCTGGGATCATGATCCCAGATTTTTTCTGCACTGGCAAATGTGCCTGACAATCAGCTGCTTGTTGGCTGGCTCCAGAGACCAGGGGGCCAGTTTGAGTCCCCAGAGCTGGCTGCTGATCAGCTAATTGTGGACAGCAAGGGGACCACACCGGGGTCCAATAGGCCGTAGTGCAGCCCCTGCCAGCAACCAGTCAGCTGATTAGGGGCAGCATGGGGACTATGCCAGGGCTCAGATGGACCCCAGGGCTGACCATGCCAGCCCCCGATCAGTTGACTGGCAGACAACAGGGACCACACTGAGGCCCTTTTGAATCCTGCAATGGCTTATTGGGTGCCATGTTCATTTTAAGGCACAAGTGAAACGACACAAAATTATTACTTGTGTATTATTATTATTATTATTATTATTGTCTAATAATTTTGTGGCTGGTTTTGCATTTTGTCAAGCCATTCCCTGCTTGAAACATATGGCCAGGTTGCACTTTAAGATGCAATGAACTGGATCATATCTACCAGGGATGTTGCACAAAATATAAGCGAAAGTAGTCATAAAGACATATTCTCAAATCACGGACCAAAAAGTGCTTGCTGAGGCATTTTCCAATGGAATAATTTTTAGTCTCAAAGAAAATTTGCAATTTTATGTAAAAATGTTTAGGAATAGGGGAAAGTAATTAGGGAAAAGAAAAGGAAGGAAAGAGAAGGAAGGGAAGAAAAAGTAATTTTTTGAAAACATCATTTCTTTACTGCCCCGAATGCAGGGCTAGAGAATAAGCCAGGTGATCGCCCCTGCAACCTTGCTGCTGGAAATGGACCCGTGAGAATTCAAGTGTGCAGGATGTACGGGGCCAGACAGAGAGCAGGGGAGTCTGACTTGGCAGTCTAGCCCTGAGGGCACTATCCCAAAAGCAGCCCGGCTCCCTCCTTTTCTGCTGCTAGGATTGTTTCTCCAGCCTAGAGCAGACAGCCAGTCCAACGTAGGTAGGACCTGGTACTGCACCTGGCACGGTTAGGCTTACCCTACAGGGCTTGTATACATGTTCCATGAGCTTTTTCATTTTGTCTCCCTTTATTTTCACCAGGCTCAACCAACTGAATGGAAGTGGAGCGGTGCAATGCAACATCACCAACAGAATTTGTCCTGCTGGGACTCCTGAACCACACCAAAGTCCACACCTTCCTCATGGCCATGATTTTACTAGCCTTCATTACTGCTGTGCTCGGGAATGCTCTCCTCATGTTTCTAATCCAGGTGGATTCCTCTCTTCACACCCCCATGTACTTTTTCCTCAGCCACCTGGCCTTCATGGACATCTGTGAGACTCTCACCATTGTCCCCAAAATGTCAGCAGACTTTGTAACCCCAGGCAACACGATTTCCTGGGCTGGCTGTGGGGCTCAGAAGTTCTTCACGCTGGCAACAGGTGGAGCAGAGTGCCTCCTTCTGGTCGTCATGTCTTATGACAGGTACGTAGCAATCTGCAACCCCTTGCAATACCCTCTCCTCCTGAGCAGGAGAGTCTGCCTGGGCTTGGCTGCTGCGGTCTGGATTGGGGCATCTAACTGGCCTGGCATTTTCTGGGGGCTCCCATGCCACTGAAAGCCCCACCAGGCCACCCACTCCCAGCAGGGTGCAGTTTTAGGTCATGCCCGGGACCAGGAGCCTCCTAGCCATCCCCTACAGCTCCTCCCTTACCTCCAAGGTGATACTAGCAGCCAGGCAATGTTGCTGCCTGCCTGCCAGCAGCCAACTATTCTATTTATATCGGCAGCCAGGGATCTAAAAATTGGCTGCCGCAATCAAGCACCTGCTGGCTGTTTTGCTCTGATCTTAGCAGGCACCAACAGTGCCCTGCCACAGGGCCCCTTGTAAATCTAACTTAGAAAATATTGTGGCCAGTCTGAGTTGCTTAAAACTTTCATTCATAAGGAACAGTGGATAACAATTGTGGCTAGTTGCGCTGTTAAAAACTCTATAATGCACACAGAGGTGGAGGGATCCCTCCTCTTAGGAACAAAGAAGATTAGAGCCCCAGCTGGAGACCTGGATGGGTGGGTGGATAAATCCTTTGTCTAGATTTTCCTGGATATATTCCCCCAGTATGCTTATCTCCAGCTCAGAGTGCATAAATGGGCCCCAAAGGAACCTCAGCCACTGGTTCCAGGTTTGTGGGGCAGGAGAACATTTTGCTTTATATTCATCAAGAACGAAGTCCTGCTATTTTCATCAAGAACGAGGTACTGCTATTTTTAAAGCATCAAAAATGTAGCTGGACACTGTACTGGCTTCTCTGCGTGGGGTGGTGATTCCACTGGGGACTGAGGATATTCCTGTCAGTGCGGGAAAGCAAAGTTCCTGTGAGGACATGCAAGTCTGCCCACTGCAGAGGGAGTTAAGACAAATCTCTCTTGCCTGCCAGTGCACCACTGGTTCATGCAAATGAGCAAGGAGGAATGACAGGGTAGGGAGTGAGCAGACTGGTGAGTCTGAACTGGAGCTTCTCCCTATGGCCCTGTCTGTTTGCTCCCAGAGGAGCTCCCGCACATGGAAGTGGTGCAGCTGATATGGGTGATCCATCAATTGATTCTACCAGGTTAGGTGGGTTCTGGCATTACATTTGTTTTTGGTGAATCTGGGCAAAATTTATAATCACAAAATTTCCAGAGGCCTTTTCTGTTCGGTGTGAGGTGAGATAACTGTGACATGCTGTGTTCAAAGCTCTCAGGCTGCTTTTTGAATAAATTAAAACTAAGCCAAGCTTTGAGCCAGGGTGAGATTAAATAGAGAACCTTGGAGCTATAGTCCAGGGCAGCGGTAAGAAACTAGAGAGCCTCCCTTCTTGCCTCAGAACTGAGGACCTATCCGTAATTTCCCCGCTGAGGTCCATCTCTACCTACCTATTGTCCATCTCTTTTAAGAGTAGCCATTATCAAAGGGGAAATCAAAAGATATGAGTATACAGGATTGCAAGGAAATGCACTAACAAAGACATGCTTGCCATACAGGTTTCAGCTGAGGGACAGCGTACAAACACAGAGTGGCAGAATTGGTCTGAGTTGGCCCGGCAGCAGCACTGGGCTCAGCTGCATCTCTGCCAGGCTTCTCTTACCTTCTTAGGCAGAGGAAATCAGAAGAGTTATGTGGCACATGAGACTGAACAAGGCCTGTTTGCAGTGGGGTAGGGAAATAAGCAGGTTTAGAGAGCTGAACAGAGGGAGGACAGTTCTGGTAGGAAGAGACAGAAGATCCCTGCTCAGGGTGTCAGTATTTTATAGGGATGCCCTACATGTAGACACCTGGGAGAGATGAGGCCAGTCGAGTCAAGGTGTGATGCTGAGGGAATAAGTAAATTTTACAAAGCTAGGTCAGAATCAAAAAGCCTATTAAACATGTGGGTGGATATTCTGGTCTTGTGTCACCGTAGCTTTGTACTCTTCTGGTGGTTCACATGCCTACAGCCTAGGGAATGACCTGCTGGGTGGCACGGAGGTGGAAAGGGATCTTGGAGTCCTAGTGGACTCCAAGTTGAACATGAGCCGGCAGTGTGACGAAGCCATCAGAAAAGCCAATGGCACTTTATCGTGCATCAGCAGATGCATGACAAATAGGTCCAGGGAGGTGATACTTCCCCTCTATAGGGCATTGGTCAGACCGCAGTTGGAGTACTGCGTGCAATTCTGGGCGCCACACTTCAAGAAGGATGCGGATAACCTGGAGAGGGTCCAGGAAGGGCAACTCGTATGGTCAAGGGCCTGCAGACCAAGCCCTACGAGGAGAGACTAGAGAAACTGGACCTTTTCAGCCTCCGCAAGAGAAGGTTGAGAGGCGACCTTGTGGCTGCCTATAAGTTCATCACGGGGGCACAGAAGGGAATTGGTGAGGATTTATTCACCAAGGCGCCCCCGGGGGTTACAAGAAACAATGGCCACAAGCTAGCAGAGAGCAGATTTAGACTGGACATTAGGAAGAACTTCTTCACAGTTCGAGTGGCCAAGGTCTGGAACGGGCTCCCAAGGGAGGTGGTGCTCTCCCCTACCCTGGGGGTCTTCAAGAGGAGGTTAGACGAGTATCTAGCCGGGGTCATTTAGACCCAGCACTCTTTCCTGCTTATGCAGGGGGTCGGACTTGATGATCTATTGAGGTCCCTTCCGACCCTAACATCTATGAATCTATGAATAAGTGCCGTTATCAGAACACTTCCGATATTTACTGAATAAACCCATAACTTACATGACCTGCACCATTTCAGCAGAGACTGCCTCAGTACTACAGGTCACACAGATCGACAGCTTTCTCCAAGGGCTGGCCCCTAATTATTTTAAATTTATACAATAGGAACACCTAAGGTTTGTAATAATGAAGAATTGTGGAGGCATAATATAGACGAGTCACAGAGACAATGGCCTGGCTTACAATGTAGGTGTCAGGCAGCGGAGTCAGGAGCATGGGCTGCACAAATGGGGTGTGGATGAGGTGGTAATAAAATGGAACATAGCATAGAAGCAGCGGTCGCAGCCCATTGCTGCCCACCTTTCAGTGACTTCTTGGACAGTCTCTGGTTTTTTTCACCCATCTGCTCTCCTACTTCCCTGCACACCAACCGTTCTTGCCTGAGAATTACTATAGCGCAGAAAGGAGACAGCTGGACCAGGATGTGTGAATTCTACTTGTCCCGCCTGGAAAGGATCACTGTGTTAGTATCAGTCCAGTCCCTGCAGAGCAGGAAGTTTCTCTTAACCTTCTATCATGCCTGGCTCCCAGAGCCAAAAAGCAGCTTTATGTATTGTACGGAGGTACATAAGGTCTTTTCTATGAAGGAAAGATATATTTATTTATTTATTTTTTGCTACAACTATACCAAAAGTGTGTGTCCACATTGCTCCGTATGCACTTCCCTTGTGAATCCTTGTCTCTGCAGAGCTTTTAGAAATTTTTCGCAATACTAACTACCTACGGACAGACCTTCTATCATAGTCTCTAGTCGTGCATGATGTCTCTGCATGCATAACTGTCTCTGCACATACTGAAGTGTTCTCCGAGATTTATCTAGATGTTAATCAGTGACTCATATTATTGGATGAATAATCAGAGGACAATACAGCACTGCCTATTTCTGAGGTGAAAAAGTGCAAGCTCTGTCTTCACTTCTTTTCCCCTCAGTAAATTCTGACTAACAAAGACTCTTATTAAATCAAAGGGAGACTGCAAGGAACCCACAGAGCAAAGATGCTGTTTATTATGAATCCACCCAGTGCTCTCACACGCTAAATGACTGCATTCCAATTAAAAAGAAGAAACAATCATTTTTAAATAACAAATCTGAACTAGTTTCTGAACATCTGATGTGAGGAAATAAAACCTTGTGCTTGTTCTTCCACTGCTAGGAATTGCTGAAATAAAGAATTTTCATTTTTGAAAAAAGTCCACTCATTCTCTTTATCCTTTTTGAGACTTCCTGAAGCAGCAGCTGTTCAATGTGCTTTCCGTATTGCTTCTTTCAGCGGAAATTTTCTGCATCCTGGCACTGAAGGTATTTGCAGTATCTAGATATCATTAAGTTTTACCTTCTTTCAGGACAAAACACACAAAGCCAGTGCTCAGTAAAGCCTTGGCCATGGGACTGAGTGTCCTTATGCAGATCTGGAAGACTTCCAGACCTCCTGGTGGCCTCCTTGCCATTTCTCAATAGACAATGATGTCCTCATGCCCGTGACAGCGGTTTGATCAGCCCATAGTCCATGCACTTCACAAGGCACTCACGAGCTGCGTCAAGAGCATGCTGTATTTTGGGGTCATCTTTTTGTTTGCCAGCAACTGTCAGGATCTCCAGGAGCTCACTCTCTACCAACTTTTTGGCGAGTTCTTTGTCAGCGCTGATTAGGTTGTAAGCAACAACCAGCCCACGGTGCTGAACATCCACATTGTCATGCAAGCAGAGCCTCTGCAGGATTTCCAGCCACTGGATTGTCTTAACGGAAGGAAAAAAAAACAGTGAATGACCAACTGGAGATTTTGTATATTATTGGAAAATCTCAGTAAAGAGCACAAGGTTGGCCTGCCACTAGGTAAGGTCCTTTTCAGTGGGGAGAAAGTGGTGATTTAGGACAGGAACAATTGATGCTAGCCTGTGAAAATTTCTCTCTGTTCCCATGAAAGCTCATCCCCCATCAAGCTGTTATGCTAGATGGTGTCTTCTGACTGTAGAATAACAAATTCCTTTCCATAGTTTTGTCGGAAAAGACCTGGCACAGTTATCACAAATGTGGGGCCTTTAACTGATTCTGGAGCTATGTGACCTGAGGGAGCAGGGTAGGGTTACTAGGCTGCTTAAACAGCTGGCATAACCAGACAGCAGGGAACTACATTTACATTTCAAAGCAGAACCTGTAATAAGGGGTGAGAGACTGGAATACATGAGAAGAGGCAGAGGCAGACAAGATTCTTTGGGTAAATGTGATATCTTTTATTAGACCAACTAATAGATGGAAAATTGTTCTTTGCAAGCTTTTATGTGCAAACACCCTTCTTCAGGCATAGGGAGAGAGCCTGAAGACGGGCGTTTGGGCCTAAAAGCTTGCAAAGAACAATTTTTCCAACTATTTAGTTGGTCTAATAAAAGATATCACATTTACCCAAAGAACCTTGTCTGCCTATGTCCTTAGACCAACACGGCTACAACCAACACCCCTGAGAAGAGACAAAGACACTGAATTAATTAGTTGTGTGGGGTATGCAATACATGATGGACTGGACATGAGAAGCATGTTATGATCAAGGCACTCAAGGGGGAGCAGGTGGTGCAAATTCACCTCTAAAAACCCAGGCAAAGATGAAGCCTGTGGGATCTCCTCCTTATCATCTAAGATGACCTGCAGATCCCCCGGAGACTTTGAGACATTCTGCCCTCAGGATTATGTAAGAGCTATGCAAGGCTTTCTGTTGTCTCTCTTTGGCTTATTACGTTTCGTTTTAAGTTAGGATAAGTTGTGTGTGCTGTCACTGTGTCTTACTGGACTGTGTCTTAGCTTGGCAGAATTTTTCTGTTGTCTTTGTTACATACTTGAAATTCCAAATTGCTGTACTCAATTAAACGCTTTCTTCAGAGAACAGACTATTCTTGTTCAAGCATTTATGAATTCAGTGTCACTACCTAAAGTCTAATATTAAAGTCTGGTAACAGTTTGCTTTTGAATCACTGATAGCTAAGTTGAGAAATGGAGATATTAGGCCCATGGAAACAGAGGCTGAGCAAGCAGCCTTCATCAGCCTGTCTTGCTTTAGTTCTCTGCCCAGGAAAGCACTTTGATAATGTCCTTTAATTATTCCTGCTTTTCCAGCCAAGCACTTCTGTACTGTTCTGCCAGTCACCTGAATCCTGACTTTAGCTATCACCAGTGATTCAAAAGCAAACCTTTACCAAACTTAACTTTAGGGAGTGGCACTGAATTCATGAATATTTGAACAAGGATAAATCCAGGTTCCTATGGAGTTATGTGCTCACACCATTCAATCTTTGGGAATCAGATTTCACTCCTTACCACTTGAGTCATTTTATAGCAGAGTTTCTTCCGTGCTGCTGTCAGCATGGCCAAAGCTCCTGCAGCTGCTTTTTGGACCTTCTCATCATCCTCACTACACAGTAACACAATCAGCTTGAGTCTGTCATTTCCATCAGCCACAAACCGCTCTTGAACCTGAACAAGAGGGAGTGAAAAGATGGGTAAGCTGAATGAATGGCAAAGCTGATGGGATTTATACTGAAATAATAGCTTCACAAGCCTTCAAATTAAGCAGTTGAACTAGAAATAGCATTCAGACAAGTTACAGGACTTGCCACACTAGATCAGACTTGTGAACCAGGTGATTTGGTATCTTGAATGAAACCGTGGTCCACACTAGAAGCTTCAAAGACAAGTAAAATAAAACCCAATAGGGAGAGGATGTGGATAAGCTACAACCAATCAGTCTCCCAATACTTTCAGGTTGTTTTAAACCACAAAAGATAGCATTTACATTATTTCCAAAACATGCGACCTGAAGAAGAATGTCCTGCATTCAAAAGCTTGTCTAACACTATCCTAACTATGCAATTGCTTCAATAAAAGATATCACCCTAAGGAATCCTTTCCTCAAAATATTTTAAGGCACTGAGTTGACTGGGTTAAACCTATTGCAACTAGGTTGCATGACTGCTGCCCTTCATTTAAGATCACTGCAATACGGCATTCAGGGCCTTTATGCAAACAGACATTTGAAAACACAGATCTCCCCCCCCCAAAAAAACAAAACAAAACAACCCCACCCCCCAAAAAGGAACACATGTGAGATGGTTTTGCTGGTCATTGGTTTGTGTATCAGAAGCAGCAGGAAAACCAGAGAAGCCCTAGTAGAGTTGAAGCTATCCTCAACATTCCCAAACCTATGACTAGAAAACAGATGAGGGGATTCTTAGGTGCAACGGGTTATTGTAGACAGTGGATCCTGGGTTATGCTGCTTTTGCAAAACCCTTGCAAGCATTTACTCATGATACCACCCCAGAACCCCTCCCTTGGACTCCTGAAGCCAAACAAGTGTTTGTGGCCCTTAAGCAAGCCCGCACTGTTGCTCCCGCTCTTGGACTCCCTAATTATAAGAAAACCTTTACTTTGTTTTGTCATGAACAGGAAGAAATCACTTTAGGAGTACTCACTCAGCTGCATGGTGAAAAGCATCGCCCAATTGCGTATTACAGCTCTGTACAGCTCTGCCCTTGATCCCGTAGCTGTGGGACTTCCTCCTTGTCTCCGTTCAGTTGCAGCTGCTGCCTTGTTGGTTGGAAAGGCAAATTCTCTAGTTTTGAGACACTCTTTAACCGTTGCAGTTCCACATGCTGTGATGGCCCTTCTCCTCAAGGGCAAAACTCAGCACATTTCCATTCCCGTCTTACTAAATATGGGAAACTTTTACTGTCAGCTACAAATGTAACCTTAAATCACTGTTCAGTTCTAAATCCTGCATCACTTCTGCCAATCAATCGCCTCTGATGGTGAGCCTCATGATTGCCTGTCTGTCACAACTCAGTTGTTAACCCCTCGAACTGACCTCAAGGACATTCCTATCCCAACTCTGACCTTGTTTTGTTTGTTGATAGTTCCTGTCTTAGAAATGATGCAGGCAAATTACTTGTGGGATATGCAGTATGCACTCAGGATGCTGTTTTGGAAGCCTATTCTTTACCCCAAGCTCGTTCTGCTCAAGTTGCTGAACTCATTGCTTTAACACGTGCTTGCATTCTTGCAAAAAATCAAACCACAACCATTTATACTGACTCTAAGTATGCTTTTGGTGTTGTTCATGATTTTGGACAAATCTGGAAACAAAGAGGGTTCCTCACTTCATCAGGGACCCAAATCAGTCATGGTTGTTATGTAAAAGTGCTCTTAGAAGCTGTTCAATTGCCTTCTGCTATTGCTATTGTTAAACGTAAAGCTCATGAGAAACCCTTTGATGATGTCACACGAGGAAATGATCTGGCAGACCGTTCTGCCAGAAATGCGGCCCTTTCTGGCCCACAGGCTCCTAACCGTGTTCTTGTTTGTTTTTCAGCAGACCAGTCTCCTTTGGCTAGCCTTTCAAGTCTGGCCCTTCTTCAAAATCAGGCCCCAAAAAAGGAGATAGCTGGCTGGCTGCGCGCAGGATGTTCACTGCACCCCGACTCTCTCTGGCGCTCCCCGGACGGCCGCCTGGTGGCGCCTAGAGAGCTTTTGCCATATCTTGCTCGTTTAACCCACTCTGTGGCCCATACGAGCAAAGGAGGAATGATTGCTACAGTACAAAGAAATTGGTTTGCCCCAAATTTTCCTTCCATGGCACAACAGTACTGTAGCTCCTGACCCATCTGTTTAGATCCCAACATTGGGCAACGGGTAAAAACGACACCCGCAGCCCATCCCCCTCCATGGGGACCGTTTGTAAATCTGCAAATTGATTTCGTGCAGCGACCTAAGTGCTGTTCTTATGAGTACATTCTTGTTATTATTGATGTGTTCTCTGGATGGGTGGAAGCCTACCCACGCGTACATGCTGATTCCATCACTGGAGTGGAGAAATTGCTCAAAGAATTCATCCCTAGATTTGGATTGCCCCTCACAATAGATAGTGACCGCGGCACCCATTTCACAGGACAGATAGTAAAAAACATCTGCCAAGCACTCAACATACAGCAACACCTACACTGTAGTTATCATCCACAATCAAGTGGTGGTTTAGAACGTAAAAACTCTGATTTGAAAACGCGCATTTCAAAGATTTGTGCTGAAACAGGCCTCAAATGGCCTGATGCACTGCCCATTGCTCTTATGCACATTAGGAACACTGTTAACAGAAAACATGGCCTAACCCCTTATGAAATACTCATGGCACGAGCCGTGAGGATGCCAGCTACACCACCTGTTGCCCCACACCAAACAGACCTACAATTAACTAATGAAACTGTACTAAATTATTGCAAGGCATTAATGAACTATGCCAGGTCTGTTCATTCACAGGTCCAAGAAGCCTTACCTCAACCACCGGATGTTCCCTGTCACAACCTCGAACCAGGGGATTGGATCTACATAAAGGTCTATCAATGGAAAAACGCACTTCAACCCAGATGGAAGGGACCTTTCCAGGTACTTCTCACCACTAATTCTGCTGTTCGTTGCCAAGGTCACCAAACGTGGACTCACGCCTCGCACTGCAAGAAGGTATCACCTCCATTGGACCCCGAAACAGCTGTATTCCAACCAAGGTCGGGACCTTTCCCTGAGGCCAAGGACAAAGACCCTCAGGACCTCACTCAGGCAAGTGAGGAGCATCAGGGTGCAAGTGCTAGTAACCTCTCCCCTGAACCCAACACCTCAGCCCAGCCGGATTCATCAGTTAAAGAACAAAGATATCATCTCTGGCCTTGAAGAAAGTGAATGCTCCCATTGGGAAGATCACCACCTCGATCAAGACCAAGACCCGACGTTCTCAGTCCTTTAGGTAACCTGAGCCCAGAGGACGAAGAAAGACTTTGGCTGCCATCCTGGGTTTGGCTGGCAGTGTTCTTTTTCTTACTGGTGCTGGTTATGTTTCTTGAAATTCTTTGTGCCTCCTGTATCTAAAAATGGCACTGATATCCTTATACATCACACTTGGGTATCTCAGTATCACCCAAGTGGGGTGGGAGAAAAATTTGTACTTGCAGATCTCCCTTAGGGTGGCTCAAGCTGGAAATAAAAGTGACTGCTGGATATGCTCTCACAGCCCAGCGCACCTACACCAAGGAACCCCAATGATCTGAAGGGGAAAAACAAAATGTTTCCAGTCTGCCATTTTGTTTGTGAGTGAGTCATGTAGCCAGGTCATGACCTTGCTGTTACAGACTGGTTTAAACTAGTTTTTTTCTCCAGTAACAAGTTGAAGACATGTGCAGACTTGTCTGCGTCGTGGCTAATGTTGATTGGTTTATACTGTTGCTATGCTTATGACGTCACATTTTCTATATTACCCCCTCACTGCCTATGTTCAGAGTCAGACCTCACGGCAAAATTCTGAGTTTGCATATGACGCTGACCAGGAATGCATTCTTTATTAAACTAAGTTTTTAAACTTCGATTGGCCTGTTCGTCTGAGCCTCCGCCCAACGAACCCGGGGACGAGGTTCTCCCCCCGAGTTTTCTGGTGTGAGCAGTGGGATGCGGCAGAACAGCGAGTTGGCAGCTTGAACAGTCTGGGGACACAACTGACACCCGTGGCACCAAAACTCAGAGGTAAGAGATCCTAATTAAAAAATCTCACTTAACGGGTCTCAGTGTTCCCTAGCCTGGACAAGTAATGTCTTCTCGGCAGTAAGCACTCCCTACGTTACTTTTATAAGTATAAGACTTAGTTTATTTTATCTGACTGACTGAAAGATACTTTATTTGAAACTGACTGACTTGGGATCCCTGACAGGTAGACTGTTCTGATTTTGTCTGGGGACGCCTAGACTTTTCTCTGTTTATCCCTGTCACAGCGGGGTCCTCGCGGAGGGCCGTGACATCTCCTTGAGGCCCTCTCACCGCGCTACTTCGGCCCGAGGGCACCCTCCATTCTCGCCCGCCACGTCTAGATGGAATATGTAATAGGGAGGCTGCCTTGTGTTTCCTCGGGCCTGTCAGCTCCTGGACCCCTCGTGGGTCTCCCCGTACGATGGGCGCTACCCAAGCACCCCAGCCTTATGGGCTATGCGTGGCTCCTACCAGCCCCTAATACCACGCCCCAAGCCTCGCAGATGTAATGGACGTTGTTCGGTCTGTACGCCCGCTTCCCGGGCCTCCTCTATAGGGTAGCCCACTCTGGGCTTTCTCTAGTACCCAGCCTCTTACTGGGACTCTCGTCTAGCCCACTCTGGGCCTCCCCTGACGGTGTGGTCCCGCTCAGGGACCCCCTAGCGGGCCTCGGCCCTTCCGGCCAACCGCACGGGTGCCCTCTCTGACCCTGGCTCACCGCGCTGCTACTCCCTGTCTTCTCAGGGGCAACCGCAGCGCCCTGCCTCGGTCTGAGGGGTGTTGCCGCACTAGCCTGGGGCCGGGCTCGCTATGCCTGCCTCGGGTTCCTCGCTCAATAATACCACGTGGCGCTCCCCCTCTTTGGGGCTCGCCATGCCCCCACAGGGCTTCTCAATCAAATCGCCCCTCTCCCTGGGGCTGGGGTCTGTGTTCCCCCACACGCTATCCGGGGTCTAGGTCCCCATCTGCTACCTACCGGTTGCGCCCGCGACGCACTGGCCGCGCTCCTCGCCGCCAGTTGCTCACACACTGGCGTGCGAGCTGCACCTTCCCTGGCGCTGTGAAAATAATGCGCCCTCCTGGCGCTAGGGCACCCCACACTCTCTGGGGTCCCTGTGATTGAGGCCTCCTCCAACCCCTACAGCCTCACCCAAGCCTCCGGGTGTAATAACACAAACACAAAGCAAAACCACAAGCCCCTAGGCTGTAACATAACCACAAGCCGCATGGCCATAACTCAGCATCATAGCTCGAACCTCCAGGGCTATCACGAGCTGCACTTGCAACTCAGGCTCCTTCCCATCTCTCGGCTGAGGGAGCTCCTGCCGCTCTGGCTGCTGGCAGAGAACTGCCAGCCTGGCTTCAGCCCTGGGCTTATAAGGGCCAGGCCCTGCCGCCTGCAGGCAGCTGGCTCCCCTTAGTTGCTCCGGCAACCCGCAGCTGCGCCCGTTACCCGGGCAACCCTCAGCTGGGCTCGTTATGTCAGGCCAGGGCTCGCTCGCTCACTCTCTGGCAGTTTCTCCGCTCTAGGAGCAGAGCACCGAGGTGCCCTGCGACACTCCCTTTGCTACTGGCCTCTAACAGTCTGTCCTGATAACTCTGATTTATATTTGAAAGATTGTCTTGTGTCCTTCCCTTGTGTCTGGTTCACGGGCAGCCGCCCCAAGTTGGCCGCTTGCGAGCCAATCTTGAAAGCAAGGGCTCGTGTTCCAGTTTGTGCATCCTTTTGTGTCTCTGGCACTGGGCATCGCTCTGACAAACCCGTTTCCCCTCCTCTTGTGTCTCTGGTAAATCTCTCCTAGTTTTGTTATATTATCCTGGCAATGGGTCAAGGATCCTCTTGCCCAGACCCAAAAACACCTTTGGGGTATATGTGTAAGGAATATGGAACTAAATTGGGTCCAAAGAAGGAAAAGCGCTTAGTTAAATTGGCACATGCTTGGAATGGTTATACCTATGAAAACCCTGGGTTACAGTTTCCTGATAAAGGAACCTTTGATCCCGATAAATTAAATGACCTGAGGGGATTCTTAGAGATACCCAAGCCAAAACAGATGAAATATTGGTACCTATGGGATAATGAAGCTTCGAAAAGAAAACAAAAATCTATTGAGACTAGTCTCAGAGACTCTAATGATAAATCAAAAAGGCAACTGGCTACATTAAAGGAGGAATAATTGGCTCAGCCTCCTATAAAAGAGAAAAACACTAGCGTTCCACCAGCTCCAAATTGCCCTCCAACATATAAAAACCTTTACCCTAGTATTCCGGCGCCCAACTTTACCCGCACCCAAGAAGATACAGAAGACCTACTAGATTCCTGGGTACCTAGTCCTGTTCCTCCTCCTCCTGCCCAAATAGTCAACCCTGCTCCTCCTGCTGCTGCAGCTAGCTGTTCAGCTACAGAGCCACCGGCAAGCCTGCTTTCTCCCCCAGCTTCCATTAATTTAGACTCCGATGATGATGACCTACCTAGTATGCGAGAAGTTAAGAAAAATCTAAAGTCTGAATTAAGAACCTTATACGAGGTGAAGAGTATCCAAAGAGGTTCAAATGGGCAGACTGTAATAACCCTATATGCCCAAGAGAGAGGAAGATTGATTGTGACCACCTTCGGAGACCCGCAGTATTTTAAGTCAACTGTTCTCTGCCCATTGCGACAATACCTGCCTCAAATACCAGGCGGCCAGCGGACTGTAGTTCATGTCCCTTGGACTGCTAGTGATATCACTACCTTTTGTAATACCTTTCCAAAACTCAGAGAAAGCCCTTCTGATTTTAGAGATAAGTTGCAGCAGGTCTTTAGTATTTACAATCCCACTGTGTCTGATGTAAACTGGCTCTTAAACAGTCTGTTAAATCCAGAACAAAAACGACTCCTAATTGCAGAAACAAGGAATATTCCGGATGGCACCCCTTGGCCACAAAATGATTACAATTATGAAGAAAATCAAGGACTGCAAAATTTGCAAAATGCTAGAGCTACTTTGCTAAACACCATTACCAGAGTAGCTCAGACTCATGTAGATTGGACAAAAGTAGAAATTTGCAAACAAAATCCTGATGAGCATCCAGCCGATTTTCAAAATTGACTTTGTGCAGCAATCCAAAGACATACCGGCATTGATCCCGCTGCAGACAACATGTGAGGGTTGATAGTTACCACCTATGTAAAGAATTTACAGCCGAAGTTACAAGAAAAATTACAGCAGTTGGTTCTAGGCTGGAAAGGAAAACAAATGACTGAATTTGTTCAGGCATGTATCGATTTATGAGAACAACAGCAGGTAGAAAAGGAAAAAGAAAAGAACTTAAGACTAACCTAATGTCTTTGAAAATCCAATATTTAGAACAAAAACGGCATACTGATCCTCGCCCATATGCCCAACCTCGCAAAGACTTTTATCCTGGGGCCCCAACGTCCGATCAGAGCTCTCACCCAAATTTTAGCTTCAGACCAAGTGCACCTCCTTTTCAGCTGCATTCCCAACGTGGACCGTGTCCAGATGATATTTGCAATTATTGCAAACAAAGAGGGCATTGGAAAACAAACTGCCCAAACCGGCCTCAACCAGTCTGCTCTCTAGCTTTCCACCCTCCAAAAACCCCCCAGTGATGGTTTTCAGAGTCTTCTGTATCTCCTGACTGGGCCTTACTAAATTCTCTTGTAAAAGCCTCTGAAGACGCTAGCGTAACCATAGTAGTCAATGAACAACCTCATGATTTCTTAGTAGATACGGGAGCCTCTATGTCCACTATAAAGTGTGAGGAAGCTAAAGAACTTGTGCCTACAACTAAAATAGTTAATGCAATTGGACTAGGGGGTCAGGTCATTCCACATGTATATGCTAACCCTGCTCTAGTTAAAATAGGACCTCTGTCTGCTGAACATGCCTTTTTGTTAAGTCCTACTGCTCCGGTAAACTTGTTAGGAAGAGATTTGCTGTGTAAATTAGGTGCCACAATCTACTGTTCCCCTGAGGGTATATATTTAGATCTGCCCTCTGATCAGACCCAAAATTTAATGCTCTTGTTCTCTACAGACCCTGAGAATAACCAAATAGATGGAGACTCCTCCAACTCTCCATCTCTTTTGGACGTTCCAGAGTCCTTGTGGGCTTCCCACCTCAATAAAACAGGGAAACTCTTGAACATTGAGCCAGTTCAGTTAACATATAATGCACGCAAACCTTTCCTGCAATAGATCAGTATCCCCTTTCCTGCGAAGCTGAAGAAGGTATCTCCCCAGTCATTGATGCTCTTTTGCAACAGGGTGTTTTAATCCCAACTTGCTCTCCCTGTAACACTCCTATCCTACCCATGAAAAAGCCAGGGAAAACAGATGAGCATGGAAAACCTGTTTATCGTTTTGTACAAGATTTAAGAAAAATTAATCAATTTGTTGTCCCTTCTCATCCTGTTGTGCCTAATCCCTCTACCATCCTTAGCATGATTCCCGCCTCTGCTACTTTCTTTTCTGTTGTTGATTTATGTTCTGCTTTTTTCTCCATCCCAGTACACCCTGACTCCCAATTTCTTTTTGTGTTTACCTACAAAGGAAGACAATATACGTGGACACGTTTGCCTCAAGGGTTTACTGAAAGCCCTTCTATATTTTCTCAAGTGTTAAAAAAGGATTTAGATACTATAATTTTGCCTTGTAACTCAGTACTTATTCAGTATATTGATGATCTTATGGTTGCCTCAGAAACTGAAATTGCCTGTGTTATAGATACAATTCAGCTCCTAAAATGTTTAGCCCAACAAGGTCATAAAGCTTCTAAAGCTAAGTTGCAGTTTTGTCAGCCAAAAACTATATATCTAGGGCACAAAATCTCCAAAGGACATAGACATCTAACTGCAGATCGCATTTCTCCTCTTCTTTCTCTCCCCAGACCCACTACTAAGAAGCAGCTCAGAGGATTTTTAGACTCTGCATCTTATTGTCGGCAATGGATACCTAACTTTTCTTTACTAGCTAAACTCTTAAACGAGCTTACTAAGGATGATTCTCCTAATAATCCTCTCCCATGGACTGAGCACCATGAACAAGCCTTTGTTAACCTAAAAACTGCACTAGCCTCTGCACCAGCATTGGGACGCCCTGACTATGATAAACCCTTTACACTATACTGTCATGAAAGAGAAGGTGTTGCTACTGGAGTCCTAACCCAACCTTTTGGTTCTTCTTACAAACCAATTGCTTACTTTTCTTCCTTGCTTGACCCTGTTGCTCAAGGATTTCCACCTTGTTTGTGTGCTGTAGCTGCTGCTGCATCACTTTTAGAAAAATCAGCAGCTATAGTTTTAGGATCTCCCCTTATCCTTGCTGTTCCCCATGCTGTCTCTGCTTTGTTAAATTGCGGGAAAACTCAACACTTGTCCTCTCAAAGGTTATCTTCTTATGAACGCGCTATTCTAGCTTCCGATAATGTTACTATTGTTCGTTGTAATGTTTTAAACCCTGCTTCTCTTTTACCTTTACCGCACGATGGAGATACTCACTTGTTAAATCATGACTGCATTACTCAGACAGATCAGGTATTTACCCCACATCCAGATCTCACAGATACACCTCTAGTTAACCCTGATTGTATTTTTTTCATAGATGGCTCATGCAAAAGAGACGCGACTGGGCAACTTCATGCTGGTTTTGCTGTATGTTCACCACATGCAGTCATTGAAGTTCACAATCTTCCTGGTATCTGGAGTGCGCAACCCTCTGAACTAATAGCATTAACCCGTGCTTGTATTCTAGCTAAAAATAAGTCTGTTAATATTTATACTGATTCCCATTATGCCTTTAAAGTGTGCCATTCCACAGGTCAGATTTGGAAGCATCATGGATTTCTTACCTCTTCTGGGTCTCCTATTTCTCATGCTCCTTTAATTAATGCCTTGCTGGATGCTATTTTACTCCCTAAACAGATTTCCATTATGCACTGTAAAGCTCATACAGGAGGTTCTGATGATGTGAGCCAAGGAAATGCTTGTGCAGATAAACGTGCGCAGCATGCAACCCTTGATGGTACCCCACTTGCCATTCCCTTTTGTCCAGTCCTTGATCTTTCAACCTCTAACATTTCTCTTCTCCAGGATGCAGCTCCAGAATCCAAAAAATGTGCGTGGCTTTCTGCCGGCTGTATCTTACATTCTGATACCTTGTGGAAGTCTCCTGACGGGCGCATCATTGCCCCTAAAACCCTTGTCCCTCATCTTGCACACGTGTCCCATGAAATGGGACGCGTGTGCAAAAGCGGGGTAGCAGAAAACATTTTAAGATACTGGTACGCACCCACTATACATGCAGAAGCAAAAAGGATCTCACAAACTTGTGCGATATGCTTGCAACATGGAATTAGCAAACCTACATATGTCCAGGCTAGTGCCACTCCCTGGTCTTATGGACCATTTCAAAACTTACAAGTAGATTTCATTGATTTACCGCCTAGCAAAGGGTTCAAGCATGTCCTTGTCATCGTGTGTCACTTCAGTGGGAGGACAGAAGCTTACCCCACTAGAAGAGCAGATGCAGTCTCTGTAGCAAAGAAATTATTGACTGAATTGATTCCACAATTTGGCATACCACTTACATTAGATTCAGATCAGGGACTGCATTTTACTTCTCAAATCCAAAAGGTTCTTAGTAAAGCTTTAGGATTTTCATGGAAATTTCATACACCCTATCATCCAGCAAGCTCAGGGAAGGTAGAACACATTAACTGAGATATTAAACCAAAATTACCCAAACTTTGTAAACAAACTGGACTTTCGTGGCCTGACATTCTTCCGATTGTGCTAATGCACCTCAGGAACATGCCTAATAGAAAACATGGACTTATGCCATATTAAATTTTATTTGTTAGACCCATGAACGTGGGTTTAAACCCTATCAAAGAGATTAAAGCAGTAGATCTGTTAGAAGGTCATGAAAGTGTGTTAAGTTATTGCAAAGGACTCATGAAGACTGTCAAAGCTTTATTTCCACAGGTCAGTGCAGCTTTACCCATTCCAACTGATGTTCCCTGCCATGCTTTGAAACTTGGTGATTGGGTCCTAGTAAAGGAATTTCGCCAAAAAGACTGCCTGCAACCTAGATGGAATGGACCCTATCAAGTCCTGCTAACCACTAATACTGCTGTAAAGGTTGATGGAAAGTCTGCCTGGACTCGCGCATCTCATTGCAAAAGGACATTAACACCAAAGAAAGAAGAACAAATCAACCCAGAACCAGCCCAGTTGGAATTAGATCCCACTCAAATGGAAACTGAGGAAGAAGGTCTCCAAGGAATGAGTGCAGATACCCCTCATCTTGCTGAGCCCCCTCACAACTATAACCTTTGTCATAGAAGCCAAGAAAAGGTAACTGCTCAGTATTATTTACATCAAGGTGAACTCAGACAGCGAAACCCAGAAGAATTGCCTGCAGAGGCAAACCAAATAATACTTGCCAACATGACTGCTAAGTTTATTATGGTTACAGTGCTACTTAATTTAGCCATATTAGGTGCCCCTAGCGTATACCTAGATCTGCTACAGAAGGTATCAATAGCCCTAAACGTCTCAGATTGCTGGGTGTGTGGTCTTAGTCCTAGGGCTCATAGCGAAGGATTTCTTACGATACCTCGCCCCTTGAGTTTAGAAAATTTAACTGTGCGGTGGGCAGACCCAAATAATGCCACTTGGATTGATGCAAGGTACCTTACAGTGATTCCTTTACAGGGAGAAATGTGTTGGGTACGCAACCACTCCCAACAAAAAAATTATTCAGTGGGAAATAGTAGTTGTAAACATTATGATATGGGGAAAGGAGTGTGGATGAACAATCATACTAAAGAGAGAACATGGTGCCAAAGTTTTAATGGATGGTATAACCCATATAACCAGACTAGCGGAGCTGGCTCGATATCCTGCAAACCAATGAAGTGGTCAAATATTACCATATGGGAATGTTTTAATTTAGGAGGGCATTGCTATAGAAATGGCACCGAAAAGTCAGCATCTCCTAGTATTTTGGGAAGGCCATCTCCTATTGGAGGTCGGTTTACCTTAGACTGGTATAATGGCTCATTTAGAAATAACCAGGCCCTGAAAGGAACCTATTGGGTATGCGGGACTAAAGCCTACCATCAACTACCGCCAAATTGGTTCGGATCTTGTTATGTAGCCTGGCTAACCCCTCCAGTCAGAGTTACAAAGGTTCTGCCTCCAGGGCATCACCAAAATAAAAGAGAAAGCCCCGAGCTAGCAGATTGAGAACAAGATGCGATAGCTACCCTTGAAACTTATAAAAATCCATGGGAAAATTAATAGGGTGATCTGTAGCAGGAATATTTCCACTAGTTACCGGTCCAGCTGTCTCCTGTTTGGGAAGATATACCCTGCAACTACAAGTGGTAGTTGAAATATTGGCCCTAGAAACTGAAACTGCTATAACCAGTCTGGGAAACGCTATAAAGACCATAGCCCGAAATCAAGATAATTTACGACTAATGGTTATGCAGAACCGATTAGCCCTTGACTATGCTTTAGCATCTGAAGGGGGTCCCTGCGCTGTAATAGGCCAAGAGTGTTGCACTTATGTAAGTAGTACCTTTGAATTAGTAGAAAACCAAGTTAATAATGCGATGGTTCATGCTGCAAAAGCTGCTGAAGCAGCCTTCGTTCCCAAAGATTCTTCAGTAGATGGGTTTGCTTGGTTAGATCCTAGGGAATTATTCAAAGGTCTGCTTGGGAAAATAATGTCTGCTTTGTGTATGGGTTTAATTTTAGGGTTAAGTTTGTATGTGATTGTGCAGCTAGTTTTATGGTGCACAAAGTTGTGTGTTAAAAAGGCAGAGCAAACTATCTCATCTATTTCCAAAGAAACAGTTAAAAACATGGTGTTAGAACTAAGATATAATGAAATAGAGCAAGAGAAACTATGGACAGACCTGTGCCAAATAGAAATAGAGTGATCCTCCTTCGGAAGGATCAAAGGGGGGAAATGAAGGGGAAAACCAAATGGTTCCAGTCTGCCATTTTGTTTCTGAGCGAGTCATGTAGCCAGGTCATGACCTTGCTGTTACAGACTGGTTTAAACTCGTTTTTTTTCTCCAGTAACAAGTTGAAGACATGTGCAGACTTGTCTGCATCTTGGCTAATGTTGATTGGTTTATACTCTTGCTATGCTTATGACGTCACATTTTCTATATTACCCCCTCACTGCCTATGTTCAGAGTCAGACCTCACGGCAAAAGTCTGAATTTGTGTATGACGCTGACCAGGAATGCATTCTTTATTAAACGAAGTCCTTAAACTTCGATTGGCCTGTTCATTTGAGCCTCCGCCCAAAGAACCCGGGGACGAAGTTTTCCCCTACAGATCAGAGTACCAATATCCCTCCAGCAATGGGGAAAAATAAACGGCGGCTTCGTTAGACACTACTCGTTAGCTGCCCATCGGTCCGCTCCTAAGAAATGGAGGGCCGCCCCTGCTAAGTGGATAATCTCCCTAAGAGTAGAGGCGCCTTTCTGTTACAGATCTAACAACACCGGAGCTTATAATAAAGCCACACCTGTAGGACACTACCCTCATTGCCTAACTACTCTAGATTATAGCCCTAATAGCACCAGTGGAATCCTGTTGGGTAACGTACCCTCTCTCAATTGTACAGGATTCATGGTCTACAACTTTTCTAAAGAACCTCATGTTGTTCTCACCCTCAGTCTTGCATGTAACAAGCAGTGGGATTGCCAGCAGTGTTGTTTTTTCTGTTTTTTGCTTGGAAAGCGGGTATGTAGTATTTTGAAAAATACAGTACTTCCTACGCTAACATACTAACATGGACCTGATCGTGGAGGACAGGACCGGCTGGGGAGAGGGAGTGTTGCCCAGTGTCTCAGGTCTTCCCAAGTAGGCTGGAAAGCTTGAAGGAGCACAGCGGGTCTAGGCTGATCTTCTGTCAGTTTTGCTCTCTCCTAATATACACTTTGCTGCGTGGGGAGTTTGAGGAAATCCCAGTCTTAGTGGGGTGCTGCAACTCAAGGCCCCAGACTTTGGGCAGGGCAGTTAGCCCTGCCAGTGCCAGTGCCACCCTGCACACGGGCATGCATTCATCCCTCAAGCGGGCTGGGGAGGGACACCGGGGCACTGTTTAAGCTGTGACCAATGCTTACAGTGGGAAGGCTGTGGCTGGCGTGGGAGAGGAGCTTGTGTTTTTCACTTTTTCCCTTTTGCTGAGTATCCTGCTCCGGTTCTGGCCTCTCCTCCTGCAAGCACCAACCCCACAAGAGCCTTTCCCAAAGCTTAGAGTGATGGGCAAAGTGTCTGTGTACATGTAGTCTGCAATACGCTGGCTACTAACAATGGCTACTTGAAGAAAGCTGCACAGAATGAGCCCACCCAAGTGCCTTGCAGAAAGGGCTTCATTCTCCTGATGTGGAAATCGCAGGGGATTTCACTCATGCGGGCTTTTTGTTCTGCTTTCTTTTTCTTGCTATAGGCAGAGGTGTGTCCTGCCAAGGCATCCTCACAAGGATCGCAACTGTGATGTGATGGAGAAAGGCTTGTCTGCTATCGTTGACATCAAGAGCGATGCTGTCTGCGGTTCTGTACTTCTACCAGGGTCGCCCGCATTTGCAAAGTGGAGGGCGAACTTGCCAGGCTAAGTGCGATCCAAAAATAAAGATAAAAGTGATTGATGGTGGAGCATGCCGATGAAGCAAGACTATTTCATGATGGTGGCAGAGGCAGATATAGACGTCAGCAGAAGATATCCTCAGTGCTCTCAGTTTTCCTTGGCATGGGATTCAGGTTTCCCTCCTGAGAAGTACTGTCTGGTTGCTGTTGTGCCATTTCATCCCCACGTTAAGAGAAGACGTGCAAAAGCCTCTTGCTTCAATAGCAAGTCCCACAGTGATGGGTGAGTGGCAATGAGGGCACACTGTAGCGATTACGCGAAGCCCCTAGTCACGGACCTGCTTCTTGTCACGGACCTTTGCATACCGAGACAATGACCGTACAATGGTTATTTTGTACTTGGAACTGAGACAGGAGTGTGGTTAGGCAGCTGCAGTTATGCCCGAGCAGGCCTATTTCAGATGAACTGTCCTCTCCTGTGTGTGGAGGGCACTAGAAAAGGCACATTAAAGAGCCCGTGTCATGTCACCTGCCTGGGATCCGTCCGAATCCAGAACTGAGGTTTGCACCCTAGAGCACAGCACAAACAGCGCCCAACTGGATTGAAGGACAGCACTTGCATGCAGAGCTGCATGGATTTCTTTTCCTGAATAAGCATGCACAACGTGATCTAATCATCACAAAGCAACTGAATGAAGCGTTGAGAATGATGACAGGTACTTGCAGACACACTCATGTTCCTTGGCTGTCTCTTCTATCTCATACCCCTCCTCCTCAGCCTTGACATCAAAGGGCTACAGAAAGAGTCTACAGAATACTGCCTATATTCAATTCACTACCAATGTTTGAGGAACTTGATGACCCCCCCCAGGCCAAGGCTTATGTCCAAGAAGGCCATTTTGGAGTGTGGAAAAAGAACTGAAAAGTGTGGGAAAGGAACTGAACCATGAAAGATTTGATATCAAGGTAAATGGACCCGGCAATGCAAGACAATTGACCTCATTAATACATTTGTTATCATGGGCCCCACATATAAACCTCCTGGGTCTCCTTAACTAAGGCAGAGCTAGACTACATTGAACAGGGTGGACAACTAGCTGCTTTGTAAATAGAATTCGATTGAAGACACCAACTGGGAGTGCGGCGAGATCCATTGCAAAGTCCACCTTGGCACAGCCACGACCAGGGCAGTGCAGGACTCCAAGTGCCAGCATAGGCACAGCAGACGCGCTCCCATCACAGCCCACTCTGATTTCACCAATCCTCTGGTTCTGCTAAATCCCTTTCATCAGCTCTCTCAGGTGGGGCATGAGAAGAAGACGAGGAGAAGACCAGCCCCAAAGCAGCTGGATAGATGCTTGTTTGAGCAGTTCCATCGTCTCCATCCGTACAGCCACAAAACCATGTCAACAAAAGACGCAACCAAGGAAGAGGTTCAGTCTCAAGTGCTGTAAAGCCCTGCTAAGGAACATGCCCTCCAGCAGCGCCGCCGAGAGAATCGTGCCAACTGCCCCGATGCCCTTGATGTCACTGACCGCTCAAGGAAGAGCTTCAAGAATGGCATCCGTGAGGCGTGCCAAAAATGTCAAGGCTTCCTCACAAAGAAACCTCAGGACTGGTTCAGTGAGAATGATTGGGAAATGCTTGCCTTCCAAATGGACAGAGCACACAGTGACGTCAGCTCCAAATAGAAGTGCCCACTTTTGTGACCTTCAGTACAGATCAGTCACTCGGCGGCCCCTGCCACATGGACAGTTTTGCACACGTAGGGGAAGAATGTATCTCCAGCTATGTGTGTGTTAGTAAAAGCCACCATTGAGTAGGTGTGTAACATGTAATAAAAAGATGGGAGAATTTATTAATGCTACAAATTCTTCTGAAATTTGCTGTGGACTCACCTGAGGCCTTCACTGGAAAGAACATGCTTGGGTTTGGTTTAGCACTTCCTTCTGCCCGTTTACCTAGTCATTGCTTTCCATTTTCCCCGAGGGTTTTTCCCCTCTACTTGCCAGAGGAGGCTGAGCCCTTCCTGAGGCTGGAACAGGCTCAGGTTTCAGATGGCAGATCCCATTCCTCTTTCTACGCAGGTACTGTCCATGTGGGAGCTTTGCCCTCTGAGGTCCAGCTCCTCGGCCTGATACCGGCAGAGATCCCAGGAAGGGGGAGCACATGGGGTGCTCCAGCAGGCTGCAGAGAGGCTGCTCCTGGCAGGGGAAACACCATGGATCTGGGTCCATGCAGGCAGTTTTCCTTAAGCGTTCCTGGGGATAACTGTTCTTCTGGTGTGGTTTAGTACCTGCCAAGGTGTTGGGGCTTAAAGCCCACTTTATGGACATGGGAGGTTCCTCCCTCGCTTGCTTCTGCAGCCATATGGCTGAGGACAGGCGAAACTTGGGGGCACCTGAACCCCAAGCCTCCATGCTTGGGCCTGCTGGTTGTAGGGCCACTTATGGGTCTGAACTGACTCACTGATTTGGACTTCATTGGACATGTGCACTTGAGTGGCCTGAAAGCAGCGGACAGAGGGTCTTCCCAGCTGCCATCAGGAGGTCACCACAACTCAACACTAGCCCTGCTCCCCAGATGGAGGTATTTTGGGAGTGCCAGGCACATCTACATGAGACATTTACTGTGCACTTGCCTAAAGAACCGCACAGCCTGTCCATGCGTCTTTGAAAGAGCACCAAACTAATCAACTCTGCAGCAGGGTAGGACTTGTAAATACACAGCTGCAGAGTTTTTTTTGTGCACAGCAGCACACATGTCCAGCCACTCCTCAGGCACCTGATGGAGCTGGTTTCTGGAGTTGCTGCCAAAGGTGAATCCAGAGACTTTGCAGAGAGGTGCAGAGACCCCTGCCCCAAACCCCAACCTGCCGTTGGGCATCTGAACTCCCCCTCCAGATCTGAGACTGGGCTTCTATGACAAAGAAAGGGTAAGAATAAGCATAGTGTCAGTCCTTGCCTGGGCACATGGGAAGATGTTGAGGGACCCTGAGGATGCCCCGGTCAGGCTCACCTTGTGCCGAGGTCTCTGGGATCTCAACACTTTGGGATATTTCAGGGCATTGAGACGTGGACTTACCTGGCAGGGTGGTGAGAAGCAAGAGCAGCTTCCCGCAGGACTGCGCAGTGCTGGTCTGCAGGGGTGGTGGGGGCCCAAACGCCTGGACACCCCCTGCCAGCCCCAGCCTCGGCGGGGCCAGAAGATGCCAGCAGATATCAGGTGTTTGTGGCTCTGAATTTGCCTCACTTGACCTTCACAAGGTCCCCTCACAGTCCAGCACCTCCCGCTCCTGGGGACAGGCCCAGGAAAGAGCCTCAGTGGCAGAGGGTGCTGGTGGCAGGGAAGCTGCAGGGGCTGGGCCATGGGAGAAGGAGCTGGGGCTAGAGGTGGCCCAGAGGGCTGGTGTAGCCTGAGCTGAGGCTGGAGGGTCAGGGCTGGGGTTGGACTGCTTGTGGGGAGCAGGGGGTTGTCTGTGGGATGCACATCTCTCCCCACAGCCTCCAGGAGCCCCCCTCACCTGCCCCATCCTGGCTCTTGGCACCAGGGGCCCTGACTCTACCATTGCTGCCAGCCCCAGCCCTGCCCCAAGCACTCTTGGGGGACCAGGGCCAGGAAGAGCAGGGCCCTGACCAGGGCGGTCATGGTGCTGCAGGAAGGGAGCCCAGAGCGGAGGAGGGAAGCTCAGCTCCTGGGGTCGTGGTCCCCAGCACCCCAGACAGGTCCTTGAGCAGGATCGAATTGAGATTTGCATAGAGGTAGTGTGCCAGGGGAGGCCAGGACAGATGAGAGGGCATGTGCACTCCTCTGTCCCTGGCCAGGCCTCCCCGTCTCTGCTGGGGAAGCCTGGGCAAGCTCTTTAGGCTTCACCATCACACCCCTTTGGATGCGAGCATTGTTTGTGGTATATGATATGTACCTTCAAGGGGCCAATAGTAAGACCACCCAGTCTTCCCCCATGATGCCCTGTGGGTACGGTTTGTGGTGGTGGGGAGTTGTAGTTCTCCCTGCACGATGTGAGCATGTGAGTTGATGAATCCTGTTCCTAATCAAGATAAAGCTGTCTACCACTCCACCGGTCTCTGCTGAATGGTGACTGGAGGATGGGGCCCCAAACGCATGGAGGTCTGAGCGAGTCCCTTCGTCCCTGGGATCCGGTGGCATACAGCAAACACTGCACGGTGTCACAAGTGACCCATCTCTTGGTCGAGTCACCGGCATCCTGATTAAGAGGGTTGCAGCGTTCCTTCAAGGAAAAAAATGGAGCTTTTCAAACTTCCACCAGCATCCTCCTTCGCTGAAAATCTTGGGGAGATTGGAGGAGATGGGAACAGAGGCTTGAATTACACTTTGCAGTCACAAAGGCTGCGGATGAGGCAGAGGATTATAAAATTGCAGTCGTGCTTCACTGCACTGGGGATAAAGCCCTAGAAGTTGATTCCAACATGCAAGGGGTGTTCGCAGACCCTAATAACAAAACCCTTCCTGAGGTGCTTGTAGAATTCAAAAAGTACTGCGAACCCAGGAAAAACCCTGTCTTTGAAAGGTAGCAGTCCTGGCAACTTAGCTGCAATGCGGGGCTGCAGGCATAGGTGATTTTGTAAGGGAGCTCAGAAGCACAGCACAGCATTGTGAATTTGCACTTGCTGAGGATGTTATGCTGCAGGACAAAATCGTCTTCAGCATAACTGCCTGCAACCTGAAAGAAAGGCTTCAGCTAAATCCCTCCCTCACCCTAGCGCAGCCTGTGGATATCTGCAGAGCAAAGGCTCTCACAAGTGCTCAGGCCCGAGTTATGTCTGCAGAAGCAAGCGTGCATACAGGGGAGCAAAAGCCAAGCTGCCAGAGCACTTTGCAAAAGCAAAGCAAGCCATCAGCGAAGCTTGCTCCACAGCTGAGCAATGAAGCTAACAAAGGCAGAGCCTGCAGAAGGTGTGGAAGCACACACGAGTCTCGGTGCTGCCCAGCTTTTGGAAAACTTGTTACAATTGCTTTGGAGCGAACCACTTTGCAAAAATGTGCAAATCAAAGGGAGAGGGTCCAAAATCTGCAAAAGGAGCCAGTACCCTATATATGGTCCCGATGGCTGCAAGGGGGCTTTCACAGACCTTTCATAGCCAGAATGCCTGGTATAGCACAGTCATGATCGCTGGCTTGCCAGTTGCTTTGAAGTGAGATCCTGGAGCAGAAGCAAACATTATCCCAGCAGATGTAGCAAAGCCTTTGCAAGGGAAAGTGCGGAAAACTCCAGCTCATGTTACGTTGGTTGCATTCGGCAGTGCACGCATCCAACCAAAAAGTGCAATCTGTCTCTAGTGGGTTATGGAATAGAGAAAATCCCACACAATTTACTGATTCGTTTTGATGCACTGGCTGGGGGAGTAGTTAATTGATTGTACGATTTCACAATGATTACACACTTAATTCATACAACACAATTTTATTTTAAGATTCTTTACTACTCATATAACACTGCTTAGCTTTAAGAAATACCACAAACATTAAGAACACAATAATTACATATATCAGAAACAATGCTCTGAATGCACTTCCTTCCCAAACAATGCTATAAGCATTAGTATTACAAAAACAACTACAATTACAACTAAAAGTTAAATTTGAATCAATACTGTTATTTTCATAATATACTTACAATCCTAGAATTCCGAGAAGCCAAACTCCTAAATATGGTTTCATTCCTCAGTAGTACAATTTAATGGGTTGGCCTCAGTAGTACGGTTCAATGGGCTCGCCTCAGCAATACGATTCAATGGGCTGGCCTCAGCGGTATGATTCAGTGGGCTTGCCTCAGCAATACGATTCAATGGGCTGACCTCAATACTGATAGGACTAAGTCGCCTTCCTTCAGTCCCTTTCAGGCGCTCTGCAGCAGCAGCGTGAACTAAGAGATTCGTGTTCACGGAGAGGGTGGTTCAGGTGATCAGTCTGATCCGGCCTACACTTGTGATTCTTCCTTCGTTGTTCTGCAAGTGAAGTTTACCTCCAAATTGGGTCAGTAGGTTACAATTTTTATTGAGTGAGTTGCCGTCCTGGGCCCCTCCTACCCAAACCTGTCACTACCCCCAAATTTGGGCTCGGATCTTACTCAACAGATTCTTTTGCTTGGTAATCAGTTTCTTTTGTTGATCATTTTAATTACTTTGGGGAACTTCCATACCACTGCAAGTGACCTTTTCTTTCCAATTTTTTCAAAGGCCCTAGGGTTTCATCTCTCGAAATTTGGGATATTTGCTTAAGGGTCATTTTTACGTTAACTTTGTTAAAGGCCTCTAAAGATAAAATTCAAGAGTTAAGACTTTGAGCAAAGTCAGGACCATCCGCACGTAGGCCAAAAAAATGGCCTAGATAAGGAAATAAATCTTGTCTTCTTCCTGAAACTGGCTAATGGGCAACTATTACAAACATTCAAACTATTTCATTCAATATGACATGCACCTGCCAGACAAAACAGCTGGCATGGTAGTAGGCAAAACGAAGTCTGTGTTTGCTCACCATTTCATACCAAGAGAAATTGTCTGTGATCACGTGCCATTTGCAAGTCACACGATGAAACAATTTGCGACCGACTGGGGCATAACCATCACCCATTCTAGGCCCAGGTACCCACAATTCAAAGGCCAGGCTGACTGCACAGTTCAGACCATCAAATCAACGCTTAAGACGACATTGCAGGACAGCTCTGATCTACTTTACTCAATCTGAGCAACATGCCCATTTCCAGTTTTGAGTAAGGTCCAGCGCAGCTTGTGATGGGGTGGCTCCTGCGCAGTCCCCTCCCTGCTACAACGGCGGTGCTGACACCCAGACGACCGTCGATCGCCTCCCACAACTTGCGGGACCTTCAAAGGTACCAGAAGGAGCGCTACGACTGCACGGCTGCTTTCCGGTTGCCTCTACCACACAGGGAGAAAGCAGGGATGCAAATAAGTGCAGGTTGGACACAAGCATCCGTCACTGCAAAAACGGATAAACCGTGCAAAAGCCCCCAGCAGTAATCAGGAGGAACAAAAGTCACTTAGGATAGGATTACTCATCAATCCCAGCACGACAAGTTGGTGTATCTCAAGAAATGGCAGCAGAGCAAACTTCAGAAGATGAACCAGACCACCATGAGCAAGAGTTTCATCACATTGCAGAGAATCCACCTGTTGCCCAGAGGAACCTGATGCCACCACACCAACTAAGAGTGGAAGTGTGGTGAGATTGCCTTTGAAAAGCAAGGACCATAATGGGATAGCGGTAAAGGCTAGAGCCCACCAGCGAGCCCAGTGCTCGCAACCACTGGCTCAACGATCCTGAAACGTTCCCAGTGTGGAAATAAGTTTAACCAGGCCTCTTACTTGACTAAAAAGAGAGAGAAAGAGAAGAGAAAAAGGTGCTGATGCTGTGTGTTTTTAGATGTTCTAAGATAAGGAGAAACCTTCATGCCTTGTTTTGTCTGTGTGCAGATGTTAACCTCCTCCTTTCCGCCAAACCAGAAGCTGATAACTGTTCCCAAAACATAGTGTTTTTTTTCTAAATAAGTAAACTGCTTACATGTGACAAACGAATGATCAACATCTTTCTGCTTCTCCCCAGGTTACTTTGTCTGAACCCTGCATCTTTTCTCGCTGTCTAAAGTATAAATACGCTTGTAAATTTGTAGAGGTCAGAGTTCCTTTGAGAACTCTCCCTGTGATCACTTGTATAGTTTTAAATAAACCTAGATGGCTCTGCCAGTTCTGATACAACCACAACGTGAAGTTTGATTTCTTCCACACCAGTTAAAGTAGCGCCTGATGAACATCCAAGTAGCTAAGAGGGAGCTGCCCGAGTAAAGGACGGGGATGTGGTATATGGGAGGTCCCTTGAAGGGGCCAGCAGTAGGATGACCCAATCTCTCCCCATGATGCCCTGCAGCTGCGGTTTGTGCTGGTGGGTAGTTGTAGTTCTCCCTGCAAGCTGTGAGCTTGTGAGTTGCTGAATCCTGTTCCTAATAAAGATCAAGCTGTTTGCCACCCCTCCGGTCTCAGCCGAATGGTGACTCGTGGACAGACCCCAAAGGCATGGAGGTCTGAGTGAGTACCTCATCCCTGGGACACATGTCATGGAGCAAGCACTATTGTTGGGCCCATCCCTGGCACTTGGCCTCATGTGATGAGCCCACAAGTGTCCTGTTGGCGATTCGGTTGTGCCACAACTATAAGCATGCCCGTCCCTGCTCCCCCTTCCCCATGTGGAGTAACAGAGCCCAGGGAGTGTCCCCCTCAGCTGCATGAGTTCGCCCCATCCCCTTGCTGGTGGCGGGGGTGAGTGTGGGGCAAGGGCACCATCAGGAAAGTCCACTCCTAGTGACCGCACCGTGCTGGGGAGCTGAGCTGTATCTGAGCAGGGGCAAGAGGAATGGGAGCTATTTCTCTCCGACAGAAGCAGGGGTGGTGGGTTCGGAGGCTATTGTAACTCTGGATTTGCAGATGGGGCTGAGGCCGAGCTGGGCTCTGTGTTTCCAGCCCCACCCCACCGGGCAGTGATCAGAGGGGGCTACTGTTTAACCGGGACCCCCTGCACCAGGGCGGTCACTGTTGTGACCCTCCAGCCAGGGCAGTCACTGCTTGGGCCACACGGACAAGAACAGACAATGCACCCAAAGAGTTGAGGGGCTCAGGTCATCTGGGGCGGGAGCACGTGCAGGCCAAGCCAGGCCAAAGGCGCCCACAGCCCCTGCACGCAGCACCTTGCCCGTGTGGGAGGGAGACCCCTGGTTGCCACGGCAAAAGAGCTGTTGTGCCCAGTGACATCACAATGCCCAGCCTCACTCTCAGGTACCAGCTCCTCCCAGTGGTCTCCCGCCCTTCGCCCGCGCCATGTGCCCTTCCGTGTCCTCGTGCCTTATCTCTGTTGGTTAGTTAGTTCCTTAGTTTAGCTGTTTGTTGGGTACTTTGTTAGTTCCTTAGGTAGTTTCTTAGTTCGTTAGCCAGTTAGATTGTTAGTTTGTTAGCTAGTTAGTTTCTTAGTTCGTTAAGTAGGTAGTTTGTTAGTTGATAGGTTGTTTGTTAGTTCGTTAGATAGTTCAATAGTTAGTTATTTCATTAGTTCATTAGTTAGTTGTTTGTTTCTTAGTTAGATTAGTAGTTCCTTAGGCATTAGTTAGGTAGTTAGGTTTAGTGTTATTTTCATAATATACTTACAATCCTAGAATTCCGAGAAGCCAAACTCCTAAATATGGTTTCATTCCTCAGTAGTACAATTTAATGGGTTGGCCTCAGTAGTACAGTTCAATGGGCTCGCCTCAGCAATACGATTCAATGGGCTGACCTCAATACTGATAGGACTAAGTCGCCTTCCTTCAGTCCCTTTCAGGCGCTCTGCAGCAGCAGCGTGATTCCTGGTTGCCATGGCAAAAGAGCTGTTGTGCCCAGTGACATCACAATGCCCAGCCTCACTCTCAGGTACCAGCTCCTCCCAGTGCTCTCCCACCCTTCGCCCACGCCACTTGCCCTTCCTCGTCCTCCTGCCTTATCTCTGTTGGTTAGTTAGTTCCTTAGTTTAGCAGGTTGTTGGGTAGTTTGTTAGTTCTTTAGGTAGTTTCTTAGTTCGTTAGCCAGTTAGATTGTTAGTTTGTGCGTGAGCCTTGTGGGTGTCACACTGTGGAACCGGTGGGGCGACAGGTCTAGGTCTGTGCTGTACCGACCTCCTCTGCTTCGTGGCTGGCTGTCCCCTCTCCCATACTCCGCCAGGTTGCCAGCTCTGCGCCAGGGGCTTGCATTTGGTCCTCACTGCCACTATTTTTTCATTTGCAACAGCCACCTGTGGAGGGGGTCGCGGAGGAGTTCCCGCCCATTACCGTGGAGGCCAGCACCCAGGCAGAGGGCCCCCGCCATGAGCACGCCGGTACCAGACCAGGGCCCTCTGCCTGGCCGATGCGGGCTGCCAGGGGAAGCCCCTGGCCAGGACAGCGGCGAGCGCACAAACAGAGGCTTACCTATGTTCAAAAGAACTGGGGCACAGGGAGAGGTTTGATGCTTTTTATACTGTTAGTGTGTGGGGGTGCTGGGGGTGTCACGAGCAGCGTTCCCGCAGCAGGGCAGGCTGGCGGGACTGGGAGCAGGGGTGTTTGCAGGTCAGGGAGTTCTTATGTCAAAGGGCCTCTTGGGTTTGAATTCAGTCCATGATCCATCTCCGACCAGTTGCTTCTTGTGCAATCAGGCGGAAACCCCGCTCCCTGGGGGGTGAGGCCGGGACACAGACCAGTGTTCCCCCCACTGTGGAAGCCAGCACCCAGGCAAAGGGCCCCCAAAATCAGGACGCCTCCACACAGACAAGGGCCCTCTGCCTGGTAGACGTGGTCTGTGACCCCCTGCCCCTGTGGACCAAAACCTTGCAGGGTCCAAAGACGAAAAGACAGGGGGAAGGGTATGATGATGTTCCTAGTTTTTTTTTTTGGGGGGGGGGTTCTAAAGAAATGTTTCATGCTCCAAAACAAATCAGCCAGCTCCGTGAGTCAGTGCAGAACCATAAGTGGCGCTACAGCTGGCAAACATGATGCTTTCACTAGCGTTAGGTTAGGAGCGTGGGATGAGTGAGGGGAGCTGAAGGAGGGCTGGAGCCAGGAGCCCATTCCTGGTCCTGGGAAGGGTGTCGCAGGTTGGGAGAAGGACGGGGTGGGGGCCAGGAGCCCAGGAAGGGAAGAGGTGAGTGAAGGGGTATGACTAGTGTGTCTTCAGTAAGTGCCATGCCCGCAAGTCCCTACAGCACCCTGAGTGTCTAGGTGGGGCAGGGCTGGGACAGGGGCGCTGCAGGCCTGGGCTCTCTGTGCTGGGAGCCATCACTGTTGTGTACGTCCAGACGGCAGCCAGGAACCAGACCTAGGCAGAGGCAGCACAGTGGGAGGAAGGGAGGTGGGTCTGGCAGGACAGCCAGGGTCGGTCCCTGGTACAAAGGCAGTGATGGAGAGAGGGGAGGCCTGGGCATGGGGCGGTGGCAGTGGCCGGAGCCTGGGGGCTTGGGGTGAATGGGAGGTGACCAGTGTCTCTGCCTCCCACCTGCAGGGCTGACACTGTGGCAGAGGGGAGGAGGAGAAGGTCGGGGGCAGCAAGGAGGTGAGTTTCCCCCCTGCACCCCAACCAGACCCAGGCCTGAGGGGCTGCCCCTCCACCAGCCCACATGATGATCGGGTGCCCCCCACCTCTAGGACTCTCAGGATGACCCATCCCATCTCTCTGCCAGGGCCCTAGTGCCCAGCATGAACCAGCTATCTCCTGGGTTGGCCCCTCATTGCCCACCTCTGGGCCTCAGGACCCTGTTGCCAGGGGTTCATCCCGGGAATGAGAGCTTCTGGCCCAGGCCAGGCCCACTGGGACGGAAAGCCCCACTGAGCCATGTGTGAGAGCCACGTCCTGCTCCCTGCTGGGGAGACGCTCCTTTACCCCATGGTTGTTCCCGGGGGTGAGCGGAGGGACCCCACACTGAGCGTGCCCTGACTCTGCCCTTCTCCCGCACGTTCCAGCTCGCCTGGCTGCTCCCGTGCTGCTTCACCCTGAGAAGGTGAAGCCCTGCACTCCTCCCTCCCTGCCCACCCCCGTCCTCCCCTCCCTTCATCCTCCCCTGCCCGATCTGCCAGGATGGGCCCATGGGATGACAGCGTTGGTGCCTCTGCCTGTCTGAGCATGTAAGTGGCCTCTCACTCCTTGTAGTTTTCTGCAGCCTCTTCTCTTGTGTCCTTGCCTTGGGCCCGCGCACTCCAACAGAGGGGCTTGGTAGTCCTTATGTTGAGATTGCCCCCTCACTCTCGTGTAACCTTGTCACAGGCCCCCGCCCAACTCACCTCACCACTGCCACTCAGGTGTCCCGGCGACATTCAAGCATCCAGTGTCACGGCGAACAGTGGAGCCTCGCCCATTGGCCAAGGGCTTGGCTGCAGCGGGTGAAAAGTGGGCTTGCAGAAGGAGGCACCCCCGGGAGCTTCTACTGGGACACTGTCAACTTGTTCGATGCTCTCCTCCCAGCCAGGAGGGATCTGGTGGTTTTCCCCAAGGCCAGCATGGCCAGGGAAGCAGTTCACACCCATCTTGCTTCTGCAACATCGTTGCTTTACTTGGCTGGCCAGTATGAGCCATTTAACTTCCATTACCTGTTGAGCTGTGAAGTTGAACATAAAAGGCAGAAGCAGAATGCTTGGGGTCTAAATTCTCACCAGACACCGAAGAGAGAAGAAAAGACAAGATCGTCATACCGACGTGTCACCAGGGGTAATGACAAGACCCAGGTCAGTCTGAACCTTACTGCCGGCTAAACTTTTCGTCTGGTAAAGGATCCAATTTTGTTTCTGGTAACGTACGTTTTATTCAGGGAGAAGCTGTTTGAAGCACCTTCATCCAACAGCACATCGGGCTTGCAGTTAATTAGCTAAGGCGGTGTGGGGGAGGAGGTCTGGCTGACTGAATGAATGCGTGTGTGTGTGTATTTAGAAATATGAGCCACTGACCAGGTCTGAGACTACGGTTGGGTTCAGCTGCCCCACTTCTGCCTGACAGGGCAGTTTGGAAAGCAAGGGGCCCAACTGGAACCTCGTGACCCAGTGGACAGGGCTTCTGACTGATTTGGTCTTTTTCTATCTGCCTATTGAATGAATGTGTGTGTGTGTATTTAGAAAAATGAGCCACTGACCAGGTCTGGGACTAAGGCTGGGTCTAGCCGCCCCGATTCTGCCTAAAAAGGTAGCATCGAAAGCAAGGGGCCCAGCTGGAACCTCGTGACCCAGTGGACAGGGCGTCTGAATGATTTTGTCTTTTCCAAACCTCTTGTCCCAGTAGCTTCTGCCGAGAGCAGGAGTGAAAGGATCCCTCTTGTGTTTCCCTCCCCATTTCCAATTTATGAGCCGGTGTCGGGTCAGAAGCCTTTTGTCTGGGCGGTGAAAAACTGCGGGGCAAGGCACTGAGCGGCCCGGACATCCTAAATAAGCCTCTCCTTCGTCTCCCTGTGTGACTGAAAATGGGAACAAGTCAGTCTAAACAAGTTCCCGTCCCCGCTAAGGGGAATCCGGCGTACTTCATGTACACACACTATTCTCCCGAGGCTTGCAAGTACCTGGCTAAGTGGAACTGGGATACTAGGGATGATCCCGTGAAGCATTTTCCACAGGAAGGAACATTGGATCAAGATAAAATAGTGCACTTAAGAGGGTCTTTAGAGTCCCGTGAATCCAAAACACCACAATACCAGTGGGACACGTACTTTTATTGGTATGATGAAATGTCCAAAAGGTGGACAGAATCTCAAACTAGAAGTCTAAAAGACTCTCAAGAAAAAACAGCAGTTAAAAGCTGTTCGGGGGAAATTGGCTGCTCCCCCAAATTACACACCGGCCACCGCCCCGATGTATCCAGCATTGCCTGGGGAGCCCCCACTGCCGGAGCCAGCAGAGGATATCCTTGACCTTTGTTCGAACCCTGCTCTCCTGAGACTCCCACATCAGCAACAACCGGTTCAACATCAGGCTGCAGCCCAGGTCCAAAATGCCTTACCTCAACCACCGGATGTTTCCTGTCACAACCTCAAACCAGGAGATTGGGTCTACATAAAGGCCTATCAATGGAAAAACGCACTTCAACCCAGATGGAAGGGACCTTTCCAGGTACTTCTGAACACTAATTCTGCTGTTCGTTGCCAAGTTGACCAAACGTGGACTCACGCCTCGCACTGCAAGAAGGTATCACCTCCATTGGACACCAAAGCAGCTGAATTCCAACCAAGGTTGGGACCTTTCCCTGAGGCCAAGGACAAAGACCCTCAGGACCTCACTCAGGCAAGTGAGGAGCATCAGGGTGCAAGTGCTAGTAACCTCTCCCCTGAACCCAACACCTCAGCCCAGCCGGATTCATCAGTTGAAGAACAAAGGTATCATCTCTGGCCTCGAAGAAAGTAAATGCTCCTACTCGGAAGATCACCACCTCGATCAAGACCAAGAGCCGATGTTCTCAGTCCCTTAGGTAACCTGAGCCCAGAGGACGAAGAAAGACTCTGGATGCCATCCTGGGTTTGGTTGGCAGTGTTCTTTTTCTTACTGGTGCTGGTTATGTTTGTTGTTGAAATTCTTTGTCCCTCCTGTCTCTAAACATGGCACTGATATCCTTATACATCACACTTGGGTATCTTAGTATCAGCCAAAGGGGGTTAGGAGAAAAATTTGTACTTGCAGATCTCCCTTACGGTGGCTCAAGCTGGAAATAAAAGTGACTGCTGGATATGCTCTCACAGCCCAGCGCACCTACACCAAGGAATCCCAATGATCGGAGTACCAATAGCCCTCCAGCAATGGGGAAAAATAAACGGTGGCTTCATTAGACACTACTCGTTAGCTGCCCATCGGTCCGCTCCTAAGGAATGGAGGGCCACCCCTGCTAACTGGATAATCTCCCCAAGAGTAGAGGCGCCTTTCTGTTACAGATCCAACAACACCGAAGCTTATAATAAAGCCACACCTGTAGGACACTACCCTCATTGCCTAACTACTCTAGATTATAGCCCTAGTAGCACCAGTGGAATCAAGTTGGGTAACGCACCCTGTCTCAATTGTACAGGATTCATGGTCTACAACTTTTCTAAGGAACCTCATGTTGCTCTCATTGCAAACAGATCGGAATTTTACATTCACTCTAATTTTACTTCTTGTAATATATCTCGGTCCAGCAGGATAGCAGCCGAACGTGGTCCGTCCTATACGATACATATCAATCGAAAGTGCCGGATATGGCACAACACCTTTCCAGATTTGAGTACCCTTTCTGCCCCGGGCCTTTACTGGCTCTGCGGAAACAGGGCTCGTAAAGTCTTGCCCTGGAATTGGGTGGGGGCATGCACTCTTGGACGTGTTATCCCTGGTTTTGAAATGCATAGTGCAATACATCTGGAACAAGTAAAAAATTTCAACCATCACATGAAAAGGGCGGTTAACCCCTTAGCTACCAGAAACACAGGGTTCCATCGATTTGTGAGAACCTTCATACCGTGGCTTGGAGTAAGAGAATTGGAACTAGCCATAATTAACATTTCAGCCACAATGGAAGCTATGGGAAATGCCACTGCAGATGCAATTCAGGCTCTGCGAGAAGAGATCTCCCAGATCTCACAAGTAACTATACTACACCGCATAGCCCTAGGTTACCTAGTAGTATCCCAGGGAGGAGTGTGTGCCTTAGTAAACTCCACCTGTTGTGTCTATGTCAATCAGGACATGCGAATAGAAACCGACATTCGTAAAATTCGAAATCAGTTAAGGGTCCTACATCAAGTGGCCTCAAAAAATACTGACTGGGGTCTAGAAGTAATGTGGTTTTGGCTAACCTCCTGGCTCCCAGATTTCAGGGCCCTTGGCAAGAAAATCCTGTATGGAATATTGTTTGTCTTCATAGTTCTGACAATGTTTCATGTCTTAGTGCAACTGATCCTCTGCTGCATGAAAGCCGGCAGGAGAAGCTTTAGCAAGGCAAGAAAACCCAAGGCAGAGTCTAGAATAATGGTGTTACAAAAGTGTGAGCAAATTGAAAGAAAACATGAAAGGCTGCATGACGAAATAGAAGGGCTCATGAGAATGGAAGTTTAAGGCTAAAGTGAGACTAAATAGTCTCAAAGTGGGGACTGGAATCAGAAAAAAATAAATGCCTTAAACTTTGATCATTTGAGTTATAAGATGACATAACAGCTTTGTGGAGAATTGCTGGCTCTGTACAGTAGAACAGATAAGGGAAAGTGTTTGTTCTTTGTAACTCCTCTGCAACTGCTTCGCTCACTGTGGCCTTGAAAATAGCAAAAAGTATGTACAACTCTGATTTCCAGGTGCAAGAAGGAGGTTTGTGAACTAACCTCGCCTCCCCCATAAGTTCCCATCCTGATTACAGCAAAAAAGTAATGAAGTAATGTCATAGCCGCTTTTCATGCTAATTTCACTATATGATCATGTGAGTTGTAAGCGACTGTTAAAAAGTATATAAGCCTCCTGATTTTGCTCTTGCGGGGGGACCCCTTGCAAGTGCTTGGGAAATCCATGTCACTTTGGAATCCCCCCTACAGCTATAGTTTCTTTTGAATAAAAGCTTCTGCTGACCTGACCCAAAAGTATGCTGCGTGTGTTTCCATGACACCATGGTATCCTAGCAGAGAAGTACAGAGGGGTGAGGATGCTGCCAGCTCGAAGCAAGGGTAAGGAGAGGGGTGGGAAACAAAGGCTGGGGGAAGAGGGAACTGCCAGGAAGAAGCAGGAGGAGAGCAAAGGCTGACAAGGAGGGAGATGGGTGGGCAAAGCTTGGTAGGGAGAGGAGAGGGGGACAGGCAGGGGTGAAGTGGCAAGGGGGCAGGCACAAGAAGGGGCAAACTGTTTAATCTCTCCACACAGCTTGCTTCTCACACAGCTTTCCATGTATAGAACCTAATGATTGGGGCATCATCTTCAATTCAAGGTTATCTTGGATTCAGGGAAAATACAGTAATACACATGAAAGGGATGAAGACTGGGGAGAACTTGATAGCCAGAAATCTTTCCCAAACTTGTAGGAAGCCTTTACTTCTCTGACACCTTCTTTCCAGTATGAGCTGGCAGGCTCATAGTTCAGCAGCAATGTAGTTCCATACTAATGAGGGGGAGATGAGATGGTGTTAAAAACCTCTGGTCCTCATCCACATTTCTAGTTTGTACTCCTGCTATCTCCAGGAAAGCAGAATCAACACTTGAGAAGATGTCACAGCTGGGAGGGTAGTTTTCATCTTTTAGGCCAGTATAGACACTTTAGAAAGCTTTTCTTGACCAGGTGTCTTGAAATATTTGGGGCCAGATTCACCCTCCCACTCTTCCAGGGTTGTGTCAATTATTCTGCTGTAAATCAACTATCCCCTTTGCCCCATGTGGGAAACTTGCCTCTGTGGAGGACAGACAAACTTCAAACTAGTAGCCTCTTGCCTAGGGGCTAAATCAGAAGGTTCAGCCTTAGTTCCCCAAGGAACGCCTGACTATAGTAAGGAATCCCTGACTATAGCCATCATGTGATGGGGTTGATGCATCTATGGCTTGCAGTTACATGGCCCTGTATTGCTATGACCACTCACTGTCAGGTTTATATGTTCTCCAGTTTAGTTTAACATGCAGCCCCTTTCACCATGAATAATATAAACATATTTATGCGATTTCCAACCCTGGCACAGATCTATGCATACTGTTAAACTTTTGCTCAACCTAATGGACCTACTCCTATGCTTAGATTTGGTTATATACTTGTTCAGCCTTGGTTTCTGTAGAGACATAACTGGGCAGTTTTGTGCCCTGGCAGCAGCAGGGCTAGAAGCTCCTATTTTTGTACCCCTGCCCCCCAGTCAGTGCCCAGGGATGATGACCCAGTTACCCCCTTTTAATTATGGGTTTTTGCAGGGTGCTCTGTAGAAGTCTTGGCTGGTAGGAACCAGAGTCAGGATATATTGCAGTTGGTATAACCACAACTTGTTATTACACAGTCCTGTGTTGCTATGATTACCCATTGTAGCTTCCCGTGCCTCCCTCCCCGAGCGTCACACATCTGGGTCTCCTTCAACCCTCGCCACCGCCACCTGGGTTGCATGACCAGGCTACTGAGAGCAACCTTGGGTCAGCTCCCCAGGGGTCTCGCCCGCCACATCTTTGATGATGATTAGTTCTTAAGCGGGAGGAAGATGTTTAATCCCGTCTCCCCTGGTTCTTCGCAATGTTATTCGTTGGGGCTGGTGTTCTGGCCCTTAATGACACTCGATTTCTTAAGTGTGAGCTACCAATGGTACAGGCATCCACCGCTGCCCTTTGGTGTTCCCTGATTCATGGGATGTCAGCCTCTGCCCAAACTTCAGGTCCCCTTAATGGGTTATCTTGATCTTACGCTGGCCAAAACTGACCTCCCAATCTCCCCTCCCAGACTCTTCTTTTTAACTACAGACACCACTTACACTTTCCTTGTCACTCCAGCCTCTCGCCTGTGTCATCTTTGACTTGACCCTTTCCTGGGACCCACTGTTGATACTATTTTTTCTTTCATGTGAATAGTATCTGGTCTTTTGTCCCTGTCTGTACAGCCAAAACTGGTCCAAGAACTCATGAGTTCATGTTGTCACTGCAGTAGTCTCCTGTTTTCTGGTTTCATCTCTGGAAGCTTTGCACCCATCAAGTCTATCCAGAATGTTGTTACTAAAATTATTTTCTTGGTTTGTTGTTTCGACTAGATGGAGCTCCTCCTTGGCGCCTCTGTGGGCTCCTCACTTCAAGTTTGCATCAGGACCTTCAGAACGTAGCCACACACTACCCAACTGATCTGGTAATCTACTGCAAAATGGACTCCAGCTATCACTCCCCTTGAAAACCTCTACCTTAAACCTCCTTGCCATCTCCTCCCTCTCTACCCTGTATAGACCTTAGTTGACTGCTAAATAGTGATAATTTAGACTAAAATAGCATTTGCTTGACTAGAGCTAAGCTAAGAGAATGGTGAAGCGGGGGGGAATGCTATAGTTCAGAAGATTTTAGAGAGGAACCTAGGTTAAAGTACATCAATTTTGGGTCACTTAAAGCTACTTTAATGATTTTATGCCAGGTAAACTTCATCTACAATAAAACTAGGTTTATGTTAGTGGTTGCAAAGAGATCTCTACTTGACAACAAAAAGGTGTGTTTGATTCCCATATTAGAATAATGCAGCTTCATATTATTGAGTAGATAACATATTAGGTATATCCAAACATCTACTAACCTTATTTGAGATATTTTTATTTCATAAGTTTTTACAGTCTGGCAAAGTAATCAAGCATAGAGCTCAGATCCACCCAGGGATTTTTACTGAACTGCTCATTTGCAGATGAACTAAGGTTAGGGATTTTTTCAAACTTAGTCTTTGAAATCTAGGAAGAAGTTCCTTTTCCTTGTCAGGCTGCTCACCTAGAGATTTTTTAACACTTTAGGACTCAATATATTTAAGATTAATATCTTTCTACTTTAGATATGAGTAATTATTTTGATAATGAGCATTATATTATTTTTAATCATTACCTGTATTGTCATCACTTATTCAGTGCTAAAATCATATTAAAAGATCCTTCACTGTGTCTCTTGGAGTGTTTGGTTTTACTGGGACAGACGTTTTGAATCTTCCTTAGTCCCTACGACTTAGAAAATCCTTCTTGCAAGGGGGTGTGTAGCTGCGGTGGCCTAGGGTCCACAACAATACCTCAGTTTAATAAGAGCATACAAACAAGTCAGACTTATTTATACCCATAGGCATTAGCACAAAAACTGTAATATAACGCATGAGGCCCAGCATGGAAACCTTTTGAAAGGGGTAATTTTGTCATCAGTGCAACTTAAAACTCCAACATTTGCAAAGACCCTTTAGGGTGAGAGTCTTCACCTTGTGCATAGTACAAGCTGTCCCAGACGCCTCAAGGACTTTCACAGTCACCCTGACCTCCCTCACTACCTTCTGCCGCCTTTTAAATGTCACTCACTCTTTAGCAGTAGTTGGTCACAGTCTCCCCGGGCCTCTTTCAAGGGTGCATGGAGTGTATCAGGGAGCAACGCTGCTGTCCAAATTCTTTCATAGGGTTCCAGGCAAAATGGCCTTTAATTTGCAGCTCCTCTCCCTTTTCCCTTCCTGCTAGCCCTCAAAGTAGCCTTGTAGCTATCTAGGTCTGGCTTTCCTGGGTTTGGAGTGGCCCCACCCCTCTGCTTAACTCTTTACAACCCAGGGGGAGTAGTTACTCCTGGAACACCTCTGGGGGCCAACACTATAAACAAAGAGAAATTGTCCCATCAAATCAAAAAGCTTCCTGAAATCACTCCTTAATGATTTAGTGCAATGACTATATCAGTGGTTCTCAACGGGTGCCACAGCACCTCTACTGTGTCCAAGGAGGACCTGCAGGGCATATCAGGATGAAGCTGCAGCCATTCCTGGTCCACCCTCCACTCCCCCTCCTGGAAGCAAAGGTGTAGGGTACAGTTCTGCTTTGGTCACAGCTGGGTGATACCCAGGACACTGGCTCCCAATAACTTTTGAGGTACCACCCACGGTGTTGGTTTGGATCTGTAAGATCTTAAATCAGTGATTCTTTCAAGGGTGCCACAGGGAGCAATGCAATGTTAGCACTGTTGGGTGTGCAAACATGATTCACACAATAAACCCAGAGATTTCCAATAGGAATCCGTAGTGTTAAAAACATTCTGCTCTTTTGTGGCTGTCCTCACAGCTATAATCCAGGGGTGAGCAAAATGCAGCCCACGGGCCAGATGTGGCCTGCCAGGCCATTCTATCCAGCCCGCAGGGCCCCCCCAAATTTAGAAAATTAATATATTAATTTTCCCTGGCTGCCTGTCATGCTGCCCTTGATGGCTTGCCAGACCTCAGTAAGTGGTCCTTCACCCAAAATAATTGCCTGCCCCTGCTATAATCTGGGCCCGAGGGGTGACATATAAACTGAACAAATGAATGAATGAACAGTGAGAATATATATCAAGACTAATAATGAAGAGTTGTTTAGAAGTCTGCCCAGGATGCCCTTAGGGTCTGGCTGCATGTAAAGAATGGAGTCATGCTCATTAAAGCTTGTATATCCTATTTATAGAGGGCAGATGTTTCACCTGCCAGGGCTGCCCTGTTCCCTGGCAAATTAATAAATAAAAGCTTGTCACCTTCACATTAAAAAGTACTTTGTGAAGTTAATCACTTTATTATCCCCAGTTTTCAGAGAAAAACCATGAAATTGTATCCTGGGTGGTACTCCAAGAGGTACACCCTCTCCAACTGAGGGGATCAGAGCAGGTGCACAAGCGCTGTGGGAGGTGTAGGGACTCTCCTCCCCCTATAGAGCAGAGCCAGACCACCAATGGGGACTTAATCATATATCTTTTAATGAGAGAACAGTACTGGGACCATAACCAGTATAAACCAGGGGGTATAGGGGACACTACAATGCCCCGAGGGGGCAGGATTCAACAAAGGTTAGACACTTACAATCTTAGACATATTCATCCAGTCGACAAAAGACAGGGTTAACAAAATATAAAACACAAACAGCAAAACAAACAATGCTGGTTGGTGAAATATAAAAGGCACAAAATACAAAATGACAAGAAAATAGGGCCTAGGTACCTGGAGGGGGAGAAAACACAATGGACCCTTTCCACTGCTCCCACCCCGCTGGCCCAGCTCTTTGAACTCTTTCCTTGTGGTCCCTCACTGGTCTCTCCTGAGTCAGCTGTGCTGTCCCTTTTATCCTCCTCCAGGTGACTCAAGGGGCCAATCAGGGGACATGGAGGGTGAGTCTCTGGGGCCTGATTGGTGAGGAAAGGGAATCTCAAGTCTTCTAATCATCTTTTGCCCCTTCAAAACCCCTGGGCAAAATCATCACCAGATTGATGAGGAAAGGGAACCCCAAGTCCTCCAATCATCTTTTACCCTGGCAAAACACCTGGGCTAAGTCACTGCCAGCTAGCCCGTCACAAGATTTTGCATATTGTGTATGAAATCTGGCGGGGATTTGCAGGTTACAGGGATACGTGTAGATATTTAGGTGTACATTATTCTTAGTAAGATTATTCTTGTTCATTGCTACAAGCTTGCATTTGCCTTTACTGGATTTTAGGAGACACCATTCATTTCAGACACAAGACACTCTAATGTGCAGTGAACCTACCCTTTAAATAGCAACACAAACCACCACCACAGGAACCTCAACAATGAACTGCTGACTCCAAATTAATTAAGAACTGACTGATAATGGTGGGGGATTGCAAGTTTCCAGATCCTGATAGCAATACGTTTCTGAACAGGAAAGGAGGTCTCCCGTTGCTGTGCTGCTTCTGCAGATCTCCAGGAAAACACTTTTGTTAGCCTGATATTCATCAGCCACCATTAAACATCCCTATCTGCAGCACAGCCTGTCCCATCAGCCAGCAGTTCTCTCTACAACCCGGAAATGGCATTACACTGACTGAAGCTGTCCCAAGAGAAGTGCCTGCTGAAGCAGGTCTTCAGTCTCTTTGTCCTCCTTTGCACACGGTCTCTTTTTACTTCTACACCTAGCTACAGATCTAGGGATGAACATACTATACAGAAGTCAAGATCTTCTGTGGTTGCGGTTTCCACGGCAAGGAGCATGACATTGGAAGGCTAAGCAATATGTTTAACTCTATACTTCTTAGGACATAGAGTTAGACATTACGTCATCCCTTGGAAAATGCCAGCTCTTAAGTTTCACTTGTTTCTTGACTATGGAAAAATAATAGAGCAATTTGGGTGCAAAAAACTTAGAAAGACCATAACAGGTCAACATGTTTTACACTATGGATTCCCATTTGAAATATCTTGAATTTATCTCATGAATCATACAGGTGCTTGCACACCTAAGTGTGCTAATATTGCACAGGTGCTATGGCACCTTTGAAAGGATTCCTGAGGCTAGTATTGCCTCAGCACCCTGGTTGAGAATAACTGGTCTAACTAGTTGTGCAAGAATCATTTGTCACCCAAAAGAGAAAACACACTAAGCTTTCTCTCACTCCCTTGAAAGCCTCCTTATACAGTTACTGAGGACATTAACATGATGTTACTTTTGACAAGTCCAGTTAGGTACAGTGTGTGAGAGGGGCTAGAGTGGAAATTGCTGTGCACACTTTTGGACAAATATGCGCTTGCAAACACAGAAGACTGGCTTGTCTCACTGTCCAGGCATCCAAACATTGCGACAGTCACACTCACTAGTCATTTTGGCATTCTCAGTCAAAGAGCCATATCCTGCCCTGAGCTGAGTTTTTAAGACATGGGAAGACAAGGTCTTGGCTGGGATGATTTAGTTGGGGATGGTCCTACTTTGACCAGGGGGTTGAACTAGATGATCTCCCAAGTCCCTTCCAACCCCACTTTTTATGATTCTGAGTCATGCCTGAATTCAACTCTATTGCTGCACTAAATGACTTTACAGCATTGAATCCAGATTTTCACTGTGCAACATGCTGGAAGGATGCATCACTTAGCCCTTTCACTCAGAGCAGATTAGAGCTGTAACATGGACATAGTGCTTCTCAATCAAGGAGGTATTTCAGAACAGATTAAATTATGTACCCAGCAGCCTGGGCAGGCATGATGAATGGCTGAATTCTCTCACCCACCAGTGAACAAGCTGTCCATTAGAAACAGGTGCTGTAAAAGAGCATTTTATAATGGTGTTAATTGTGGTTGTGCATTGATTACTGGCCACTTAATGAAACTGATATGGCTGAAAAAGGAGGAGAGTATTACCTCTTCGGGGACCATTCCTAGACAACCTGTAAAGACTTAATTAGTTTACCCCCAATAATTCAGCATGTTAGCAGTAGGAAAATGGAATAACTTTGGACAAGGCATAAGATTCTTACTGAGTTTGCTTCTTACTTTTCTCCTGGCACTATTGAGCACAGTCGTGAATCATCAGAAATCCCTGTGTCTCCCTTGACATCTGGATCTGAGGCTGTCACTTTAAAGGAGTGCTGTTGGTGCCAGGCCAAAAGCTGGAAATTGGGAAAGGTTGTTTCCTGAACCTCTAAGGACCAGTCCAAACCTGATTCTAACTGTTTCCTGAAAAGCATTACTGATTTTCTGGGACTTCCACAGAGTCACTTAGACATCCAAGTCCACTAAAAATAGGATTCTCCTGTTGTTCTGAAAAAGGCAGCCTTCCTTATCTCTGTGTGCTTCTGACTCACCATTAACAGGGGCTTTCCCAACGTAGATGTTGACCACCAGCCCAGAAGTCTGCCTCTTCCTCTGCCCAACACAACAAACATCTCCTGTCCCTGCCGATAACCTAACAAGGTCTCTTTCCAACCCCTGGGACCGGTCATCCTGTGACACTATCCAGTCAAAAATATCTTCAGAGGAATGCACTAGGCCAGGGTTCAGCAGTCGACAGCCCACAGGCTGGATTCATAGAGGGAAGCGGCAGAAGCAGCATCACAAGCAGCTGCTAGCTCCTAGCCCTGGTGCAGCTCCCCTGGCACTGCAGCCAGGGAGTGGGGAGCTAAGAAAAGCGGCAGTGGTGCAGGTGCAGCGCCCAGCTGCATAGCTCGGTAGAGGTGCTGGGAAAGCCCCCATGCCACTGACACCAACTGGCCAGTGCTGGGCTGGAATCGGTTCTTCTGGCCCATAGCTTGAAAAAGGTTGCTAGCCCCTGCGCTAGGCTAGAAAGACAAGTAATTCATACCAGGCATTAGGAGCCAACAGAGCCTGATATGAGACCACTTCCTTTTTCAGGTGTTCATAGTAGTACACCTGGTTGTATCAAGGCAACTACTCTGAGGTCACCCCAGCAGAGACAGGAGATATTATTGATGCTAAGGGAGGTTCAGTCTACACTGAGAGGAAAGAAGTGGAAATCCGAAACTGAGAGGACTTGTTTCACTACCTGGACACAGGCAAAGCCAAGAATTAAGTAAAGTGGAGGGTTCTTCAAAGTTGTATGTCTTGCACTGCAGCCTCAGGAAGTCACAATACCTTTTTAATGCTGAGAGCTGCCAAGTTAGGGGGAGACAAGAGTTCACTGAGCCCATCCTGTGCATCTAATCCTCTGCAGGTCTGGAAATCGTCTCATTTTGAATGGAGCAGAGTTGATTTAAAGGTGCCATTTGACCTGCTCTAACAGAAAGGATATGTAGGTTGATGTTCATGTGGAGCAAATCCCATGCAATCAGTAGAGTTTTCTGAACTCTTCTGTTAGCCAAGTAGCCGGCTCCTGCTCTCCACAGAGATTTTCAGAAGTGACCAGGCAGCTGGACAGTTAGTTGCTAAGAGCCCAACAGGTTCATGGCTTCTTGAAGAGGTCGAAAGTTGGGCACCTAAACTGAAACAGTTCAACTCACTAGAGAAAATCTGGTTCTTTTTATTAACAGGGTAAGATCAGGAAACTGTCCCAGTTTTCCTAGTTTGGTGTCTGAATCTGCTAAAGTGAAACCCATGCCATTTCTGCATGGTTTAATTTAGCTTTGATAAGGAAGACAAGATCCTGGTGCAGGTCGCTGTTGGTGAGAGAGGATTATAGCACAGTTGATTTAGCCGATAACTCAGTTTTAGTTTTCATGTTTGTTGCAAGAGAATTCGAGAGCATTTTCTTCCTAATAGCAAACCTAACAAGAACAACAGTGATATGCTTTTCTACAGTATAATTACCAATAATTCTCCAAGTGTCATGTTCAGCTGTTTCCCCAGTTTCCTGTGGCTCTTTGAGGTACCATATGTGAATATTGACAGTTCTAGAAAAGGCTTGAACTATTTTGCCAGAGGACTATTTGGCAACTGTCTGCCTTTTTTTTTTTTTTTTTTTTTTTTTTTAGCAGAGTGCTTTTGGTTTTCATTTCAGGGAAAAACAATTTTCATTTCTACTTCATGAAAGACTGTTTCCATTTTAGGGGAATGTGAAACTTAAGTGTCTGACCATAAACATGCACAGCTACTCAGCGGTTAAAGCTATTTGAGAGAGATTCTGAAGAATGACATTTATACCGTTTACAGGCTCCTGCTAAACAAAATGTTACTACACCAAGATGAACGTTTCCTACTTCTCTTTGTGCATAAGGTTATTCTGTATGTATAGTGGCGTTTTTTGGTGTTTTTGTTTTTTTTTTTTTTTTATTGTGAGCCACTGCAAGCCTTCTTCGGATTCCTTCTAAATCTAAGGAATAAAGAAATAAACATTGCACTTCTGCATTTTCAGCCAAAGATAAGTTCCTTTCAGTCATTGTTGGTACTGGTTAATCTACATGGGTTTGTGTTGGTTGTTCTAACCGCACAGCACTAAGATCCAGATCAAGCTATTTCATTGTAACAGGGACAGGTATTATCTTGTTTTGTAAATCAAAATGTTTCAATAGGTACAAAAATAGCAGCTGACATCAATGCTTCTGAAATTAAAATTGCACTAGCATTGATACAATATCAATAATAAATATAAATCTAAAAGACTAATATAACCTGAAACAAATGAACGCAATTCTAAAGCCAAAAGTCAGAATTTGACAAAATGAAACAGAATTTTTTTTTCTTAGGAATTTTTCCCTCACTAGGATTTTCTTCAAAATCAATACTATTTAGCACACTATTCCAGGCCATTGGAACAACTGTTTTTTTCTGATGAAAACCTGTGCTTTGATGAAAATATTCTGACCTTTTCTATCTGTTACACAACAGGGGGGGTTAGTTCGGGCAGTGAAGGTTCACAGTGTAAAGTCCAAAGTGCTTTGGTTCAACCTGTAGAGCAGTGGTTCTCAACATTTTCAGAGTTAAGCCAGCCCTCAACTCCTTTCTTGACTGAAAAGCTAAGAACTGGCAATTTCCAAGGGGTGCCTCTGGGTGATCCTTTTCTTTTGGCATCCTGTTCCTAAAATGATCAAAAAGATATGTCTCCCTTAAAAGGATCTTGGTGTCATCATTGATGCCACAATGAACATGGGCCGACAAAGTAGGGACGCGGTCAGGAAGGCCAACCGTACCTTGTCATGCATCCACAGATGCATCTCAAGCAGGTCCAAGGAGGTGATCCTCCCCCTCTGTGCGGCACTGGTCAGGCCACAGCTGGAGTACTGCATCCAGTTCTGGGCGTCGCACTTCAGGAGGGATGTGGCCAATATGGAGAGGGTCCAAAGGAGGGCCACCAGCATGATCAGGGGTCAGCAGGGCAGGCCCTACGGGGAGAGGCTAAGGGACCTGAACCTGTTCAGACTCCACAAGAGAAGGCTGAGAGGGGATCTTGTGGCAGTCTACAAACTAGTCAAGGGGGACCAGCAGGCATTGGGAGAGTCCCTGCTCCCCCGAGCACTCCCGGGAGTTACAAGAAACAAGGGACACAAGCTAGCGGATGGTAGTTTCAGGCTAGACATTAGGAGGCGCTACTTCACAGTCAGGGCGGCTAGGACCTGGAACCAACTTCCAAAAGAAGTGATGCTAGCTCCTACCCTGGGGGTCTTTAAAAAAAGGCTGGATGAACATCTGGCCAGGGTTGTTTGACCCCAGTACTCTTTCCTGCCACGGCAGGGAGTTGGACTAGATGATCTCCTCAGGTCCCTTCCAACCCTATCAACTATGAAACTATGAAAACTATATGAAAAACCATTATCCATGCCTGGGAAAGAATCAAAGGAAACATGTCTGTGTGATTTGTCTCTAGAACAATTATTTTCAAGCAGGATGCTGCAACATCCTGGGTGTCATGCAGTCTTTAACAGGTGCCATGGGAAGCCTCGCAGAATCAGCACTGTTAGGTGTGCAAACATGTACACATGATTCACAAGATAAATCCAGAGACTTCAAAAAGGAATCTGCAGTGTCAAAAACATTCTGCCCTGTTGGGATCTTTCTGAGTTCTTTGCATCAGAAGAATTGCTCTATTATTCTTCCATAGTCAAGAAGGCTATAAAGAGCTTTCTGCTCTCTGGAATGGGGAGAGACCTGAGGGGAGGCCTGACCCATTCAGAGCCCTGGTCCAGCATTAAGTTCTCTCTTCAGGAAGGACCTCTGGGCATCTAGGTGCAATGTTGGAAAAAGATGGGGAATAGTGGAGTGTTCAGTTATCTCCTCTCACCTTTACTGCTCCTGCATGGCATGATCTCTGTTAGTGATACTTTCTACAGAGTCATTGTCCTCCTGAATAGTGTTCACATCTGCTCTCTCAACTGTTTTGTCTCCAGATTTTCCTCTTGGCTTCCTTCATTGCAAAAATCTCAGCAGTCACACTGACATTCAGTTTCTCAGAACGGGGGCCAGATTTTTACTTCCACCTTGATCACTAAAGTTTCTTCTCCTGCCTCCTATCGCCCATTACCAGAGGAACTATGGCACCTAAAATCCTTGCAACAAACTCTAACCCAGGCCTCCCTCCATAGCTCCTGTATGCAGCAAGATTATTTTGTCTTGTCAGCCACCCTCGGGTGGTCATTGAAGGGACGCTGCTGTGCCTGCATGCCCAAATACAGACCTTAAATTGAAAAATGTAATCTCATCTCAAATTTTTGAGTTTCCCCATACAATAGTATAGGTTCAAACACACAGCACAGTCTAAAAATAACAATTCCAAGATCTGCTTCAGGCATGCTGAGTAAAATCCTATGGGAAAGGAATGGACTGCAATGCAATGATTTACATTTGCTTGAATTTATTTTTCAAGTAATTTCATATTTAGATCCAGCATTGAAGACTGAGCTGAGTGTATCATATTGGCCTCCTTTTTCCAAAACAGTGTATTCCAACCTAGGTCTCTCCTCCATGCGTGATCTGCGAACATTTCTATTTCCAAGCACTTTTTTTTTTAATATTTAACTTTTCATTCTTGGCTCTTTGTTATGGGTGGCACACAGTTCGAAGGCAGTTTGCTTACAAATAACATAAGAATTGGATAACAAACTGCATGCAAAGTATGCACAATATTTTTTTAATTAAAAAAAAATTAAGGATATGAGACAAAAGTGACATTACTGTATTTTCTGATGTTCTAATTAAGCTAACCTTCTTTAGCTTGATGTTGCAGATTTTGCAAACTTTATTTTGCAGATTTTCCTTTTTGTTGGCTGCTCCTGATCTCTATATCACGGCTTCTTTAGCACAAACTTTTTAGGTCTTTTCAAAATCATAGATCTACCCAGAGATCAGTCTTCAGCTACAGCCAGGAATTCAGGTTTAGGTATGCAGGTAAGAGAGCACGAGTCAACTAAAGATTAGGCTCTGTCCCTGCTCTCCATAGCTATAACTCAGGAACAACCTCTTTTCTTCCTTTTCCTTTCAAAAACAAGGTGAATATTGAATTTGGGGACGTGTATGTGAGAAAAATATAATACGTCACCTGATTAAAATAGGCAGTAGGTATCTCTTAACATTCACCCATCTTATCCCTCCTTATGTCTCTATTGAGCTTTCCTTCATCCTGCTTTTTATTGTTATTTTTTCTGAATGTGTGAACAGCTCTGAAATTTAATTTTTATTTCACCATTTTGCATACCAGAAGACACTATGGAATCTCTAGCACCAATACCTACCAATTCCTTGGAGTTTCTCAGAGGTCAGGCCTGTTAATCAAACTTAATATTTGATTTTTTGACCTGTACTATATTTCCTTTGTATTGATATGATATTCCCTTTTTGCTGGTGAAAGGCAGCTGGGATCTGGAGCTAGACCTCTGCACACCTGCTGGGAGCAGCATGGCATGGTGGGGCAGGTGCAAGAGGAGGAGCTGCTGCTGGAGGAGGGTGCAGAGCAGCACCTGTCCAGCTGCAGTCACATTGAGAACAGCCACTGGAAGCTGCTTCTCCTCCTGCCCCTGCACCGTGCTGCGCCACACCATTCCGGGTGTGAGGGTGAGCAGCTTCAGCCAGGTGGCTCCTGCCCCAGCTCTTGGCTGCCTTTCTGGGAGCTGGAGCCCCGTGTGCAGGAGCAGAAGCAGGAGCAGCTTCCAGTAGGCTGTTCCCAGGGTAGCTGCTGCCTGCCAGGTGCTGCTTCTCATCCCCCAACTCCAGCAGCAGCTCCTCCTCTCACTCCTGCCGCACTGCACCACACTGCTTCCGGCAGGTGTGTGGAGCTCCAGCCCCAGATCCCAGATCTGGTAGGACCCAGAGAGCTGTAGCTGATGGAAGTGAATCATCATGGAGCTTTGTGACCAGTGCTGTCCCCCAAGGCTCCATCCTGGGACCTGTACTCTTCAATGTCTTTATTAATGATCTGGACACTGGTATCAGAAGCAGACTGGCCAAGTTTGCTGATGACACTAAATTTTGGAGTACAGCGTCCACATCTGAGGATAGGCTGGTGATCCAGGCTGACCTTGATAGGCTTAGAAAGTGGGCAGATAAAACCCTGATGACATTCAATATGTATAAATGTACTCCGCCTTGGGGGGGTGGGGGGAACTGTATCACGCATATAGGCTCAGCAGTGCTACACTTGCTAGCACCATGGCCAAAAGGGACTCGGGGGTCATGATTGACTACAAGATGAACACGAGCCACCAATGATGTCACAGCTGGTAAAGCGAACAAAATTCTGGCTTGCATCCATAGATGCTTCTCAAGTAAATCTCAGGATGTCATCCTCCCACTGTACTTGGCCTTGGTGAGGCCACAGCTGGAGTACTGCATCCAATTTGGGCTCCACAATTCAAGATGGATGTGAAGAAGCTTGAAAGAGTCCAGAGGAGAGCCACGGACATGATCAGAAGGCAAGAGAACAGGCCTTATGAAGAGAGGCTGAGAGCCATAAGACTCTTCAGCCTGAAAAAACGCAGGTTCCAGGGTGACCTGGTGGCAGCCTATAAGTACACCAGGGGTGTGCATCAGGATCTGGGGCAATGCCTGTTCGCCAGAGCACTCCAACTAAGACAAGGTCCAAAAGTCACAAACTCCTTCAAGATCATTTTAGGCTGAACATAAGGAAAAACTTCTTTACTGTCTGAGCCCCCAAGGCATGGAATAGACTCTTCCCAGAGGTGGTGCAAGCACCAACTCTGGACACTTTCAAGAAAAGTTTGGACGCTTATCTTGCTGGGACCCTTTGACTCTAGGTGACTTCTGCCCCTGGGGCAGGGAGCTGGACTCTTTCTTTCGAGGTCCCTCCCATCCCTAATGTCTATGAAATCTATGAAACTGGAGGTGGGGGGTGTAGAGCACCACCTGATGGTTTGCGAGCACATGTACATGTACCCCAGAGGGCAGGAACATGTGACCCCAGCCTCTTCTGCCCCTCCCACGCCACTCCTACCCACTCACAGCCGAATAGGGAGTTTTGGTGAGTTGTTGGGGAGGAGGGAGGTAAGTGGCGGTGCTGACTTGGCCCACAACAGCTGATCAAGACTCCCTATGTGGCCCTCAGGCCAAATAATTGCCCACCTCTGGGCTAAGGTGTGAAAAACCCCATATAAAACTCTATAGAAATGACTGAGCCTTAGGAAATGTTGGACTTCCCTCTTGTGCGATGACTCACTCGATGACTGCAATTATCATGTGTGGGTCCATGCTCAGGTCCTTGGGAGAAATGATATATCCCAGAAATTCAGTTGAGGTTTTATCAAATTCACATTTCTCGAGCTTGGCATATAAATGGGGCCTCTGTAAAACCTGTCTACGTGATGGGTTGGGTCATCAGAAACAAAATTAAATGTTGTCTAGGTAGATTATGACAAACTGATCCAACATGCCCCCAAAATTGCCATTAGCAAAATGCTGGAATACAGCAGAGATATTACAAAGCCAAAAAAGGCATGGCCATATATTCAAAATGCCGATAACAGGCCAAAAAAATGGTTTTCCATTTGTCCCTCTCTTGTATTCAGACTAAATCGTGGGCCTGTAACAGTGGCCTTCTGGGGGGTCAATCTACTAATGCCCCGCCCACCTGTTCTGTGCCAAGCATCTGCTTTCTCGCCAACCACTCCTTGATGACATTTAAGTACGTTGTTAATTAAGTGGGAGGCTGCCCATTTCTTGCCCTGATGCCAGGGGCACTATCTACAGCTCTGTTCCTCCCCTACACCACAGCCCATGCCTTGCAAATGGCATCCACTGATGTTAATCTCACCAGCCCCACACTGGGCCCCAGAATCCTCCAATCAGGACCCCTCTAAGATCCCTCCATTCCGGCGGCCTACCCCGCCTTCATTCAAGCTACCTAGCTCCCTGAAGCTATTTCCCCTCTCCGGCATGGTCCCCACAGGACCTTTGGCCACACAGGCCCTAGCCTCACCTCCAAGGCCATTCAGGACCCCAGCCTCTCAGCTCTGAGCATGCCTCGCGGTGGGCCCTGGCCCTTCTACCCTTCTGGTCCTGGCCCCAGCATTGACCAGTCGAGGGAGTCCAAGTCAGGCTTATGAGTCTATAGCCCTCCACCTTGGTGGGGTGGGGGGAACCGCATCACGCTTATAGGCTCGGCAGTGCTACACTTGCTAGCACCACGGCCAAAAGGGACTCGGGGGTCATGATTGACTACAAGATGAACATGAGCCACCAATGATGTCACAGCTGGTAAAGCGAACAAAACTCTGGCTGGCATCCATAGATGCTTCTCAAGAAAATCTCAGGATGTCATCCTCCCACTGTACTTGGCCTTGGTGAGGCCACAGCTGGAGTACTGCATCCAATTTGGGCTCCACAAATACAGTGGACCTCCCTGCATACAGTTTATATAATGCATCTGCCCTTCTGTGGCTCAAAAAACATTAACCATTTCTTATGTGAGCACCCAGCCCTAATGAAACTGGCCTGCTCTGACACTTCCACCTATGAGAGTCTGGTATTTGTGAGTGGCATTGTGCTTCTCCTCATCCCTTGTTCCATCGTATTAGCCTCTTACACTCACATCCTCTCTACGGTCCGGAGGATGAAGTCAACCAAAGGACAGCAGAAAGTTCTGTCCACCTGCTCCTCACACCTGACTGTGGTTTGCATGTTTTATGGGGCAGCTCTTTTCATGTACATGAGACCCAATGCCTACCACACACCAGAGCAAGACAAAATTGTGTGTCTGTTTTACACCGTTGTCACCCCAATACTGAATGGAGAGATGACAAGGATCCCGGCAAGTGCATGGAAATGGCTAGGCCTTCTTCTTCCTTTCTGCTGCTCTTGGTCGTAAAGGCTTTCAGACGAGCACTCTGTCACCTGGCGCAGATTTCATAAACATTGTAGAAATTATAGACATTAGGGCTGGAAGGGACCTTGGAAGATCATCGAGTCCAATTGATCATGGGCCCTGTTACTCATTAGGAAGAGCAAGCAGGGAGCAAAAGCCATCACACATTTCTCACAACAGCTTTATTCAGAATGGAAACAGCTTTGGGTGACCTTCCTCATAGACACCCAGCCCAAGAAACCAGGGGAGCAGCCCTGAACAATAGTTTTCCCCTACATTCATCCACTTTGGTTTATACTCATTAACATTCATTCCACCCCCTTCTGCTCCTGCCATTTCTCCTCCCATCTTAAGATGCGCCTCTGTTTACTGTTTGCTTCATAAGCATGGACTATATAATCTGCTGGCAACTGACTCACCTGGCTTGTTTACTTTTCATTCCATTCAGGAAGAGCACACACCAACTTCTGCAGCTTCCTTAGCCTGACAAAGGGTTTTTGAACCCAAAAGCTTGCTTAATAACTATTCTCCAACCATTTGGGTTGGTCTAATAAGAGATATCAAATTCACCCAAGGAACCTTGTCTGCCTATATCCTTAGACTAACACGGCTACAACCTAAACCCCTGGAATTGCCTATGTATTTAATTCATTTACATGCCTTTTTGCTATGAGCGCATGTCCAAGGCCATGAACCTTCTTCTTTCAGTCAATGGGCAGACTTTGACCAAAATCTGGAAGCTTCTTCACCAATCACCAGTCACCCTTTTGCATATGTTCATCTCAGATTCTGTTACCAATTACATGTTGTTTTTCACATTCCAGTCTTGTTTTTCTGTCCCAAGTTGTACCATCTTCCACATTCCTAAAGTTTCACTTCATTCACAACACACAGGCTCACACAGACTCACTTAAAAATGGTTGACACAGTTAAGATGGTTACTTAGAATAAGCAAATGGGTGGATTAGATATCATTCTGCCTTGTGGTAGGCAGTTTTTTTCTAAGCCACAGGTTAAACCCTTGTATTTGGCTGCAAATCCAGTACTCACCAAGATCAAAATATTGCCACCATAACAGTGTAGACTTCTATCCTCCCAATCCGTAGCTTGCCCTTTTGGAGTGGAATCACTGTCTGATCTCATTTTTGGGCACCTGGAAACCTGAAATAGTAACTGACAGCTCACCCTCTGGCCCTGCTGTAGCTATGCTGTTGCTGATTCATTCCTATCAAGTCACATCAAATCAATTTACAAGGCTCCCCCTATTTCTGCTATAACAAATGGCATTTCTGAAGGATACAGGGGCAAGTAACTATATAAATGTGAACTCCCCTTGTGTTCATCCTCTTCCTCTCACTTCAGTTCCTGCTGCTCTAGATGTCAGTAGCTTCACACCCTAGAATATTACCTATCCAAGCACCTGGCCACAGGATGAGCAGAAGTTTCCCTTGAGGAGCAGGGATTTATGACAGTTCTTGGCAGGATCCACGGGTGTTGAACCTTTGGGTTCATAATTAAGTAGGGAAAGCTCTCCTGCTGGTTCCCCATAGACTGCAGAGGAGTAAGTTATCTCTGCCGGGGAAAACTGGGCCGCAGAGTGCCTTCTCCCAATCATCTCTGCTCTTATTCCAGTTTCTGCAGCTTTACATCCATAGCTGCAGGCAAGGGCAGCCATTAGCAGTAACACCGCCTGGAAGCCAGTGAACTTTTCCCACTGGGTCCAGAAACAGCTCCCAGCCTGCCTCCATGCACTAGACAAGGGTAATGGGCAGACATCTAGCACCCGGCAGCAGCAACCAGGTCGGTGTGGAATAACGTGAGGATTTCCAAACATGTACCTATAGTCTGCTTGTATAGATGGGGAAACCAAGGCACAGCCTGCATGAGGGACTTCTAGATGGATGCCAGGAGTCATTGAAAGAGCCAGTGAACTGCTCCCACTGGGTCTAGGAACAGCTCCCCACACCCCTCCCCACACCCCCATGCACCAGACAAGGGTCTCCCAATAGACCCTTGAGGAAAGGTTGAGTCAAACCTGTTTGTGTTCAGTGATAAAAATAAAAAGGTCAGAATGGCAGAGCTCTGCAGTTTTTGTGGGGTGGTCTACCTAGAGGACACTCAAAAAGATTTACTTTGGCAGGGATAGCCTATGCCACAGATCGGTAACCCTCTGATGCATGCTAGGGCATGTCATGCAAGTCCATTTTACTAAGCATGGGATGGAAGCTGCAGTGGTGCATTGCCACCCCTCCGGCTTTACTTGATATGTAGAATGAGCTATCTCAGCTCATCAGAGGATTTCTGCAGACTCTTGCTGAAGTCACTGCTTTTGTTCTGCTCCAGAGCACAGAGGGTGAGTGCAGCCACTGTTCATCACTCTATTTTCCCTCCAACAAGATGTGTGATGCAGGAGGAAGTGGGAGGTGGGAAATGGTGGTGTTGCCTTTGGCCCTCTCTCCTCACCAAGCACAATCCTGAGGGGGACCAGTCTAACAGAGATTTAAATCCAAGACAAAAGCTTACCCTGGCCAAGCTTGCTTCTGGCCCTTGCTTTCCCTCCCCAGAATGGGACTTCTCCCTTGTCTCTCCCCACTATGAAATCAGAAGCATTTTGCACCAGGATTTGGCTACTTCTCGTTCCCACTTCTATTCCTCTTGCTACCGCAGGGCTCAGACACCGGCTCCCAGCTGCATCCCCCCGAGGTCAACCAAGTACCATGCATGGCCCAAAGATGTTTGATTTTAAATCTTTGAGTTTCCCCTTATGTCACCATATTCTTTTCAACTCTGGAATTACCCATGTCATGAGAGAAATGCTGAGCTTGTTTTACACTCGAGAGAAGTTGCATCCCCAAGGGCTGACTGCCTGGTGGACTCTGGGGCTGGGATCTGGGCATTTCACTTCCAAGCCCTGCTTGCAATTTGGGTAAAGCCAGCAGTGACCAGAAATGTCTTCCACATGGGGCATGCCTAGAGGCCAACGTGGAATGGCTGAGATGGGGAAATAGGGTCTCAGTGTCGGCCCTGGTGAACCTATGCCTCCTACTTCAAGATCAGCAACCACATGGGGAAAGTCGTGGCCTCTGAGCACAGAGAAGACTGGTGTGCAGACTCTGGTGAGATGGTTTTCATGGAAATCCTGTCCAGAATCAGAGATAAACCTGACTGTGCTGGGCCAATGCGGGAGGTCCCAGGGAGCAGACACCTGGCACAACCTTCCCTGTGACGAGGGTACAGTCCTTACAAGGGTCATTTCCTATGGTGGCCTAATTTAGCTGTGTGACTTCACTTCTCTCCTTCTCTGGCCCAGGCGCAGAACTGCCAGACCGGCCCCAGAGCTGTTGGGCATCCACAGCTGCAGCTGGAGGCACTGGAGCTGCAGATGTCCAGATACACTAAGGAGACACTGTGCTTGGCTAATGCTGATGTTCCCAAACTGCTGCCCACAGGCCATGTGTGAGGCATTAAGATTGTCTGTGCAGGTGTGTAACAGGAGTATGGTGTTCTCCTGTATGGGCAGCCTGTCTTACAGTCTCCTGCCACAACTTGATGTCTTACTTGTTGACAAAATATATTATGGGGAGGCTGCCTTATATCTGTGGCCTAGGATTGAGGCCTAAGTACATGGTTCCAGCATCCCATGTCTGTCTCCAGTCTCTGATCTTAATAGCACCCTCTGATCTTATTAGAAACTGGTGGGTCAATGGATCTTGTAGTTAGGGCTGGTGAGGATCTAGATTGCCCTGGGGACCTAGATTTTCACTCAAAGACAATTACGAGTCTCCATAGCTTTTTCTCTGCTTTTATTAAGCTTCCACTTCTGCAGCCTGTGCCTCAGTTACCCCATCTATACAGACCATAGGCACCTGGGTGGAAATGCTGAGGTCAGGCCACACTCACATGGCTGCTGCTTTACTTGTGCATGGGGAAGGGGGTTTTCCTGTCTTTTTTTTAAGGTTTCTTGTGGTTGCATGCATTCCTTTTGCCTTTAAGGCACATCTCATCCTTTCCACCCCCAGTCTGACCCAAATTCAGATGCACCATTTACCACATCTGTCCTTCTTGCCATGTGGTACCAACCATGGTCAGCAAGGACATCCTGAGCCAGGATGTGGCATGGAGGAGGAAGTAGGAGGTGGGAAATGGTGGTGCTAGCTTTGCTCCTCTCTCCTCACAGAGCACTATCCCTGGGGGACCAGTCACACAAAGATCTAAATCCCAGGCAGTAACGCACCTCTTAAGGAAAAGCTTTGTAACTAAGAAACATGAGGTTATTTGTAGCTTGCCCCACTTACTTCCAGCCCTTGCTCCCCCTGTCCAGAAAGGAACTCCTTACTTTTCTTCTTTTCCTGGTTCAACATCAGAAGCATTTTACACCAGGATGTGGCTCCTTCTCGTTCTCATTCCTTTCCCAGATGCTAGGGAAGGGCTCAGCCAGAGTCCCAGCTGCATCCCCCAGGGCAGCCAAGGACCCTGCATGCCCCAGGGTTTTTTGATTTCAAACCTTTGAGTAAGTTCCTCCTGATTTCGCCCTCTTCATTTAAACTCTGGAGTCACGCATGTAATGAGAGAAATGCTGAGCTTGTGTGGCATTGAAGAGGAGTTCTTCCCCTGTGGGAGGCTGCCTGGTGGGCCCTGGGGCAGTGATCTGGGCATATCACTTAAGCCCTTACTTAGTTTAGCTAAGGGAAGTAGTGACCTGCAACATCATCTCTGCCTGCTGCTCCAAGATCAGCAGCTGTATGAGAAACATCCTGGCATCAAAGCACAGAGATGTCTAATATACTCCTGGAGGATCCTTGAGGGTAATGAGGGAGCAATTGATCCTACTCATCCCTCCAGCTGTAGGCGGACAGGAGCTTGAGGAGGGAGGGGTGGACACCAAGCCCCTCTGCTCTGCCACAGCCAGGTAGGGCCAGGACACAGAGCATGGCATTTCCTATGCTCCCATGCACTCCACACCCAGCTTCCAGTTGGCGCTGCACAGTCGTGGCACTGCCCAACCCTGCTTTATCATACTGCCACATCGTCCTTTCCCCTCCCTAGCCAAAGAAAGGAGTGACATGAACCCAGAGCTTCACTCTGAGGATTATGGTCTTTGTCCTCCTGCTTTCAACCCCTCCCATGTAACCTGCTGCAATCCAGGACAGCTCTGGGCAGTGCAGGGCTGCTGGGGAGGGGGAGGAACAGCCCCAGCTTCCCTCCACGGTTGAGCTGTTAACTCCTGACACTTGACATGGTCCTTCTCTTCCTGCACCCAGCAAAGGTAACTCTGGTTTTGTCCCAGGTGGGGATCTTGGCTCCAGCCTTGCCATTAACACAAAGAGGAGGAGAAGGAACATGATTCAAGTTCCTGATTCCCCGTCCACTTCCAGTGTCCTCTGGGAGTCCACCGCCCCAACTGGGTGCTCCTGTGTTGGGACCATATTGTTTCTGTCCCTGAACACAAACAGGTCTGTCCCAACCTTTTCTCAAGGGTGTGCTGAGATCTCATGAGGCTGCAGCATATTCTCCTTAGTCCATCCTTTCCCGATATCTGATGTACCCTTTTCCAGCCCCATGTCCTCCTTATTATGTTGTACCAACCAAGGTCTCCAAGGACAATCTGAGTCCAACTAATTTTTAAATTCTTTATTAATATTGGGGGTTAAACTAAATGGGAGGTAACTTTCTTTTGGGAAATAACAAAGGCCTCGCCCGGGACTGCAGATCCCTCCAACACTTGTCCCTGCAAAAACAAGGAAGAACAGGGGAAATGTTAGGAAAACACTGAAGCTGCCTGGAGTCCGGGCACAAATATTTCAGTAATGGTCACTGTTGTGTCCATGCTGGCTGCTCACTGAGGTGGTCTGGGCTGAGCAGGACGCTGCCTGACTTCAGCCATCACTTCCTGCCAGTGCTGGGGATGCTCCCCTGTCCCACATCTGCTCTGGCACTTTCCAGCTGTGCGGGATGGCTCTGGTCCCCCAGCACAGTAGCATGAAGCCTCCTCCCTGCCCTGCATGGCTTTGTCACCCTCACCGGCCCAAACAACTCATCCCCTTGGTCTCCAAGAGGAGCCTGAGTCCCAGACAAGCCCCTCCCTGGGAAAGCTGCTAGGGGTGGAGGGTATTGGGGGGCTCCAGAGGATCTGTAAGAGGGATGACTGGGGGGAAGGAAGAGGTGTCAGAGGCCATAGAGGAGGTGTGTGTGAGAGGGTCCCTGGCAGGGAGAGGACTCAAGGCACAAAGCTGCTCAGCACCCTGCTGTCAGAGCCAGCCCCAATGACGCCTTCCCTGGCTCTGTGTGGGCAGGCATTGATGTCCAGGGAACTCCCACATGAGTCTATAAACAAGACCTTCACCTTCCTCCTCCTCTTACCCAAGCCTTGGCCTCTGCTGTAGGAGCCACTTCTGCTCCTCCTCCCACTCCTGCTCCCAGTCCCGAAAATACTGCTCCGCCTGCTGCTCCTTCTCGATCCAGAACTGGAGGTTCAACAGGAAGCAGAAGGGAACAAAGGAGGAGTCAGTGCAGACAGCAGCAAGTGACCCCACAGGACACATCCCCACAGACACACAGCCACCCTGATTCACCCCACTGCAGGGACAAATGAGACACATTTACATTCCTCTCGATCAGTAAATATGACTTGGGGTGCAAAATCATGCACACAAAAACCTATCTCCAGTGCACAGGGACATGCATGTATTTCCCACAACACCCACAAATGTGAAGACAGACTCCTGGAGTGCAGGCTCCTTACTCTGCATGTGTGTGTTTGTGTTTGTACACATCCATCATCCACAGCCCAATAACCCCATGAGCAACCTCTCAGCAGACACACAGACTCATCTACCCCTTGAGACCACAAGGCCACGTCCCAGGACTTCACCTTCCGACGCAGTACCCCCAGCTTCTCCAAGCCATGCAGCCGGACACGGGCTTCTTCCAGCTCCTCCAGCTGCCGGTTTCGTTGGCCCCATTTATGGACAGGGAGGAAAGCCCGGCAGCTCTGAATTTTCAGGCAGTCCTGGAGACTGGTGACATCCTGCCAGGAAACAGAGAGAGTCCTTTAAGCACCTTAACTTGGCCATGGGCTGGGGATCCTTCTGCACACTCTGTGGGATCCCGAGGGGGTGGGAGGCTGTGCCATCCTGCACACTGTCGACAGCAGCCCCAGAAGTCACAGGCCCTGGCAGGCAGCTCAGACTCTGCGCAGGGTTGCCCAAGAGGGCTCCTGCCCAACCTGCCTGAACACAGCCTTTCCTGGAGCAACAGGAGGCCTGAGGCACTATTAGCTCCTAGGCACTGGAACGAGACCACATGGGAGTAGTGCTCAAAGCACAGGGCTCCCAGGCCCCATCCATGGCTCTGCCAAAGACCCTCATGCAGCCTTTGCCTTGGTTTCCCCAGCTCCACAAGCAGACCATGGGCACATGGTTGGAAATGCTCAGGTCATGCCACACTCACCTGGTTGGTGCTGCCGGGCGCCAAACGTCTGTCCATTGCCCTTGTCTGGCCTTGCGAGGGGGAGCTGGTCTTGGACCTGGCAGGAGGGTTCCTCAGGCTTTCTGAAGGGGTTAGCAGGATCAGCTCTTTTTGCCGGCGGCCTGGGACCTGGAGCTCTGGGAGCTGGAGGAAGGGAAGAGAGGATTGGCAGAAGGCACTCGGGGGCCCAGTCTCCCCAGGTGGGGATGACCTACTCTTTTGCAGTTTATGGGAAAGCAGTAGGGACACTTTCCCTATGTAGTGGGGAACGCCCTGGTCCTGAAGTCCTGGGTCCTGCCAAAGACTATTATTTTCCCTGCTTCCCATGGGAAAGCTCTGCTCATTCAGTGGCCAGGTTCTTTGAGAGGTAATATTGTAGGCCCTGAAGCTACTGAAATCTTCAGCAGCAGGAAGTAAAGGGAGCAGGTGAGTGTGAGGACATGGGAGACAACGTTTATATAATTATTTGGGTCTGTATTGTTCAGAAATCCCACAAGATTTTGCAGGAGATGGGATGAAAGCTGTTTGGTCAGATCTGATAGGAATGAACCAGCTTTAGCATGTCTAGAAGACGGCCAGATGGCACCAACCTTGGGCAAGTGTTGCACTCTCCAACCCTCAACAACACCTTGCTCAGGGCACTACATTTCTCATCGTGCTTCTGCAAGACAGGCAGTCACTCCTGCAGGTTGGCAGAAGCCCAAACATGAGATTTAAATGTGATTCCATTTCAAGACCCCAACTACAGACCAGGAGCATAGGGGTCAACGCTACAGGGATGGAGAAGCAGCAGGAAAAGAAAACAGATAGCAACACGCTAGAAGACATTCAGAAGAGACTCAGATATTGAACAGCAAAAGGTTGGAAGGAACCCCAAGCACACAAGATGGGAGAACATGCACGGACCCAGACAGAGTCCTTGCACTGGAAAGCCTCAGGTGAGAGAACCAGGGTGCAAGACTTCCCAATCTAGGGCAAGAGAAACGAAGGAGAAGCCCTAGCAAGCCACTTACATGCACTGGGCAGGATCCTGGTCTTCTCTCCATTCTTGTCTTTTTCTTTAAACTGTCCTTGTAAACTATGGGATATCTTATCTCTAGGGGATATTAATAATTTCTCAAAAACTAATTCCTACTACTTCTAAGATAAATCTACTGATTATAAAATACTAAACTACAAATTATATAAACTAACTAATCTTAACCTACAAACTAAGTTACTCAGTAATCCTAATCACTAATGCTAGAAATAGAGGGACAACAATAAACAACACCTGGAAAACCTAGTCGGACTAACCACTCGATCTTGGGGGATACCAGCAGAGGTATGGGAAGAAATAGTCGAGGCTGCCTTTTTCCCTCTCACATCACAAGTCTCCCTGGTGACAAGATGGCACGTGTCATAAAGGAGCATGAGTCATAAAACAACCTGTGTCAGGCCCTGTACCTGGGGTTTCCAACCAGGCTGCCTCGGATATCCATTTTTCTTTTGGAGTTTACACATGCATCTGAACTTCTTTCTATTTAAATAAACAAAGGACAGCAGGGCAGGGGGAAGGGATATTCCTCAGTTCCCTGTGCCTCCTCTTGCCATCTTCCCATGCAGCTTCCCCCCATAAGGGGAAAAATTATCTTCCTGAAAGACACTGTGCCTTGCCGTCCGAGCAATAGTTTATTTAAATCCTTCCCAATGACTTGAGAAAAGTGATGCTTTTTCATGAAATCCCATTTTCTTACGTTCCTGTGTAGGATCAGGAATCAAAACATGTCTGATTTTCCCTGCGCACCTCTTGAGAACAGGGTGTCGGAGATTTTCCTTTGAATGTCCATGTTTTCTGGGGCTGGATTCCCTCTTTTTGCCTTTACATTTGATTTTATGGCTGTAACAAAACAAAAAAAAGTTAGTGGTCAACAAGGGCCTTGCAATGATCCTGTGCTCTAAAACACTGATTTTAAACTCATCTGGCTAGCTAGTTTTCCCAGGTCCAGTCCATGGGTTGCTAGGGGCTCTCGTTCATTTCTGCTGATCTTGGTTGGAAAGTCTTGCACACTGGTCCTCTCTCCCCTGGAGCGGTTTTCCACAGCAGGACAGTGTGTGCGTCTGTGCATGCTCTCCCATCTCATGCTTGGTGTGCCTTGCAGTGTCTTGCTGCTGTGAGTCTCTTCTGGCTGTCTTTTAGCCTTGCATTTTCTGTTTCTTTTCCCCCTTGCTTCTCCATCTGTTTAGTGTAGGCCTCAATTCTCCTGGTCAGTAGCTTGGGCTCTTGGAAGGGAATCACTGTCTGGTCTCATCTTTGGGCAACTGCCAACCTGAAATAAGGACCAGCCTTGTAACCCCAAAGTGCACCCCACCTCCCAGTCACAACCATCACCTCCCTGGCTCTGTTCAGGGAAAGAGAAGGTGAAATCCTCAGGGACCAAAGTCAATGCCATGGGAATGTAGCACAGCTTTGTCCCCCACAATGCACACCTGCCCCAGCTGCAGTGGAGCCAGCAGTCCCTTGCTCCCTGTGGTGCTCCAAAGGTACTTTGCGGTGGTCCCTCTAAGACAGGACTTCAGAGCTGCTTCTCTTATTCAGAGCTACGGCTGTAACATTAAGATTTTTTAAAAGATTTTGCAGTGGTTTCCCATGCCATAGATGGGTTTCATCAACAGACTGAGATAGACAGAGAGAGAGAGAGCGAGAAAGGGCAGAAGTTTGCCTTCCAGGGAATCTGGTTTCCTCTGTAATAAGCCGGGCACCTCTTGGATGTAACAGGCTTCTGCCCAAGTCTCAGCCCCACCAAAAGGGATCAAATACAATGCAATAACCCATCACCCACCTCCTGAGTCCAGGAGACACTTCACACCAGGTCCTGGAGCTTCTCTGGTCTCAGAGTTCAAATGAATCCAACAAGTGCCAAGATAGGCAATTCTTTGCAGATTTTATTCAAAGGCACACATCGTCTCCTCAGCCAGTGTCTGTCTATCCTCACATTTTTAAGGTCAGTGAGTTTTAACTAGCAGTTTGGCCCTGCTGTGCATACGGGTCACTGAGGCAATGTGAGAGCAAAGGGAATGATCAGACCGGGTCAGCAATAACAAGTGGGAAATATCATTCCTATTTATAGGAACGCCCAGGGCAAAGCTCTGCCCAGGAGCACTTTTTCAATATTTTCTCCAGTGCTTGATGGTGAAAGCTTGCAATTGAAGACATTTTTCTTTTGTGCAAAAATCTTTTCGGTCTAATAAAAGAGATCTCTACTTTGAGCCCTGATTGCTGCAGATGTGGAGATGCTCTTTGGTTCACTGCCCCAGTCAGAAACTTCAGCCAAGGAAAGCTTACTGAAAATGGTGTTTGCTAACTGGCTTCTCCTGTCACTCATTCTCCCACGGCGTATGATGAGCTCTAGCTGCCATGTTTCAAGACACCGCCCTTTTTACATGGCAGGGAAGCACATAGACACAATCTAGCATCTTACCAGGGAAGTAGAGGCACACATCTACGTTGAGTCCACCAGACATGATGAGATCTCATATAAGAGATGCGCTTTGCCTCCAGCTTTCATGAGTTTTGCCCCAAAACAGGCGGGGGACGGACTACAGCTGGACATACAAAATGCAGGGCTAGGTTTACAATATCTTCAGCCTAAAAAACCTGATTCCCAGGGAAATGAGGTTATTGTTTCATCAACCATACTGTCTGTCATTTGTTCCACAGGAGAAGAAACCTTGCTGGGTGCCTCAGTTGCTAATGGTAGTCTCCAGTAGAAGTGTGCACAATCCCTAAGGACTTGTCCAGGACTTCAGGCACAGCCACACAAAGAGAAAATGAAGAGTGGGAATTAAACTTCTTCAGCAGACTTCATTGTGCTGGGACTGCTATGCCAGACCAATGTACACATGTTCACCGTGGCCATGATCTTATTAGCCTTTATCGCTGCCGTGTCTGGAAATGCTCTCCTCATATTTCTAATCCAAGTGGATTCCTCCCTTCACTTGTACTTTTTCCTCAGCCAACTGGCCTTCGGGGACATCTGTCAAACACTGATTGTTGTCCCCAAAATGGAAGCAGACTTTCTCACCCCAGGAAACCCCATGGCTTTGGGGCTTAGATTTTCCTCTCCCTGACAATTTGTGGAGCAGAGTGCCTCTTCCAGGTAGTCATGCCTTATGACAGGTATATAGCGATCTGCAACCCCTTGCAATACCCACTACTCCTGAGCAAGTGAGTCTGCCTGGGTCTGACAGGTGGGGTCTGGATCGGGACATGTGTAGATGCCTTGATTCTTACAGCTTCTGTAATGCACTTGCCCAACTGCGACTTTAAAATAGTTATCCACTTATTCTGTGAGGTCTCAGCCCTGCTCAAATTGTCCTGCTCTGACACGTCCATATATGAGACTTTGCTGTTTGTGTGTAGCATTGTAATGTTCCTTATCCCTTCTTCCACCATCCTAGCATCTTACGCTCACATCCTTGCTGCAGTCCTAAGGATGAATTCAACCAGACAGCAGAAAGCTCTGGCCACCTGCTCCTCCCACCTGGCTGTGGTGGGCATGTTCTATGGGACAGCTATCTTCATGTACATGAGACCCAGCTCCTACCACTCCCCAGAGCAAGACAAGATTGTTTCTGTCTTTTACACCATTGTCACCCTAGGGCTGGATCCACTCATCTACAGCCTGAGAAACAGGGATGTCTTAGGAGCCCTAAGAAAACTGGTTGGGAAATACAGAGGACGCTCAAGCCCAGTCAGGACGGGGACAGCTGGGGCCCCTCTGGCAGGGCTGTGGGACAGGAGGCTGCAGGTCAGGAGTGAAGGGCAGCAGCAGGGCTGGGGGGGGCTGTGGCTTGGCATTGAGGGGCAACAGGATGGGTAGAGGAAAGGCAATGGCATGTCACTGCCCTCCCCTGTGTGACAGGACTGCAGTTCCCAGCATCCCCTGGCTGTCTGGGCTTAGTGCAGTTTCCATGGGGGCCCCTGACCTACCAACGGACACTGTCTTGTCTCGGGGACTCCAGGTGCACGGTGTCCTCTCTCCATCCAGGCTGAGTTTCTTCCAAGGGGACAATTTATTAACACTCATGTGTGTGCATCTTACCAATCACTCAGGTGCAATAAAACGGCTTGTTACCGGGTCTGTCTACCTGCCTTCTTTTTTTTTTTTTGTGAAGGAATGAAAATGCCTGTTTCTGGGTGGGAGGGGGGTGGAGAAAACCCATACCTCTGCCATACTTGCTCGTTTTCCTGCACATCAGGATGGTTTGTTCCTCACTCTTTGTAAAGCATCTTTCAAGTACTGCTAGCTCTCCTGGCTTCCCAGGAGATCCTTCCCATGATTTTCATGAGTCCAAGTCTTCTTTTCTGAAGTCCAGGGTCCTTACTCTGTGGCTCTCCCTCCTTCCTTTCCTTGGGATCTTGAACTCAATCTCATGGTCACTGCTGCCCAAGTTGCTACATCAACTACTGCACTCCCCACCAATTCGTTCCTGATTGTGACAGCAGGTCAGGAAGAGCATGGCCCCTCGCTGGCTGCTCCAGTGCTTGCACCAGGAAGTTGTCCCCAATGCTCTCCAAAACCTTCCTGGATCACCCGGGCACGGCTGTGTTGCCCTCCTGGCAGATGTCAGCATGATTGAAGTCCCCCATGAGAGCCAGGGCCTGTGCTGGGGAAACTTGTGCTAGCTGTTTGGAGAAAGCCTCATCCCCTACTTCCTCCTGGTCTGGTGGTCTGTAGCACCGCCACCATCACATCACACGTGTTGCTCTCCCCTCTGACACTAACCCAGAGACTCTCAATCGGCCTCTCTCAGCTTCATACTGGAGCGCTGAGCAATCATATGGCTCTTTTACATAAAGTGCAACTCCCCCTCCTCTTCCCCCTGCCTGCCCTTCCTCAACATTTTATACCTGTCCATGATAGTACTCCAGTCATGCATGCTATCCAGCCAAGTCTCTTTTATTCTAAAATGTTAAATAAATCCAGGATTTGGACCAAGGACCTCTCACACCCAAAGCATGAATCATACCCCTAGACCAGCAGTGCCCAAACCCACGTTGTGACCCAAATGAGGGTTGCAGGGGGCAATGCTGGTGGTGCTGTGCAGAAAGAGAAGCCGTGCCATGTGCCGCCCCCCACCCCCCCTGTCCGTGCCCCCAAGCTGTCACAGCCACCACTGCCATGCTCTGCTCCCAGCAGCAGGGTGCAGAAAAAAAAGGTTTGGGAATCACTGCCCTAGACCAATGAGCCACACAAAGCTTGGGCTGGTTCCTGTAACTTCTCACAACCAAAGCAAGACTCAAACCCCTAGTCTACAGAGCCACATTTACATGAGGATCCATGTGCACCTAACCCCTGTTGTGAGGTCAGGCCATGCACAGCTCCCACTACCTTATCTCAGCTATGTTTCAAAGTCTCACAAACAGCTTCTTTCTCATGGCACTGCAGGTCCTGCAGCTGCATGTGCATGGGAGAGGCCACATCTGCCAGCTTGGGTGCAGCCTCAGGGTCACTGTTGCCCACTGCCATGGCCCTGAGGATGCACTGGCTCCAGCAAAGATGGACCCAGGACTGCATCATCCTTCAGGACTGGCTGGTGATGGCATTGGAGGACCGGCTAATGGACACAGGCCTGGCAGGTGGAAGATGTTGCCTGCAAGGGCGTGCAGGACTGGCATGAGGAGGTGTGGGACTGGGCAGACCGGGCAGTCTGGGTGCAGCTCCTGGCCCTGGAGTGCTAGTGGGGGGAAGCCCTGCAGGAGCACACTGCAGGCAACAGATAACCACTGGGTGCTGAATACTGTCCAGACCCTAGTGGTTGCATTCATGCTACCCGCTGCCCACCCCCTTCTGTCATGGCCCTGCAACTGCTGAGGTCTCCATGGAAATGGGCCGGAGTGACACAGGCAGGGGCTACTGGGAAATGGAGTTCACTACAGGCCGGACCCGACCCACAGGCCAGAATTCAAGGCCTGAATGTGTCAGACGCTTCACAAAAGTCATATCAAATTACTCTGTGATCCAGAAAGCATGAACACTCAAAAGGGTGGGGACATATGTAGCCTGATGTAGAACAAAGTGGATAAGAGAAGTTAGTTAATGTTCATAACTGTTACAAGTAATTATTGTCCTGGCCACCACAATGGCCATGCACCACAGTGTGGCCCATGTGAACCCTGAAAGATGTGGACATGGGTGGATGCAGGAATTTGGAAAGAGGAGTGCGGGATATTACAGTTGTGTCCCCATCCGCTACCAAGGGCAGACGTCAGCATGGTAGTGGACTTGTCCTGCTCTGCTCCAGGCAGGAGCAAGGAGAAGTGACAGCGATAGCGATAGCCCAAGGTGCCAAGCAGTCCTGGGACTTCCCCTGCCCTGCAGACAGGAGCAGACAGCTGCAGGCAGGTTCTCCCTTCCTCGCCTGCTCTCCATTTGGGTCCCCTGCGTAAGCCACTGCAACTGGGGCTCCAGCTGTGCTGTGGTCTCCAGCAGGGAGACCAGGCATGTTGGTCCAAGGGGAAATAGAGCTGTTGGCAAGTGAACGTCACTGTGGAAGGGGAGGCAGAACTGCTCCCCTGCACCACACTGGCCCTGCTCTGGGTACGAGGGGTGTCTCCTTGGGTAGTGCATGGGTCTTGGCACAGAGACAAGTTTTACCAACACAGTTGCATGTCTTTAAAAGTCTTTCATTTCTGTGTCTCTAAGATTTTTTCCCTCAGAAAACGTACCAGAGTAGCTGGTAATTACAGACAGCTCAGAATGACACGGTGTCCAATTTTCTTTCTTCTTAGGAACCATAAAGAATAGAAAACAATCCAGGAAGCAGCTTTTATTTGTTTTTAATCTAGGGAATTTGTTCTACCATATCTTGTCCTGAGAGTGATAATTTTTCAAATTGGGCTCTCAGGCTTTGCCCCTGCTACAAACTTTGGGTGGTACAAATATGTGACTAAATCTGGGTAGATTAGGAGATTTTATTTTTTTTTGCCTTACTTAACTATGCATTCTGTGTAAATGAAGCCTTGTTTAAATGCTGCCCCAGATGCTGTGTGAAATGGTAGAATTTACAAAGAGATTTTCCAAAGCACTGAGAGGAGCCAAGCACTCAATTCTCATTGAATGGCACCTACCTTTTATTTCTGCCTTTTCAAACTTTTACCTTAGATCCATGGCTCTCAAACTTTTTTAGATTCAAGGTCCCCCTCATTAGACTCCAAGAACTCCTTGGAAAATGTCTGCTGTTAGTTTTCACTTATTTTTCAATGATGGAAAAAGTAAACAGCTTTTTTTTTTACAGAGTTTTTTTAACTCTCTGGAATCTCATTTGAAATAGTTGGGTTTATCTTGTGAATCATGTTTGCACACCTAACAGTGGCATCCCACAGCAGACCTCAAAAGATCTCAAAGCAGTCCAGGGTGATGAGACTCCTTTGTTGAGAATCACTGCCCTAAATACTCAATGCTATTTTTTTTAAATACAGATGCATTTTCACACATATGTCAAGTTAGGGTCAGGCAGTGGACCTCCTTTGAGTGGAGTCTAGTCAAAACTGAGGCCTACAGACCTGGCCTTCCACTATGATTTCCATTTGAGAAATCATGTCATGTGTATCTGTTCTGACTGTTCCTTCCCTCTTCCTCTGTTCAGTCTTGTCCATGTGTGTGGGGTGTCTTGTGCATAAACAATGGAGGAATAAATGATGTTCTTAATGTAAAAAGGTCACCTCAAGTAAGTCTGAACCCATTCCAATATAGATTCAAAGATAGTGAAATCCTGGCATTCTGCATTGGACTGAAAACATTAGACTGTGATATGCTTCACTGGGGGAAAAAAAAAAAAAAAACCTCTTCTTTAACTTTACTTAAGAAATACTTTAAAAATATTTAATTTTAAAAAATATTTTATTCTGCAGCCTTGTGCACCTCAAGACAGAGAAATCTTCCTGAACAGAAGTTCACAGACTGTTTGCACACTTGAATATAGAAAGTTTTCCAGCACATTACTTGCACTTGAAAGTGCTACTTAATTAAAGACTTGGGACAAGATTCCCCAAAGCCTGGGAGTCATTAGGCATTTTGCTCAGCTTTGATTTTTAACCTGTCATGGTTTGACTGATGTCATGGCTCCAAGTTTGACTGTTCTTCTTAAAGATGTCAGTGTTTCAACCTGAGCACTCCTCTCTCTCCACTAGATAATTCACAGAAATACCTGCAGAGTCAGATAGGAAAGTCAGACTTACACTGTCCCTTTGTTTATTGTGGACAGTCTTTATTTAATACCCATCTCAGATTTTTGTTTAATATGTTGTCAGTGCTGCATTTTGCAACTGATAAAAACCGTTTTTTGGCATGCTGAAGGTATGAATCATTATTATATCATTTTATTTTTTGATCTTAAATGGAATTTGTGCCTGAAAGATTTTTAACTAATTTACTTCTGTAAAAAAATCCTGTTGCCTCACCGTAGAAGAATGCCAGCTTAACTAGAGCAATCGTGTTGTTTGATTATTATTATTTTTTAAATGGAGGCAAAAAGGTCTACATGGATTGGTCATTTATTTACTATTGTAACCACTTTTGAGGCAGAATCTCTTTATTTCTTATAGATATTTCTGTACCAGTAGGATGGGAAGAAGAATGCATTCTAGGAATATGTTCAAATATAGGATACTAGACCTGTAAGAATTCTTGACTTGAGAGATTGTTTTCAAACCAAGGACAATGGTTTTTGCAAGAGATGAAACTTCTCTCCTTTCTAGATGGCTCACAGAACACGATAACACTGTACAAGGTATGTGATTATTGTTTTCCACTGTTCTTATTTTATATGACTGAACACCTTCATAAATAGGTTTTTCCTTTATTACCAACAGTACCAGTATTCTACATCAAATTTCCCATGTGATAATCACAGAGGAAGAGTCATATGAATGTTTCTTAATAAATATTTCAGCTACTATTTTTCAGTAAAGTTACAAGTTTATTTATCGATCCTGGGTAAGCTTTTTGAGAGAGTTATCTTGGTGCATGTCCACGAGGGGCCAGAAGGGAAGGTTATGCTTAGGGGCAACCGATATGGGTTGATTAGAGGCAGGTCCTGTCAGACCAGCCTGGTGGCCTTCTATGAGTCATATGACTGTTTCTTAATAAATATTTCAGCTACTATTTTTCAATAAAGTTACAAGTAAATTTAATTGATAATGTAACTTCTACCAGTTCTATACACAAAATCTTTTTTTTTTTTTCTTTTTTTACATTTTGGCTAAAATCTGTTGCAGTGTGACAAATGTTATATGAAGGTGATGGATAGAACACAGTTACTTGCACTTTTCAGTTGTGAATGAAAATATATTATCCCCATTACCATAGCTACATGCATTGATTTATTTCAGAGAAGAAGGAGGAAATGGTTACATGTAAGGGGTAAAATCCTGGGTCTATTGAAATCAACTGCAAAATTCCCTTTCAACTTGATAGGTCTAGGATTTCACCCAGGGCATTTTTAGGGCCCTTATAGATGTGCTATGTTATGCAAAGAGATATCTTCTATAATATTATATATTACAAATATATTGAAACTCTATCTATCTATCTATCTATCTATCTATCTATCTATCTATCTATCTATCTATCTATCTATCTATCTATCTATCTATCATATGCATTTTTAAAATTATACAAGGTGTTTACATGTCTAATGTCTTCAACACCAGTCCTATAGAAGGGTGTGTTGGTGTCAGGTACCCTATAACCCTGTGGCTCCCAGCCAGCTTGAAGTCTCTGCTCTATCAAAGGAGAAATGAAGCCCGGGTACAGACATTATGCATTTACCAGTGTAAGTGATATAAGTGATTGGAAACTGGTCTATACCTGAAACAAAACAGAAGTTCAGCACACATAGACTGGTTTGAAATGGTGGAGGCCAGTCTAAGATTTGCATCCCACACCAAAGGGCAAATGTGTGTTCTCCTCACTACCAATTGAAACTGCACCACATACAGAAAGCCGTGTAACTTAGAGTGATCCTGCCTCAGGCTTTTTGAATATCTGTACCTAGCCTTTGTTTCCACTCTGCAAGGGATCTGTCTTTCCCTTTGGAACATTATGGGCTAAATCCTAGCGCACTATCTGGGCCTACATGGCCATGCAGCGGCAGAGTCTGGGATTCCAGTTGGCAGCTGGTATCAAGTGGGGTGCCCCAGGGGTCGGTCCTGGGGCCAGTTTTGTTCACTGTCTTCATCAATGACCTGGAAGATGGCACAGAGTGCAAGTCTGCAGATGGCACCAAGCTGGGGGGAATAGTAGATACACTAGAGCAGCGGTTCCCAGTCTGTGGTGTGGGTACTACCAGTGGTACACAGACAACCTGTCAGTATGGGTATAAGTTAACTGATTCATTATAATTACTTGATATGACAAAAATTTGCTGGTGGTACTTAAGGTTGAACTGAAAAAACTGCTGCTGGTACTTAAGGTTGTACAGTTTTAAAATGCTGGTGTGTGAACTGTCAGAGTTTGGGAACTTCTGCACTATAGGGTAGGGTTAGGATTCAGAGTGACCTAGACAAACTGGAGGATTGGGCCACAATGAATCTCATGAGGTTCAAAAAGGACAAGTGCAAAGTCGTGCACTTAGGATAGAATAATCCCATGCACTGGTACAGGCTGGGGGCTGACTGGTGGGGCAGCACCTCCGCAGAAAAGGACCTGGGGGTTATAGTGGACTATCAGCTGAATATGAGCCAGCAGTGTGACCTTGTTGCAAAGAAAGTTAACGGCTGGGCGTTGGTAGGCGTGTTGCCAGCAAGTCAAGGGAAGTGATTATTCCCCTCTGTTCAGAACTGGTGAGGCCACATCTGGAGTACTGTGTTCAGTTTTGGGCCCCCCACTACAGCAAGGATGTGGACAAATAGGAGAGAGTTCAGTGGAGGGCAACAAAAAGGGTGAGGTGGCTTGGGGACATGACTTACGAAAAGTGGCTGCGGGAAGTGGGCTTATTTAGTTTAGAGAAGACTGAGGGGAGATTTAATAGCAGCCTTCAACTACCTGAAAGAGGGTTCAAAAGAGGATGGAGCTGGACTGTTCTCAGTGGTGGCAGATGACAGAACAAGGAGCAATGGTCTCAAGTTGCAGCAAGGGAAGTTTAGGTTAGATATCAGGAAGAATGTTCTCACTAGGAGGGTAGGAAAGCCCTGGAACAGGTTACCCAGAGAGGTGCTGGAAGCTCCCTCCTTCTAAGTTTTCAAGACCTGGCTAGACAAAGCCTTGGCTTGGATGATCCTGTTGGGGACTGTCCTGCTTTGAGCAGGGAGTTGCACTGGATGACCTCCTGAGGTCCCTTCCAACCCTAACTTTTTACGATCCTATGATCCTAGGTCCACCTGTGAACACCCTTACCAGAAGGAAAGCAACCATACAGCAGAGGACTGCCTAGGAGACACAGGCCCCATGACACCCCCCACCCCCACCCCTCACCTTGAGAAAATATGAATATTCCTTTCTAGCTTTCCAGCAAAATGCTCAAACCACTAGGCTGTGGGACAGGTGCAAGACTTCCCCAGCCCTCCTCTTAAAGCTGGCCCACAGATCATCCAGGAAAGGGAGATAGTGAGGCTGGGAGGAAAAAATAAAGGCAGAAAGTGTATGGCTTAAGGGAGAGCATGCTGCCATGGCCTGGGGGCAGCCCAAGGTTATTTCTCCCTGTGCAGCAGAATATTTCCCAGCGCCGTTTATGTAATGTCTAGTCAGGGCCATGTCCGGCTGGGCCAGCTTTCAGAGCAGGCTGCAGCGAACTCTGGGCAGGGGCCAGCTTCTGGCCTGGTGAGTGAAACACTTAGACACTTGGCTGAGAGGCAGGTTCAGATCACCTCAGGGGTGGACCTCAACTCTCAGCCTCCTAGTCTGTGGACAAGTGCCCCAGTCCTAGACTGCTGGGCAAAATAGTGGGTGGCCATGGAGGAACCTCAAGAATAGGGGACAGTTGCATTTATATGAATGTTGCATGCCTCCCAGGGCTGTGTGGGGCACGGCGTGCTCCCGTAGGCGATGGCAGCGGTGTCGGTGGTGTGGCAGCAGCAGGTGGGGAGCTCCTGCAGGCTGCCACAGTGGTGTTGGCAGAGGGAGTGGGCCGAGCGGGGAGCTCCCACAGGCAGCCGTGGTGGTGTCAGCGGTGGAGTGGGGCGGGTACTTAGTGGTGAAAAACAGAGGACATAAAGGTAGACTGGTTTCATATCAATAGAGGACAGAGCACCAGAAAACCAGCCTGTCCTCTATAAAACCAGACAAATGGCCATCCTCTCTGCAGCTAAGCTGTGCTAGTTGTAGCTTTTGCCTGCATAAAATCTTGGGATAGCAGGGTGATTCTGTTTCTCTGCTCAGGAGCCCAGCTGATGTGCCACCTGACTGATCTTGCTCAGTAACCGGGCATGGGCAATACCCAATTGCAAATTGTTGCATAAGCTTGAAAAGCTGCTGGCAACTCTGAATGCACCCCATAAGCTGGGGAAGTGAAATGCAATTTAGCTCACTGATGAGTAGCCCAATTAAATAAATGGCCTTATTCACACCCATAAGCATAAGTAATCCTGCTGGACAAGTGAGCCCATGATCTTACATATTTATGCAATAGCTAGCAGAAAGGCCAGCTCCCCTTTCCATGCAATGGTCATGTGTCTAGGGTGGAAACCCTGGGAATTGTTTGCTCCTCCATGCTGGCTAATCTTGGACATTTTTATACTACTCAGCCTTGGGGCATGGCAATGGAGTTCAATGGCCTGTGCAGCCAAAAGTATGTCAGGGTCAACATCACGGCCTCTCCTTCAGGGTTTTGGCAGGAATACCAGGGGTTAAACTAGTGGTTTGTTTGACAGACAGTTTTGTACCTTGTAAGTTAACTTTAAAGAGCTCCCCCCCTTCTCCAGCTATAAAAAACACAGGGCAACTGTGACCATATATGTGGTGGGAGAGGCAGCTTCACTATAGTTCAGACTTTTTATGCTGTTGTTAGGCCCCTGACATATGTCACACTTAAGATGTGATATTGGCTAACCACCTCTTCAATAATGACCAGGCCATATGTTTTGTCAATTCATGGTGCGATAGACTAGGAATAAGCCACAAAGTCATTACACAAAATATGTGTAGTAACTTTGTCACTGGTTCCTATCATAGATTTAACTGAATTTGTGGCCAGTGGTCCCAGCCTCTAGACCATACTCCTATGTGCTCCAGGGGCTGGGAGCACTGGTCAGCTGAGTGGGGCTCCTAGCTGAGGGACTACAATGAGCTCCCCAGCTGGGATCCCTGATCAGCTGATGATGCTGCCAGCTGCAGGGGCACAGGATGCCTCCATCCCAGTGGCTGAGAGGTCCTATCACTGATGGGGCTCCCAGCCGCGGGGGCGCAGGATGCCCCCGTCCCAGAAATGGACAGGTCTGATCACTGATGGGGCTCCCAGCTGCAGCGGTGCACCATGCGCTTCTGCAACTGGGAGCTCCATCAGCTGACGGGAGGTTTCAGACACAGAAGCACGTGGCGCACCCCTGGGCTGGGATCACCAATCAACTGTTGGGGCTCTCAGCCACCGGAGCAAAGATTGTCAGTGCAAGAGGAGCCTACACATGTGGCGTGGCAGGAAGTACAATTGTTGGGATCATGCATTAGATCCTATCATGCTTTCTTTTAATATGTCAGTGGTCTAATTTTCTCCTGCTGAGGCCCCCACAGAGTATTTCCACTGTGTGTTACTAGAAGTTTTCTGAATGTACATACTAATATGGGGCTCGGCTTGTGGTTGTAGCTGTTTGGTCTCAGGGCATAGGCAGGCAAGGCTCTTTGGGAAGACGCGATATCTTTTATTAGACCAACAGACTAGTTGAAAAAAGTTATTTGCAAACTTTCAGGTGCAATGACCCTTCTTCAGGCATAATTTATATTAATACAGAGGGCATTAAAATTCATATTGTTATTGCTTTACAATTCAGTCCATATAAGTGAAATGACTGACATTTTAAAAAAAAAAATCAAACTATTTTTATTAAATTGACAACCAAAATACTTGTTAACCACAATATCTGGTACTTCTTCCACAGGAGGGCAAACTTGATGGTGATAACAGATCCTATTAGTGTGACCTAGTAGGAAGATGTGCACGTGACAAGCTCCGTGAGGAAATGGGGACGGGGAATACAACTTCACCAACAGAATTTGTTCTGCTGGGACTCCCGAACAGGACCAAAGTCCACACCTGCTTCCTGGCCATGATTTTACTTGCCTTCCTTACTGCTGTGTTTGGGAACTCTCTCCTCATGTTCCTAATCCAGGTGGATTCCTCCCTTCACACCCCCATGTACTTTTTCCTCAGTCAATTGGCCTTCATGGATATATGTCAGAGCCTCACCATTGTCCCCAAAATGTCAGTGGACTTTCTCAACCCAGGCACCCCCATTTCTCCAGCTGGCTGTGGGGCTCAGATTTTCCTTGTGCTGACCATGGGTGCAGCAGAGTGCCTCCTCCTGGCAGCCATGTCTTATGACAGGTATGTAGCAATTTGCTGTCCCCTGCAATACCCCATCCTCCTGAAGAAGAGCGTCTGCCTGAGCCTGGCAGCTGGGGTATGGATTAGTGCCCCTGTAAATGCCTTGATTCACGCAGTTTATACAATGCATCTGCCCTACTGTGGCTCAAAAGAGATTAAACACATATTCTGCGAGGTCCCCGCCCTGCTGAAATTAGCCTGCTCTGACACATCCACCTATAAGACTCTGGTGTTCGTGAGCGGCATTGTTGTCCTTCTCATCCCTCCTTCTGTCATAATCATCTCGTATGCTCGCATCCTCTCTACGGTCCTGGGAATGAAGTCAACCAAAGGACAGCAGAAAGCTCTGGCCACTTGTTCGTCACACCTGACTGTGGTGGGCATGTTCTATGGGGCTGCCATCTTCATGTACATGAGACCCAATGCTTACCACTCATCAGAGCAAGATATGATTGCTTCTCTCTTGTATACGGTTGTCACTCCAATGCTGAATCCTCTCATCTACAGCCTGAGAAACAGGGATGTCTTAGGAGCCCTTAGAAAACTGGTTGGGAAATACAGTCATCCAACAAAACCAACAGGAACTGTGACTTATCCTTAGGTTCCACATCTGTCCACAGTGAACAAGACCACAGACAGTGTCTTTTTGAACATTTAGAAGGAAATTAAAAATTTTAAAGCACCTAACTGCTTATATGTCCCACTGAATTCAAGGGTATTTAGTAGCATCCTCCATCTCCTAATTGCTTCAAAAATGTTTCAGGAAGTCAGTCCCCACTGATTGTATAGGACATTTAATCAGATCATTGCATGCAGGAAAAACTTTATCTTGCACTAGAAAATCTCTGTACCCTTAAATTCAGACTATTTCCTGTGTAGCCCGAAGGAAAGAGATCCATTGCTTTTGTGGAGACATTTCAACATGCCACATTTCAGAGCCAGAAGAGTACTTTAGGCCTGATTCTCCTCTCACGGGCATTGGTTCTAAACTGTGGAAATTTTAACTGCACTGAGGTCAGCCAGGGAATTCTGGGTTTTTCCAAGAGGGAAAAAAGAGATCAGATCTGATCCTTGTACTTTCTCTTTAGCAGCCTTTATCATGAAAACTATAAAGTGGCCATTAATCAAGTAGGTCTCTAAGCTTTGCATAAAATACATTAATGTGACTGATTCAAGACATCATGGAAAAGGAGAGCAGGGAGAGACAGGGAGAAGTTCCTTACCTTTATATCCATGGTGAGACTTTGCATGGGACTAAATGAAAACAGTTTGGTGTTCAATGTTGCCTTTCTTTGTAACTGGAAGAAATGGAGCTGATAGGTAGATGGGATTTGTAGAATGCAGGTCATTTGTGAAAAAAAGTGTTTTTCCTTAAAAAAAAAAAAATTGTTGGAAAATGAATTGTTAAATTTATAAGAACATAAGCCATCGCTTGTTGAGGGATGTCAGGTCCACATCCCAGACTGCTTTGCTTCCTAGCTATTAGCTAGCTGTCTCCTCTGAATTTGTCTACATCAGTGGTGCTCAACCTTTTGGCATGTCAGCCTTGTGCTCCAGGTGGTGGTACTGGGTTGCAGAGGGCAAGCAGGACCTGATCCTTGCCCACAGGGTTTGATCTGGCCTGAAGACTGACCCCACCCCAATCATTTGGCCATGGGGCACAGAGGGCACTGGGTTGCAGAGGGAATGGCTGGGGCACAACGGTGCTAGAGCATGGGGCTTGGTGGCAGGCAGCTCCCCAATTGTATCACCCTCATGTCCCAGCCAGCCCCGTCACCATCAACATGTGTGTTTTAGGGGGGTGAATTACTCTGCCGTAGGACAGTACTATCCCCGACAGTTCTCTCCTACAGTGGAGTATTAATTTACTGAGCCCTAATACCGGCACATGTGTAGATGGTGATGCTTTACTGTGGAGCTAATTAGTCAACTCTGCAGTACAGCACATGTGTAGAAGCACCCAAAGATCCCAATTTTACTCTCAAGAAAGGGAGGGGAGAAACTAGATAATTCCTGTCACATTTAGGGTGATATTCGCTCAGATAGGTCCCTGGAGGCCAGCACAGCCTGGGACAGCCCCTGCACTGCAGACCTATAGCGTTAACTGTGTGACGAAGGTTTCAGAGGAGAGGACCATGCAACCAGCCTCTCAGACATGCAGTGCTGGGGCCCCTGAAATCACTCTTCCACTTCCTGTGTTTACATACAGCAAGGTAGCCTTAGGCCCCAAGTGGGCGGCTCAGAGAAGTATCACACCGGTAGAACTGAATGACAAAGATGTCTCGGGTGCATGGGCATGATGCCAGTGTTGTTGGTTTGACCCAATCGAGTGGGCATCATGAGACTGTACCTAATATGCAGGGGCTTCAGAACCCCCCTGCACCAATCTCCTCAACAGCTGGCAGGCTTCATGGCAGAGGCATCCTTGGGTGAGCCAGGATCACAAGCTGACAACTTGTGCTCCCGACCACAAGCTTACAACTTAATATTTGTCACTGAAAGAAAGAAAAGCAAAATATCATATTTTGTCCTTTCTAAAATTCATGGTTGTGAGCCCTCTGCTACTTCAATACACAGGATGTAAAGAAATCCCTTAAATAGGGACTAGGATATCCCACCAATCAGAGGTCGGGACAATCTTGGGGATATCTGCACTGAGTGAAGGCTTGATAGAGCTGTAGTTAGGGATCTTCTGGAAGGGCTAGACATTTTCATATCTGCAGGTCCAGATGCCTTCCACCCAAGGGTGTTGAGGGAGCTGGCAGGGGTCATCGCGAAGCCCTTGGCCCGACTGTATGAGCATTCGTGGTCATCTGGCCAGGTGCCGGGGGACTGGAAACTGGCTAACGTGGTCCAAATTTTCAAGAAAGGGGGGAAGGAGGACCCAAGTAACTATAGGCCTGTAAGCCTCACCTCGATGCTTGGGAAGATCTTGGAGAGAATCATCAAGGAGCTCATCTGTGGGGGGCCGGCAGGGGAGATCATGCTCAGGGGCAATCAGCATGGGTTCATCAAAGGCAGATTCTGCTAGACCAACATGATTGTCTTTTATGACCAAGTAACTAAATCCTTGGATGATGGTGTTGCTGTAGACGTAGTCTTTCTAGACTTTAAGAAGGCCTTTGACACTATCACTCACCCCATCCTCATCAATAAATTAAGCGACTGTGGCATTGATGCCTGCACAGTTGGGGGGGTAAAAAAATGGCTGATGGGGCACATACATACAGTCTGGGGAGTTCACTTCTTGAAAGCACAGAGGCGGAAAGGGATCTTGGACTCATTATTGACTCCAAAATGAACATGAGCTGCCAATGCCAGACCGCAGCCAGCAAGGCCAGCCATACCTTGTCACGCATCCAAAGATGCATCTCAAGCCGGTCCAGAGAGGTGATACTCCCCCTCTTTGCGACTTTGGTCAGGACGCAGTTGGAGTACTGTGTCCAGTACTGGGTGCTGCACTTCAAAAGGGATGTGGCCAGCCTGGAGAGGGTTCAGAGGAGGGCCACCCACTTGGTGAGAGGGCAGCAGGACAGGCCCTACGAGGAGAGACTGAGGGACCTGAACCTGTTCAGCCTCAGCAAGAGGAGGCTGAGGGGGGACCTGGTGGCTGCCTACAAACTCATCAGGGGAAATCATCAGCAAATAGGCAAAGCCCTTTTCTCCCCAGCACCACTTGGGGTGATAAGAAACATTGATCATAAGCTGATGGAGAATAGGTTTAGATTAGAGATCAGAAGGCATTTTTTTACAGTTAGGGTGGCCAAAATCAGGAACCAACTTCCCTGGGAAGTGGTCCTTGCCCCTACCTTGGCCATATTCAAGAGGAGGTTGACCTGTCTGGGGTCTTGTGAACCCAGCATTCATTCCTGCCTGTGGCAGGGCGTCAGGCTAGATGATCTGTTCAGGTTCCTCCTGACCCTAGCTACTGTGAATACTATGAAACTATGTTACTTCAATACACAGGATGCAAAGAAATCCCACCGAGCAGAAGTTTTCAGAGTTTACATCTGGAATAGAGAAAGGCTTCCCAGGGCACCAGCTGCACATAAATTTAATTAAGGACTTGGGACAAGGTTCCCCAAAGACTGTTTTCTTCCACTTAGATATTAAACTTATTGCTGCTTGAGTGATGTAATGGCTCCAAGCTTAACCTGGCCTTTTTAAAGACTGCATCTTTAATATGAATATTTCTCTCTTGCCACTAGGTAACTCACACAGTTTGCTGCAGAAGTAAAGTTAGAGATTCAGTTCAGAGGATGTGATTCTTAATACTGATTTCATACTGTTTATTACGTATTGCCAGTGTTGTGTTTTTCAACCAATAAAAACAATATATTTTTTTCTAATTGAAGACATGAATCCTTATAAATAATTTGAATTTTGGAACCTAAATGGGAATTCATGCCTGAATGATTTTAAACTTATTTACTTCCTTAGAAAAGTGCTGCTGCCTCATATGAAAGACATGCAATCTTAACTAGTGCAGTTGCATTTTTAATTTTGGAAGTAAAGACTACAAAACAAGATTTATATGGATTGCTCATATATGAATTACTGCAATCACTATTAAGCTAATAACTTTATTTTCAAGACATGCTTATCTACCAGTGTCCCAGGAACATTGTCTTCTAGGATTATAACAGAATGCAGGAGAATAGAAATGTAATGATCCTTGGCTTGAGAGATCATTTTACATGACGGACAGACAGCATTTTTTTTTTGCAAGATGTCAAGCTGCTCTCCTTTCTAGACTGGCCATTGATAAAGCAGATCAAGGTAAGTGATTCTTGCTTTTGCAAATTCCTGTTTTGTATAGGTTAAGACATTCAAAAATAGGATTTTTTTTTAATGAAAAACACCACCATTATTTGACTGAAGGTTCCTTGTGATAATTGTAGAGGAGGTGTCACTGGAATGTTTCTTTGTATGTAGTTCTGTTGCTACTTTTCAATAAATTTAAATTAAGTTTAATTTTTGCTCATTGTTACATCTGCTAATCTTATTAATATTAAAACCTATTGTATTTCATGTTGATTTTTAACTGAAAATGTGTTGCAATATGATAGAATCATAGAAAAGTGGGGCTGACCTTCAGAGGTCATTGTCCTTGTTCAAAACATCCTATACTAATCCACTGTCTAACCTAGGGTTTTTCAACATTTGGGTTGTTGTACCGCCGGCATACTGACAATCATGGAGTCCCCCAGCTGTTCACCAAGCTGGGGTGGTGGGGGGGAGGGAGTCTGCAGAGGCCGATCACGAAGCACAGAAACGCCAGTGGCAAAACCTAAAGTGCCACCGACGCACAGATGGATGGCCCCAATTCTCCAGGCAGCTGCCAAGTACCTGCTGGGGGCTTCCTAGGTACCCCTGGTTGAAAACCCCTGGTCTAACCTATGAGTACAACTACACAGTCATCCCTGCAACAGCCAGGAGGCAGAACACCCTAACTTGCCACAAGTGAGGCAAAGAGAAACCAGTGATCTATAATTGAAAATGATGCAATGACAATTAATCATTTGCATCTTCTAATTTTTCGTGAAGGCAGATTATTCCTGTGAGGACAGCTACATATATCGATGCATTTCAAATGAATTTGATGTTGAAATGCTTACATATAAAGAGTGTAAGACTGATGATGTAGCTGTGATGGTCCAGATTTTGTGTGAGGCAAGGATTTCTTAGGATGATCTTTTATTGGACCAACTATATATGTCTTCCTCTGACCTGAGGAAGAAAGGCTTGCATTCAAAAACTTGTCTAACTCTATGACAATGATGTAGTTGGTCCAATAAAAGATATCACTCAAAGAAATCCTTGTCTCATACATATAAGTAAATCCAGCCTTTCTTGGAATCAATTCCAAAATCCCCATTCACCTTGACAGGTCCAGGATTTCACCCAGGCCACATTTAGGGCCTTTAGCAATGTCAGACACAGATAGATTTGTTTCATAATAATACATAGTTTTAATATAACATTTATAATATATAATCATATCTATTTATCACACAATACACTTCTGTTTTGAATGACTTTGAAACCCATCCTGCAGAAGGGTTTGTTGTTTCAATGTCCTCCACCACTGTGTGTTTCACAGCCCGCTTGTGGTCCCGGCTATGTCAGATGCAAAACTTAGGTTCCACACTTCAAGGACATCTTGTCCATAAATTTGCACATTAGTAGGTAAATCTAGGTTTACTTTAAGTGCCTGGATGTGGCATACTTAGCTGTGTCGCTGCAGTGTGGTATTCTAGTTTGCCTTGCAAGCACATCTGCCAGAAGGAAGGCAGCCCAGAGACAGGACTCTTCCACCTTTTAGCCTAGCGGGACAGGCATTAGCTTACGCAGCAGGAAACTTGGTTTCTAGTCTCCCTTCCCCACCTCTCACTCATAGAGGATTGGTATCCACATCTCCATCTTTCTAGCAAACCACTCCAACAAAGCCACTGGACAGATGATATCCCTCTCCAACCCTCCTCTTGAAGCCGAGGCCTTGGCCTCTCAGTGGGATGGACGCTGTCCTGGAAGGGAGGAGACCCTTGGTTCCAACTTGGTCCTTACCCTCCAGGGGGTAGAAACTGTCCCAGTTTTGCTTATCCAGTGACATGTAAATACCAGATGCATTGTGTCAGCTTCAGGAGGCAGCTAGAGAATGCTCTGGGCAATCACTAGTCTGTAGCCTAATGGTTAGAGCACTTGGCTTTAACCAAATCCCCTGTAGTAGAGAGTGACTCAGCACTGCCTCTCTTACTCCCTGGGCTGCTGGCACAAAAAGTGGGAGGGTATGTATATTCAAGTAATATTTCAGAGCATTTGTAGAATCAAATCCTGATTGTTGAAGCTATTGCCTCAATAACATCTTGGGATACTGGGGGCGATTCCATCACCTCACTCACCTACAGCAAAAATTAAATAAATCAATAAATAGAATATCCAAGTTTCACACTTTTCCAAGAAAATACTTGTCATGTTTAACTTCCATCTTTTAACAGCCTACTTTATTATTATTGTATATTAATTAATAATTTCCTGTATCTTAGTTTGGGTTCTCCAAGTTGTGCTTCGATTAGCCACCAACATTCAGATGTTTTAGCGGGTATCAAGCTGTGGATTTGAAAGGTAGGGCACAAAATCAAAATCTAATGCTGATGGACTATTCTCTATTAAAAAGGCAAATTGAAAATTTCACCTTCAGCTCCCAAATGAAACTTTCCTGTATTCAAATTTCCATTGAAAAAAAAAGCCATATTTTCATTGCAAATTTTAGACTACAATTATTTTGTCTTTAACAAAATGTTTGTCCTACATCACCTGCCCAGCAGACACTATGGTCTGGGAGTAGGTATTTTTTTTTTTAATTACTTATCAAAAGATGAGGTTTGGGGGACAGAGATTGTTTTTTCATACCCTACCCTATGGTAATGCTTGGGGTTTCACATATCAAACTGCTCCACCTATTCCTACTGATAGTGGTCGTAATCTTTGTCATTCCTTTTATTGCTGGAAGAGGAGAACAGTTAATCTGGGCAACTCAGTCATTGGGGAAATGTTTGCTCTTCTGGGCTAATTCCCCAAGATTATGAACAGCCTAATTTCCTATCGACTCTGGTCAGACTCATGGGTAAGTCTGAGTACTATCAGCAGCATGGAGCAGAGCAAGAAATTATTTCTGCCTACATCCAAGTCATCAATCAGTACGTGCCTATTAGATATGCAAATAATGGGAAAATAAAAAGACATTTTAACATTTTTTTTTAGCTCAAATAAACACAATTGCCAAGGGATTGGAGCAACTTAATGTGTCAGTCATAATAGCTAGCATTTTTTTCCAGAGGAGGGAAAACCTGATGACTGCCACCGATCCCACTGCTCCTCATTCAACAAAGTTCTCTGTTCCTCCCCAGTGCGTCAGGTCCATTCACGTGATGAGGAAATGAGGATTGGGAATGCAACTTCACCAACGCAATTCGTTCTCCTGGGGCTCCCAAACCAGACTGAAGTCCACACCTTCTTCCTGGCCATGATTTTACTGGCCTTCATTACTGTCCTGGCTGGGAATATGCTGCTCCTGTTTCTAATCCAGGTGGATTCCTCCCTTCACACCCCCATGTACTTTTTCCTCAGTCACTTGGCCTACATGGACATGTGTCAGACCCTGATAATTGTCCCCAAAATGTCACTGGACTTTCTAACTCCAGGCAACCCCATTTCTCCAGCTGGCTGTGGGACTCAGATTTTCCTCACACTGACCATAGGTGGAGCAGAGTGCCTCCTCCTGGCGGTCATGGTTTATGACAGATATGTAGCAATTTGCAATCCCTTGAAATACTCCATACTCCTGAGCCAGAGAGTCTGCCTGAGCCTGGCAGGTGGGGTCTGGATTGGGGCATCAGGAAATGCCTTGATTCATACAGTTTATACCATGTATCTGCCGTATTGTGGTTCAAAAGCCATTGATCATTTCTTCTGTGAGTTCCCTGCCCTGCTGAAATTGTCCTGCTCTGACACCTCCCTATATGAGACTCTGGTGTTCGTGAGTGGCATTGTGCTGCTCCTCATCCCTTCTTCCATCATACTAGCTTCTTACACTTGTATCCTCTCTACAGTCCTGAAGATGAAGTCAACCAAAGGACAACAGAAAGCTCTGGCCACCTGCTCTTCACATATGACAGTGGTAGGGCTATTTTATGGGGCAGCCATCTTCATGTACATGCGACCCAGTGCCTACCACTCCCCAGAGCAAGACAAGATTGTGTCTCTCTTTTACACTATTGTCACCCCAGTACTGAATCCTCTCATATACAGCCTGAGAAACAGGGATGTCTTAGGAGCCTTAAGAAATCTGGCTGGGAAATACAGAGTCATCCAGAAACACTGACAGGAGTTGTGGTTTACTGTTAGGCACTAGGTTGGATTGAAGACAACAAGGTTGTCAGCAGGTTTTTCTTGAACATTTAGAAGGCGACCAAATTTTCTAAAGCACTTGTCTTCTTCAGCAGCCAGTGGCCCAGTGAAAATCAAGGGCATGTTAACTCCTCTATCATGTAATTGCTTTGGAAATTGGTTTAGGAAGTAGTGAAAATGTAACCAAATAATTGCATGCACCAAAGACCTTATTCTGAAATACAAAATCTGTGTAGCCATCATCTTCACCCTTTACACAAGGCTGACATTTTTCTTGCACAGAACAGATTCATTTTTTAGACAGCTCATTTCCAAAAGCTATTTGTTAGTGTGGGACTGTACTGAGAGCGTCTTTTTCCTCTCATGTGCATTGACTTTCAAACAATTAAACTCCACTGAATTCAACAATCCTCACCCTTATTTTAATAATTTGTTACATGTATAATGTCATAGAAAAGGGAAGGATGGAAAAACAGACAGATTCATAATTTTAAAACCAAGATGAGACTATGTAGAAAGTGAACAGAGATGGTGTTCAGCATGCCGTTTCTTTGTAACTGGAAGAAATGGATCTGTCTAGTAGTCATGAATACAGGTATTGAATTATTCCTTAAATGTAAATAAAATACTGAAAAATGAATTGGTAAGGTGATATATTTTTTTCTATATCACATTTAGAATTTATTGATGAGGTTCATATTTTGGGACCAATTCTCAATGAACAAAATATAACAATTTTGTAAACCGTGGCCCCTTCCTTCATTTTTCCTGCATCATGTACATAAAACTACACAAGCAAATATCATGGACTCGCATGTAGCACTCATCGTGTGTTTGAGAGGCAATTCCTTGTGGCATTGCTGTAGGCAGAAGAATTTATATGATGGGACTATGTCTAATGCAACTATGGACATACTAGGGGAGTACAGATCCCATTTATAGATTATTCATAGATTCATAGATTTCATAAACATTAAGGCTGGAAGGGACCTCAGGAGATCACCGAGTCCAGCCCCCTCCCCCAGGAGCAGGAAGTCAGCAGGAATCATAGGATCCCACCAAGATAAACATCCAAATGTGTCTTGAAGGAGTTCAAAGTTGGTGCTTGAACCACCTCCGGAGGCAGTCTATTCCAAACCTTGGGGGCTTGGACAGTGAAGAAGTTCTTCCTTATGTCCAGCCTGAAATGGTCATGGAGGAGTTTGTGACCATTCAGTCTTGTCATCCCTTGGGGCACTCTGGTGAACAGATGTTCCCCAGATCCTGGTGAGCACCCCTGATAAACTTATAGGTGGTCACCAGATCACCCCTGAGCCTGCGCTTTTCCAGGCTGAAATCTCCCATAGCTCTCAGTCTGTCGTCATAAGGTCTGGTTTCCTGACCTCTGATCATACATGTGGCTCTTCTCTGGACTCTCTCAAGTTTCTCCACATCCTTTTTGAATTGTGGAGCCCAAAACTGGATGCAGTACTCCAGCTGAAGCTTCACCAAGACCGAGTAAAACGGGAGAATGACGTCCGGGATTTGCTTGAGAAGCATTTCTGGATGCAAGCCAGCATTTTGCTTGCTTTACTAGCTGCAGCATCATATGGAAGTCTCATGTTCATCTTGTGGTCAATCATGACCCCCAAGTCTCTTTCATCCCTAGCGCTAGCCAGAATAGCACTGCCAAGCCTATAAGGATGCTGCAGGTTTTTCATCCCAAGGTAGAGAATCTTGCATTTTTCAGAGTTAAACACCATCAGGTTCTCGTCCACCCATTTCCTGAGCCTGTCAAGGTCAGCTGGGATCACCCTCCTGTTCTCTGGTGTGGATGCTTTACCACAAAAATTGGTATCTTTGGTGAACTTGGCCAGTCCACTTCTGACTCCAAAGTCCACATCATTAATGAAGATGTTGAACAATGCAGGTCCAAGGACAGAGCCTTGAGGGACCCCACTGGTCACAGGGCACCATGATGATTGACTTCCATCAACCACCACCTTCTGTATCTGATCACAGAGCTAATTCCCCAGCCAGCAGATAGTGGTGGACCTGAGGCCACAGTTGGCCAGTTTTGCTAAGAGGTGATCATGGGATACCAGATCAAAGGCTTTTTTAAAGTCAAGATATACGACATCAATCTCCTTTCCTTTGTCCAGGTGATAGGTCATCTGGTCATAAAAGGAAATAAGATTGGTCAACCAAGACCTACCTGTGCTACTTACCTACTACGCAATAAACCTGTGCTAGCTGCCCCTCAGGATGTTGTCATTGGCCAGTCCATTAAGAATGGCCTCTTTGATAATCTTTTCTAAGACCTTCCCCTGGATAGAGGTCAGGCTGATGGGCCTGTAGTTTGCCAGATCCACTTTCCTCCCTTTCTTGAAGACAGGCACCGCATTGACCTTATTCCAGGGCACTTCATCAGAGCACCAAGAGTTCTAGTAGATCCATGCCAGGGACTGAGCTATGCTGGTCGCCAGCTCCTTGAGTACTCTGGGGTGCAGACTGTCAGGGCCGGCTGACTTGAAGGCATCCAGCCTCTCAAGGTGTTCCTTCATGAGGTCAGCATTGATGGAGGGTAGGGAATCTTTCTCACTCAGGCCTCGCTGTCTCATGATGGGCAGAAGCGTCCCATGAGACTGGTGAAAGACCGATGCAAAGGTCCCATTTAGTAGGTTGGCTTTTTCCTGTCACAGCCTTGGCTTTCCTGGTTCGTTCTCTGCAGGTCTGGACCAGTACGGAATATTCATCCTTGGAGGTGGATCCCATCCTCCATCCTTTGTAGGTCTTGCTTTTTAGATGCAGGAGGTCCTCTAGTTCCTTGCTGATCCAAGGGGACTGCTGTGCCATTTTCATGCCTTTCCTTCAAGATGGAATAGCCTTAGCTTGTGCATCTAGGATCACTCTTTGAGGAGCAACCACTCTTCCTGAACTCCCCTCCCCTAGCAGTCATGGTCCCTTAGGGCCTCCCTCAATGACAAGCTTCTGAAGTTTATCAAAGTCAGCTTTCCTGAAGTCGAGGACTTCTGTATTGCTGACTGACTTGCCAGCTTTACAGCGGATGTTGAAGGTGATCAGCTCATGGTTGCTGTCACCTAGCTTCCCTTTGATCATTAGGTCACTGATTAGGTTGTCCCAAGTTGCCACTACCGGGTCAAGCAGCGCTTTACCTCTCATTGGCTTGTAGACTTCTAATGCCAGATAGAGGTCATCCACACATGAGAGGAAGCTTTGTGACTGCTTGGATTTGGCCGAGTGCTCTTCCCACAAAATGTCTGGGTAATTGAAGTCTCCCATGACAACCATGGACCAGGAGCATGTGGCCTCAGCCAATTCCCTGGCGAACTCCTGGTCACGCTATTGACTTTGGGTGGGAGGTCTGTAGTAGACTCCCACCATTGTGTCCCCTGTGCCATATTCCCCACAGATTTTAACTCAGAGGGTCTCCAGTCATCTACCCTTGCTGCCAATGTCAGCCTACAGGGATGCGTAGCTCTCTGTGACATAGAGAGCTACACCCCCACCCCTTTTGTCCCCTCTCTCTCTCCTGTGCAGGGTATAGCCATCTATACCCACAATCCAGTCATGGGTGGAATCCCACCAGGTCTCTCTCATCCCTATGATGTTGTATTCCTTTATGTTAAACAGGAGGAAAAGTTTATCATGTTTATTCCCCAAGCTCCTGCCATTTGTGTACAGGCAGGCAAGTGTCCCCTTAGGTGCCCTTGGCCTGTCTACAGATTTTTCCAGGGCTGGGGCAGGGGTGGGCTGCCTTAAGTATCTTGGTCTGCTGGCTTTGCCAGGGTTGCTCAGCAGGCCAGCAGTGGCAGTAGTCCCCCGTCCCCCAGCAGGCTTAGTTTAAAGCCCAGTGGAGCAGGTCAGCCAATCTGGCTGAGAAGAGCCTCCTCCCCAGCAGAGGTAGGTGGAGGCCATCCTGTCTCAGCAGCTCACTGCCTCTCTCACCAAATGAGACTATGACTGTGGTCATAGAAGCCAAAGCCTTCCTGATGACACCAGCACCACAGTCTTTGGTTAACTACCTCAATCCTCCTCTCCCTCCTCGGCCCATAACCTGAGTCTGGGAGGATCGAAGAAAACACCACCAGCACCCCCAGACCCTTAAGCCCCACTCCCAAATCCTTGAAGTGCTTTATGACATGGATGGGAGTGCTCTGAGCCATTGGTGCCCACATGGATAAGGAGCATAGGGTAGTGGTCAGTGGGCTGGAGGAGTTTAGGGATCTTCTCCACAATGTCTCAGATGTGGGCTCCAGGGAAGCAACAGACTTCCTGGGTTAAGGGGTCAGGGCGGCAGATTGTCTTCTCAGACTCCCTCAGGATGGAGTCTCCCTCAGATTGTAAGGAGCTGGAATGGATCTTGCAAGATCATTGGGTGCAGCCCCCCTGCACTAGGCAGGAAAGACATCTGGGGTCAAATGACCCCAGTGAGCTGATTGTCCAGTCTCCTCTTGAAGGTTTCCAAGGTAGGTGATTGCACCACCTCTGGAGGGAGTTTATTCCACAGTCTGGTCACCCTGACTGCAAAGGAGTTTTTCTTAGTGTTAAGCCTGAAATGGTCTTCCAGGAGTTTGTGGCCATTACTCCTGATTTTCCCCAAGGCTGCCCTGGTGAATAGGTGTGCACCAAGCCCTTGATGTATTCCCCTGACATAACAGTAAGTTGCTACCAAGTCCCCTCTCAGCCTTGTATTTTTTAGGCTGAAAAGACCCAGGTCCCTCAGCCTTTCCTCATATGGCTTGCCTTGCAAGTCTCCGATCATACAGGTGCCTCTTCTTTGGAGTCTCTTAAGCTTTTCCACATCCTTGTTGAAGTGTGGCACCCAGAACCAGATGCAGTACTCCAGCTGTGGTCTCATCAATGCTGAGTAAAGTGGAAGAATCACTTCCCCGGTTTTGTTTGAGATGCATCAGTTGATGCAAGCCAGAGTATTGTTTGCCCTGCTGGCTACAGCATCACACTGACAGCTCATGTTCATACTATGGTCTATTAATACTACTAGGTCCCTTTCAGTCATGGTGCTAGTCAGTTTGGCACCACCTAGCCAAACTGTAGGTATGGTGGGGATTGTTCATCCCTAGATGGAACACTTTACACTTCTCAATGTTAAACTTCATCTAGTTCCGATCTGCTTAACTCGCCAGCCTGTCTAGGTCTGCCTGTATCTGCAGCCTATTTTCAAGCGTGACCACACTCCCCCATAACTTGGTGTAGTCTACAAACTTGGCCATTGAGTTCTTCATCCCCACATCCAAATAATTAATAAAAATATTGAAAAGCACTGGATCAAGCACAGACCCCCTAGGGACACCACTAGCCACTTCTCGCTAGGACCACACAAATACGTTCATTAGAACACTCTGGGTCCTACCCCACAGCCAGCCTCCTACCCACCTAACTGTTGAGCAGTTAAGCCCACAATTCTCCAATTTTTCCATGAGAACATCATGGGATACCAAATCAAAGGCCTTTTGTAAATCTAGGTATACAATGCCAACTTCCTCTCTCTTGTCTAGCAGGTCATGGAAGGAGATTAGATTAATAAAACAAGACCTGTCCTCAATGAAGCCATGCTGGCTGTCCTTCAGAATCATACATTCTATAAGCATATCACACATAGACTCCTTGATGAATGTTTCCAGGATTTTTCTTGGGATAGTTCCATAGTTTCATAGTTTCATAGTTGATAGAGTTGGAAATTACCTAAGCAGGATATCAAGTCCAACCCCCTGCCATAGGCGGGAAAGGATGATGGGGTCAAATGACCCTGGCTAGGTGATTGTCTAGCCTCCTTTTGAAGATCCCCAAGGTAGGGGAGAGCACAACTTTCCTAGGAAGTTAGTTCCAGATCCTAGCCACCCTGACTGTGAAGTAGTGCCTCCTGATGTCTAGCCTGAATCTACTCTCAATCAGCTTGTAACCTTTATTCCTTGTAACTCCCGGTAGTGCTCAGGGGAACGGGGACTCTCCCATTGCCTTCTGGTCCCCCTTGGCAAGTTTATAGGTGGCACCAGATCTCCTCTCAGCCTTCTTTTGTGGAGGCTGAACAGGTTCAGGTCCCCTAATCTCTCCTCATAGGACCTACACTGTTGCCCCCGATCATGCAAGTGGCCCTCCTCTGGACCCTCTCGATGCTATCCACATCCCTCCTGAAGTGAGACACCCAGAACTGGATGCAGTACTCCAACTGTGGCCTGACCAATATTGCATAGACGGGGAGGATCACCTCCTTGGACCTGCTCATAATGCATCTATGAATGCATGACAAGGTGTGGTTAGCCTTCCTGACTGCTTCCCCACATTGGTGGCCCATGTTCATCTGGGAATCAATAATGACTCCAAGATCTTTTTCTGCCTCTGTGCTGACAAGAAGGGAGTTCCTCAGCCTGTATGTATGCTGCTGGGTTTTCCTCCCCAAGTACAATACGTTGCACTTGTCCATATTGAAACCCATCCTATTCTCATCCGCCCACCTTTGTAACCTGTCTAGTTGTAGCCTGTCCCTCTTTTCTAGGTGTTCACTTCTCCCCACATATTAGTGTCATCTGTGAATTTGAACAAGGTGCTTTTCACCCCCTTGTCCAAGTCACCAATGAAGATATTGAACAGTGGGGGCCCAAGGACCAAGTCCTCGGGAACCCCACTGCCCACATCCCTCCAGGTCGAAAATGACCCATCCACCACCACTCTCTGGGTGTGGCCCTCCAGCCAATTTGCAACCCATCTGACTGTGTAGGTGTTGACCCCACAGTTGCCTAACTTTTTAATGAGGATGGGGTGACAGACAGTGTCAAAGGCCTTCCTAAAGTCCAGAAAGACTATGTCCACTGTGACACCTGCGTCCAAGGCTTTTGTGACCTGGTCATAGAAGGCAACCAGGTTGGCCTGACAGGACCTGCCTCTAATGAACCCATGTTGATTGTCTCTAAGCATAATTTCCCCTGCTGGTCCCTTGCAGATATGCACCTTGATAATTTTCTCAAAGAGCTTCCCCAGGACTGAGGTAAGACTAAAAGGCCTATAGTTTCCTGGGTCCTCCTTCCTCCATTTTTTGAAAATGGGGACCACATTGGCCCTTTTCCAGTCCTTTGGCACCTGGCCAGAGCACCACGAGTGCTTGTAATGCCGTACCAGGGGTCCTGCAAGGACCTCTGTCAATTCCCTCAGCACTCTGGGGTGGAGATCATCGGGACCTGCTGATTTGAACACATCTAGTCCCTCCAGAAGTTCCCTGACTAGGTCCTCACTAACCCTGGGCCTGGCTGTGCCTCCCCTGGGTCCGTCTGGGTTCCCAGTTGGGGGGATGTCCCTGTCCCTGCTCAGAAAAATGGAAGAAAAGAACTGTTAAAGAGATTAGCTTTGTTGCCTGGTGCTACCACCAGATTGCCAAGCATGTCCTGCAGAGGCTCCATGTTACTTAGTACCTTCTTTTTACCCCCTATGTATTTAAAAAAAAAAGGACTTCTTGTTATCCTTGATCCAGGTCGTTAGCCCCAGTTCCATCTCTGTCTTAGCCTTCCTAACAGCCCCCCTACAATCTTGAGCAATGGAAGTATAATCCTCCTTGGTGATGGCCCCTCCCTTCCATTGGGTGTATGCCTCCTTTTTGGCTTTGAGATATTCCTGGATGCTTTTGATGAGCCATGTGGGATTTTGAGTGCTCTTGTTCCCTTTGATCCACATGGGGATTGCCACCCTTTGGGCTTGGAAGATTGTCTCCTTAAGGAATGACCACTTTTCTTGGACTCCCAACTTCTCTCCCTTTGGGACCTCAGTGCCTCCCTGACTAGTCTCCTTACCTCATTGAAATCTACCCTCCTGAAGTCCAGGGCTGCTACCTTGCTGCAGGCCTTTGACACCCTGAGCTGGACAGTAAATTCCAGTAGGTGATGATCACTATTGCCCAGATGGTCTAGCACCTGCAGTCCCCTCACCAGGTCATTGCCTGTGGCCAGGACCAGGTACAACAAGACATTTCCCCTTGTGGGACTGTGCACCTCCTGGGTTAGATGGAGGTCCTGTAACTCGGTTAGGAACCTACGTGAGCGGTCAGACCTGGCTGACTGCTCTTCCCAGCAGATGTTCAGATAGTTTAGGTCACCCATGATAACCATGTCCCTTGACTTGACTGCCTCTTTGAGCTGACCAGAGAATTCCCGGTCGAGCTTTTCTCCCTGGTTAGTTGGCCTGTAGTAGACCCCCACCATTAGGTCCCTTTCTCCCCCACCCCCTTGTATTCTGATCCAGAGTACCTCAGTCTGCCCTGCCTCTGTCCCAGTGCTGTTTGTTGAGGATGTGTATTGCTCTTTGACGTAGAAGGCCACACCCCCCACCTTTCCTTCCCATTATATCCTGCCTATACAGCTTATAACCCTTGATGTTTGCCACCCAGTCATGCGCTGGATCCCACCAAGGGGTTAGTGGAGTGCTGCTAGGGCCCCTGCCCGGGGGGGCGTTGACTACCTGGGACTTCTCTGAGGCCTCCACCCAGACGGAGCCCACGGGGGAGCTGGCGTCACCCTGCCCCTGGTCTGTGGGGGATGCCTGGGGGGGCAGGGGGGAGCAGAGAATGGGGGTCCCAACACCTGTCCCGTAGGCACCTATCTTAGGCCCTTGGAGGGGCAGGTGAGGGAGCTCCAGGAGGAGCTTAGCAGGTTGAGAGGGATCAGGGAAGCAGAAGATGAAATTGACGGGTATTTCTTTTCCCTGCAGGGCCAAGCACCAAAGGAAGAAGAGCCTCAGGAAATGCCCTCCACAGCAGAATGTCAGAAGGTCCCCTCCAGAGCCAGGGCTGCTCATGGTGGTGCAGTGCCAGGTTCCCCAGTCCAGCTGGGGAACATGTATGAGACCCTGGTGACATTGGAGGAAGAGGAAGGTGAGGAGGAAACCTCTGGTGAGGAGGTCACTCCATGCACAGATGGGCTGAAGAAGGCAAGATGACCTGGAAGAAGAGATGCCAGGTACTCATGATAGGCGACTCCATCCTGAGAGGAACAGAGGGTCCCATCTGTCGCCAGGATCCCATGACACGCAAGGTCTACTGTCTGCCCAGAGCATGGATTCAAGACATGATAGAGATGATCTCAGCCCTCATCCAGCCAAATGATTACTACCCCATGTGCCTAATCCATGTGGGAACAAATGATGCAGCCAGGAGCACTCCAGATTCCCTGATGAAGGACTACCAAGCTCTGGGGGGCAAGCTAAAGGAGATAGGGACACAGGTTGTCTTCTCATCAATTCTTCCAGTGAGCGGATGTGGAAGATGCCATGAAACCTGCATCTGGGATGTCAACTTGTGGCTTCAGGAATGGCGTCTCGCAGTGGGCTTCATTTTTTTGGACCATGACCCAAACTTCAGAACAAGAGACATGTTCGGGTGGGATGGGGTTCACCTTTCCCCCAAAGGTAAGCGTGTGTTCTCTTTCAGGTTGGCTGATCTCCTCTGGTGGACTTTAAACTAGGCTCATTGGGGGAGAGGGAGGAAGAAGACCAAGGGAGCCATGGAACACTGAACGAGGAGACACCCACAAGAACAGCCCTTCCAAGACAGGTGATGACCATAGGTAATACTCACATAAGAGACAGGGGCCCAGATAATCCTGGGTTTGTGGGGGAGGTGAATACACCCTCAGGAGGCCTTAAATGCCTCTGCAGTATTCCTCATAGTATGGGGAACAAGCAGGAGGAACTTGCCCTCCTGATAGCTAACACAAACCCAGACATAGTGGGGCTCACTGAAACTTCGTGGAAGTTAGGATAACTGGCCTATAATTGCCTGGGTCCCTTCTCCTCCCCTCCTTGAAGACGGACACAGCATTGGCCCTCTTCCAGTCTTTAGGGACCTTCCCTGAGCGCAATGAATTTTGGAAGAGTTTCACCAGAGATCCCATGATGACCTCATCCAGCTCCTTCAGCACGCCCAGATGAAGATAATCTGAGCGTGCTGATTTATAAATATTTAACTTTTCTAACTTATCATTCACCAACTCAATGTCAACAGTAGGAAGGCATTCATTCCCCCCATGCCCACTCTGAACCTTATCTAGTATGGTTTTCCCTTTAGCCCAGTGAAATACCAAGGCAAAGTATTTGTTTAGGAGTTCAGTTTTCTCCTGAGTTTCGGTAACCAGCTGTTGTGAGTTGTTAAGCAATGGCCTGACACTTCCATTTGTTTTCCTCCTGTTCCCTACATACCTAAAAAATTAATTCTTATTGTCCTTGATTTCTGTTTCTAGTTTAAATTTAGTCACTGCCTTAGCCTTTTTAATCCTCTCTCTACAAGTGTAGGCCGTTGTTGTATAGTCCTCCTTGGGAACTGCCTCAAGCTTCCATTGTTTGTATGCCTCTTTCTTCTTTTTCAAGAGGACAAGGATATTTCTATTCAGCCAAGAGGGCTTACCAGCCCTTCTGCTACCTTTCCTCCACATGGGAATGGACTTCTTTTGTGCTTTGAGGATCATGTCCTTGAGGAATGACCACTCTTCATACACTCCTTTCACTTTTGGTTCCTGGTCCCACAGCAAAACCACTACTATTACACTGAGCCTATTGAAATTCATTTTTTGAAGTCCAAAACATCAACCCTGCTAGCTGATTTGCCTGCCTTTGATGGAAAGTGAACTTGATGGTTTCATGGTCACTGTCGCCCAAGCTACCCTCTATATTAAAGTTGCACATCAGGTTGTCTCCTTTGGCCAAGACCAAGTCTAGGAGAGCATTACCTCTGGTTGGTCCATGCACTTTGAGCCGCTCTTCTTTGCAGCTGATATTGGTCTCCAACGAGGTGTACTGGTCCCTCGCATAGAGAGCTACACCTCCACCAAGGAGACTGTTGCTTGGATGCACCTGGAGAGGGATGCAGGGGAGGGACACATAGATGCTGGGCTGCACAGGCAGATAACCATGGAAGTGTCACTAGGGATCAAGATGGATCAACACCTGGCCTGGTGTCACCTTCAGCACCTTTTTTGTTACCTGGAGTCAGAGCCAGATTACTCCAGACATCCCAAAGAAAAAATGGCAAACAAGCCAGGGAATGGCAAGTGGGAGTATGCCCTGGAGCTAGGCTGAGTAGTGCTTGGATGGAGGCACAATGTAGAACTGGGAAGACTGAGGCATGGATGCATAGGCCTTCAGGTGCTTTTTTTTTTTTTTTTATTACGATGCCACCCTCTCCAAAAAAGGCTTGGGGCAGATTACAGCAACCAGGACGTACAAAAACAACAACAACAAAAAACAAACAGGTAAATAATAATACAACAGTAATTAAACAATTCCCCAAAAGTACCTACAGCTTAACTTTGCCTGTTAAAATCCTGGCCAAATACAAGATCTTACACAGCTTTTGGAAGAGGTCCAGGCTCTACCTCTGATGGGCCTCAAGGGCGAGGGTTTTCCAGAGTTGAGGAGTAACAACCAAAAATGACCTTGCATGCATTTTGGCTAAGCAGATTTGGTGCACAGATGGTACTTTCAGGAGGTTTTTCACAGCTGACCTTAGGTATTGATGTTGCATAAAGTAGAAGGTGGTCCCTTAGGTTTGGGCAAGGCCAGATAGGATGGGGAAACTGTGGCAATGGTGGAGAAGCAGTGGGGAGGGAATGGATAGAGGTGGGGAAACTGAGGCAGATAAAGGTAGCCCCCATGCCCTAACTACTGAGTTCTGAAAAGAGCTACAATCTGACCCTCCTGAGAGAGGCCAGGAGGATAGACTGTCCTAGTGATAAATTCAGGGGGGTCTCCTTTGGGATAAGGGACTTGTGTATGAGGAATGGGAATGACTCTCCTCCTGTAAATTGAGACTTGGAGTCTCAGGAGGCAATTCATTGTTGGTGCCCTGGAATAGTGCCCGAGGCTGTTGTTCCTACTGTCTAGGTCTCTTTCCTAGGACTCCTGGGTCTATAGTTCATGGAACACAGGTTAGTGCTGCACTTCCTCTAAATTGAGGTCCTTCAGATACCAAAAAATGTACTTGAAGAGTTGTGATGTCTATTACAGGGTGGGAACAGCTTGAGACAAATAGAAGAAGAACCTGAAGTCTTGGCCCATAATGGAGAACCCTTTCCATAGGGTGGCTGTAGCTTGTGTGGTGTTCATATATCTATAGAAGTTAGAGGCTGGAAGGGACCTCACAAGATCATCAGGTCCAGCCCCCCTGCTCTTAGGCAGGAAAGACTACTGAGGTCAGATAAACCTTGCAAGGTGTGTGTCCAGTCATCTTTTGAAGATCTCCAGGATAGGTGACTGTTCCACCTCTGGAGGTGTGTGTGTGTGGGGGGGGTCTGTTCTAGACTCTTGACACTGGGACCATAAAGACGTTTTTTTCCTTATATCCAATCTGAAGTGATCCTCTAGAAGTTTATGTCCGTTGTTCCTTGTCTTCCCCTGGGGCATCTTGGTGAACTGATGGTCTCCCAGTCCCTGATGTTCACGCCTTATATATTTATAGGCTGCCACCAAGTCCCCCTAAGTCTTCTCTTCTCCAGGCTGAACAGTCCCATATCATAGATTTGATAGATTTCATAGACATTGGGGCTAGAAGGGCCTTCATAAGATGATCGGGTCCAGGCCCCTGCCCAAAGGACAGGATGTTAGCTAGGCTCAAAAAATCATAGCAAGATAAGCATCCAAATATTTCTTAAAGGTGTCTTGAGCAGGTGCTTGCACCACCTGTGGAGGAAGTCTATTCCAGGCCACGGGGGCTTGGACAGTAAATAAGTTTTTCCTTATGTCCAGCCTAAAATTGTCTTTCAGGAGTTTGTGACCATTGAACCTTGTCATCCTTTGGGGTGCTCTGGTGAACAGGTGCTTTCCCAGATCCTAATGCACACCCCTTATGTACATATAGGCTGCCACCAAGTTGTTTCTAAATCTGTGCGTCTCCAGGGTGAAGAGTCCCATGAATCACAGCCTCTCTTCATAAGGTCTGTTCTCTTTATCTCTGATCATGCACATGGCTCTCCTCTGGACTCTCTCAAGCTTCTCCATTTCCTTCCTGAATTGTGGAGCCCAGAATTGAATGCAGTACTGCAGCTGAGGCCTCACAAAGGCTGAGGACAAGCAGGAAGATGACATCCTGAATCTTGCTTGAGATGCAACAGTAGATGCAAGTCAGAGTTTTGTTTGCTTTTCCAGATGCAATATCATATTGGTGTCTTATGTTCATGTTCATCTTGCGGTTGATTATGACCTCCAATTTCTTTTTGTCGTGGTGCTAGCGAATGTAGCACTGCCGAGCCAGTAAGTGTGATGCAAGTTATTTATTTATTTTTTCTCCAAGGTGGAGTACCTTTCATTTCTCCACATTGAATGCCATCAGGTTTTCATCCGCCCACCTTGCAAGTCTATGGAGGTTGGCCTGGATCACCAGCCTATCCTCAAGTGTGGATACTCTTCCCCAAAGGTTGGTGTCATCAACAAACTTGGCCAGTCCACTTCTGACACCAGAGCCAAGATAGTTTATGAAGACATTGAAGAGTACAGGTCTGATAATGCAGCCTTGGGGGACCCCACTGGTCACTGAGTGCCATGTCAATTCGGTTCCATCAACTACCACTCTCTGGGTCCGACCTCAGAACCAGTTCCTCAGCCGTTGGACTGTAGTGTAGTCGAGGTTGCAGTTACCCAATTTTTCCATGAGGACATCATGGGACACCAGGTGAATGGCTTTTTTGAAGTCCAAATATATGATTTCAGCCTCTTCCCTTTTGTCCAGGTGATTTATCACCTGGACATAGAAGGAGATGAGATTGGTAAGACAAGACCTACCCATAACAAACCCATGCTGGCTGTCCCTCAGGATGTTGCCTTCTGTTAGCCTGTCAAGAATGGCTTCTTTGATATTTTTTTCCCAAGATCTTCCAGGGATTCAGGTAAAACTGATTGGCCTGTAGTTTCTAGAATCTTCTTTGCCCGAGCGCCATGAGTTTTCAAATATCCTTCCCAGTGGCTGTGCTATGATGTTTGCCAGTTCCTTTAGCACTCTTGGACGTAAACTATCCAGACCAGCTGATTTGTGGTGTGTCCAGCCTCTCAAGGTGCTCCCTCACAAAATCTACGGCAACAGTGGGCATATATTCACCCTCACCCTGGTCATCCCACATCATGTTAGACAGGGTGATCCCTTTTGGCTGGAGAAAAACTGACGCTTAGTAATCATTAAGCAGATTGGATTTTTCCTGGGAATCAGTTGTCAGCTCCCCCTCTCCTCATATGGCCTGTTCTCCATACCTCTAAACATTTGTGTGGCCCACCTTGGGACTCTTCCAAGCTTCTCCACATCCTTTTGGAAGTGTGGCACTCAGAACTGGATGCAGTACTCCCACTGTGGCCTCACCAATGCTGAATATCTGGTTCATTAATTAGAAGGTCCCATCATGGCTAAAACATATATTGGTGAGAATACATGACTGTGGCTCTGTCCTCTATAAATACAGACACGGTAGGTGATGCTCTTTAACTTGTTTCAGAGTGGGTTACTCCAGTGATGTCCTAATGAATCCAGTAGCCATTTTTATGCCTGCTATCTCCCAGAGCTAGTGGGGGAAATCTGGGGTCAACTATCCCTGGGCTTTAGCATATGAGTCTCAAACCTGTGCCTTGTTGGAACAGTTTAATAAATCCCTTAATATAGAGCTGAAAACATTAGTGGATCAGCCTCCACTGTCCTAGGATAAGTGTTCATTTAATTTGTTCTTCACATAAGCACTCCTGCTCCATCAGCTCTTCCCCACCCTCCAAAGTAGTACACAAGATCATTCATTTTTGAACTCTTGTATAGAAAGAGAGTCCAGGGACACTTAGATATCACAAGGGCCATATTTGGGGTGTAAGGAAGCAAGACTTTCTAAAGGACAATCAGCAGGGGTCTGCCTGTCATTTTTTCAGGCTCTGGGGTCTGGGAGCATGGCCACCTCCCTTTGTGAGGCCTGCTTCCTTTTGGGGTCTCTGGCACACCAGCTGGAGGAGTTCCAGGCCTCAGTCCAGAGGTTAAGTGCCATCAGTGACTGTGACCAGGAGATTGACTCCTACTGCCAGGCCCTTCACCCTCGAGAGACAAAGGCTAGACCAAGGTCAACTTCCAGGACAAGGGCAAACTCAGGGACCTCCCCTGCTGTCCAACCAGGGGGTTGGACCAAGGTGGTCAAGGGCCTCAGAGCCCACCACACCAAGGTCCTCTCTCCCTCCCCCCCCTGCTGGAACTTTGCAACAGGTACAAACTTCTTGCACCCCCAGCAGATCCTGCTAAGTTTTCAGCTCTGGTAGGCAACACAGGCTCACTGCACCTACTGCCCCCGCTCTCCCTAACACAAAAAACAAAGTCCTTGTCGTAGGAGACTCCATCCTGACATTGACTAAGGGGGCAATCTGCCACCCTGACCCCTTAGCTCTTATCACCTCCCTGGATGCATGACGAATAGATCCAAGGAGGTGATACTTCCCCTCTATCAGGCGCTGGTCAGACTGCAGTTGGAGTACTGCATGCAATTCTGGGCACCACACTTCAAGAGGGATGTGGATAACCTGGAGAGGGTCCAGAGAAGGGCCACTCGTATGGTTAAGGGCCTGCAGACCAAGCCCTATGAGGAGAGACTGGGGCACCTGGACCTCTTCAGCCTCCGCAAGAGAAGGTTGAGAGGTGACCTTGTGGTTGCCTATAAGTTCATCACGGGGGCACAGAAGGGAATTGGTGAGGTTTTATTCACCAAGGCGCCCCCGGGGGTTACAAGAAATAATGGCCACAAGCTAGCAGAGAGCAGATTTAGACTGGACATTAGGAAGAACTTCTTCACAGTTCGAGTGGCCAAGGTCTGGAACGGGCTCCCAAGGGAGGTGGTGCTCCCCCCTACCCTGGGAGTCTTCAAGAGGAGGTTAGATAGGCATCTAGCTGGGGTCATCTAGACCCAGCACTCTTTCCTGCCTATGCAGGGGGTCGGACTTGATGATCTATTGAGGTCCCTTCCAGCCCTAACATCTATGAATCTATGAAAGTCTGCTGCTTCCCAGGAGCCTGAATCCGAGACGTTGCAGAGAAAATCCCTGGGCTCTTCCAGCCCACTGACCACTACCCCATACTCCTTATCCATGTGGGTACCAATGACATGGTTCAGAGTGCTCCCAGCCAGGTCATGAGGTGCTACAGGGATTTAGGAGTAGGGCTAAAGGGTCTGGGGGTGCAGGTGGTGTTTTCTTCGATCCTCCCAGTCTCAGGCTATGGGCTTTGGAGGCAGAGGAGAATTGAGGTAGTTAACTAAAGACTGCAGCACTAGTGTCATCGGGAAGGCTTTGGCTTCCATGACCACAGGCTGCTCTTTTGTGGGAGAGGCAGTGAGCTGCTGAGAAGGGATGGCCTCCACCTCTGTCTGCTGGGAAGGAGGCTCTTCTCAGCCAGACTGGCTGACCTGCTCCACCGGGCTTTAAACTAAGCCTGCTGGGGGACAGGGGGACTACTGCCACTGCTGGCCTGATGAGCAACCCTGGCAAAGCCACTAGGCCAAAGCATTTAAGGGAACCCACCCCTGCCCCAGCCCTGGCATGCTCTGCAGGCAAGGTGGGGGCCCCCAAGGGGACACTTGCCTGCCTGTACGTGAATGCCAGGAGCTTGGGGAATAAACAAGAGAACTTTTCCTCCTGCTTAACACAAATAAATACGATGTCATAGGGATAATAGAGACCTGGTGGGACTCCACCCATGACTGTGGAGGAAGCCTTGAACCAAAAAAACAAGAGACACCCACAAGAACAGCTCAGCTTGGACCAACAATGAACAGAATGAATACCCACATAAGCAAATAGGGCCCAGGCAGTACTGAGATTAGGGGGCCAGTGCAATCTTCCGGAGGCCTCAAATGCCTCTACACAAACTCTCGTAGTATGTATGGGGAACAAGCAGGAGGAACTTACCCTCCTGCTAGCTGACACCAAGCCAGACATAGTGAGGCTCACAGAAACATGGTGGGACCCAACACACGACTGGGCGTTGAATATCAAGGGCTACAGGCTGTACAGGAGGGACAGGACAGGGAGGAAAGGTGGGGGTGTGGCACTCTACATCAAGGAGGAATACACATCCTCATCTAGTAACACAATGTCAGAGGAGGGGCACACTGAAGTACTCTGGGTTAGGATACAAGGGAGTCAAGGGAAAAGGGACTTAATGGTGGGGGTCTACTACAGGCCACCCAACCAAGGGGAAGATCTAGACCAGGAATTCTTAAGTCAGCTCACGGAGGTAGTTAGGTCAAAAGATGTGGTCATCATGGGTGACCTGAACTTTCCAGACATATGCTGGGAAGAGCAGTCAGCCAGATCTGACCGCTCACGTAGGTTCCTAGCTGAGATACAGGACCTCCACCTAACTCCCAGGGGAGACAACTTGTTGGATCTGGTGCTGGCCACAGGTGATGACCTCATGAGGGGGCTGCGGGTGCTTGACCACCTGGGCAACAGCGATCATCGCCTGCTGGAATTCACCATCCAGCGCAAGGTGGCAAAAGCCTGCAGCAAGGCAGCAGCCCTGGACTTCAGGAAGGCAGATTTCAATGAGGTAAGAAGAATACTTTAGGAAGTACTGAGGTCCCGGAGGGGGAGTTGGGTGTCCAAGAAGAGTGGTCGTTCCTTAAGGAAACGATCCTCCATGCCCAAGAGGAGGTAATTCCCACAAGGATCAAGGGGGGCAAGAGGGCACAAAAGCCCCCATGACTCACCAAAAGCATACAGGAATGTCTCCTGGCTAAAAGGGAGGCGTACACCCAATGGCAGGGAGTGGCCATCACCAGGGAGAACTATACCTTGGTTGCTCGGGGCTGCAGGGGGGCGGTCAGGAAGGCCAAGGTGGAGATGGGACTGGGAATAGCGACCTGGATCAAGGACAACAAGAAGTCCTTTTTTAAATACATAGGGGCAAAAAGAAGGGAGGAAGGAGGACCCAGGGAACTATAGGCCAGTCAGTCTTACCTCGATCCTGGGTAAGCTTTTTGAGAGAATTACCCTGGCACATGTCCATGAGGGGCCAGCAGGGGAGGTTATGCTTAGGGGCAATCAACATGGGTTCATTAGAGGCAGGTCCTGTCAGACCAACCTGGTGGCCTTCTATGACCAGGTCACAAAATCCTTAGACACAGGGGTAGCAGTGGACGTAGTCGTTCTGGACTTCAGGAAGGTCTTCGATACTGTCTCTCCCCCATTCTTGTTTAAAAACTAGGGAATGTGGTGTTGACACCTACACAGTCAAATGGGTCACTAACTGGCTGGAGGGCATCACCCAGAGAGTGGTGATGGATGGGTCATTTTCAACCTGGAGGGATGTGGGCAGTGGGGTCCCCCAGGGCTCCGTCCTCGGGCCTGCGCTGTTCAACATCTTCATGAGTGACTTGGACGAGGAGGTAAAAAGCACCCTGTTCAAATTTGCTCATGACACTAAGATGTGGGGTGTGTGAACATGCTAGAAGGGAGGAATAGGCTGCAATTGGACCTAGACAGGTTACAGGGGTGGGCGGATGAGAACAGGATGGTTTTCAACACTGACAAGTGCAAGGCGCTGCACCTGGGGGGGGGGGGGGGGAGGGGAAGAACCAGCAGCATGCCTACCGGCTGGGGAACTCTCTTCTCATCAGTGCAGATGCAGAAAAGGATCTTGGAGTCATTATTGATGCCAAAATGAAAATGGGCTGACAGTGTGGGGACATGGTCAGGAAGGCCAACCGCACCTTGTAATCCATCCACATATGTATCTCGAGCAGGTGATCCTCCCCCTCTATGTGGCACTGGTCAGGCCGCAGTTGGAGTACTGCGTCCAGTTCTGGGCGCCACACTTCAGGAGGGATGTGGACAGCATGGAGAGGTTCCAAAGAAAGGCCACTTGCATGGTCAGGGGGCAGCAGGGCAGGCCCTATGAGGAGAGGCTAAGGGACCTGAACCTGTTCAGCCTCCACAAGAGAAGGCTGAGCGAGGATCTTGTGCCCATTTCCAAACTAGTCAGAGGGGACCAGCAGGCATTGGGGGAGTCCCTGTTCCCCCAAGCACTCCAGGGAGTGACTAGAAATAACAAGCTGGCAGAGGGTAGTTTCAGACTAGACATCAGGAGGCGCTACTTCACGGTCAGGGCGGCTAGGATCTGGAACCAACTTCCAAGAGAAGTGGTGCTGGCTCCTACCCTGGGGGTCTTTAAGAGGAGGCTGGATGAACACCTTGCCAGGGTTGTTTGACCCTAGTACTCCTTCCTGCCAGGGCAGGGGGTTGGACTTGGTGATCCGCTTAGGTCCCTTCTGACCCTACCAACTATGAAACTATGAAACTGCGCCACAGGTATAGACAGCTATACCTTGTACAGGAGAGGTTGTGTGGACAAACGGGGTGGAGGTGTAGCTTTCTATGTCAAGGAAAGCTACGCGTCCCTCCAAGCCAACATTGGCTCCCAGGGTGGATGGCTGGAGACCCTCTGCATGAAAATCCATGGGGAACACAGCACAGGGGACACAATGGTGGGAGTCTACTACAGACCTCCTACCCAGGATCAAGATCTTGACCTGGAGTTTGCCAGGGAATTGGCCGAGGCCACACGCTCCTGGTCCATGGTTGTCATGGGAGACTTTAACTACCCAGACATCTCGTGGGAAGAGCACTTGGCCAAATCCAAATGGTCACAAAGTCTTGTCTCATGTGTGGATGAGCTCTATCTGACCCAAGATACAGGCTGACGAGAGGTAAAGCACTGCTCAAACTGATACTGGCAATGTGGGGTGACCTTATCAGTGACCTAATGATAGAAGAGAAGTTGGGTGACAGCGACCACCAGCTGATCACCTTTACCATCTGCCATAAAGCTGGCAAGTCAGTCAGCAATACAGAAGTCCTTGACTTCAGGAAAGCTGACTTTGACAAGCTCAGGAGTCTTGCCAGTGAGGCCCTAAAGGGCCTCAGCCCAAAGGGGAGGGAAGTTCAGGATGAGTGGTTGCTCCTCAAAGGACAAAATTCTAGTTCTCAACCCAGAGCAGCAGAATAAGCTCTAAGCTGCCTAGGAGAAATCCTTGCAAACTGCCAGGTGATTTAATGAGATAGTATCATGGAGGATCATCATGCATTTTAAAAGGGCTGTTACAATTATATACCATAGGCCTTTCAGGTAGAAGGTCCTGATATGAAGCTACACATGCAAATTGTAATCAAGAAGCCAAGTTCATCACTTCTGGAAAGAGATGCAATTTTCATGCATGATTGTGTTTGTGTTAGCTGGGATGTGGCAGATCGAATTGATCTCCATATCCAGAGCCAGCACAAGATCTACATACAACTCAGTTCCCCTTGGTGATCTTTCTTGTTGATGCAAGTAGGTCATAAATGATGCACAGGCTTCTTCCAGAGAGCAAGAGAATTTGGGCCTAGGGTTCCATCTTGCAGGACATGAGGTTTTCTCTTAGTGTCTACTTGTACATGTGCATTATCCAGACCTCTCTCAAACCGAAGCCAGCCTCAAACTCAGTTTATTATTTGATCAAAAGGGGAAGAAGAGAATCACTGGATAAACAGCATGCAAAATATTACTTTGTATGATATCTCTCACACTGTGGTGCCTAGGCAGACTGTTGCCCTCTTGCCAAGATAAGCACAGCTCACTTACCCAACTACATGGTATCCCATGTTCTCACCTGCCACATCTTGGTGTCTTAGTTTGTTACATGCCTTCAGTTCTTGCTGGCGCTTGAGAAGCAGTTCTTGCTAGTGCTTCCTCTCCCCCCATGCCAAGCCATTAACAGTACTGCCTCACACCACTGTAGGCCAAGCCTAACTAGGGCTGGCCTCACTGTGGTCTATCATGTGCCTTGCCTTCATTCAAGACCTACTTTCAGATATCTGCCATCTCCCTCATCAACGACATTTTTGGGCCTGATTTGCCCACACAGCCATCTCTGAGGCCTGGCTCACCTGCAAAGTTTATCTTTGTCATGCTACTTTCTCCACTAACCACCAGACATTCACCCATCTGTTAGGATGGCAGTAGGTGCTTTTATGGCAGCACAACAATGCACAGCAGAGACTTCTGCAGGTCCTCCTTTTAACTTCCATAACACCCCATTAGCTAGATCTCCAGTTAGCTGGAGGAAATGCCTGGAGGAAAGGAACTCCTAGGATTCACTTTTCATTTCCCTCATGAGCACAGCACTCTACTTTTCCTTGCAATCTGTCAATTTGCAAGGGAACATCCTGTCAAATCGGAGATTCCTGAATTTCTCCCCCATATCCGCTGAGCTGAACATGTTTTGTGGTAGGTCTCCCTCCAGAGATCCACCGGGGACTTAGAATATTTACCGATGATCCAGTATCCACCAGCAATTGGGCTAACATCCCTGGGTTCCCCACTGTAGCCCTCACAGTGAGTCTCCCCCATCTGTCACGCTGAAGTCTTGTGACTAGCTGGGGAGGGGCGAGGACAACCAGGCATCCCTATTGATCAGCAGACTCCCTCGAGAGCCTCCACTCAGGAGAAGAGGCAGGCGTCTGGCATTGACAGGGAACAGGCATGGGGGATGCACTTTGTACTGGGCCAGTGGGCTGAGGGGGTGCTCCCTGCATTAGCTCTGCTCTCTGCGTGGCTTGAGACAAAGCATTAACGAGGACACTAATGGGCTGGTGATCATATTTTCCCATATCTTCCCCTAAATTCACTAGCTCTTTCCAAATCATTCTCCTAAGGGTCTCCTTGGGTTGTTGTTGCCCAGGGTTGTGAGGCAAAGGGGGATTAGAATTGGGAGGGCGACTGGCAGAGTGAGGACCATTATTTGCAAAAGTGATAGCCTGAACAGGCTCTGATGTAATCTTTTTGCCTGCTTGTCTCTTTAAAACACCAGTCTCTCGCAGCAAATCTCCTGCCTGTTTGATTTTTGCCACTAGTTCATTCCAGGTTGTGTGCGCTAAATCCACAACCCCCATGGCCATTTTTGTCTGGGAATTTAACCCTGCATAGGGGCTTTTTACCAATTCAGGTCCCTGATAACCGAGAATGATACCTCTTCTGTCTGGGGCAATGAATCAGAGAGAGCTGCTAGCATTTTCTTTCGGATTAGGTGGGATTCTGGGGCTTCTCCTGGCTTCTGCTCTTCCATTACATACAGTTTCTTAAAGGAAGAAGCAGGCAGTAATATTTTAAGAGAGCTTATCATCTTTTCCCGGGGCTCAGGAGCAGTTCGCTCCCAAGATCCTATACTCACATCTAGAACATTTGCATCACGAGGAGAGTCAGCCAATTGAATTAAGTCCATGCCATCAGCAGAGGGGTACATTTGCCAAATGTGAGCCAGCCACACAATGGCAGTGTCACGGTTCAGTGGTATCTTTATTTTCTCAGGGGACTCAAAGTCACAATCCTCTCTCAACTTTACAATTGCTACCACCCCCTTATGAGCACTAAGTTGGGCATGCAATTTACTGATCTCCGCCTCACACTTCTGATGGCTTGCTGCTGTCTTTGCTGCCTTGTTTTCATCTGCCAGGAAATGAGTTGCTGCTCTCACTTCTTCTAACAAAACTTTTGTGTGTGTTAATTCTTTCTTATACAGCTCTAAAGTCCTGCTTGCATTGTCTCTGTCTTCCTGTATATCTCTAAGTAAAGTCGCCAGTTTAAGCTTTTCTGCTATAAAGTCACACCTGTTTATCTCACAATCTTTCAAACGCTGTTGTAACTGTTCTTTTTCAAGCTCCAGTTCCCGCTTCCCCTTTAACACTTCAATCATTTCCAAACATGCATAAAACAATGCTGAGGCAGCAGCTGCATCTTTTGCACTACGACGTGGCTTAAGAGTGGTGCAATACTGTTCAAAACTCAAACTTGCCTCAGTCAGGGGATTCTCACCCTTGATGCACCCTCTTTCCCAGGGGCATTTTCCCTTTTTCATTACCCATCTCTCTAACCTGCAGGGTTTCTCCTGCCTCAGACAAGCACCTAAGGGGGGTTTTCCAGACATCTCCATTTCCCTTATCACACTAATGATCACTATCAAAAAGCCTCTTTTACACAGTCACTTAGATTTCACACTGACACAGTATTACTCTACAATCTTAGTTATAAAGAGTACAATCTTAACTCTTTAGCATGTTTCTAAAGTTATTCCAGTGCAGTTCTTAACTTAAAAGTTACAGGAGTTTACCAAATATTTTATAAAAGAGGGATCTTGCTGAAGGAGCTTTGTCTGATAAGAAAAAAAAGAGAAAAAAAGAAAAAGGAAGAGAAAGGTCTCAGGTCTGTGCCTCAGTTTCCCACTCTGCAGCAACTACTCAACAATTACCATGTGATTAGGGTCACGTGCTGCCAGCCTTCTCCACCAATTTGTTACCAGCTTCGTCCATCACTTTGGGGTGAGCTCATTTATTAAGGATGCGTTTCTAGGCTCTTTGTAATTCTATCAATGTGCTGCCTGTGTTACTTTTGTTTCTATATGGATCTGCATCTCTCCCTTCTGCAAGTCTTCACCTCCAGTAGAGCTATCTTGCAGGACTCAGTTTCACTGGGGCTGGGTTCCTCCAGTCACCAAATCAGTCATACACACAAACACACACAGATTAATGTGACACGCCTGACCCAGCCGGGTTGATCAACATGAACAGACTGACACGCTTATATGCCAGGAATCAGTTCATGAAGGTACCAATAAAAATGCAGTCAGACACAAGCACACAGATAAACAGAATACCACTGAATCCAGTTGGGTGTTTAGCTGACCCTCGTGGCCCTCATGGGCCAGCATTCAGTTCATAAGGGCACGTCTGAGCCAAACTGGGTCAATAAGCCTGTACAAGCTGATCCTTATGTGTTTCAAACTCAGCATGTCCCAATCTTTTGCCCTATCTGTCCTAGCATTGGTAGCCTCTTGATGAGCAGACTCCACAGTATTTCTGGACTTCACAGGGATCTTTAGCTTAGGTAAAAGAAGTGTTGCTGCAGAGCAAGTGGGGAAGGAAAGTAGAGAAAGAAACATGCACCCAGTTACTACCAGTTTGACTATAAAAGTTATTTATTGCTGAGTATATGAAATGTATAATGGTACTAGTAATAATAGACATGCAAAAGAAAACAATCAAAATAATTACAATACTACCCTAGTTTCACTAAGTATTTGGGGAAACTTAGCTCAAGCTTAACTACTACAATTCAGGTTCAGAAATCTATGCCTAGAGAGAAGAGAAAGAGAGCGAGAGAGCAAGAGCTGGGGAGGACTTCCACCAGTCATCCCGGGAAAAGTATGACATCATTTGTGGTCAGGGCTCCAATGGGCTGGATGCTGTGATGAACCCTTTACCATTGTTCAAATGTTGCCCATACCCCCTCTGACTTGGTCTCTTGCCTCAGTATTTCCTAACCCAGCAACCGAGTTTTCATTCATAGATTCATAGATTCATAGATGTTAGGGTCGGAAGGGACCTCAATAGATCATCAAGTCCGACCCCCTGCATAAGCAGGAAAGAGTGCTGGGTCTAAATGACCCCAGCTAGATACTCGTCTAACCTCCTCTTGAAGACCCCCAGGGTAGGGGAGAGCACCACCTCCCTTGGGAGCCCGTTCCAGACCTTGGCCACTCGAACTGTGAAGAAGTTCTTCCTAATGTCCAATCTAAATCTGCTCTCTGCCAGCTTGTGGCCATTGTTTCTTGTAACCCCTGGGGGCGCCTTGGTGAATAAATCCTCACCAATTCCCTTCTGTGCCCCCGTGATGAACTTATAGGCAGCCACAAGGTCGCCCCTCAACCTTCTCTTGCGGAGGCTGAAAAGGTCCAGTTTCTCTAGTCTCTCCTCGTAGGGCTTGGTCTGCAAGCCCTTGACCATACGAGTTGCCCTTCTCTGGACCCTCTCCAGGTTATCCGCATCCTTCTTGAAGTGTGGCGCCCAGAATTGCACGCAGTACTCCAACTGCGGTCTGACCAACGCCCTATAGAGGGGAAGTATCACCTCCCTGGACCTATTTGTCATGCATCTGCTGATGCACGATAAAGTGCCATTGGCTTTTCTGATGGCTTCGTCACACTGCCAGCTCATGTTCAACTTGGAGTCCACTAGGACTCCAAGATCCCTTTCCACCTCCGTGCCACCCAGCAGGTCATTCCCCAGGCTGTAGGTGTGCTGGACATTTTTCCTCCCTAGGTGCAGCACTTTGCATTTCTCCTTGTTGAACTGCATCCTGTTGTTTTCTGCCCACTTGTCCAGCCTATCCAGGTCTGCCTGCAGCTGTTCCCTGCCCTCCGGCGTGTCCACTTCTCCCCATAGCTTTGTGTCATCTGCAAACTTGGACAGAGTACATTTCACTCCGACGTCCAAGTCGCTGATGAAGACATTAAAGAGTATCGGTCCAAGGACCGAACCCTGCGGGACCCCACTGCCCACACCCTTCCAGGTCGAGACCGACCCATCTACCACGACTCTTTGGGTGCGACCCTCTAGCCAATTCGCCACCCACCGGACTGTGCAGTCATCCACATCACAGCCTCTTAATTTGTTCACCAGTATGGGGTGGGATACCGTATCGAAGGCTTTCCTGAAGTCCAGGTATACGACATCCACCCCTCCTCCTGTGTCCAGGCGTTTCGTAACCTGGTCATAGAAAGAGACTAGGTTGGTCAGGCACGATCTGCCCGCCACAAACCCATGCTGGTTTCCCCTCAGCATAATTTGTCCTGCCGGGCTCTCACAAATGTGAGCCTTTATAATTTTTTCAAATACTTTACCAAGGATGGAGGTGAGACTGACCGGCCTATAGTTGCCCGGGTCCTCCTTCCTCCCCTTTTTGAAAATGGGGACCACGTTAGCCCTTTTCCAGTCCTCCGGGACTTGGCCTGTGTGCCACGAGCATTCGAATATTCCCGCCAGTGGCTCTGCAATGACGTCAGCCAGTGCCTTCAGCACCCTGGGATGGAGCCCATCCGGGCCTGCCGACTTAAAGGCATCCAGTTCTTCCAAGTGACTCTGCACCACCTCAGGATCTACGCATGGAAGTCTGGCGCCTTGCTGCTGCCTCTCTACAACCCCAGTGAGAGACTTGTCGTGCCCCTCGCTTAGGAACACTGAGGCAAAGAACTCGTTGAGGAGTTCAGCCTTGTCCCCCCTGTCCGTCACCAATTGTTTCTGCCCATTTAGCAGGGGTCCTATTCCTCCCTGGGCCTTCCTTTTACTCCCTATGTATCTAAAAAACAATTTCTTGTTGTCCTTTACTTGGGTTGCCATCCTCAGCTCCATGGTAGCTTTGGCCCGCCTAACTGCCTCCCTACAAGCACGAGCAGAGGAGGTATATTCATCTTTAGTCAATCAAGTTTAAATAGGCCTCCCAATAGTGGGACCGGGGAATTTATGGCCTGAGATGCCTATTAAACTTTACTTCTGCTTAATTCTGGTTGGGGGAGGGGGGGGGGAGGAAAGGTCCTTTGTAAATCCAGACTAGAATTGATCTGATAAATACTGAGCTGGGTCTGTGTGAACATGGGTTGATTAGCATTTGGAGCACAGATTCACCATCATGCAGCACTCCCCTGCTTCTCTGATCCCAGAATTCACTGCAGTCTTTGCATCTCTGATGTAAATGAATTGTCATCTGGTTCCATCTCGGATGCAAATGAGACCTAGCTTTACTCTTGTCACCCTTATCTGGAGGGCTTTAGGTGTGTCTCCCACTGCATCTTCATTGTCTTTCATAATCAGTTCTTGTTCAGGTAGAGGTGGGGGGGTGGGGATTCTTTGTGAGTCAGATAGGCTGTGTCCTGTGTCAGGGTTCCCCAAGAACATGGAGCTGAGAGGTAACACATCCCCAGATGGTATCCTATTCAACTGCCAAACATTTGGCAAGACCTCTTATATACCACTAGAAGGATGTTGGGCTCCCACCTGTGGCTACATATTTAAAGGTATATGACCCCTTTCTAAGTAATAGGGATGGGCTTCCCCAAATACACTACTCTATCAGGAGCAAGATCCCAAGGTCTGCATACCTGTAAGGGCAGCAATCATTTCAGTGAGCCAAACACTCACTGTTTTGTTTCCCTTGTTTTTGGCTCTATGTCTCTCCCTATTTTGGTTGCCCAGTGGTCCAACTTCAAGAGGAGGGCTGAAGATTGGGCTATATAATATGTAGGTGGTGGTCTGGTGGACAGAGAACTTTGCTGGGTAATTGGAGGTGTAAGTTCAATCCCCTTTCAACTTGGGGGGGAGGGGTGCTAAAGAAAGCTGTCATAACTACTAGGCTGTTGGACTGAAACAGTGGTGGTCAACCTTGTTGTCAGGAGTACCAAAAATTATGTCCCACTACCTTCTCAACAGCTACTTGGATCCTCTCCCCCAGACACCAACCTGATGGAGTTTGCACCCTGTGATGCCAGGATGGAGACAGGGATGCTCAAGTCTCCAGCTGTGGGGACTGGACAGGGGACAGGATGTGTTACCACCAAGAGACAGGTTAACTCTTTCCTAGTCCCATATTCACTGCAGTCATATATGGCATGTGAGGACCCAAAGCCCTGAATTCAGTGGTGGCTGCAGGGACAGGGAAAGGTTAACTTGGCTCTTGGCTGTGACACTTGACACCTTACATCAGCATCCTGGCCTAGCTCTGCACCACGCAGCCAGAGGCTCTAAACCCCATACCAGCACTTCCCTCTACTGATCACTGGGGCTTGTGTCAGCAACTGTCCATGCCACTAGTGCTTCAGGTTGTCCCCCCAGGACTAAAATGGGTTATGGGTTTTGCTGCACTAAATGTTCAGGACTTACTCATCCAAAAGAAAGTGTTCAGCTTCCAGACTCCTCTCCAAAGAGCAAAGGAAAAAAAAAATAGGCAGTATTCACAAATGCAGCAGTTGCCTTTACTTCAGCAGTCCAGCTGTTAGGATGCATGCCCAGGACATGAGAGTGCCAGGTTCACTAACCTCTTCTGCCTGAAGGGGATCTGAACATGTCATGTCATGACCTAGGCTCTAAGGTTCTCTGTTTACTCAGGCAAGTCGCATGGCTCTGGTCTGTTTCAATTGCCTTCTGTACAATGGGAATAATAGCACTTCATTACTGAGCAGGGATGCTAAGAACCAAGCAAGAAATACCAGTAGTTAAATGGACAAATTGTGACTCCACCTGTCTTCTAGGTTCCCTGTAAATCTGTACATAAGTGGGTAGATAAGTGGTTGACCACTGAAGAGTAGAAGAGGGAAGCATCAATATCAGGCTTCCCCTTTGGGGGACCCCTTCCTACACTTTCTTACACAATACTGAAAAGGGAACTCCAATATCTGCATGGAAAAAACCCATACCAAGGTGTCACCTGGAAATGTACTTTTATTAAAGACTCAAGAGAACAGTTTAAGTGTGTTTTACCCTGGAGTTAAGAACTTGGAGCTACTGGAGTGATGTAATGGTCCCAATCTCCATTCCAATTATAATATTTTTTCTGGCAGTTACTGATCCTTGGGGTTCAGTAAAGAACTACATAAGGTGACTGTAGCAGTAGATTAGAAGAGAGTCACAGCTAGAGTGCCTCAGGTACTCATTTTAGTTCCTTTAGCCTGGGTTTTTATAATTTAGCATATTGTATGCAGGAAAATCATTGTGTTTTTTTAGGAACACATGCTCATGACTGCTTATTCTATTTTTCACTTTTTTTCTTTATCATAGGAATATATGCCTTTAACATTTTAAACTACACTGCTCCCTTAGAATTATATTACTGCTCCATATGAAGAGAGTACAAGCTTAAAGGGCATGCACTTTCTTTAGGCTGATTTCCACACTGCTTTTTCAACAGGATAGGTAAAGTGACAAAAAGGGATTTTCAGAGGCTATTTATTGATTTACTTCTTACAACAACTATATATATATATATATATATATATATACACACACATACAACTATAGACTGCTTGTGATTCAAAGAAGAATAATTTCTTTATAAGATAGTATTATTACTATTATTGTACCATCATCATCAACTCTGTAATAAAATAAAACTCTGAAATGTAACACAGTGACTTCATCTCAAAGAAAAATCAAAAAGTATTTCTTCAGAAAAGAGAAAACTTCTTTCTGTTCTAGCTTTTACGTAGGACAAGATGAAGGTAAGCAAAAATTGATCCCTTGTATTTCCAAATTTTAAGAGCTCAGACTTTAAAAATTCAGGTATTTTTTCATGCATAAGATGACTGCTATTATATAGAGTTCCATAGAACAAACTCAAAGAAAAGCAAGTTTTTCCTCCCAAACTAATTTTAGCTAATAGTTCTGAGAATTAAGACAATCGTAAGACAGATATTGTCACAGATAACTCTACTATGTTGTGAAGCTTCATAAGAATGCATTTTTCAAATAAATATGCTACCATATATTTATAGCTATCTATCTATCTAGATAGATATAGATATAGATATGTATAGCTATAGATATGTAGATATATACCTATAGATATAGAAACCCAGCACTCTTTCCTGCCTATGCAGGGGGTCAGACTCGATGATCTATTGAGGTCCCTTCCGACCCTAACATCTATGAATCTATATATGTATATATATGTGCATCTATATATGCATACTTTATATCAGTAACATTTTCATTGATCATAATAGCAACTAAGCCTGTAGAAGGATTTTTTAGCACTATAAACATTTATCAAATATACTGAGAATACCACTGATAAGATCCCATATTGTAAGGATCCTGGTTCTTGGTTGAAATCCTCCCTTCTCTCTGGTTGCTGAAGCAAGCTCTGAATGTCCTTTTTACTGTAAAGCAACTAAATAAATGGAGGAGCAGTGCTCAGGCTTTCGTTCAAGGCAATGTCCTCCCAGGGTAAGAGCGCTGAGAAAAAAAGTGTTTCCCAATGTAAAGCTCAGGAACTGGGGCAAGAAAAGAACACAGCACTTTTGAGCTATGAGATGGAGTGAGAGCCAGGAATGAAAGAAAGGGGGAGAGACTTCCAGGGATAAGGAAGCTGTGCCTGACCTGAGGTTTTTGCAGCTCTGGTTGCCATGTGCCAGTGTGACCTCTTCTACTGAAGGAAATAGGTCTTGAGCATACATGAATGCCAATAAAGAAATCACATGAAGGAAGCTTCATACTGGTTTTTGTTCTGGAGAAGTTAACAGGCAAGGCCAAAAACCTTGCTTCTGTAGTGCAAGGGAGACTAGATAAGTTAACAAATGGAAGAATAAATCATAATAATTGGAATCAAAAGGGAGAATGAATCCAAGGGGATGATAATGAAGATGATGATAGCAGGTCCTGCATAAGTGCAGAGATTTGTTTCAGGTGACCTGCAAAGTCCCATCCACCTCCATGATTCTGTGCAATTAAAACTTAACACAAAAATGAAAATATATTTGGTAAAATCATGGCCCTTGATGCTGATTTTCAGAAATGCTGAAGTCCTGAATCTCATAGGGAACTGCCACAGTAGACTTACTGGGTGTTAATCACCCTTGAAATCTAAGATGACAGTGTTTCAAGCTGACATCAAACACTATGAGGCATCTCCTTCAAAGTTTAAACAGCAATAAATAAAACATCCTAAGGAGTCTGGGACAGTTGTGTTAAAACAAAAAAAGGGCCAAATCCTATTCTGCCTCTGAGGTAGCTAAGTGGACATAGGCACCTAAGTGGACATAGGATCCTTTTCTGGGTGATTGAGTCTGAAAAACAGGTAATGCAAAAGTTGGATGGTCCTGCTCCAGCTCTTGTCTTTTTGAAACTCAGCCTAACTCTTAAGGGCAAGATGATGGCTCTTTACATCAGTAGGTGAACTAAAGTTTCTTCAGGGGCTTCAGCACGGTGGAACAGGATCACCCTTATGCCAACCTGAGTCCACTTAGGCACCTAAAAGATGGGAGAGGATTTGGCCCAAAGTCTGCTGCTTGTTTCAGTGGAGACTGGTTTCTCCTACACATGAGCTCCGTTGCTGTTATTCACCATAACATGTGTTTATTCCATATGTGCCTGTCTGTTTGTTTCAAACTGGTACCCATCAGGTCAAAGTGATGAGGAAATGAAGGGAAAAAATGCAACCTTGCTGACAGAATTTGTACTTCTGGGGTTCCTGAACCAGACCAAGATAGACACCCTCCTGCTGGCAATGATTCTACTTGCTTCTGTGACTGCCTTGTTGGGGAATGCTCTCCTCATGTTTCTAATCCAGGTGGATTCCCGCCTTCACATCCCCATGTACTTTTTCCTCAGTCAGTTGGCCTTCTTGGACATCTGTCAGACCCTCATCATTGTCCCTAAAATGTCAGCGGACTTCCTGATCCCAGGCAACCCCATTTCTCTGGCTGGTTGTGGGACACAAATCCTTCTCACCCTGACCATTGGAGCATCTGAATCCCTCCTCCTGGCAGTCATGTCTTACGACAGGTATGTAGCAATTTGCCATCCCTTGCAATACCCCATCCTCATGAGCAAGAGAGTCTGCCTGAGCCTGGCAGCTGGGGTGTGGTGTGGTGGGACACTAGATGCCTTCATAAACATGGTGTATGTGATACAGCTGCCCTATTGTCACTCCAAAGAGATTAACCATTTCTTCTGTGAGATCCCAGCTCTGCTGAAGTTATCCTGCTCCGACACCTCCACTTATGAGACTGCAGTGTTCATAAGTGGTGTTATCTTGCTCCTCATTCCTTCCTCCATCATACTGGCTTCTTATGCCCGCATCCTCTCTGCAGTCCTGAGGATGAGCTCAGCTAAGGGAAGGCACAAGGCTCTGGCCACTTGCTCCTCACATCTGACTGTAGTGGGGCTGTTCTATGGGGGAACAATGTTCATGTACATGAGACCCAATGCCTACCACTCGCCGGACCAAGACAAGATCATACCTGTGTTTTATACCATTGTCACTCCAGTACTGAATCCCCTCATATACAGCCTGAGAAACAGGGATGTCTTAGGAGCCCTAAGAAAGCTGTTTGGGAAGTATAATTCCTCATAACATTTTGTCACAGACTTATTTGAATTGTAATGGTCATAGCAGAGGAAACATTGGTTTTAACTGGGTTTAGATTTATTGTACTCATCAATGGGTGAAATTCAATCCTATGCAAATGGCTCCTAAATCCAATACACATTTTTTATTTTAAAATGGGAAAAATGCAATCTTTTTTTTCCTTGAGCAATATTTAATGCTTTATCCTCTAATGGATTGGAATATTTAATTCCAATAATATTTCATTCCAATATTTAATATTTAATTCCAATATTTAATTCCAATAATATATAATTCCTCTATTGACAGTATTCCTGATTTTTCTTTCCCTGTTGCACATGATTGCCAATAATGAGGGTATTACAGGCCAAAATCCTGTTCACTTGTTATCTGTCTTACCCCACTGTCCTTATACCTAGTGACATGTTATCTACCATCACTGAGAAAAGTCTATCCCCATCCTCTTTGTAACCACCCTCCAGGCAGTTGAGGCAGCTATTAAATCTCAACTCAGTCTTCTCTTCTGCAGACTAAATAAGCTCAATTCCCTCAGCCTCTCCTCCTAAATCACATGCCCCAGCCCCCTAACCATTTTCATTGCTCTTTGCTGGACTCTCTCCAATTTGTCTACATCCTTTCTGTAGTGGAAGGCACAAAACATGACAGTACTCCAGATGTGGCCTCAGCAGTGCTGACTACATGCAGTCTTTGGACTTATGACACAACTGGTTCCTGAAAACCATGTCTTAGGTTGAAACATTGCAACTCAGAACCGATTTTCCCATAGGAAACAATGTTATAAATGGGGGATTTGTTTCTAAACCAAGGCCCAATACCGTATTTTCACCAAAAATAACCCAGAATTTTGTACTCAGCCAATTATAGATGAGTAATAAAGCTACAATAATGTATTTATATTGTAAATAACAATCATATTGATTTGGAAGGACTTCCTTGAGTTGACTTTGCTGGACTTTTTGAAGGGCTCTTGGTTGGACTTTTTGAAGGGTTCCTGGCTGCAGGTTTATCTGGAGTCTTGGCTGCTTTGTTAAAGAAAGTGTCCCAGGAAGTTTGGACAGATGTTCTCCAGGGAGATGGGCAACACAGCAAACTTGTTCACTGGTGTGGCATCACCTCAGATCAAGCTAAAGTCGAAACTGACATCAGAAAGGTGAAACGGTGTCAATTTATAAACTTTCTAAGTGCTGTTCATTGTAACTCGAAACATTGTAAATTGAGGACTGCCTGTAGAGAGGAATAATTGCTTTGCTCTATCTGCTGGAAACACTCCTACTAATGCAGCCCAATATGCTGTTAGCCTCTTTCCAATAAGGGCACACTGTTGGCTCATATCCATCTTATGGACCACTGTAACCCCCAGGTCCTTTTTTGCAGAGCTACTGCTTAGCCAGGCAGTCCCAAGCCTGTAATGGTGCAAATCCTTTAGACTTTAATCCTAGTCTGTTTGTCTACCAAAAATACAAAAGTCAATCACATAAGTCCCTGTGCCCCATGCTACAGTTTCATAAATTAGTTGCTTGTTCTCTGTGCTGCTTCCCAAATATTAATACATGAGCAGCTTCCACGAGTTACTTGGCATTCTAATTTCACCTAAATCACAGCGTTCCTATTAGGAACCGTTCTTAAACAAGACCTTTAGGAGCAGGAGCAGGATCCACATTTTCCAGAATTATGTCAAAAGGGTATGTGGGCATCAGTAAGAGAAACCATGTTAGGTATCTTCAATGGGATCAGGATTTCATCAAAAATCTCAGGCCTATGGAAACTTCTTTGCTGTTGACCTCATTGAAATAGCCCCAACTAGTCCTTTTGAACCCATTCAGTACCACATGCAGATGAGCTTCCCACCTGTCTGTACTGGTACCTTCTCTCACTCCTGCCTTTAATACGCTTCCCTTTAGTCATCCTTTCTTCTTTTCTTGTCTTTAAAGATGTAGGTCCACTTTCAGATGTATGACGCTTGAGTGCATATTAGTGTGGGATAAAGCACTGCTTTTAATGACTTTATTCAAGAAAACATGCTGCTCTTTTGTGTAAAAAACTCTGAACTGAAGTGTTTGGGTATCAACTCCCACCATACTTTCCAAAGGTCAGTTTATGTAGGTTGCTGGGATCAACACTGACTTAATTCTTTCCCCTTTTCTCTTTTCAAAATTGGCTGCAAGTGTGGCATTTGTTTTGCACAACTGTTGGAAGAGTGGCTGTTCCCTATGCATTAAACTCATCATGGGCCAGTCAGAAATAAGAATAACCATTTCTCCAGAAATGCCTTAATTTTTAGAAGCTCTGCCTCAGGAGGCAAAATAAAAACACTAAAAATTGGAAATGTCCCATTTTGATAAAGAAGAACTGACACACATTTTCTTTTGGTAGTTCTGGAGTGATGTTGCAATGACAATGGTCCAGGAACAATGCAAAGACAAGGATTCTTGTGGGTCTTATCTGTTATTGGACCAACTGCAGGGTTCAGATAAAGTTAGAAAAGCTTTTGAATGCAAGGTTTGTCTCAGACCTGATGGAGAATGCTTTGCATTTGACAGCTTGTCTATCTTCATCCCAAACATACAGTTGGTCCAATAACAGATAGCTCCCACACAAAAATCCTTGCCTCTCACATATTGTCTTTCATCCTTTGTAAAATGTCTTGTCCTAGACCCCACCTCTAGACAAAGGATGCAAAGCAATCTCCCTGAACAGAAGCTGCAGATTTTGCACACATCTTCATATAGAGTTATCATGGAGCCTCATCTGGTCCTAAATACAATGACTTGGGACCAGAATCCCCAGAGCTTGGGAAAAAATCACCTAATTTTCTTTGTTTAGATTCTGAAAATTATCTCTGCTTGAATAATGTAATTTTCCCAGTTTTGACTCAGCTTATAAGAGACTTGCCTTCCTGCTGACAATGACTTGTGCTTTCAATTCAGTAAGCCCTTCACATGGAACAATGGGCCCCATGGGACTGGGAGCAGGGGGGCAGCAAAGGCGCCAGTCGCAGGGCTCAAGTGCCTATATACTAATGCTAGGAGCATGGGGAACAAGCAGGATGAACTAGCGCTCCTGCTTGCACTAAACACCTATGACTTAGTGGGGCTAACAGAGACCTGGTGGGATTCATCCCATGACTGGGCGGTACATATTGAGGGCTATAGATTGTACAGAAAGGACAGGTCGGGGAAGAAAGGGGGGGGGGGGTTGCACTTTATGTCAGTGAGCAATATACATCAACCCTCATCAAGACAGAATCCGAGGCTGAGGAAGTAGAAGGATTGTGGGTTAGGCTACATGGGGGGCAAGGAGAAAGGGATTTGGTGGTAGGGGTCTGTTACAGACCCCCACACCAAGGGGAAGAAATAGATGCGGGGCTCCTGAGGCAACTCTCGGAGACCATAAAAGCTAAAGAGGCGGTAGTCATGGGGGACCTAAACTACCCGGACATCTGCTGGGAGACGCAGACAGCAAGGTCCCATCGCTCACGCAGGTTTCTAACTTGTGTACAGGACCTCCACCTGACACAGGAGGTGTATGGTCCCACTAGGGGGAATGCCATACTGGATTTGGTATTGGCAACGGGAGATGACATGATAGGGGACCTCCAAATCGGTAGCTATCTGGGAGACAGTGATCACCTTATGATAGAATTCAACATAAGACGGCGAGTGGGTAAGGTAACTAGTAGGGTGAAAGTGCTAGACTTTAGGAAAGCTGATCTCACTGCACTCAGGCGATTAGTCAAGGAAGCACTGCAGAGTAGGAGTTTTGATGGGATGGGTGCCCAAGAAGGGTGGCTGTGCCTAAAGGAAACGATCCTTTGGGCACAAAGCAAGACGATCCCCGAGCGAGGCAAAAGAGGGAAAGGGGCCAGGAGGCTTCCATGGCTGACCAGAGAAATCCAGGGCAGCCTAAGGGCCAAAAGGGGAGCACATAAAAAGTGGAAACAGGGTGAGATCACTAAAGATGAATATACCTCCTCTGCTCGTGCTTGTAGGGAGGCAGTTAGGCGGGCCAAAGCTACCATGGAGCTGAGGATGGCAACCCAAGTAAAGGACAACAAGAAATTGTTTTTTAGATACATAGGGAGTAAAAGGAAGGCCCAGGGAGGAATAGGACCCCTGCTAAATGGGCAGAAGCAATTGGTGACAGATAGAGGGGACAAGGCTGAACTCCTCAACGAGTTCTTTGCCTCAGTGTTCCTAAGCGAGGGGCACGACAAGTCTCTCACTGGGGTTGTAGAGAGGCAGCAGCAAGGCGCCAGACTTCCATGCGTAGATCCTGAGGTGGTGCAGAGTCACTTGGAAGAACTGGATGCCTTTAAGTCGGCAGGCCCGGATGGGCTCCATCCCAGGGTGCTGAAGGCACTGGCTGACGTCATTGCAGAGCCACTGGCGGGAATATTCGAATGCTCGTGGCGCACAGGCCAAGTCCCGGAGGACTGGAAAAGGGCTAACGTGGTCCCCATTTTCAAAAAGGGGAGGAAGGAGGACCCGGGCAACTATAGGCCGGTCAGTCTCACCTCCATCCTTGGTAAAGTATTTGAAAAAATTATCAAGGCTCACATTTGTGAGAGCCCAGCAGGGCAAATTATGCTGAGGGGAAACCAGCATGGGTTTGTGGCGGGCAGATCGTGCCTGACCAACCTAGTCTCTTTCTATGACCAGGTTACGAAACGCCTGGACACAGGAGGAGGGGTGGATGTCGTATACCTGGACTTCAGGAAGGCCTTCGATACGGTATCCCACCCCATACTGGTGAACAAATTAAGAGGCTGTGATGTGGATGACTGCACAGTCCGGTGGGTGGCGAATTGGCTAGAGGGTCGCACCCAAAGAGTCGTGGTAGATGGGTCGGTCTCGACCTGGAAGGGTGTGGGCAGTGGGGTCCCGCAGGGTTCGGTCCTTGGACCGATACTCTTTAATGTCTTCATCAGCGACTTGGACGTCGGAGTGAAATGTACTCTGTCCAAGTTTGCAGATGACACAAAGCTATGGGGAGAAGTGGACACGCCGGAGGGCAGGGAACAGCTGCAGGCAGACCTGGATAGGCTGGACAAGTGGGCAGAAAACAACAGGATGCAGTTCAACAAGGAGAAATGCAAAGTGCTGCACCTAGGGAGGAAAAATGTCCAGCACACCTACAGCCTGGGGAATGACCTGCTGGGTGGCACGGAGGTGGAAAGGGATCTTGGAGTCCTAGTGGACTCCAAGTTGAACATGAGCCGGCAGTGTGACGAAGCCATCAGAAAAGCCAATGGCACTTTATCGTGCATCAGCAGATGCATGACAAATAGGTCCAGGGAGGTGATACTTCCCCTCTATAGGGCGTTGGTCAGACCGCAGTTGGAGTACTGTGTGCAATTCTGGGCGCCACACTTCAAGAAGGATGCGGATAACCTGGAGAGGGTCCAGGAAGGGCAACTCGTATGGTCAAGGGCTTGCAGACCAAGCCCTACGAGGAGAGACTAGAGAAACTGGACCTTTTCAGCCTCCGCAAGAGAAGGTTGAGGGGCGACCTTGTGGCTGCCTATAAGTTCATCACGGGGGCACAGAAGGGAATTGGTGAGGATTTATTCACCAAGGCGCCCCCGGGGGTTACAAGAAACAATGGCCACAAGCTGGCAGAGAGCAGATTTAGATTGGACATTAGGAAGAACTTCTTCACAGTTCGAGTGGCCAAGGTCTGGAACGGGCTCCCAAGGGAGGTGGTGCTCTCCCCTACCCTGGGGGTCTTCAAGAGGAGGTTAGACGAGTATCTAGCTGGGGTCATTTAGACCCAGCACTCTTTCCTGCTTATGCAGGGGGTCGGACTTGATGATCTATTGAGGTCCCTTCCGACCCTAACATCTATGAATCTATGAATCTATGGGTAACTGTAGAAGACAGTTGGAGATTCAGTTTTGTTACATCCAGATGAATTACCTAGTCATAGAAGGAAATGAGGTTGGCCTGGCATGACTGTCCCATAGTGAAACCATGTTGGCTATTCTTCAGAATACTGCCTTTTGTTAGCCAATGAGTAATGGATTTTTTCATCATTTTCTCCAGGATTTTACCAGGGACTTAGGTCAAACTGATTGGTCTGTGATTTCCCAGGTCCTCCTTCCTCCCTTTCTTAAAGATAAGCACCACATTGGCCTTCTTCCAGTGGTGTGGGACTTCTCCCGGGTGCCAAGAGTCTTCAAATAACTTTGCATTAAGTTGCACAATGATGTCAGCCAGTTCTTTTAGCACTCGGGTGTAGTTCATCTGATCCTGCTGACTTGATATTTAGCCTTTGTAGGTGCTCCCCCACAAGATCTTCACCAACTATGGGAGGGTGATCTGCCCTCACCATAATCATCCTATATCCTATCAAGCAGGCTAACACCGCTGTACTGGTGGAATACTGATGTGAAGTATGGATTCAGGAGTTCGGTGTTGTCCTGAGTATCAGTTAGCAGCTGTCCCATTTCATTCATTAGGAGCCTTATGCTTCCCTTATTTTTTCTCCAACTTCTTACATATCTAAACAAGGACTTTTTGTTGTATTTGATTCCAGTTGCCAATTTGTATTCAGTTTGTGCCTTTGTTTTCCTAATCCGCTTCCTAGAGGTGCAGGTTATTGCTAAGTACTCCTCTTTGGTGGTTATTTCTGACTTGCACCCTTTGTAGGCTTCTCTTTTTAATTATAGGAGGTCTATGACTTACATTTTGGGTAAGGGGATCACCTAGCTCTTTTGCTGCCTTTCTTATGAAAGGAAATGGACTTCATTTGTGCTCCTAAGATTGCTTCCTTGAGGAACCCACACTTTCCTTGCACTTCCATCCTCATTGGACTGTAGTCCAGCAGGGCCTCACTAACCAATCTCCTAAGCTTGTGGAAGTCAGCTTTTCTAAAATTAAGGATTTCTACCCTACTGTCTGATTTCTCTGACTTATGGTAGATGGAGAAAGTGATCATCTTATGGTCACTGTCACCCAGTTTCCCTTTGATCCTCAGGTTGCTCAATCGATCGTCCCCTTTGGCCAGAACCAATTCAAGGAGCCTTGCCCCTGCCAGCCTGTAGACTTCTTGAGTTAGATAGAGCTCCTCAATGCAAGTGAGGAAGCTTTGTGACCAATCCAATCTTGCTGAGTGCTCATCCCATGAGATGTCTGGATAGCTGAAGTCAACCCTGATGACTATGCCCCGAGAGCATACAGCCTCTGTCAGTTCTCTACAGATTCCTAGTGGAGTGCTTCCTTTGGGTTTGGGGTTATGTAGTAAACTCCTACAGTCCAATCCCCTTCCCATTGCTCTCCCTGTCTCTTGACCAAGAGGGTCTAAAGTCACCCTTCTTTATTTCCAATCTTCACTTCTAGGGAGGTGTAATGTTATTTCACAAAGAGAGCAACTCCTCTGCCCTTCTTCCCAACACAATCCCTCCTATACAGGATGTCATTCCCTATACCTGTGGTTCACTTGGAGGAGAAGAAGGTGATTAGGAGCAGTCAGCACTGATTCACCAACAGCAAGTCATGCATGACCACCCTGATCGCCCTCTATGACATGGTGATTAGCTCTGTGGGTGTGGGGAGATCAGTGGATATGGTATACCTTGATTTGAGGAAGGCTTTTGATACAGCCTTCCACAACATTCTTGCAGGCAAGTTAAGGAAGTATGGGCTGGATAAATGCACTGTAAGGTGGACTGAAAAATGGCTGATTCATTTGGCTGAGAGAGTAGTAATCAATGGCTCAATGTCTACTTGGCAGCTGGTATCAATCTGAGTGCCCCAGGGGGTTGGTCCTTGGGCTGGTTTTGTTCAGTGTCTTCATCAGTGACGAGGAAGATGGCACAGAGTGCACCCTCAGCAAGTTTTCAGATGACACCAAGCTGGGGCGGTAGCAGATATGCTGCAGGGTAGCCCTAGGATTCAGACTGACCCAGACATATTGGAGGATTGGGCTAAAATAAATCTCATGAGGCCCAATAAGGACAAGTGAAAAGTCCTGCACTTAGGACAGAACAATCCCATGCACTGGCACAGGCTGGGGTCTGACTGGCTGGGCAGCAGCTGTGCAGAAAATGCTCTGGGGTTACAATGGACAATAAGCTGAATATGAACCAACAGTGTGCCCTTGTTGCAAAGAAGGCTAATGACACACTGGGATGCATCGGTCGGAGTGTTGCCAGCAGGTCATTGGAAGTGTTTGATTATTCCCCTGGTGAGGCCACATCTGGAGTACTTGGTTCAGTTTTGCACTCCCAGCCCCGCCCCCTCGCCCAAAGATGTGGACAAATTGGACAGGGTCCAGCGGAGGGAAACAAAAATGGTGAGGGGCCAGAGGGACATGACTTATGAGGAAAGACTGAGAGAACTGGGCTTATTTAGTCTAGAGAAAAAAAGACTGAGTGAGGATTTAATAGAGGCCTTCAACTACCTGAAGGGGAGTTCAAAAGATGATGCAGCTAGACTGTTCTCAGTGGTGGCAGATGACAGAACAAAAAGCAATCGTCTCAAGATACAGCAAGGGAATTTTACGTTAGTTATTAGGAAAAAAAATCTCACTACAAGTTTAGTAAAACACTGTTACCCAGGTTACCCAGAGAGGTGGTGGAATGTCTATCCTATGATTTTTCCAGAGTGTATTCATCAATAGCGTGAGGACTGTGCACAAGGGGATCCCTTCCTGGACACTGCTCCTTCCCACTGATGCCTATGACAGTATCTGAAATTTGGAAGGGGAATAATTTGATAATGTAATTGTGTTATTTCTGCAGATACCGATGGGCAGACAGGAAGAAAAGCCACTGAGCTGAGTGTAAAACCTGAAAAAAATTGGCGAATTATATGCTATTTCCAATAAGACAGTGTCTCCTTATCTTGTACCTACAGAGTAGATCACTGCATAGTCACATGAATAATCATGATTTTTTAAAGCGTTGTTCCAATTAAAATCAGATTTGGAGTCTTCAGGGATATGTTCTGGACTGAAGGCCAAATTCTCCACTCACGGACATAAAAGTAGGTCTCATGCATTAATGCATTAACTGGATTTGTGTTGCCTTGCACATGACAGGTTCAACTGAATGCCATGCTAAGAGCCAACACAAGGTCTAACTATCACCCAGTTCCCACTGGTGCTCTGTCCTGATGATGCAAGGGAGTGTTAACCCATTTGTGGGCCTCGGCACAGAGCTGGAGAATTTTCGGCCAAGGTAATGTATCTTGTAGCTGCACGGGACACGAGGCTGTCCCTTAGTTTCTTCTGGTACATATATGTTAACCAGAGCTCTCTCCTTCCTGCCCCAAATCTAAAACAGCCTCAAGTTCAGTTCTGGTCAGAGTCCAATTCAGGGTCCAAAGGGGATGAAGGAGGCTCTGAACCTTAATCTGTACTCTGGGAATCCTGCGGGTTTTCCAATCAAATATGGGCCAGATCTTGGTCTGTTGCTCTTCTTGTGAGTTTTTACATTGTTTTCACTAGGAGAAATGTTGGGACACTGCCTTTTTTGGTAGATTGATTACTTGAGCGATTTGTTAGGGGTTTGAGACTGCAGCAGCTCCCTCCCTCCCTCGCCACCCCCCCCCCCCCCACACATTCAAAAGCTCTGTTGTTGCTCCCATATATCTGTGGCATGTTGCTCAGCAAGGTAGCTTCTGGCTTGGAAGTGAAAGGTCCTGTGTACCAGCCTATCCCTCTTATCCCAGTACAACAAAAGCTTCCACTTCTGCACTATGATCCAACCTTTCTTCAAAGACTGTGGTAGAAGCACATGCTCCAAAGAAGTGGTAGAGAATAACTTGGTTAATTGCCTCATGGCCAAACAGCAGTGTGGCGGTTCGAGTGTTGTGCACCAAAATCAAAGTTACTCTAGTTTCATGCCCAGCCTAGGTAAGTTGGTGATGAGCTCAGGATTTCCTCTATCTCAGGTCAGTTTCTTAGCCAGTCAGCTATAGAGGGAGAAAAAAGAGAGAGAGAGAGAGAGAGTGGGCACATGCACATGTATACATTTTCCTATCCTCTAGCTAGGTCCAATAGTAATGGGTTTCATCTATCTCCAATCCTGGATATCCAATATCTAGGCTGGATCTGGATGCAGCAACAGTGGCACTAGTTGCAGGGGTTACTGTGGCCATCGCTCACCCTTTGTTGCTGAGCAGGACTCTCTGCCCTGGATGTCAGTGGTAGGCCCCATCTCAAATGGCAGACCCCTCCACTCACTCTGCAGACCACATGATAGTCTTCAGTCCCTAAGTTTGACATCCCTGATCCGTGTAGTCTTGCAAAGATGTCCTGGTTCATAGGGATATGTGCACAGGAACAGAATGCCATCTTGTGCATTAGTGGCTTTTGGGGACTTTCACAACCCAGATCTGGAGACAGACAAACATCAAAGCCTACAATATAATGTTATGAATTCTATTTCACTTTAAAAAGCCTCAAAGGCATGGAAGTAACATATCCTCCTCTTGAAGCTGGCCCACTGAGAAGCTGAGAAAGGGAGATATGTGGAGCCAGGAGGAAGAGAACAAGACAGGTGTGCAACTCAATCTGCTGCCTCAGATGGGAGGAGATCCTGCCTTCTAGCTTGGACCCCTGATCCTACTGAATAGAAACTTTTCCAGTGGTGTGAATCCAGGGAATGTAGGGTACAACACACCAGCTCCAAGAGAAGAGTTAGACAGAGAAATGGTTAAGGGCTGAGCTGTGATTTGGTGGTTACTGCCCTGTGCTAGGCAATGGGAAATGCTGGTTCCAAAGTCTTCTGTGCAAAAGGTGCCTAGAATCTGGGTCTCCTTTACCTGGAAGATTGCCCTGATCATCGGGCAGAAAGGTGTGAGGGCTGCCTTCCACTGCTAACTTACTTTGGGCAGATGGGCCTGCTGGGCAGATGTATGTCACCACTGTAGTAATCACCAGGCCTAGTTCACACAGGTACGTGTGAATGAGATGAACTAAATACTAGACTTTATTGTGGAGCAGTAGACCTCCTCTGCAGTCCCTCAGTCTCTCTAACTCTTCAACCAGCTCCCAATTCCCAACATTTACAGTCTTCCAAGTAAAGGAGTGTCTCTAAATCACAGCTTCTGTCACTACAATTACAAGGATATTGAATCCCAATTTGTGCAAAAGTGCCAATAATTGTAGTTCTGTGGTTCCACACCAGCCATACAGAGATAATGATCTAGCACTTAAATCTACCTAGCTGTCAGTCCTGCCTGTCCTAACTTTCCCATTAATCACCATCTTGCTTCTTAGATGCAAGTCCATTTTCAGCCTTGTGTATCTACAGGCAAGCCAGTCTCAGATAATGAACTGCATTTATGGTTCCTACTCAAGAAAACCTCCTGCTTCTCTGTATAGAAATTCTGCAAAGCTGAGGTGTGTAGGCCTGGTCCCCTACCAGAATTAGTATTATTCAGTTAATGTAGAGCGCTGAGACCCATTGTAGACCCACTGATTTTTTTCCCCCTTGCTATGTTCAAAAGTGACCCCTTGATCTGGGATTTGTTCCACACACATGTTAGAAGAATGGCTGGTCCTCATTGATAAATGTCATCGAGGACCAGTTAGGGACCGGATTCCTCTTGCACCAAAAGTTCCTAAATATTGGGATGCTTTCCCTCATGAACTAAAATAAAAACATTAATATTGGACAGTTCCCACTACATGTAACCACAGAATTTCATTTAGGAAGAAATTAAACATTGTTCTCCCTTTTTCAAAATGTTGTATTTTGCAGCCTCTCCCATCTTGAGCCAACAGAGTATAAGACAGAAGGCCACGGTTGTTCCCTTACATCTCTGTAGAGAAAGTTATCGTGAGACCTTACCTGTTTTTGAACTTTAATTAAAGACTTGGGAAAAGAGTCCCCAGGGCCTGGGAAAATTAATGTAATGGTTTTTGTTTAGTGCTTTAAAATGGTCTCTGCTTGGAAGATGTAATTCTCTCAATGTTGATTCAGCATATAAAAGACTGCTTTTTCTCTGAGAATTACATATGCTTTCAATCCCATAAGCACTTGATGTGGGTAGCTGTAGAAGTAAGTTGGAGATGCAGTGTTATTACTCTTTCTTGCTGTACTATGTTCAGTTCAACGGTCCACCTGTCACTTTGGTATTAATTCGAGATTCTTTTTATGACCTTGTCAGTGATCCAGTTTTTAGTCTATAGAGAGATCCACAAAGATCTTTTCATACTTGAGGCATGGATCTTTTATGTAATATTTCGTAATGTAATGGAGTATTTTGTTTTGGGAAAGGAAATGGAACTTACGCACAAACCATTTTGAACTGATTGCTTTTTGTAAGAAAATAATATTGAGCAGTATTACAGGATGGACAGGGCATATTAACTCATATCCTCAGTATCTGTGTCTGTAATGATGCAATGTTCTTTGACACTTGTTGATTGACATAAAAGATGAGATTTACAGGAGTTGCTTGTTTCTTTTCATATTGCAATAAATATTGATCACAAAATTATGGTTCTGTTATAGGTGTTTCTTTACTAGAGTGATGGGGAAAAGAATGTGTCCTAGGAACAGAAAAACCCAGTAGAATAAATCTGGAAGAGTTCCGAGATCAATATTTTCTCCTTTTCGAACTGCTCTCTCAACTACATAAGACTGATGAAGGTAAGTCACTGTTTCCTAAGGTTTGCCAGTTACAGACGTTTAGATTTTCAGAAATAGGCATGTCCTTCTACTAACACCGCTGCTCTTCTGCTCTTCTTTACTTAATTTTAGTTATGATTTTTAAATAAAGATCAAAGTACATACTTCTTCATATCCTAATTAGTCGCATCAATAATAACATTATGGAGAGAAGCCCTATTAATTGCCATTAACTGAGCCATAATTTCATTGGAAGTCTCAAATACGGATTTTATATTCTAATCTCATTCAAATATTCATGTCAAGGGTTTGTTTTGTTTTTTTATGTTCTTCACAAGAATGAATCACATAGAGATTTGGATTTCAAAGATTAACCTTTGGGCTCTGTTCCTGGAAGCCTCCTGCCTGTGTGAGACTTTGCACCCTGTTATTGTATTGAGTGGAGCTAGAGGCTCCACTATCACCCATGAAGCTGAGCATGCGCCAAGCTTTGCAGGATCAATACAAATGGCTTCTCTAAACTGTCTCCCTTATTTCACAAGCTACCCCGTGGACCCTGCTGGGGTTGGTAAAGGGCATGTTTCAGACACTTTGAGTTGGTTGGGTCCTTTGTTTCCTTTGTTAAATCTTTGGCTGCCTCCACATGCGCTCACTGGTGTTCTAACTAGAATGCATAGGAGTGGGCTTGATTAATTAAGTCTGTTCTGTATTCTAATTGGGAGGCTCCAGCATTGCCACAGCATCACATGGACTAAGCTCCCACATGTTGTAAAATGGCCATGATGCGCTTTATCTAAACCTCACTGAATGAGGTTTAAATAAACCATCCCACTGCCATTTTTAAATGTGGAGGGGCAAAATACATGTGACAGTCAGTTTAATTAGAGCAGCTCTCCAGGAACTGCAGCTGTTGTGGAAAGGTATTTAGAAGGCTTTGTGGGCATCTCACAAGATGACTATGTGCATTTCTGCTACAGTCACAAACTCATGACCCACTTGGGCTATCAAGCCTGCACCTTAGCACCCGCACCACCCCAGCCCCAACTGCTTGGCCAGAACATGCAGGGTGATGACAGAGCCCTGGTTCCCCAGACCTACTGGAGAGGACCAGCGGGATGTATTAGGGAGACAATAATAAAGATACGACAGCGCTGGAGGAGAGGCCGATTACAACACACACAATATGGCTGGATGTGCCTGTTTCAGTCACAGTGCAGAAAATGGGACTGAATTGCATAGTCCTTCAGCCAAAAAGGTACTGAAGACCACAGCCAAACAATTGCTTATATTGTTCTAAAGAAAAAAAAAAATCCTTACTTGTATAAGGAATTCAACAGTAGGGCAAAGAACAGAAAGGAATAAAAAGGGTTTTCTTTATTAAAAAAGAAAAAGAAAGAAGAAATCTTGCAGAATAAATCTCCCAGCCCCCATCTATCACAGGCACATTGAATCATTTGGGCAGGAGACCTAAAGCCTTCTTGCTGAAGCTGTTCTAAGGGGGATCAGCAGGCAGCGAAGTGCTGAAGGCACCGTCCCAAAGGGAAGCTAGTCTGATTTCTGCTGCTATTGCTGTTTCTCCTGCTTGGAGCAGACAGCCCTTTTGTAAGTGGGCCACAAATCTGGCACCACTACGTTTGTCCAGTACAAAACATGCACATCTTCTTGGCTTTCTCTCCTTATTTCCTTCAGGACCAGCCAAGAGAATTGCAAGTGGAGAGGCAAAATGCAACTGAATTTATTCTGCTGGGACTGCTGAATCACAGCAAAGTCCACATGTTCTTCCTCGCTCTGATTTTGCTTGCCTTCATTACCGCTGTGTCTGGGAATGCTCTCCTCATATTTCTAATCCAGGTGACTCCCTCCCTTCACACCCCCATGTACTTTTTCCTCAGCCAATTGGCCTTCATGGACATCTGCCCAAGCCTGTTTATAATCCCCAAAATGTCGGTGGACTTTCTGATCCCAGGCAACACCATTTCTGTGGCTGGCTGTGGGACTCAGGTTTTCCTCATGTTGACCACTGGAGTGGGAGAATGCCTTCTTCTGCCAGTCATGTCTTATGACAGGTATGTAGCCATTTGCAAACCCTTGCAATACCCCGTCCTCCTGAGCAGACGAGTCTGCCTGCGCCTGACAGCTGCAATATGGATTTGTGTATGCATCAATGCTTTGATTCATACCATGTATGCCATGCATCTGCCCTACTGTGGCTCAAAATACATCGACCACTTCTTCTGTGAGGTTCCAGCCCTTCTCAAATTGTCCTGCTCTGACACCTCCACCTATGAGAGTCTGGTATTTGTGAATAGTACTATTGTCCTCTTTATCCCTTTTTCCATCATACTAGCCTCTTACATATACATCCTTTCTACGGTCCTGAAGATGAAGTCAACCACAGGACAGCAGAAAGCTCTGGCCACTTGCTCCTCACACCTGACTGTGGTGTGCATGTTCTATGGGGCAGCAATGTTCACGTACATGAAACCCAATGCTTACTACTCAACATGGCAGGAAAAGATTGTATCTGTGTTTTACTCCATTATCACCCCCGTTCTGAATCCTATCATATACAGCCTGAGAAACAGGGATGTTTTAGGAGCCCTTAGGAGGCTGGTTGGAAAGTACTGAGTCCTCTAGTAAGATTGGTAACCATAGTTTCCTGTTATGTGACTGGTCTGATAAAATCCAAGAGACCATGGCAGTCTCAAACTCCTAATAAATCTCTCAGGTAATCAATCCAACCCCTCCCCCCCCCTTCAAAAGCTCTGTTGTTGCTCGCACATATCTGTGGCATGTTGCTCAGTGAGGTGGCTTCTGGCTTGGAAGTGAAAGGTCCCGGGTACAACCCTATCCCTCTGATCCCCTATCTCCTCTTTCAGCTGGCCCACTGGGAGGCTGAGAAAGGGAGATATGTGGATCCAGGAGGAAGACAAAAAAACAGAGGGGTGCAGCTCAAGCTGCTGCCTTAGATGGGAGGAGACCCTGCCTTCTAGCCCTTAGACCCCCTGATCCTATTGAATAGAAACTTTTCCAGTGGTGTGAATCTAGGGAATATTGGGCAGTTGTATGTCACCAATCTAGTAATTGCCAGGCCTAATAAACACAGGTATGAGTGAATGAGATGAACTAAATAATGGACTTTATTGTGGAGCAGTAGATACCCTATGCAAACCCTCAGTCTCTCTTTCTAACTCCTCTAACTGTAGAACCAGCTCCCAATTCCCCAAATTTCTAGTCTTCCAAGTAAAGGAGTGTCTCTAAAGTGACCCCTTGCTGTGGGATTTGTTTCACATGAATGTTGGAAGGATGGCTTGTCCTCATTGATAAATGTCATCTAGGACCAGTTAGAGTCTGGATTCCTCTTGCACCAAAAGTTCCTACATGTTGGGATGCTTTCCCTCATGAACAAAAAAAAACCCCACAACATTTATATTGGACATTTCCCACTACACATAACCTCAGAATTTCATTTAGGAAGAAATTAAATATTGTTTTCCATTTTTTGAATTATTGTGTTTTGCAGCCTCTCCCACCTTGAGCCAACAGTGTATACATGGTTCAGCATATAAAAGACTGCTTTTCTCTGAGAATTACTTATGCTTTCAATCCCATAAGCACTTGATGTGGGCAGCTGTAGAAGTGAGTTGGAGATGCAGTGTTATTACTCTTTCTTGCTGTACTATGTTCAGTTCAAAGGTCCACCAGTCTCTTTGGTATTTATTCAAGATTCTTTTTATGTCCTCAAATCCTCACTATCTGTGTCTGTAATGATGCAATGTTCTTTGACACTTTTTGATTTACAAAGAGATGAGATTTACAGGAGTTGCTTATTTCTTTCCATATTGCAATAAATATTGATCACAAAATTATGCTTCTGTTATAAGTGTTTATAAATCTGGAAGAGTTTCTGGCTCAAGAGATCAATATTTTCTCCTCTTGGAACTGCTCTCTCAACTACATAAGACTGATGAAGGTAAGTCACTGTTTCCTAAGGTTTGCCATTTTCATAGGTTTAGATTTTCAGAAACGGGTACATCCTTCTACCAACACCGCCACTTTTCTATTTGTTCTTCTTTACCTAATTTCAATTATGATTTTTAAATAAAGGTCAGAGTAAATGTTTCTTCATGTCCTAATTAGTAGTGTCAATAATAACATGTATTAATTTTAGTAGAAAAATATTAAAATGTGATGGGTATAATTTGTAAAGGATACAGATAACTTCATGAATTAGTTGGACAGTCCCTTTTTAACTAAAGAATGTTCCTGTTAAGAAAGCTCCATAAACCAGACCCTTGTTCATGGTAGTAGAAGCAGCAGTTTACAGAATGTCATAATGGGTGACATCCTGGTTGTATGGACATCATGGATTGAAGCCCTATTAATTACCGTTAACTGAGCCATAATTTCATTGCAAGTCTTAGATAAGGATTTTTTTTTTTTTTCTGATCTCATTCAAATGTTCATGTCTAGTTCTTTTCAATCCATCCCCTCATGACAGCATGCAAGATTTGTTCTGGGTTTTTGGTTTTTTTTGTTTTTTTTTATGTGCCTCACAAGAATGAATCACATAGAGATTTGGATTTCAAAGATTAACCTTTGGGCTCTGTTCCTGAAAGCCTCTTAAAGCCTCTGTGTGACACTTTGCACCCTGTTACCTGTATTGAGGGGAGCTACAGTCTCCACTATCATCCATCATGCTGAGCATGTGCTCAAGCTTTGCAGGATCAAGACCACAATACCAGTGGCTTCACTGAACTGTCTCTCTCATTTCACAAGCTCCCAGTGGACCCTGCTGGGGTTGTTAAAGTATAAGTTTCAGACAGTGAGTTTAATTAGAGCACCTCTCTAGGAACTGCAGGCATTATGGCAAGGTATTTAGCAGACTTTGTGGGCATAGATTCATAGACTCATAGATGTAGGGTCGAAAGGGACCTTGAAGATCTTTTAGTCCAGGGGTGGGCAAAATGTCGCCAAGGGGCTGGAGGAAGCCCGCCAGGCCTTTCTATCTGGCTCATGGGGCCCCTAAAAAAATTAGAAAATTATTATTAATCTGCCCCTGGCTGCCTGTCGTGCAGCCCTCAATGGCTTGTCGAAACTCAGTAAGCAGCCCTATGCCCAAAATAATTACCCACCCCTGTTCTAGTCCAAACCCCTGCCCTGGTCAGGAGAGAAAACTTGACTCAAATGACCCCAGCTAGGTAATCATCAAGCCTCTTCTTAAAGACCCCCAAGGTAGTAGCCAGAATTACTTCCCTTGGAAGATGGTTCCAGATCTTAACCAACCTGACTGTGAAGTAGTGCCTTCTAATGAACCTACTCTCTAGTCTGCACCTACTCTTTAACAACTTATGGCTGTTATTCCTTGTTACTCCGAGAGGTGTTGGGGGGAACAAGGTCTCTCCCATTCCCTGATGATCCCCCCTATTAAGTATATATACAGCCATCAAGTCCCCTCTCAGCCTTATCTTGTGAAGCCCGAACAGGTTAAGGTCCTGTAGCCTCTCCTCGTAGGGTCTGACCTGCTGTCCCCGGATCATGCGAGTGGCCCTCCTCTGGACCCTCTCCATGCTGTCCACATCCCTCCTGAAGCGCGGCGCCCAGAACTGGATGCAGTACTCCAACTTCAGCTTGACCAGTGTCACATAGAGGGGGAGGATCACCTCCTTGGCCCTGCTTGTGATGCATCTTTGGATGCACGACAAGGTGCGATTAGCCCTACTGACCGTGTCCTCACATTGGCGGCCCATGTTCATCCTGGAATCGATAATGACTCCAAGATCTCTTTCTGCCACTGTGCTTTCGAGAAGAGAGTTCTCCAACCTATAGGAATGCTGCTGGTTCCCACTGCCCAAGCGCAGCACCCTGCACTTGTCAGTATTGAATCCCATCCTATTCTTATTTGCCTACCTCTGTAAACTGTCCAGGTCCAGCTCATGACTATGAGCACTTCTGCTATGGTCACAAACTCACAATCCTCTTGGGCTATCAAGCCTGTACCTTAGCACTCATGCTACCCCAGCCCCCAGTAGCTTGGAAAGAACACGCAGAGTGATGACAGAGCCCTGGTTCTCCAGACCTACTGGAGAGGACCAGAGGGCTGTATTACAGAGACAATAATAAAAATAGGCCAGTGCTGGAGGAGAGGCAGATTACAACACACAAAATATGGCTGGATGTGTCTCTTTCAGTCACACTGAAGAAAATGGGCCTGGACTACATAGTCTTCCAGCCAAAACAGTACTGAAGACCACAGCCAAAAAATAGTGTATATTGTTCTAAAGTTAAAAAAAAAAAAATCTTTATTTGGATAAGGAATTCAACAGTATGGAAACGAACAGACAAGAAAACAAAAAAGTGTTTTTTTTAATTGAAAAAAAAATAAATCTTGCAGAATTAGTCTCCCAACCTAGCTTTTTTAATGAGAATGGGGTGGGAAACAGTGTCAAAGGTTGAAGTCCAGAAAGACTACATCCACCGTGACACCTGTGTCCAGTGATTTTGTGACCTGATCATAGAAGGCAATCAGGTTGGTCTGACAGGACCTGCCCCTAATGAAACCAGGCTGGTTGCCCTTGAGCATCATCCCCGCTGCTGGTCCATCACAGATGTGCTCCTTGATAATCTTCTCAAAGAGCTTCCCCAGGATTGAAGTAAGACTAATGGGTCTATAGTTGCCCGGGTCCTCCTTCTTCCCTTTTTTAAAGATAGGGATCACATTGGCCCTCTTCCAGTCATCCGGCACCTGGCCAGAGCACCACAAGTGCTTGTAAAGCCATGCCAGGGGCCCCGCGATAATCCCTGCCAATTCCCTCAGCACCCTGGGGTGGACGGCATCTGGACCTGCTGATTTGAACATGTCCAGCCCCTCCAGAAGTTCTCAAACCCAGTCCTCCCTGACCCTAGACTTGGTGGAGTTTCTCCTGAGTCCATCCTGAATCTTGGTGGGGAGTCCCAGTCCCTGCACAAGAAAATAGAGGTGAAGAAATTGTTAAAGAGGTCTGCCTTTTCCTCTGGCGCAACCACCAGATTGCCAAGCATATCCTGCAGGGGCCCCACATTACCCAGGGACTTCTTCATTCTCCCTATGTATTTTAAAAAGGACTTTTTGTTATCCTTGATCCTTGATGCTATCCCTAGCTTCGTATGTGCCTTAGCTTTCCTCACAGCCCCCCTACAGACCCGAGCAATGGAGGTATACTCTTCTTTGGTGATGGCCCCTCCCTTCCACTGGGTGTATGCCTCCTTTTTGGCCATCAGGCATTCAAGAATGCCCTTTGTGAGCCAGGGGGGCTTCTGGGCACTCTTGCCCCCTTTGCTTCTTGTTGGGACAAGAACCCCTTGGGCTCTGAGTATCGTCTCCTTAAGGAACGACCACTCATCTTGGGCACCCAGTTCTCCTACTCTCCAGGACCCTAGTGCCTCCCCCCACTAATCACCTCAGCTCATTGAAGTTGGTCCTCTTAAAGTCTAAGGCTACTGCCTTGCTGCAGGCCCTTGACACCCTGCATTGGATGGTGAATTCCAGCAAGTGATGATCGCTATCACCCAGGTCAAGGACCTGGAGTCCCCTCACCAGGTCAAGGACCTGGAGTCCCCTCACCAGGACCAGGTCTAGCAGGGCATTCCCCCTGGTAGTACTGTGCACCTCCTGGGTTAAGTGGAGGTCCTTTATCTCAGCCACGAACTTCCATGTATGGTAAGACCTGGCTGACTGCTCCTCCCAGCAGATGTCTGGGTAATTTAGATCACCCATGACAACTACATCCCTTGCCTTAAGTGCCTCCATAAACTGACCCAAGAATCCATGGTCCATCTCTTCCCCTTGGCTGGGAGGTCTGTAGTAGACCCCCACTATTAAGTCCCTTTCCCCACAACCCCCTGTATCCTAACCCAGAGCACTTCAGCCTGCCCCTTCTCTGACCCCAACCTGCTGGTAGAGGATGTTTATTGCTCTTTGACATAGAGTGCCACACCCCCGCCTTTCATCCCTGTTCTATCCTGCCTGTAGACCCTATAGCCTTTAATGTTGACCACCCAGTTGTGGGATGAGTCCCACCAGATTTCTGTGAGCCCTACTAGGTCCGGGTATGAACTAGCTATCTGGTGGATAAGTTCCTCCTGCTTATTCCCCATACTATAAGCATTGGTATAGAGGCATTTAAGGCCTCACATTGGTGTGTATACCACCCCCCCCCCCCGATTCTCAGGACTTTCTGGACCCCTGCTGCTTACCTGGGTACTCCTCGTGTATGTCACCTGTCTTGGTTGGGTGGTGTCCTCATATCTTCCTGTGGCACAATCCCCCGGCAAAGCTAGTTTAAAGCATGCCGCACGAGATCAGCCAACCTGGAAGAGAAGACTCACTTGCCTTTAGGAGAGAGGTGCAGCCCATTCCACCCAAGCAAGTCCCCTGCATGGAAGTGTGGGTTGTTATCCAGGAACCCAAGGCCTGCCTTGAACTTGATCCTTTCAGAAAAGCCTTCTGGGCCCTGTTGCAGGAGATTTAACCAGAATATTGCAAGACTATGTGGGATTGAAAACCTGTGTAGCCCATGTCCTGCAAAAGGCTGAAATTCTCTTGCAGGAAATAGGTCAAGTGTTCAAATGGACATATGCCCAGCAGCTACTTTTCCCGGTGTAATTGGACCTAATTCTTCTCCTACCCACTTCTGTTTTAAAGCAATTAAACTCCAAAGAGCTCAACAATGGAATCGTTTGGTTTTACCAGAAACTGGGGGGTGGGGGGGGAGGAGGGGATGGCGGGAAGTGAGTGAGAGAAGTGGGGTTCAAAGGAGGATGGAGCTGGACTGTTCTCAGTGGTGGCAGATGACAGAACAAGGAGCAACCATCTCAAGTTGCGGAAAGGGAAGTTTAGGTTAGATATTAGGAGGAATTTTCTCACTAGGAGGCTGGTGAAGCACTGGAACAAGTTACCCAGAGAGGTGGTAGAAGCTCCATGCTTGGAGGTTTTTTGAGATAGACAAAGCTTTGGCTGGGATGATGTAGTTGGTGCTGGTCCTGCTTTGTGCATGGGGTTGGACTAAATGACCTCCTGAGGTCCCTTCCAATCCTAATTTTCTATGATATTTCCAGAGTGTGTTCATCAGTAGTGTCACCCACAGAGCAAGTTTTGTCCAAGACACCACAGACTTGATACGGAAACTTAAAAACATAGACCACCTTCCCAGCAACACACTCCTAGCCACCATGGACGTTACCAGCCTATACAACAACATCCCACACCAGGATGGCATCCACGCCTGCCTTACATATCTATAGGAACAAGATTACAACCCAGAATGCAGACCCAAAGATATCACTGAGCTTATACACTTCATCCTCACACACAACAATTTCACTTTTAATAATCAACACTTCCTCCAGATGATGGGAACAGCTATGGGCACTAAAATGGCCCCACAGTATGCCAACCTTTTTATGAGCCACCTGGAAGAAGACTTCCTCAAGGACTGCACCATCAAACCCTTGCTGTACTTATGATATATCAATGACATCTTCATCATTTGGAGTGAGAACCTGCAATCTCTGATTGACTTCCATCAGAAATTCAACAGTCACCATCCCTCCATCCGACTTTCTCTAGAATACTCCAGCACCAACATCCCCTTTTTAGACACAATGATCAGTATCCAGAAGGGTAAAATATAGACCACAAGAAACCCACAGACCAACACACATATCTGCACAGAACCAGCAATCACCCGAAACACACCAAAAAAGCTGTGATATACAGCCAAGCCCTCAGATACCACCGCATCTGTACTGAAGAGAACACTCGGGAGTGCCACCTCACCAATCTTAAAAAGGCTTTCACCCAGCAAGGACACTCATCCAGAGAGGTAGATCGCATGTTTCAAAAGAGCCACCTGGATACCACGTGAAGAACTGCTGCAGTACAGAAGAAAAACACCCACAAATTGCACACCGCTGGTTATGACTTATCACCCATCCCTTGAACCTGTACGGAAAATCCTCAAAAAATTGCAACCCATATTAGAAAAAGACCCTATTCTTAAAAAAAATCTTCCCAGAGCCACCCGTCCTAGCCTTCAGACAAGCACCGAACCTCGCCAACCTCATCACCAGAAGCAAACTTCCTCAAGCCCAGAACACACCAAAAGGATCCAGACCGTGCCAGGACAAGAAATGCAAAACCTGCCCCCACATCTCCACCACCTCCACTATTACTACACCCCACAACAGAGCCATCAGCATCCCAGGATCTTACAGCTGCACCTCCAGAAATGTAATATACTTCATCCAATGCACCAAATGCCCTGATGGAAGATATGTAGGAGAGACCAGACAACAACTGCGCACCAGGATGAACGCAGACCGGAAATCCATCAAAGACAGAAACACCCAATTACCGGTGGGGGCACATTTCTCACAGGAGGGCCACTCTCTCTCCAATCTCTCAGTCCTGATCCTCAAGGGAAATTTACACAACACATCCCAGAGACGAGCCTATGAGCTCCATTTCATCAACCTGCTGGATACTAGAGATCAGGGACTAAACATAGACATTGGATTTTTGATACATTATAATCTGCCTGGCAACTGACTGCCCAGCCCAGCCCAGCCCCTGGCTTCTTCACTTTTCATCCCATCCAGGAAGAGCACACACCAACTGCTGCAGCTTCCTTAGCCTGATGAAGGGTTTTTGAACCCGAAAGCTTGCTTAATAACTATTCTCCAACCATTTGGGTTGGTCTAATAAAAGATATCAAATTCACCCAAGGAACCTTGTCTGCCTTCATCAGTAGCGTGAGGACTATGCACAAGGGGATCCCTTCATGGACAGTGCTCCTTCCCACTGATGCCTATGGCAGTCTCTGAAATTTGGAATGGAGATAATTTTATAATGTAACTAGCAAATTGCCCATCAAGAATGACATGGGGGTGGTGGATGGGGATGGAGCCCCGTGTCTGTTCCCATACCCTACCCCCTGCCAGCCCACGTTCAGCTCTGCTCCCCCCCCTCACCCACCAACAGTCTGTGCCCAGCCCCTCTCATAGATTTTCATTTCATACATTTCCTAGACTTTAGGGGCTGGAAGGGACCTTGCAAGATCATTGAGTTCAGCCCCGCTACCATAGGCAGGAAGTCTGCTGCAGTCAAATGGACAGTCCATGGTCCGCCCCCACCCACCCCCCCCATCCCCCGTTACTGCTTCACATCTGGCATGCGGACAGAGGCAGATCAAGATTTACTGTGGCCCTGGACAAACAAAATTGGATGGCCAGTCTAGAGGTGCACTAATATATCAGACACATATCATATCAGCACATATAAAAGGAACATTATGCTATCAGCTTTTTTGCGACAATGTCACCAATGAGTGTTGCACATGCCACCATGCAGGTGATCAGGAATGCAGCCAGGCAGCTTGGGGAGCAGCCTCCATGCAGTTAGTCTGGGGTTGGGGGGAAGATTGAAGCCCTGAGAGTGAGAGAGGGGGTGGGTCAGAGGTGATGAAAGGGACTCCCAGGTGGGGTGCCAGGGGAGCTGAGGGCAGGTGGGAGAGTGCCAGTCCAGATGCTGTGTGCAGTCTGGTGGGGCATAGGAGGCACATGCCCCCCAGATCTGTGCATGGGGCCAGGTCAGGCTGCTGCTGCAGGCTGTGGGGTGCACTGGCCTCTTCCCGTAGAGGGCCTGGGAGTGGAGTGGGTGATGGCTGCGCTGGAAGTGGCAGCCACATGGGGGCTAGGGCAAAAGTTGGGATGTCCACAGCCCTTCCCCAGCACTGCCCATGCAGAGCCAGTCTGCCCTGCTGCCTCAGCATGGGGCTGCTGAGGAAGGCAGCACAGCGCAGTGCTGCAGCAGGGGCTGTGCTGGGGGGGGGGGGTGGCTGTGGCCACCCCAGCATTCCTAGCCGATTGCCCGATGGGCCCTGATGACCCCTTCTTGCTGCCCATCAGCAGGGAAATGGCTTTTGCTCCCTGCTGATGAGGAGTGAGTGGTAAGCCAGGTCCTAATCAGTCCCAAATCTTGGGCCAGCCCTGCTGTCCCAGGAGTTCATCAACGTATGGGTGCACAGAATGGCACACACATGTGTGTCGGGGGGTGGGTGTGTGGGATGGGTTGAGTGGTGGGCACAGGTGCACGGGGGTGGTGAACACGTGTGTTGAGACATGTGTGTGTGCAAAGTGGGGCAGCAGATGCCCAGCCTGGCAGGGAAGTTGCAACTGGGAAGCTGCTGTCCCAGTGCTTGGGGCTCCAGCCCCAGCTCTCGGCCCTTTCCCTCGGGGGCTCCATCTGCTCGGCCTGGGCTGACTGTCCAAACCCAGCCGAGCACCCAGGGAGGGGCTGGAGCTGGAGCTTGGGGGGCAGCATCTGCTGCCCAGTGCTGTCCCCATGGCTCCCCATGCTACTGGCTTCCCAGAGTGGAGCAGTGGGGGCGGCAGGACAGGAGGAGCTGCTAGGGGCCGAGGGCTGAGCAGCACGGGGCACTGTGGCACAGCCCCATGGGGGCCTGGTGGGGATCAGGCCAGAGCGGGGCTGCCTGGGGGCACTAGCATGTGTAGGGGATGTGCTGCCTCAGGTAGGGGGCACTACTGAGAGAAGCCAGGATCGGCAGGATCAGGATCGGTATCAGGGCTGCCCTGGGTCAGGGGCCCTGGCCGATGCTTTGGGAGGGGGCAGGGCTGGGGGGTGTGGGGCAGGAGGCACTGCTGGGGCCAGGCCAGAGCCACTCCCAGCTGGGTCCCCACCAGCATGAGGGAAGAAGCCGCGAGGCTCCCGGCCAGGCCCAGGACACATGGTGCAGGGTGGTGCATGTGTGTGTGTGGAACCAACAGGTCCCAAATTAATGGGGATCCTGGACTTGTGCCCATGCATTAACACACCTATGTGCACACCAACCATCGGTGCTCCATGTCCAGCCTTGTGCAATCCTTCCCCTCTGCTTTGCATTTTCCTTCCCTGTGTCACAACCCAAGGGTGTGATTTTTGTTTGTGTGTGCTTCGGCACTGCTAAATTATTTCCCGCCACTCGGAGCTTTCTTTGCAGGGTGCATTTCTGAGCTGCAGAAAGGAGATGCACGGTGCAAAGGAGTTCCCGCCACCCGCATGCAAATTTGTGCCCCACTATTGGCCAGTTCTAAATTATTCCCACGTGGCAGCTAGTGATTGGCTTGTTAGCCGTATAAGAGGCTTGAGTGGTTTCCGCCCAAGTTGGAGGACTCCACGAACATCAGGAGGAGGAGACGTCATGTCTCGTGAAGATCTCTAAGCGCTGCAGAGCCTATTGGATCCAGCGTGAATATCAAGAAGGCTACAGGGGTCTGATCAGACTCTCGCCTCTCCCCGTCACCGCCTGATCCCTCGACATACCCTTCCCTGCGCGCAAAGTTCCACAGAGCCTAGCAAACTTCGTGTGAGTGAATTTTGAGTGAATCCAGAGCTCTGTCCGAGTCCTTAAACTGGGACTTAAGCGAAGTATTCCTGGAAGTTTTCCAGCCTGCACCGCGACCATCTACGGTGTAAGTAAACAATCTTAAACAACCATTAAGCATCCGTGCCTAATTCTAGCGTGCCGCCTGCCTTCCCCGACCCGGCGTGTCCAGGCTGCTGGCCACAACCCGCCGCACAAAAAACAGGCCTCAGACCGCTCCCGGCCCGCATACCCTGCTCTGCCTGGCCCATGTCCACTTGCCTCCCCTTCACTCCCCACTCCCCTTCCTCCCTCCCCCTCTCTGCAGGCAGGTCTGGGGGGCAGTGGGGCCGGGCAGCGGGGACTCACCATCACCGTGAGCCCTCCCCTTGCCCTCAAGCAGGAAGGCGGGGGGTAGTGCCACTGCTCAGAGCAGGGGGCAGGCAGTGGGAAGGGAGCTGCTGCTGCCTAAGGCAGGGGAACATGGGGAGTCCGCGCTGCTCAGCTGACCAGAGCATGTTCGCTGCCTCCACAAACTTCCCTGGCAGCAGCGCAAACTTGGGCCCGTGCAGCCAATCACCACCTGCCCTCTGGGCGGTGCATGCACAGTTGGCCAAACATTACAGACAGACATACAGACAGACTAAGCCCTTTATTATATAAAAGAATTGTGTTATTTGTGTAGATGCAGAGGGACAGACAAGAAGAAATGACGTTAAGCTGAGTGTAAGACCTGAAAAAGTTGGCAGATGAATGTTATTTTCAATAAGACACTATCTCTTTATCCTGTCTCTCCAGAGTAGATCACTGCAGAGCCACAGAGATCACCATGAATTATTAATGGCCTGTTCCAATTCAAAACAGCTTTGGGGGCCTTCAGGGGTTTATTTCTGGATTGAAGGCATATGTGGAAACTATAGTCAATAGGCCAGCTTCTCCACTCATGGACATAAATGCAGTTCTCATGCACTAACTGTATTTGTGTTGCCTTGCACATGACAGGTCCAACTGAGTGCCAAGCTAGGAGCCAACACAAGGTCTAACTATCCCCCACTTCTCACTGGTGCCCTGTCCTGATGATGCAAGGGAGTATTAAGTGGTTCACAGGCCTCTGCACGGGCCTGGAGAATTTGGAGCCAGGGTAATGTCTAGCTGCACAGGACATGAGGCAGGACAATGAAACATCAGTTTATGCTGATACATATACAGCAACCAGAGCTCTCTCCTTCCTGCCCCAACTCTAAGACTGACCAGAACTGAATTTGAGGTTGAGTCCAATTCAGGACCAAAAGGGGATGAAGGATGCTTTGACTCTTAATCTGCAATCTGGGAATCCTGAGGGTTTTCAGTGAAATATGGGCCAGATCTTTGTCCACAGCCCTCCTGGTGAGTTTTGACATTGGTTTCATGAGGAGCAGTGTTGGGCTACTGCTTTTTTGGTGAATTGATTACTTGAGTGATTTGTTAGGTGGTTTGAGACTGCAGCAGTCCCGCCCTTCACATGTTCTGTTGTTACTCCCAAATATCTGGGGGCACTAAGTGACTTCTGACTTGGAAGTGAGAGGTCCTGAGTACCAGCCTGTCCCTCTGATCCCAGTAGGACAGATGTTTCTGCTCCTGCATTGTGGTCCACCTTTTTTCAGAGACTATGGTAGCAGCACATGTTAGAAGATCATGTGTGTCTACAGGCAAGCCAGTCTCAGATAATGAACTGTATTTCTGGTTCTTACTCAAGAAAACCTGCTGCTGCTTTGTGTAGAAACTCTGAAAAACTGAGGTGTGTGGACCTGGTCACTCACCTTAATTAGTGTTATTACTCAGTTAGTGTACAGCATGGAGATCAATTGTAGACCACTGATTCTTTTCTCCTTGCTATGTGCAACATTGACCCCTTGTTGTGGGATTTGTTTTGCATGAAGAATGGCAGGTCCTCATTGATAAATGTCACCTAAGACCAGTCAGAGTCTGGATTCCTCTTGCACCAAAAGTTCCAAAATTTTGGGATGCTTTCCTTTACGCAGTCAAATAAAAACATAAATATTGGACAGCTCCTACTGCACATAATCCCAGAACTTCATTTAGGAAGAAATTATACATTGTTTTCCCCTTTTCAAATTGTCTTGTTTTTTCAGTCTAACCCACCTTGTGCCAACAGAGGAAAAGACATCTCCTCAAGCAGAAGGCCACAGTTGTTTCCTTACATCTCTGTAGAGAAGGTTCATGTAGGGACCTACATGTTTTTGAACTTTAATTAAAGACTTGGGAAAAGAGCACCCAGGGCCTGGTAAAATTAATGTAATCGATTTGTTTAGTGCTTTAAAATGATCTATGTTTGGATGATGTAATTCTCCCAATGTTGATTTAGCATATAAAAGACTGGCTTTTATCTGAGAATCACTTAGGCTTTCGATTCCAGAAACACTTGATGCGGGCAGCAGTAGCAGTCAGTTGGAGATGCATTTGTTATTTCTCAGTCTTCCTGTACTATGTTCAGTACAAAGGGTCCACCAGTCTCTTTGGTATTTATTCCAGATTCTTTTTATGACCCCATCAATAATCCAGTTTTTAGCCTATAGGAAGAACCACAAAAATCTTCTCATATTTCAAACATGGATCTTTAATTAAATATTTTGGGATGTAAAGTAATGCAATGTAATGTATTATAATATTTAATTTTGGGAAAGGAAATTGAACTGATGCACAAGCTATTTTGAACTGATTCCTTTCTGTAAGAATATATTGAGCAATATTACAGGATGGACATGTTAATTCAAATCCTCACTACCTGTGTTTACAATGATGCAATGTTCTTTGATACTTTTTGAATTACAGAAAGATGAGATTTACAGGAGTTGCTTATTTCTTTCCATATTGCAATAAATATTGATCACAAAATAATGGTTCTGTTATAGATGTTTATATACTAGAGTGATGGGGAAATGAATGTGTTCTAGGAATAGAAAAATCCAGTAGACTAAATCTGGAAGAGTTTCTGGCTCAAGAGATCAATATTCTTTCCTTTTGGAACCGTTCTCTCAACTACATAAGACTGATGAAGGTAAGTCATTGTTTCCTATGGTTTGCCAGTTACAGAGGTTTAGATTTTGAGAAATATGTAGGTTTTACTACCAACACCACCACTCTTCCATTTACTTTTCTTTATCTGATTTCAGTTAGGATTTTTACATAAAGGTCAGAGTAAACGTTTCTTCCTGTATTGTTTCAAATACTAGCATCAATAATAACATGTATTCATTTTAGCAGAAAAACTATTAAAATGTGATGAGCATAATATGTAAATGTAGCAATAATTTCATGAATTAGTTGAACATTCTGTCTTTAATTGAAGTGGAATGTTCCTTTTATTAAAGGTCTAGTTTATAAAGCTTTCCTAATGGTAGAACGAGCAGCAGTTTACAGGATGACATGTAAGTGTTGAAATCCTGGTTGTACAGACATCACACTATTTATATAACATTAATTGAGCTATAATTCATTGAAAGTCACAGATAAGGATTGTTTTTTTGTTGGGTTTTTTTTTGCTTATCTCGCTCAAATGTTCACGTCTAGTTCTTTTGAATCCATCCTCTAGCAAGAGTATACAAGGTTTGTTCTGTTTGTTTAATATGCCTCACAAGAATGAATTGCATAGAGATTGGGATTTCAAAGATAATTATTTGGTCTCCTGAAAGCCACCAACCTGTTTGAGACTTGCACCCTCTTACTGGCATTGAGAGAAGCAAGAGGCTCCACTATCATTCATGAAGCTGAACGTGTGCCCAAGCTTTGCCAGATCCAGACCACAATACAAATGTCTTTATTAAATTGTCTAAGTGTCTCCCACATTTCTCAAGCAACCCTATGGACCTGCCACAGTTGTTAAAGGGCATCTAGCAGACACTCTGACATACCTGATTTTTCGTATCCTTTTCACATCTGTGGCTGCCTGTACACATGCTCATTCATGTTCTCATTGGAACGCATAGATGTGGACTTGATTAAGGGTCCCTAAAGCCTTCCTGCTGAAACTGTGCTAAGGGGGACTAACAGACAAAGAAAGAGTCTGACTTGGCAGCAAAGTGCTGAAGGCATCATCCCAAAGGGAAGCTAGTCTGATTTCTGCTGCCACTGCTGTTGCTCCTGCTTGGAGCAGACAGCCCTTTTGCAAATGGGGCACAAATCTGGCATCACTAGTTTTATCCAGTATAAAACATGCACATCCTCTCAGCTTTCCCTCTTTATTTCCTTCAGGACCAACCAAGAGAAGTGCAAGTGGAGAGGCAAAATGCAACTGAATTTATTCTGCTGGGACTGCTGAATCACAGCAAAGTCCACATGTTCTTCCTTGCTCTGATTTTGCTTGCCTTCATTACCACTGTGTTTGGGAATGCTCTCCTCATGTTTCTAATTCAAGTGACTCCTTCCCTTCACACCCCCATGTACTTTTTCCTTAGCCAATTGGCCTTCATGGACATCTGCCCCAGCCTGCTTATAATCCCCAAAATGTCAGTGGACTTTCTGACCCCAGGCAACACCATTTCTGTGGCTGGCTGTGGGACTCAGGTTTTCCTCATGTTAACCATTGGAGGGGGAGAATGCCTCCTTCTAGCAGTCATGTCTTATGACAGGTATGTAGCCATTTGCAAACCCTTGCAATACCCCGTCCTCCTGAGCAGACAAGTCTGCCTGGGCCTGACAGCCGTAGTATGGTTTTGTGCTCTCATAAATGCCTTAATTCATACCGTTTATGCCATGCGTCTGCCCTACTGTGGCTCAAAATCCATTGACCACTTCTTCTGTGAGATTCCTCCCCTTCTCAAATTGTCCTGCTCTGACACCTCCACCTATGAGACTGTGGTGGTTCTTAATAGCAGTATTTTGCTCCTTATCCCTTTTTCCATTATACTAGCCTCTTATGCTCGAATCCTTGCTTCAGTCCTAAGGATGAAGTCAACCACAGGACAGCAGAAGGCTCTGGCCACTTGCTCCTCACACCTGACTGTGGTGGGGCTGTTCTACGGGGCAGCAATGTTCACGTACATGAAACCCAATGCTGACCACTCAACACTGCAAGACAAGATTGTGCCTGTGTTTTACTCCATTATCACCCCCGTTCTGAATCCTGTCATATACAGCCTGAGAAACAGGGATGTTTTAGGAGCCCTTAGGAAGCTGGTTGGAAAACACAGAGTCCTCCACTAGAATTGATAGTATCCATAGTTTGCTGTTATGTAAATGGTTTGATCAAAGCCAGGAGAACAGACTGGAACATTCAGAAATTTACGGTTTCTTTTTTCTAAGATCTCTGCCTTAACTCTGTCCTTCTGCAAATCAGAGGCATTCAGACTCCTCTATCATTTGATCCTTTTGGAAAAGCCCCCAGCCCCTTTTAGATGAGATTTAACCAAATTATTGCAAGATTATAGGTGATTGAAGAACCTGTGTAGCCCATATCCTGCAAAAGGCTGGAATCTTCTTGCAGGAAATAGGTCAAGTGTTCAAACAGACACATTTCCAGCAGTCACTTTTCCAGGTGGAATTGAGCCTGAATCTTCTTACCCTCACCAGTTTAAAACCAATTAAACTCCACAGAGCTCATCAGTAGAGTCCTTGGGAGAAAAAAAAAGATAGAGAGAGCTCCATTTTAATCAGCCCCTTTTCTCTTTGATAGGTTTAATCATGAGAAATGAGAAGTCACTATTGACAAGTAGATCTATACGTTTTGTTGGAATGAAATGTATTGTGTTAATGCATTGCATCACTAAAAAAGGAAAGAGAAAAGAAGAGGAAGCTCCCTAACCTTACATCCATAATGAGACTTTGAACACAGAGAAAGTGAAAAGGAAAGGGTTTATTTCTCTGTACCTGGAAAAATTGGACCAGACTGGAATACAAAATGTACTGGATGCAAGTACTGATTCAAATAAAATAATTCATAAATGGCTTTAACCCTCCATTCCCCTCTCACTTTTATAATTTTCCAGATAGTTTGGTATCTAGACCCTGTAGCAGATTTGGGGGCTTTCTTAGCTCAAAAGCTTTTAAGCTTCACACAGCTCTTTATTTCCTGGACACACTTGCCTCTCGGGAGCCATCAACAACATAAACCAGCACTCAATAGCATAACTTAACATAGCTGATATGGGGTGCACTTATAATTCTGTCTGTTCTAGGCCTGAAAAAATGCCCCTGACTCCATCAAAAACTTTCGCCCTTCCCTCTGATGCCTTTCTCTTGGAGACTTTTTACTCTCTGTGGCCAGGTAATAGCTGGCCCAACCTGTAATCACTCCCAACTGCCTGCAGCTGGGCTGTAGCCCTTGCAGACCTGCTGAGAGTTATTTCATGGACTCTGTCCTCCTCTGTACCCCACCCATGAATTAAGCCCTTAAGGTAACTGGGGCATGGATGGACAGGATTGGGGGAGAGAGAATTTAGGAGGACTTCCCTCTGCAGGGGGAGGATGTGTAGCAGAGGCTTGCAGCAGATTGCACATTTTCAGCTGTAGCACTCGGGTGTTAGAGTAAAATGAAGAGCTAAGAGAAGTTGGCAGAATCAGATAATGAAGACTATGAAAATTAAAAAGCTAATGAAAGCCTTAGCAAATGGCAGAGTGGTGTGAAAACATGGATTTGAAACGGCAGCAAACCACAGGTAAAGATAACACTGAAGAAGAAGAATATATTCAAAAGTCCTGCAGTTGTGGGGAACAGTAAAAAGGAAGCTTTACCAAGGGAAAAAAATGGGTTTGGTAAGCATCTGGTCCTGGTAAACCCCCCTGTTTCCTTTTTCCGGGGGTGCAAATTCCACCTGGGTGAAACACATAGCCAGGTCCTTGAACACCATCTTGAAAGACACTCAGAAGTGCTGGACACTAAGCCCCAACTCTTCAGACCCCTCCAGCCCCTGCAGTTTGGATTTATACTCTGCCATAGAAAGCACAGTTACCCCAGGTAGGGATGGAAACTTTCCAACTTTCTCTAACATGGCTGTAGCACCAGAGGGTCTGGTGTGAGTAAGCTTAGGGTATGCATTGATTTAGGCCATGTCATCTGAGATTTGTCCTGCTCTGATACCTCCATATATGAGACTCTGGTCTTCGTTAGTAGTATTGTCCTGCTCCTCACCATTTTTTCCATCATACTAGCCTCTCACACTTGTTTATTCTCTACAGTCATGAGGATGAAGTCAACCAGAAGACAGCAGAAAGCCCTGGCTACTTGTTCCTCACATCTGACTGTGGTGGGGCTGTACTATGGGGTAACTATCTTCATGTACACCAGACCCAACACTTACCACTCTCCAGAGCAAGACAAATTGAACTTTCAATGTGTGCCTAGAGTGCAAATCAGTGTCAACATACTACACTTATTGCCCTTATTCAAGAACACCTGCTGCTCTTTGGAGCAGAAACTTCAAAGCTGGGGTGCATGTGCCTGGCCTCTCACCATAGTAAGAACTGGCCAGTTAATGCAGAGCACTGGATTCAAAATGGACTTGATTCTCTCTTCTTCTCCGTTCAAAACTGTCCTTCAGTGTGGGATTTGCTTTACACAAATGCTGGAAAAGGTGCTGCTCTTTACCCATAAAGGTCACCTCTAGAGCCAGTCAGAACCTGAAATGTCTATTTTACCAGAAATTCTTAAATGTTGGCATGCTTTCCTTCATGGAGCACAGTGAAAATACCTGCAGTGGGAAATGTTAAATGCTAATAATCCCAGAATTTCAGTGTGAAAGGATTAAAAATGATTTTACTTTGAGCTTTTTGAATGTTTTTGTTCTGTAGCCTGTCCCACCTCGAAATAAAGGAGGCAAAGAAATCTCTCCGAACAGGAGCAGTTTTCAGTTAACTTCTTGTACACAAATGTGTTGTAGTTGGGCCTCATTTGTTCCTAAAAAGGAAACACTTTAATCACCTTTGGGATAAGACTCCCCAAAGCCTGGGGAAGGTTATACAATTAATCTCTTCACATTTTTAAATTTATCACTGCTTGCATGATGCTATTTTCTCAGTGTTGAATCACCATATTAAAGACTGCCTTACTTACTGAGAATTACTTCAGCAAACACTTAATGTGTGCATCTGGAGACACGGGCTAGAAACTTTCTTCAGTGGGAAGGGGCCAGCAATCTCTCTTTGTACTGATCCCAGATTCTCCCCCTGTATTTATCAGTCTTGAAGAAGAACCATGACTATCTTTTCTAACTTTAGCCATGAAGCTTTACTGTACTATATTACACATGGAAAGGTAATGGAATCCATGCAGGAAATATTTTTAATCAATTTCCTTCCTGAGGGAACTGGTACTGCCCCAATTACAAGAAGGATGTCTTGACTACCTCGGGTCTGATCTGTACCTGCAGTGATCCTGGTTTTGACAGTTCTGGAACGAAAAGTTGAGGAAGATGCGGGTTACAGGCATTGCTGATCTACTAACTAATTGCAATACATTTTGATCTCAGTTTTGGGTCTGTTATAGGTGCTCATACACCAGAGTAAAGGAGAAATGACTGTTCTAGGAAGGTAACAGAAAACAGTAGATCTGTAGGAAATACTGTTTCAAGAGGTCAAAATTGTCTCATAGCTGGACTGGTGTCAGAACTTGGTAAGACTGTTGGCAGTAAGTGACTGTGGCTTTCTTGTGTCCCTAAGTTACACTCGGTTAGACTGACTTTTTTTATGCTTTATCATAAACTGTACCATTCTTCTCCTTAAATTTCACTTCTTACTTCCAGTTATGACTTTTAAATGACATTAAAAACAAATTCTATGCTTATTGTGTTAGCTAGTATCACAAATACTGTATTTTATCTCACTTTTTTTAAACCAGAAAGTATTACGGGATGATGATGATCATGTGGCAAATTTACTGATAACTCCATTTTCTGAACATTGTACCTTTAGTTGAAGCAGAATGCTCCAGTGTAGAAAGCCACATTGGGCAACACCTTCACTAGGAGCAGTAGTGATTCAGATCCTGGGCCAAACCCACCCTATCTTTTAGGCACCTACGTGTGACCCTATGGACCCCTACTTGACCCCCAGAAAGTCAGAAAGTGTAAAAGGTGGATGCGTACTTCTCTTCCTTGCTGCTTATTGTGATTTAATATTAAGATTATGCTGATAGTTTGTTACAGAAATAAATGCATTGCTATTTTTTTCAGAGACTTGAGAAAGTAGAATGGGATCACACCTGGGTGCCAGAGTTCATCTAAGCACCTGATAGGTGGGATAGTATCTGGCCCTATATCTTTACAGATAAGAGTGAAACGAGGGAAAAAAATCCACAACTGACTTGAAATGTTTGCTATGAGAAGGGTGAAACTAAGTTAGTAATTCTCAACCAGGGTTCCACAGCACCCTGAGGTGCCTTGAGCTCCTTTTAAGGGTGAGGTGTAATGACACACCATGTCACATCATTCACAGATAAACCCAGAAATATCAAATAGAAATCCATAGTTGTGCCTGAGTTCTTTGCAAGAGAAAAAAAAAATGACTCTGTTTTTCTGTAGAGAAAAAAAGAGTTAAAACTAAGAGCTGGCGTTTTCCTAGGGGTGCCTCAAGTATAAAAGTTTGAGAATCATTGAGCTGAGAGCTAAATCCACTCCCACTTTAGGGGATTAAGTGACTGGTGTAGAGCTGCATGACCATGGTTTAGGATTCAGTGTTGCCCTTCTCTCACTACTGAGCATAGTGTGCTCTGACCAGGTGACTATGGGCGGGGGGTGGGGGGGAATGGGTACCAGAGGGTACCTTCACAGATTTATTTTTTTTACCACAGGGGGAAAGAAATTCCCAGCCTGGGTATAAATGCAAAATCCAGCAGTTACCTGGGTGTGCATGCATCACTTAGGCACCTAAAGTAGAAAAGGAGTTAGTCCTGAGGTTTCAGTCCAGATAACCCTTCCACTTGTGCATAATCTAGCATCATGTAACTGTGCCCAGGGAAGCAAGAGGCTTGGGTATCATCTATAAAGTTATCTTTGCAACCGACTGCTTGCAACATTAAGGTCACAGACAGATGGAGGTACTTAATGAACTATTGCATCGCATTAACTATCCTGCCTTCCTGCTGGGTGTATTCAAGAACGTCCACCAAACACTGGGTTTGGGCAGAATTACAAAGTTTTATGGACCAAACTCCAGGCTCACGTATACTTTGTGCACTTGGTCCTGTGTATTATATAATATTGAGTTTGAGGGAGCACCAGTCTTAACTGTACTTTGGGTGCTACAGGATAAGTCTATACTCACAGCAGTTCCCCACTTAAAGCATCAGCAGTTTGCTTATGGTGGCAGGCTGGAAGGACTTTCTCCTTTTTGTCTATGTGCATAATACCTAACACACAGGGGCCAATATTTTGGTGGGTTGCTTGGCTAGAGTTTCAAGACACTGCTGTAAAGAATTATTTTTAAAATAGCTTTTGTTCAAATATAAGAGGGTTTGTGCTGGATTTCAGGAGTCTGATGACGGAGTGAGGCTGATCCTCTGAGACTGTGGACCCTAACTTCCCATTGATTTTGTCTGGACTCACAGCTGCTTCAAACATAGGGAAATCATTTGCAAATAACCTGATTTATCATTTCAGTCAGTGACACCCTGGGGTGTTGTGAGATCTTTTCAAGGCTTCCATGTAATATAAACACTGTGAAGTGTGCATGAGTTGCAAGGTAAACCCAAAGATCCCATCATAGGGTCAAAAACATCCTGACCTGTTGTCTGAGTTCCTTGCAACACAAAAATTGCTTTATAATTTTTTTCTGTTCTGCATGTCCTGTGATGGTTTGGTCTGTTAAGATAGCTTTGTTTATTCCTTCTCTGCATTCCCTTATTCATAGGCATATTTGCAAGTTTGGGGTCGTGTCTGCTTCTACTGTTTATACATGAAGTGTGCAAATGTAAATGGCAAGTTAATTAAATGTCTGCATGTACAGCCTCCCAGCCCCGCCCTTCCAAAATTGTGACATTTGTAGACGTACAAGTGTGTATGGACTGTTGAGTTAAGATCACTGAGGGGTCAGCACTCATGGTGAGCTGGGCAGAGATCTGTAGTGGGGCAGCCAGAGCCGACCCTAGCGGGGTGCGGGGCCTGGGGCAAATCAGCCTGTGCGTGGCCCTCTTAACACTGTGTGGGGACACCCTGAAAAGGTCTGGGGGCTCCATGCTTGTTCTGCGGAGCGGGGCTGAGCCGCAAGCTCCAACAGGCCGCATGGGAGGGGCTGCGGCTGCTCCACCCAGCTCCACATGGCCCCCAAAAGCTGGGGCCTGGGGCGGTCACTCTGATTTGCCGTACCCTCAGGACAGCCCTGGGGGCAGCTTTCAATTCTGGCACAAAAGGCAGCGTGTGGAAGAAGCACAGGAGACTCCAGACAGGACTAATTCCATGGATGGACCGAGTGTGCGGCAACGCTCTAAAAACCAGGTAACGTTAAAAAAGAAAAAAACAAAAATTCCATCGATGGCCTTGCGGACTATCAGTTTTTCAGAGAGAAAGTGTTTGTAAGCACAAGTCACCATAGTGGGTTCAGGTATAAATCTGATATCTACTATGTCCAAAGGGATGAAATCCCTGACCCTGTGTTGAAACAGGTCAAGGTCCAATAGAGCTGGGGTTGCTGAGGCAGCCTGAAGAGGAGAAGTGGGAGGAATAGACGTGACCTCCTGTGGCAGTGGCAGACCCTGCGTGGTGGAGCAGTGGTGGGCACCAACAGAGTGGTGACAACGGCAGCATGGGCTTCCCTACCGGCACCTGCTGCCTGTGCCCGAGGTAGGTGCTACAGCCCCCGGACAGCAGCTCTGCGCGAGTCTCTGTTCCCAATGAACTGGGCTAGGTGGTAGTTCCCCTGGGTTGGGTTTCCAGTTATTTCAGAGACTGTAACTGGCCTTTTTCCTTTAATAGGTAAAGTTGTGTTTCCTCCCCTTCCCCTAAAATGACTCCTATTACATTTGAATATTGCTGGTGAGTGAAGAAGTGCTCCTTTTTTTTTTAACACCTTGTTAACATGTATTTTCCCAGGATTCTGGTTGGGGGCTTGAGTCAGAATGGAAAGATTGTGGGACCTCCTAAATTTGAACCTTCCCTTTGTTACTGCCGTCCAGTGCCTGGAAAAAGGGCTGAACCTGCCCCTTGTTACTACCATCTAGTGCCTACCAGAAGCATTACACACAGTCTGGTGACTATTTTCAGTTAAGGGCATGATGGTATGCTACCTGTGGTCCTGACGATCATGCTTCCTACTACACTACATGGTCAAGGCAGGACTTGTTATATTTGGTATTGGGGATCAGACCCCAATCTCATCCTACTCGCCAGTATGGGGGGAGTCTGGGATCATGACTCAGCCCATACCCACTGCCAGCAGCCAGTCAGCTGATTAGGGGCAGCATGGGGACCATGCCAGGGCTCAGATGGACCCCAGGGCTGACCATGCCAGCCCCCAATCAGTTGACTGGCAGAGGACAGGGACCGCACTGGGACCCTTTCAAATCCTGCAATGGTCTATTGGGTCCCAGGTGCATTTTAAGGCACAATTGAAACAAGCCACAAAATTATTACTTGTGTATATTATTATTATTATTATTATTATTATTTTGTGGCTGATTTTGCAGTTTGTCATTCTATTCCCTGCTTGAACATGTAGCCAGGTTACACTTTAAGACACAATTAACTGGATCATGTCTACCAGGGCTGTTACACAAAATATAAGCGAAAGTAGTCAAAAAGACATTCTCGAATCATGGACCAAAAAGTGCTTGCTGAAGCATTTTCCAACAAAACTATATTTTGTCTGTATCCCAAAACCAGCCCAGCTCCCTGCTTTTCTGCTGCTTGGATTGATTCTTCAGCCTAGAGCAGTCCGCCACTCCAACATAGGTAGGAGCTGGTACTGCACCTGGCACAGTTAGGCTTACCCTACAGGGCTTGTATGCATGTCCCACGAGCTTTTTCATTTTGTCTCCCTTTATTTTCACCAGGCTCAACCAACTGAATGGAAGTGGCGCGGTGCAATGCAACTTCACCAACAGAATTTGTCCTGCTGGGACTCCTGAACCACACCAAAGTCCACACCTTCCTCATGGCCATGATTTAAAATCATGGCCATGATTTTAGCCTTCATTACTGCTGTGCTCAGGAATGCTCTCCTCATGTTTCTAATCCAGGTGGATTCCTCCCTTCACACCCCCATGTACTTTTTCCTCAGCCACCTGGCCTTCATGGACATCTGTGAGACTCTCAATATTGTCCCCAAAATGTCAGCAGACTTTGTAACCCCAGGCAACACGATTTCCTGGGCTGGCTGTGGGGCTCAGAAGTTCTTCACGCTGGCAACAGGTGGAGCAGAGTGCCTCCTTCTGGTCGTCATGTCTTATGACAGGTACGTAGCAATCTGCAAGCCCTTGCAATACCCTCTCCTCCTGAGCAGGAGAGTCTGCCTGGGCTTGGCCGCTGCGGTCTGGATTGAGACATCCCCAGATGCCTCGATGCATACAGTTTATATAATGCATCTGCCCATCTGTGGCTCAAGAGACAGGAACCATTTCTTATGTGAGCACCCAGCCCTGATGAAACTGGCCTGCTCTGACACTTCCACCTATGAGAGTCTGGTATTTGTGACTGGCATTGTCCTGCTCCTCATCCCTTGTTCCATCGTATTAGCCTCCTACACTCGCATCCTCTCTACAGTGCTGAGGATGAAGTCAACCAAAGGACAGCAGAAAGCTCTGGCCACCTGCTCCTCACATCTGACTGTCGTGGGCATATTTTTGGGGGTAGGCATCTTCATGTACATGAGACCCAGTGCCTACCACACACCAGAGCAAAGCAAAATTGTGTCTCTGTTTTACAGTTTTCACCCCAGTACTGAATCCTCTCATCTATAGCTTAAGAAACAGGGATGTCTTAGTATCCCAAAAAGAGCTGGTTGGAAAAAGCAGTGTCCTCCATGAAAACTGAGAGAAGCTGTAGTTTCCTGTTAGGTGCTAGGATCAATAAAAAGGTTCAGGCCTGCTGAAATGGTTTTCTGGTATATTGTGAAGGAGGCTTTATTTTCTAAAGTGCTGCCTTAGCAATTTATATCCCACATAAAACCAAGTGTAGATATCCTTTTTGTGTGTTTCATCACTTTGGAAAAGGTGTCAGGATGTCACTACTGCCCTTATATTGCAAGCCTATTGCATGCACCAAAGACCTTAGGAAGGACTAAAAATCCATGTAGCTGTCACCCTGGTCCTCTGCAGAAAACTCACCTAAAACTCACAAGCAGCAGTTGATTAAGTTTTTAGCTAGGAATATTTCCAATGTGAAGTAGGGCCTAATTATTCTCGATTGTGGTGGTTTTAAAGCAATTTAACTCAACTGAATTCATTGGTTAACATCTCGGTTTTTATGAGACAAACAGAAACAGGGATCAGACCTAAGCTTTATCTTCTCTCTTCAACAACCTTCATCATGGGAAATGGGATGTGGCTATTAACAAAGTAGGTATCTAAATCGTCTATAAAATAAATTAATTAGTTTTTACTCATGACCGCCTTGAAAAGGGCCACTGGGAGAAATGGGAACATTCCTTGTTTTCTCTCAATGGTGAGACTTTGTACAGGAGAAAGTAGGAAAGGTGTGGTGATCAATGGGCATATCAATACAAGATGCTGACAGTGCAGTAGCCTAATAACACTGACCAGTAGTGCATCACAACACGAACAATGCTAATATGCTGCTATGAAGTATTATTAGGCTACTGCACAGTAGCATCACTTAAAAGACCCTTGCCAATGCTACTGCACAGTAACTTCAGTTACTGAGCATTTATTTAGTACCTGCTTATATGACTAATCAATGTATGTGCAGGAACCACTGTGCAGTAGTGCCTCATGTAGATGTGCTCACTGTTGCCTCTCTTTGAACCTGAACATGAATATGACTGGTAGACAGGATTTACTGAACACAGGTTCCAATTCAAACAAAAGACAATGAAACGTAGGGAAAGGAACTGGTAAATTGACGTTATTCTTGCATTTACCTAACAGTCAGAATTTGCCAGTCACTCTGCTATATTGCCCCTGATGCCCAGTGAAACAATATAACAATGAAGCCTTGGCTATATCTGTATCTACCCAACAGACCCTCAATAAAATGCAGAAGCCAGTGTGGTGGGATTGCTCCCCAACAGACATGGCATGTCTCTTGAGGCCATCGTGGCCTCGAGAGAGTTTTGCAGGAATGATCCTAGTTGCAGGAATGACCCTCCCTACTATGGTGGGAGTCTACTACAGACCCCCTAACCAGAGTCAAGAACTTGACCAGGAGTTTCACAGGGAATTCACTGAGGCCGCAGGCTCCTGGTGTATGGTTGCCATGGGAGACCTTAACTACCCAGACATCTCATGGGAAGGGTGCTAAGCCAAATTCGAGCGGTCGCAAAGCTTTCTCTCATGCGTGGATGACCTTTACCTGACGCAGGAAATCTACAGGCCAACAAGAGGTAAAGCACTTCTCGACCTGGTACTGGCAACCAGGGATGACCTAACCAGTGACCTAATGATTGGAGAGAAGCTGGGTGACAGGTACCATGAGCTGATCACCTTCACCACTGTAAAGCTGGCAAGTCAGTCAGTAATACAGAAGTCCTCGACTTCAGGAAAGCTGACTTTGACAAGCTAAGGAAGCTTGTCAGTGAGGACCTAAAGGGCCACAACCCAAAGGGGAGGAGAGTTCAGGATGAGTGCTTGCTCCTCAAAGGAGCAATCCTGGATGCACAAGCAAAAAACTATTCCATCTTGGAGGAAAGGCAGAAAAAGGGCACAACAGCCCCCTTGGCTCTCCAGGGACCTAGCAGACCTCCTGCATCTTAAAAGGAAAACCTACAAAGGATGGAGGACAGGAACCACCACCAAGGAGGAATTCTGTGCTCTGGTCTGGACCTGCAGAGAGCGAACCAGGAAAGCCAAGGCTGCGATGGAACTCCAGCTAGCTGCAAATATTAAGGACAATAAAAAGTCCTTTTTTAGATATGTGGGGAGCTGGAGGAAAAGCAAGGGGAACATTGGACCCCTGCTAAACCAGATGGGACAAATTACAGCCAATGCCCATGGAAAAGCAAACTTGCTAAATGGGTACTTTGCTTCAGTTTTTCACCAGTCCCATGGGATGCTTCTGCCCACCACGGGAGAGGGAGGCCCGGGTGAGGGAGATTCCTTACCCTCCATCAAAGCTGACCTCATGAAGAAACACCTTGACAGGCTGGATACCTTCAAGTCAGCCAGCCCTGATGGTTTACACCCCAGGGTACTCAAGGAGCTGGTGAGCATCATAGCTTAGCCCCTGGCACGGATTTTTGAGAACTCCTCGTGCTCTGGTGTAGTGCCCGAAGACTGGAAGAAGGCCAATGTGGTGCCTATCTTCAAGAAAGGGAGGAAAGTAGATACAACAAACTACAGGCCCATCAGCCTGACCTCTATCTTGGGGAAGGTCTTGGAAGAGATTATTAAAGAGGCCATCCTATACAGGCTAGCTGACAGCAATCTCCTGAAGGATACCCAGCATGTGTTTGTTGTGGGTAGGTCTTGTTTGACTAATCTTATTTCCTTTTATGAGCAGGTGACCTATCACCTGGACAAGGGGGTAGAGATTGATGTCATATATCTTGACTTTAAAAAAGCCTTACATCTGGTATCCCATGATCACCTCTTGGCAACACTGGCTAACTGTGGCCTTGGCCTCACCATGATCCACTGGCTGGGGAACTGGCTCTGTGGTAGGACCCAGAGGGTGATGGTTGATGGAAGTCAATCGTCATGGTGCACTCTGACCAGTGGGGTCCCTCAATGCTCTGACATGGGACCTATACTATTCAACATTTTCATTAATGATGTGGACATTGGTATCAGAAGTGAACTGGCCAAGTTCACCAACAACACCAAACTTGGGGGTAAAGTGTCCACACCTGAGGACAGGAGGGTGATCCAAGCAGATCTTGACAGGCTCATGAAATGGGTGGATGAGAACCTGATGGTGTTTAACACCAAAAAATGCAAGGTTCTCCACCTTGGGAGGAAAAACCTGCAGCATGCTTATAGGCTCGGCAGTGCAACGGTGGTTAGCACTACAGATGAAAAGGACTTGGGGGTTATGATTGACAACAAGATGAACATAAGCCTTCAACGTGATGCTGCAGCTAGTAAAGCGAGCAAAATGCTGGTTTGCTTCTCATGCAAATCCCAGGATGTCATTCTCCTGTTGTACTCAGTCTTTGTGAGACCACAGCTGGAGTACTGCATCCAGTTTTGGGCTCCACAATTCCAAAAGGATGTGAAGAAGCTTGAGAGAGTGCAGAGGAGATCCACGCACATGATCAGAGGTCAGGTATCACCTTATGATGAGAGGCTGAGAGCCATGGGACTCTTCAGCCTGGAAAAGTGCAGGCTCAGGGGTGATCTGTTGGCCGCCTATAAGTTTATCAGGGGTGTTCACCAGGATCTGGGGGAACATCTGTTCACCAGAGCGCCCCAAGGGATGACAAGATTGAATGGTCACAAACTCTGCAGCAACCAATTAAGGCTGGACATAAGGAAGAACTTCTTTATTGTCCGAGCCCCCAAGGTTTGGAATAGACTGCCGCCAGAAGTGGTTCAAGCACCCACTTTGAATGCCTTCAAAATACATTTAGATGTTTATCTTGCTGGGATCCTATGATCCCAGCTGACTTCCTGCCCCTGGGGCAGGGGGCTGGACTCAGTGATCCTCTGGGGTCCCTTCCAGACCAAATGTCTATGATATCTGTGAAATATGAAATCTAGTTCTGTCCCTTTCTTGATGTTCACTTTGGGGCTATTGTTCACCCAACCTCTTCTTGGATTTACCTGTTTCCTATTATGGGAACACTGTTCTTGCCATCAGACTCAGCTGCCAGAATGTCCGAGGACAATAAAACTTGTGGTCTCTCATTTCTGACCCACAGTTTCATCTCAAGAGGCTGCACATAGCCTATAGCAACATCACTATTTAGAAGTTAGATTTGAGGAAGGACCTCCCAAACATGTATGGAGAAATGCCACATAGAAATGCATTACACAAGCTTCTGCATTTTACTGAGATGATGTTGGGAAAATGAAGGGATATTCAAGGCTTTACAAAACCCTGCTTTGATTCACTGAGAATTGGGATCTTTAGCAGGTTCAGGGGTTTGCTTAGCTCAAAAACCTTTAAACTTCACAGTCTTTATTTTATGGGCACACCTGCCTCATAAATCAGAACTCAATAGCATAACTTAATATAGTCCATAGTCCTGAGTTTCCTTTAGCCCCAAGAAGATGCCTATAACTCACTGCTGCTTCCTCTGCACTAAAACCTTCCCTCTCTACGGTACTCTGACTCTAGCTCTGGGGTAGCACAACTGTTTCCAAACTCACAAGCCTAAATCTCTTCCCAGAACCAGAGAAGTAGCCTAACTTCTTTATCTAGGAGCTTTTAATTTCCAGTAGCCAGCTAATTAGCTGTCTCAGCTAGAACAGCCTGTAATCACTCCCAACTGCTTGCAGCTGGGCTGTAGGCCTTGCAAGCCTGCTGAGTGCTACAGCTGAATTTGTGTAGTCTGCTGTAAACCTCTGCCAGCCAGCCTGCTACACATCCTCCCCCCTGAAAAGCGGAACCCACTTAAATTCTCTCTCCCTACCTCAGGCATTAGGTAGGGCACTCCTGTCTCATTCATGCCCTAGTTACCTTAAGGGATTACTGCACAGGTGGGGAACAGGGGAGGACAGAGCCCATGAAAGAACTCCCACCAGGCTTGCAAGGGCTACAGCCCAGGTACAGGCAGCTGGGAGTGATAATAAGATGAGCCAGCTGAGAAAAATAATTAGCTGGCCACGGGAAGTGAAAAATTCTCTGAGGGAAAGGTACCAGGAGAAAGAGAGGGAGATTTTGATAAGAGTCAGAGACAGTGTCTCAGGTTTAAAGGAGACAGCCTTATAAGTGCACTCTGTATAGGTTATGTTAAATTATAATATTGAGTGCTGCTTTTTGGCACTGGCTATTGAGAGGCAAGTGTGTCCAGAAAATAAAATGCTGTGTGAAACTTAAAGGTATTTGAGCTAAGAAAACCCCCAAAACTGGTACAGGGTCTAGGTACCAAACTCTCTGGCAAATTCTAAATGTGAGAGGGGAATAGAAGGATTGTATCCATTTATGAATCATTTTATTTGACTCAGTGCTTGCATTCAGTACATTTTGTAGCCCAGTTTCCTCCAGATCTTCCAGGTACAGAGAAAGAAGCCCTTTCCTTTTCACTTCCTCCACGTACAAAGTCTCCTTATGGATGTCAAGTTAGGAAGCTTCCTCTTCTTCTCTCTTTCCTTTTTAGTCATGCAGCGCATTAAGCAAATTCATTTATTTCAAACAAAATGTATAAACCTATGTGTCAATAGCGAGTCCCCATTTCTCATGATTAAAGCTACTGAAAAGATGAAAATTCAAATGGAGCTCTCTCTCTCTTTTTTTCCCTCTGGTCTCTGGTAAAACCCAAGGATTTGACTGTTGAGCTCTGTGGAGTTTAATTGCTTTATAACAGATGTGGGTAGGAGAAGATTCAGGCCCAGTTCCACTTGGAAAAGTGGCTGCTGGGCATGTGTCCACTTGAACACTTGACCTATGTCCTGCAAGAGAATTTCAACTTCTTGTAGGACATGGGCTACACAGGCTTTCAATCCCACATAGTCTTGCAATAATCTGGTTAAATGTCTTGCAACAGGGGCTGGAAGGCTTTTCCAGAAGGATCAAGTGACAGAGGAGTATGAAAGCCCTTGTTTTGCAGAAGGACACAGACAGTTAAGGCAGGGGGTCTCAGAAGTTTAAGGTTTTTTTGTTCTGAATTTTCCAAAATATTCTCTTGGCTTTGAACAGACAAGTCATGTAATAGGAAGCTATGGTTATCAAATTGACAAGAGGACTCAGTATTTTCCAAACAGCCTCCTAAGGGCTCCTAAAATAGCTCTGTTTCTCAGGCTGTATATAGCAGGATTCAGAATGGGGGTGACTAATGGAGTAAAACACAGCCACAATCTTGTCTTGCTGTGTTGAGTGGTAAGAATTGGGTTTTATGTACATGAAGATGGCTGCCCCGTAGAACATGCCCACCACTGTCAGGTGTGAGGAGCAAGTGGCCAGAGCCTTCTGCTGTCCTGTGGTTGACTTAATCCTCAGGACCGTAGAGAGGATGTATGTGTAACAGGCTACTATGATGGAAAAAGGGATGAAGAAGAAAATACTGTTATTCATAAATATCAGAGTCTCATAGGTGGAGGTGTCAGAGCATGACAATTTGAGAAGGGCTTTAACCTCACAGAAGAAGTGGTCTATGTATTTTGAGCCACAGTAGGGCAGACGCATGGCATAAACAGTATGAATCAAGGCATTTATGGGTGCACAAATCAATACTGCTGCTGCCAGGTGCAGGCAGACTTCTGCTCATGAGGATGGGGTATTGTAATGGCTACACACCTGTCATAAGACATGACTGCCAGAAGGAGATATTTTCCTACTTCAGTGGTCAACACGAGGAAAATCTGAGTCCCACAGCCAGCCAGAGAAATGGTGTTGCCTGGGGTCAGAAAATCCAGACATTTTATGGAAAAGAATCAAGCTGGGGCAGATGTCCATGAAGGCCAATTGACTGAAGAAAAAGTACATCAGGGTGTGAAGGGAGGGATTCACTTGGATTACACATATAAGGAGAGCATTCCCAGACACAGCGGTAACAAAGGCAAGTAAAATCATAGCAAGGAAGAACATGTGGACTTTGCTGTGATTCAGCAGTCCCAGCAGAATAAATTCTGTTGAATTTTGCTTCTACGCTTGCACTTCCCTTGGTTGTTCCTGAACGAAATAAAGAGAGCAAGCTGAGAGGATGTGCATGTTTTGTACTGGATAAACCTAGTGATGCCTTAGTTGTGTCCCATTTACAAAAGGCCTTTCTTCTCCAAACAGGAGAAGGAGCTGTGGGAGCAGAAATTAAACTAGCTTCCATTCAGCACTTCACTGTCCATGATGTCCATATATCCAGGATTTCACATTTTATCTCATTCTTTATACTGCTGCTTCTACTACCATTATTAAAGGTCTGGTTTATGAAGCTTTCCTAACAGGAACATTTTTCTTTAATTAAAAAGAGAATCTCCAACTAATTCATGAAATTATCTGCATCTTTTACATATTATGCTCATCACATTTTAATATTTTCTGCTAAAAGTAATACATTATTATTGATGCTACAAATTAAAATAATACATGAAGAAGCATTTACTCTGACCTTTATTTAAAAATCATAACTGAAATTAGGTAAAGAAGAGTGACTAGAAGAGTGGTGGTGTTGGTGGTAAGACATACCTATTTCGGATAACCAAACCTCTGTAACTGGAAAATCTTAGGAAACAGTGACTTACCTTCATCAGTCTTATGTAGCTGAGAGAGCAATTCCAAAAGGAGAAAATATTGATCTCTTGAGGCAGAAACTCTTCCAGATTTAGTCTTCTGGGTTTTTCTATTTCTAGGACACTAATTTTTCCCATCACTCTAGAACATAAACACCTATAACAAAACCATAATTTTGTGATCAATATTTATTGTAATATAGAAAGAAGCAACTCCTGTGACTCTCATCTTTGTCACCTACACATTTGTCATTCAAAAAGTGTCAAAGAACATTTCATCCATACAGACTTGGGTAGTGACGATTTGAGCTATTATGTCCATCCTGTGATATTGATTAATATTATTTTCTTGCAGAAGGGAATCAGTTCAAAATAGTTTGTGCATAAATTCCATTTTCCTTCCCAAAATGAAATATTACTTTACATTGCATTAAAAAATGTTCATTAAAGATCCATGTTTGAACTATGAAAAGATCTTTGTGGATCTTTCTATAGTCTAAAAACTGGATCATTGACGGGGTCATAAAAATAAACTGAAATTAATACCAAACAGACTGGTGGACTCTTTGCACTGAACGTAGTACAGGAAGACTGAGTAGTAACACTTCATCTCCAACTCACTTCTACAGCTGCCCACATCACGTGCTTATAGAATTGAAATCATAAGTAATTCTCAGAGAAAAGCCAGTCTTTTATATGCTGAATCACCAATGGGAGAATTGCATCATCCAAGCAGAGAGCATTTAAAAGCACTAAACAAAATGATTACATTCATTTTCCCAGGCCCTGGGGACTCTTTTCCTAAGTCTTTAATTAAAAGTTCAAAAACAGGTAAGGCCCTACACTAACTTTCTCTACAGAGATGTAAGGGGACAACTGTGGCCTTCTGCTTGAGGAGATGTCTTTTCCTCTGTTTGGCTCAAGATGGGAGAGGCTGCTAAATAAGACTTTTTGAAAAGGGGAAAACAATGTTTAATTTCTGCATAAAATGAAATTCTGGGATTATGTATAGTAGAAGTTGTCCAATATTAATGTTTTTATTTTACTTCATGAGGGAATAGATCCCCACATTTAGGAACCTTTGGTACAAGAGGAATCGAGACTTTTTCTGGTCCTACGTGACATTTGTCGATGAGGATCAGCATTTTTTTGAAAATTCATGCAAAACAAATCCCATAGCAAGGGAACAATGTTGAATATAGCAAGGGGGAAAGAATCAGTGGGTTTCAATGCTCTACATTACCTGACTAATAGTAATTATGACAGGAGACCAGGCCCACGCACCTCAGTTTTTCAGAGTTTCTACACAAAAGAGCAGCACGTTTTCTTAAATAAGAACTGGAAATACAGTTCATTATCTGAGACTGACTTGCCTGTAGATATACATTAGGGCTGTATGAAGCTTTGGGTGCTAATTCGATTCAGGGGAGATTCAGCCCAATTCGGCAACTGAATCTCTGAATCCAAATGGAATCAGGGGTCCAATTAAAAGGTCTGAATTGATTTGAAGCTCTCTGAATTGAATCAGAAAAGATTCGGAGAGCTTTGGCAATTCAGGCAGTCCCTGCACACTGCAGCAGGGAGCTGGAGCCGGACTCCAAGCTGGTAAGTAGTGGCGGAGGTGGGTGGGGGGCTAGAGAAGGGAGGAGGGGGCCATGGGGGTCCCCCACCAGGCCCCATTCCCTGCCTGCTCCTCCGCCCCCTCTCCCAGCCCCCACCCCATGGCTGCCTGACCCGCTCCAGGTCCCAGGCTCATGGGCTGCTGTAGCAGCCTTGGGGCTTCTGAGGGATCATGGCAGAGCTGCCCATGAAGCATGGAGCAGTGAGTGGCAACAGAGATCCTGCCCCACTCCAGCCAGTGAGTGGGGGCTTTTTTTTTTTTTCCAAAGAGCCGGGAGATGGGGCGGGTGCAGCAGCCATTGTTGGAGCTGGGAGAGTAGGCAGTGGATGGGGCCTGTGTGATCTGGAGATTCAGCTGATTCGGCAGCAGCTGAATCTCTGAATCAGATTTGGACAAATCATTCAGGACAGTGATTCGAATCACCGAATCAAATCACTATTCCCCAAATCGGCCGAATCTGTATCAGAAGTGAATACTTGCCACTTTGCACAGGCCTAACACATATGTCTGAAAATAAACCTGCATCAAAGAATCAAGATAATGACTAACAGGAAGGTTAGGAAAGGCAGGATTGACATCTAGTCAAATTTTATGGAGCTACTTGTTAACAGTCACTTTCATTTTTTTCATCGTCGAGGCTACTAAAGGTACAAGACAAGGATTCAATCAGAGCTCTTTTTTCCTCCAGTAACACCAGGGGTTCCACTGCTGAACTCACTGGAATATACTGGGTTTAAAGGTGATGTAAGTAGAAGGACAGTCAATACAAAAGTGCAATCCCACTCTGACAAGTGGAGGTTTGAAATGTTCAGATCTCAACACATAACCTGTTTCCTTCAGGAGAATTTCAGGAATCTGCAGGAGGCAAGGATTATGGTTATACAGTATGTCAAACCCATAGAAAGTGCTAGCTATATTAAACAGTTATGTCCAGTCTCCCAGAATATGAAGTGCGTGTGCTTATTTTTTTTTTTTGTGGGGGGGGGGGGTTGGGAGGGGGATGAAGAAACTTGTTGACACCTTTTCCCAAAGTAATTCAGTGGTAAAGGAGTCAAAATACCCTTGATTCTAGAAAACCCCATCAGTGACCTTCTTGGCTTCATTCAGTCCAAGCACAGGTCAGGCAAGTACAACTAATGTCAGTTTTGGTGGAAGACTGTATTTTCCAACCAACTTTCTAAACACTCCTTAGGCATGCATCTTACAAATGTATCAAGGGAGAGCAGCATGGGCTAGGCAAACAACTATTCACCGAAGTGCCCCAGGGGAAAACCAGGAGCAATGGTCATAATCTCCTAGAACAAGGTTTCAGTCTGGAAGTAAGGAAAAACTTCTTTGGGGTTTGTGAGACCAGCATCTGGAATAGAGTCCCAGCAGGGGTGGTGCAGGCACCTACCCTGGGGATCTTCAAAAGGAGACTGAATGCACACCTTGCTGGGTTTATGACCACAGCAGTCTTTCCAGCCAAAAGCAAGGGGGGCTGGTTTCAACGATCTCATGAGGCCCCTTCAAGCCCTAAACTTCTGTTAATCTGAATCAGTAACATCCCTGTTTCTCAGGCTGTATATGGCGGGATTCAGAACCGGGGTGACAACAGTGTAAAACACAGCACCCATCTTGTCTTGCTCTGGAGAGTGGTAAGTGTTGGGTCTGATGTACAGGAAGATAGTTACCCCATAGTACAGCCCCACCATAGTCAGATGTGAGGAACAAGTAGCCAGGGCTTTCTGCTGTCTTCTGGTTGACTTCATTCTCAGGACTGTATAGACGAAACAAGTGTAAGAGGCTAGTATGATGGAAAAGGGGTGAGGAGCAGGACAATACTACTAACAAACACAAGAAGCTCGTATATGGAGGTGTCGGAGCAGGACAAGTCCCAGATGACATGGCCTAAATCAATGCATACCCTAAGCTTACTCACACCAGACCCTCTGGTCCTACAGCCAGGTTAGAGTAAATTGGGAAGTTTTCATCCCTACCTGGGATAACTGTGCTTTCTATGGCCGAGTGTAAATCCATACTGCAGGGGCTGGAGGGGTCTGAAGAGAAGGGGTTTAGTGTCTAGCACTTGTGACTCCCTCTCAAGATGGTGTTCAAGGACATGGCTATGTGTTTCACCCAGATGGAGTTGGCGCCCCTGGAAGATGGAAACAAGGAGCATTACCAGGGCCAGATACTCTACCAAATCCATTTTTCCCTGGATAAAGCTTGTTTTTTAATTGTTCCCCACACCTGCAGGACCTTTGAATTTCTTCTTCTTCATCAATGTTATCCTTAACTGTGGTTAGCTGCTGTTTCAAATCCATGTTCTCCACACTATTCTGTCACTTGCTAGGGCTTTTGTTAGCTTTTTAATTTTCATAGTCTCCTTTATCTGATCCAACCACCTTCTCTTAGCTCTTTGGAGTTAGACTAAAATAAAGTGCTACAGCTGAATTTGTGCAATTGGTTGCAAGCAACACATCCGTGCCCTGAACAGGGAAGACCTCTTAAATTCTCTCTCACCCAATCCTGTCTATCCATGCCCTAGTTACCTAAGGGCTTAATTCATGGGTGGGGTACAGAGGAGGACAGAGCCCATGAAATAACTCTCAGCAGGTCTGCAAGGGCTACAGCCCAGCTGCAGGCAGTTGGGAGTGATTACTGACTTGGCCAACTGAGAAAGATAATTACCTGACCAGGGGAAGTATACAGTCTTTCAGGGAAAGAGAGAGAGTTTTTGATGGAGTCGGGGCAGTTTTTTAGGACTAGAAGAGACAGAATTATAAGTGTACTCCCCCATATCAGCTATGTTAAGTTATGCTATTGAGTGCTGCTTTACATTGCTGATGGCTCCCAAGAGGCACTTGTGTCTAGGAAATAAAGAGCTGTGTGAAGCTTAAAAGCTTTTGAGCTAAGAAAGCCCCGAAATCTGCTACAAGGTCCAGATCCCAAACTAACTGGAACATTCTAAATGTGAGAGGGGAACGGAGGATGATAGCTATTTGTGCCAGGGCACTGTTGGCGCTGCCACGTTAAGGGCTGAGCCGAGCAGCCAGCAGGTGATTGACTGTGGCAGCCATTTTAGATCCCTGGCTACCTATATAAGCAGTGCAGTTCACTGCTGGCAAGCCAGGCAGTAATGTTGCCTGGCTGCAAGGCTGTATGAAACATCCTGGAGTTAAGGGTAGGGGATGGTTTGGAGGCTCCTGGTCCTGGGCATGACCTAAAACTGCACCCTGCTTGGAGAGGGTGGCCTGGTGGGGGTCTCAGTGGTGTGGGAGCCCCCAGGAAATGCCAGGCCAGATACCACCCTGGTGAAAGGTGAGTAGGGGCACCTTAACCCCAGCCCTCACCTTCGGGTGACCCATATACCATTGGAGCAGGAAGTGCCTGAGTCTGCTGAGGGAGTGACCCCACAGGTCCAGGCATGGTTCCAGAGGCACCTGAGCCGGGAATGGGGGACCCCAAACCCTAAGTGCAGGCAGGAGGCATAAACCCAACTGAGGGACTCAACAAGTCAGTGCTGGGGCCAGGACCAGAAGGGTCAAAAGGCCAAGGGCCCACAGTGAGGGATGCCCATGATAAGCAAAGAAGCTCGGGGTCCTGACTGCCCTAAGATGGAGCCAGGGCTTATATGGAAGCTGAAAGTCCCATGGGTGGGACCACAGCTAATGGGCAAAGGGGACGTTTTATCCAATTCCCCGAGATGCTATCTGTAAGGCTTGGGCCACAGGGTAGGGGTGGAATGGAGCTCTGGATAGACCCCCCTCCCACCCATAGCGGGGTGTAAAATGGGCAGCCTCCCACCTTAATTAACAACTTAATTAGTTACAACAAAGTGTGGCAGGAGAGACAGGTGGGCAGCATGCCCAGAGGCAGATGGGAAAATAGCTCTGTGGCTAGTTAGGGACCCCAACTTTGCTACACAATTCATGAATTATTTTATTTGAATCAGTACTTGCATCCAGTACATTTTGTATCCCAGTCTGCTCCAGTCTTTGCAGGTACAGAGAAATAAACTCTTTCCTTTTCACTTTCTCTATGTTCAAAGTCTCATTATGGTTGTAAAGTTAGGGAGCTTCCTCTTCTTTTCTCTTTCCTTTTTTAGTGATGCAATGCATTAACACAATTCATTTCATTCCAACAAAATGTACAGACCTACTTGTCAATAGTGACTTCTCATTTCTCATGATCAAACCTATCAAAGAGAAAAGGGGGTGTTTTAAATGGAGCTCTCACTTTTTTTTTCTCCCAAGGACTCTACTGATGAGCTCTGTGAAGTTTAATTGGTTTTAAACTGATGAGGGTAGAAAACTCAGGCCCAATTCCACCTGGAAAAGTGGCTGCTGGAAATGTGTCCATTTGAACACTTTACCTGTTTCCTGCAAAAGGATTTCAGCCTTTTGCAGGATATGGGCTACATAGGTTTTTCAATCACCCATAGTCTTGCAACAATCTGGTTAAATCTCCTCTAACAGGGGCTGGAGGCTTTTCCAAAAGGATCAAATGATAGAGGAGTCTGAATGCCTCTGATTTGCAGAAGGACAGAGTTAAGGCAGAGATCTTAGAAAAAAGAAACCGTAAATTTCTGAATGTTCCAGTCTGTTCTCCTGGCTTTGATCAAACCATTTACATAACAGCAAACTATGGATACTATCAATTCTAGTGGAGGACTCTGTGTTTTCCAACCAGTTTCCTAAGGGCTCCTAAAACATCCCTGTTTCTCAGGCTGTATATGACAGGATTCAGAACGGGGGTGATAATGGAGTAAAACACAGGCACAATCTTGTCTTGCCGTGTTGAGTGGTCAGCATTGGGTTTCATGTACGTGAACATTGCTGCCCCAAAGAACAGCCCCACCACAGTCAGGTGTGAGGAGCAAGTGGCCAGAGCCTTCTGCTGTCCTGTGGTTGACTTCATCCTTAGGACTGTAGCAAAGATTCGAGCATAAGAGGCTAGTATAATGGAAAAAGGGATAAGGAACAAAATACTGCTATTAAGAACCACCACAGTCTCATAGGTGGAGGTGTCGGAGCAGGACAATTTGAGAAGGGGAGGAATCTCGCAGAAGAAATGGTCAATGGATTTTGAGTCACAGTAGGGCAGACGCATGGTATAAATGGTATGAATTAAGGCATTTATGAGAGCAGAAATCCATACTGCTGCTGTCAGGGCCAGGCAAACTCTTCTGCTCAGGAGGACGGGGTATTGCAAGGGTTTGCAAATGGCTACATACCTGTCATAAGACATGACTGGCAGAAGGAGGCATTCTCCCCCTCCAATGGTCAACATGAGGAAAACCTGAGTCCCGCAGCCAGCCACAGAAATGGTGTTGCCTGGGGTCAGAAAGTCCACTGACATTTTGGGGATTATAAACAGGCTGGGGCAGATGTCCATGAAGGCCAATTGGCTGAGGAAAAAGTACATGGGGGTGTGAAGGGAGGGAGTCACCTGGATTAGAAATATGAGGAGAGCATTCCCAGACACAGCGGTAATGAAGGCAAGCAAAATCAGAGCGAGGAAGAACATGTGGACTTTGCTGTGATTCAGCAGTCCCAGCAGAATAAATTCAGTTGCATTTTGCCTCTCCACTTGCACTTCTCTTGGTTGGTTCTGAAGGAAATAAAGAGAGAGAGCTCATAAAAAGTGCATGTTTTGTACTGAATAAGCTTAGCGATGCCTTATTTTTGGCACATTTGCAAAAGGGCTGTCTGCTCCAAGCAGGAGAAACAGCAGTGGCAGCAGAAATCAGACTAGCTTCCATTTGGGACGGTGCCTTCAGCACTTTGCTGCCAAGTCAGACTCTTTCTTTGTCTGTTAGTCCCCCTTAGCACAGTTTCAGCAGGAAGGCTTTAGGGACCCTTAATCAAGTCCACATCTATGCGTTCCAATGAGAACATGAATGAGCATGTTGTGTACAGGCAGCCACAGATGTGAAAAGGATATGAAAAATCAGGTATGTCAGAGTGTCTGCTAGATGCCCTTTAACAACTGTGGCAGGTCCATAGGGTTGCTTGAGAAATGTGGGAGACACTTAGACAATTTAATAAAGACATTTGTATTGTGGTCTGGATCTGGCAAAGCTTGGGCACACGTTCAGCTTCATGGATGATAGTGGAGCCTCTTGCTTCTCTCAATGCCAGTAAAAGAGTGCAAAGTCTCACACATGTAGGAGGCTTTCAGGAGCCCAAATATTAATCTTTGAAATCCTAGTCTCTATGTGATTGATTCTTGTGAGGCACATTAAACAAAAAGAACAAACCTTGTATGCTCTTGCTAGGGGATGGATTCAAAAGAACTAGACATGAACATTTGAGCGAGATAAGCAAAAAAAAACAACAACAACAAAAAAATCCTTATCTGTAACTTTCAATGGATTATAGCTCAATATAAATAGGGTTTCTCTCCATGGTGGCTGTACAACCAGTATTTCACCCCTTATATGTCGTTCTGTAAACTCCTGCTCCTAATGCTATTCAGAAAGCTCTATAAATCACACCTTTACTAAAAAGCAACATTCTGCTTTAATCAAAGACAGAATGTTCAACTAATTCATGAAATTATCGCTACATTTACATATTATGCTCATCACCTTTTAATAGTTTTTCTACTAAAATTAATGCATGTTATTATTGATGCTACTATTTGAAATAATACATGAAGAAGCATTTACTCTGACCTTTATTTAAAAATCCTAACTGAAATCACATAAAGAAAAGTAAATAGAAGAGCAGTGGTGTTGGTAGTAAGATGTATGTATTTCTCAAGATCTAAACCTCTTTGACTGGAAAATCTTAGGAAACAGTGACTTACCTTCATCAGTCTTATGTAGTTGAGAGAGCAGTATCAGAAGGAGAGAATATTGATCTCTTGAGCCAGAAACTCTTCCAGATATATTCTATTGGGCTTGTCTATTCCTAGGACACTTCATTCATTTCCCCATCCCTCTAGTATATAAACACCTATAAGAGAACCATAATTTTGTGATCAATATTTATTGCAATATGGAAATAAATAATCAACTCCTGTAAATCTCATCTTTCTGTAATTCAAAAAGTAACAAAGAACATTGCATCATTGTAGACACAGGTAGTGAGGATTTGAATTAACATGTCCATCCTTTCATATTGTTCAGTATATTCTTACAGAAAGGAATCAGTTCAAAATACTTTGTGCATCAGTTCCATTTCCTTTTCCACAATGAAAGATTACATTACATCACATTAAATTCCAAAATATTTCATTAAAGATCCATGCCTGAAATATGAAAAGTTCTTTGTGGTTCTTACTGTAGACTAAAAACTGGATCACTGACAGGGTCATAAAAAGAATCTGGAATTAATACCAAAGAGACTGGTAGACCCTTTGCACTGAACATAGTACAGGAAGCCTGACGAATAACACTGCATCTCCAACTTGCTTCTACTGGTGCCCACATCAAGTTCTTGTAGGAATGAAAGCATGAGTAATTCTCAGAGAAAAGCCAGTCTTTTATATGCTGAATCACCATTGGGAGAATTACATCATCCAACCAGAGAGCATTTTAAAGCACTAAACAAAATGATTACATTAATTTTACCAGGCCCTGGGTGCTCTTTTCTCAAGTCTTTAATTAAAGTTCAAAAACAGGTAACGCCCTGCACTAACTTTCTCTACAGAGATGTAAGGGACCAACTGTGGCCTCCTGCTTAAGGAGATGTCTTTTCCTCTGTTGGCTCAAGGTGGGAGAGGCTGAAAAACAAGACATTTTGAAAAGTGGAAAAGAACGTTTAACTTCTTCCTAAATGAAATTCTGGTATTAGGACTGTCCAGTGTTACTGATTTTATTTTACTGCATAAGGGAAAGCATCCCAACATTTAGGAACCTTTGGTGGAAGAGGAATCCAGACACTGATTGGTCCTAGGTGACATTTATCAATGAGGACCAGCCATTCTTCATGCAAAACAAATCCCACAACAAGGGGTCAATTTTGAACATAGCAAGGGGAAAAAAATAAATGGTCTACAACTGGTCTCCATGCTGTACATTAACTGACTAATACTAATTATGGCAGGAGATGAGGCCCACACACCTCCATTTTTCAGAGTTTGGACACAAAGCAGCAGCAGGTTTTCTTGAGTTAGAACCAGAAATACAGTTAATTATCTGAGATCCGTTTGCCTGTAGACACGCATGTTCTTCTAACATGTGCTGCTACCATAGTCTCTGAAATAAAAGATGGACCATGGTGCAGGAGTGGAAGCTTTTGTCCTACTGGGATCAGAGGGACAGGCTGCTACTCAGGGCCTCTCACTTCCAAGCCAGAAATCCCCTCGTTGAACCACATGCCCACAGATATTTGAGAACAACAGAATATTTGAAGGGTGGGACTGCTGCAGTCCCAAACCCCTTACAAATCTCCCAAGTAATCAATCCACCAAAAAGTCAGTGGACCAACACTGCTCCTCATGAAAAAAATATCAAAATTCACCAGGAGGGCAGTAAACCAAGATGTGGCTCATATTTCACTGAAAACCCAGAGGATTCCCAGATTGCAGATTAAGAGTCAGAGCCTCCTTCATCCCCTTTTGGCCCTGAATTGGACTCTGACCTGAACTGAGTTTGAGGCTGTCTTAGACTTGGGGCAAGAAGGAGAGAGCTCTGGTTGCTGAATATGTATCAGCAGAAACTAGTTTTGTTGTCCAGCACATTGTCCTGCCTCATGTCCTGTGCAGCCAGACATTACCCTGGCCCCAAATTCTCCAGCCCTCTGCAGAGGCCTGTAAACCACTTAACACTCCCTTGCATCATCAGGACAGGGCACCAGTGGGAAGTGGGTGATAGTTAGACCTTGTGTTGGCTCCTAGCTTGGCTCAGTTGAACCTGACATGTACAAGGCAACACAAATACAGTTAGTGCATGAGAACTGCATTTATGTCCATGAGTGGAGAAGCTGGCCTATTGACTATAGTTTCCACATATGCCTTCAATCCAGAAATAAACCCCTGAAGGCCCCAAAGCTGTTTTGAATGGGAACAGGCCATTAATAACTCATGGTGATCTCTGTGGCTCTGCAGTGATCTACTCTGGAGAGACAGGATAAAGAGATAGTGTCTTATTGAAAGTAGCATTCATCTGCCAACTTTTTCAGGTCTTACACTCAGCTTAACGGCATTTCTTCCTGTCTGTCCCTCTGCATCTGCACAAATAACACAATTCTTTTATATAATAAAGGGCTTAGTCTATCTGTCTGTCTGTTTGTCTGTCTGTAATGTTTGGCCAACTGTGCATGCACTGCTGAGAGGGCAGGCAGTGATTGGCTGCACGGGCCCAAGTTTGAGCTGCTGCCAGGGACGTTTGTGGAGGCAGCGAACATGCTCTGGTCAACTGAGCAGCGGGGATTCCCCAAGTCCCCCTGCCTTAGGCAGCGGCAGCTCCCTTCCCACTGCCTGCCTCCTGCTCCAAGCAGTGGGGCTACCCCCTCCCTTCCTGCCTGAGGGCAAGGGGAGGGCTCACGGAGGTGGCGAGTAAGGGGAGGCAGGTGGACGTGGGCCAGGCAGAGCAGGCCAGGAAGATACAAAGCAGAGAGGGAGGGGTGGCACAGGGCCGGACACGGAGCGCTGATGGTTATGTACATGGGTGGGTTAATGTATGAGCCACCTGGGCACAAGTCCAGGCTCCCCAACAATTTGGGACCTGTTGGTAACACACACACATGTGCACCACCCCCACCATGTGTCCTGGGCCTGGCTGAGAGCCCCACGGCTTCTTCCCTCATGCTGGGGGGGACCCAGCTGGGAGTGGCTCCGGCCTGGACCCAGCAGTACCCCCTGCCCCATGACCCCAGCCCTACCCCCTCCCAAAGCACCGGCCAGGGCCCCTTACCCAGGGCAGCCTGATCCTGATCCTGCTGACCCTGGCTTCTCTCAGTGGTGCCCCCCACCTGGGGCCGCCCATGCGCTACACATGCCCATGCCCCCAGGCAGCCCCGCTTTGGCCCGATCCCCACCAGGCCCCCACGGGGCTGTGCTACAGTGCCCCGTGCTGCTCAGCCCTCGGCCCCCAGCAGCTCCTCCTGTCCTGCCTCCCCCACTGCCCCAGCAGTGTGGGGAGCCATGGGGACAGCACTGGGCAGAGGTGCTGCCCCCCAAGCTCCAGCTCCAGCCCCTCCCCAGGTGCTCGGCTGGGTTTGAACATCCACCCATGGGGGGCTGCTCATCAGCCCAGGCCGAGCGGATGGAGCCCCCAAGGGAAAGGGCCAGGAGCTGGGGCTGGAGTCTCGAGCACTGTCAACTTTCCAGCTGCAATTTCCCTGCCATGCTGGGCATCTGCTGCCCCACTTTGCACACACACATGCCCCAACACACGTGTTCACCAACCCCATGCAACTGTGCCCACTGCTCAACCCACCCCACACACCCATCCTCCAACACACACGTGTGTGCCACCCTGTGCACTCATACGCTGATGAACTCCTGGGGCAGCAGGGCTGACCGAAAGTTTGGCACCGATCAGAACCCAGTTTGCCACTCACTCCTCAACAGCAGGGAGCAAAAGCCATATCCCCACTGATGGGCAGCAAGAAGGGGTCATCAGGGCCCATCGGGCAATCAGCAAGGAATGCTAGGGTGGCCACAGCCCCCCCTCCAGCACAACTCCTGCTGCAGCACTGCGCTGCGCTGCCTTCCTCAGGAGCCCCATGCTGAGGCAGCAGGGCAGACTGGCTCTGCATGGGCAGTGCTGGGGAAGGGCTGTGGACATCCCAACTTTTGCCCTAGCCCCCATTGTGGCTTCCATTTCCAGTGCAGCCATCACCCACTGCACTCCCAGCTCCTCTGCAGGAAGAGGCCAGTGCAGCCCACAGCCTGCAGCAGCAGCCTGACCTGGCCCCATGAACAGATCTGGGGGGCGTATGCCTCCTACGCCCCCCCAGACTGTGTGCAGTGTCTGGACTTGTGCCCTCCCACCTGCCCTCAGCTCCCCTGGCACCCCATTCAGGAGTCCCTTTCACCACCCCTGACCCTCACCGTGACTCACTGTTGGGGGCTCAATTTTCCCTCTGCTCCAGACTAACTGCATGGAGGCTGCTACCCAAGCTGCCTGGCTGCATTCCTGACCACCTGCATGGTGACATGTGCAACACTCATTGGTGACATTATCTGCTACATGGTGCAAAACAAGCTGATATCATTAATTTTACTTTTATATGTACCAATATGAAATGTGACCAATATATCGGTGCACCTCTAGACTGGCCCTCCAGTTTTGTTTGCCCAGGGCCACAATAAATCTTAATCCACCTCTGTCCATGTGCCAGATGTGGAGCAGTAGCGGGGGGCATGGACTGTCCATTTGACTGCAGCATACTTCCTGCCTATGGTAGCGAGGCTGAACTCGATGGTCTTACAAGGTCCCTTCCATCCCCTAATGTCTATGAAATATATAAAATGAAAATCTATGAGTGGGACTGGGCGCAGAGTGGTGGTGGTGGGAGGGGAGCAGAGCTGAACATGGACTGGCAAGGCGTAGGGCACAGGAACAGATGCAGGGCTCCATCCCCATCTGTCCCGCCATGTCATTCTTGATGGGCAATTTTCTAGTTACATTATAAAATTATCTCCATTCCAAATTTCAGAGACTGCCAAAAGCATCCGTGGGAAGGAGCACTGTGCATGAAGGGATCCCCTTCTTCATAGTCCTCACTAATGATGGACACGCTCTGGAAATATAATAGAAAATTAGGATTGGAAGGGACCTCAGGAGGTCATGTAGTCCAACCCCCGCAACAAAGCAGGACCAGACCGAACTAGTTCATCCCAGCCAAAGCTTTGTCTATCTGGGTCTCAAAAAACCTCCAAGCATGAAGCTTCTACCACCTCTCTGGGTACCTTGTTCCAGTGCTTCACCAGGCTCCTAGTGAGAAAATTCCTCCTAATATCTAACCTTAACTTCCCTTGCCGAAACTTGAGATGGTTGCTCCTTGACTGTAATCTTCCCCCACTGAGAACAGTCCAGCTCCATCCTCCTTTGAACCCCACTTCAGGTAGCTGAAGGCTGCTATTAAGTCTCCTCTCATTCTCCTCTTCTCTAGACTAAATAATCCCACTTTCCTTAGTCTTTCCTCATAAGTCATGTGCCCCAGCCCCCAAACCATTTTTGTTGCCCTCCACAGGACTCTCTCCAGTTTTTTCCCATATCCTCTCTGTATTGGGGGGCCCAAAACTTAACACAGTGCTCCAGATTACCCAGACATCTCGTGGGAGGATCGCTCAGCAAACTCTGAGCGGTCACAAAGCTTCCACTCGTGTGTGGATGACCTCTACCTGACTCAAGAAGTCTATGGGCCAACGAGAGGCAAACCGCTGCTCGACCTGGTGCTGGCTACTGGGGATGACCTAGTCGGCGACCTAGTGATCGATGGGAAGCTGAGTGACAGCGACCACGAGCTGATCACCTTCACCATCCGCCAAAAAGCTGGCAAGTCAGTCAGCAACACGGAAGTCTTTGACTTCAGGAAAGCCGACTTTGACAATCTCAGGAGGCTTGTCAGTGAGGCCCTAAGGGACCATGACCACAGGGAGAGGGGAGCTCAAGAAGAGTGGTTGCTCCTCAAGGGAGCGATCCTCAATGCACAAACTAAGTCTATTCCATCTCGGAGGAAAGGCAGCAAGAGGGCACAGCAGCTCCCCTGGCTCTCCAGGGACCTAGCAGACCTCCTGAGGCTAAAAAGAAAGGCCTACAAAGGATGGAGGATGGGAGTCACCTTCAAGGAGGATTATTCTGCACTGGTCCCATCCTGTAGGGAGCAAACCAGGAAAGCCAAGGCTGCAACTGAACTCCAGCTAGCTTTGAGCATCAAGGACAATAAAAAGTCCTTTTTCAGATATGTGGGGAGCTGAAGGAAAAGCAGGGGCAACATTGGACCACTGCTGAACCAGATGGGGCAACTGACAACTGACGACCAGGAAAAAGCCAACCTATTAAATAGGTACTTTGCGTCGGTCTTTCATCAGTCCCATGGGATGCCCATGCCCGCTACGGGACAGGGAAGTCAGGGTGGGGGTGATCCCCTGCCCTCCATTAATGCTGACTTCGTGAAGGAACATCTTGAGAAGCTGGATACCTTCAAGTCAGCCATCCCTGACAATCTTCAACCCAGGGTACTCAAGGAGCTGGCGAACATCATAGCCCAGCCTCTAGCGTGGATCTTTGAAAACTCTTGGCGCTCTGGTGTACTTCCCGAAGACTGGAAGAAGGCCAATGTGGTGCCTATCTTCAAGAAAGGGAGGAAAGTGGATCCGGCTAACTATAGGCTCATTAGCCTGACTTCTATCCTGGGGAAGATCTTAGAAAAGTTTATTAAAGAGGCCATCTTTAATGGACTGGCTGATGCCAACATCTTAAGGGATAGCCAGCACGGGTTTGTTGCAGGTAGGTCTTGCTTGACCAATCTCATTTCCTTCTACAACCAGGTGACCTATCACCTAGACAAGGGAGAAGAGATTGATGTCATATATCTTGACTTCAAAAAAACCTTTGATCTGGTTTCCCATGATCAAGTCTTGGAGAAACTGGCCAATTGTCGCCTTGGGTCCTCCACGATCCACTGGCTGGAAAACTGGCTCCGGGGTCAGACCCAGAGGGTAGTAATTGATGAAAGTCACTCATCATGGTGTCCTGTGACCAGTGGGGTCCCCCAAGACTCTGTCCTTGGACCCATACTGTTCAACATCTTCATTAACGATGTGGACACTGGAGTCAGAAGTGGACTGGCCAAGTTTGCCGATGACACCAAACTTTGGGGAAAAGCATCCACACCAGAAGACAGGCGGGTGATCCAGGCTGACCTGGACAGGCTCAGCAAGTGGGCGGACGAGAATCTGATGGTGTTCAACACCGATAAATGCAAGGTTCTCCACCTTGGGAAGAAAAACCCACAGCATCCTTATAGGCTCGGCAGTGCTATGTTGGCTAGCACTATGCAAGAAAGAGACTTGGGGGTCATCATTGACCACAAGATGAACATGAGCCTTCAGTGCGATGCTGCAGCTAGTAAAATGACCAAAACGCTGGCTTGCATCCATAGATGCTTCTCAAGCAAATCCCGGGATGTCATTCTCCCCCTGTACTCGGCCTTAGTGAGGCCGCAGCTGGAGTACTGCGTCCAGTTTTGGGCTCCACAATTCAAAAAGGATGTGGAGAAGCTTGAGAGAGTCCAGAGAAGAGCCACGCGCATGATCAGAGGTCAGGGAAGCAGACCCTATGGTGACAGGCTGAGAGCCCTGGGGCTCTTTAGCCTGGAAAAGCGCAGGCTCAGGGGTGATCTGATGGCCACCTATAAGTTTATCAGGGGTGACCATCAGTATCTGGGGCAACGTTTGTTCACCAGAGCGCCCCCAAGGGATGACAACTAGGTTGAATGGTCATAAACTACTACAAGACCATTTCAGGCTGGACATAAGGAAGAATTTCTTACTGAACAAACGGTCCCCCAGATACTGGTGGTCAGCCCTGATAAACATATTGGTGGCCATCAGATCACCCCTAAGCCTACGCTTTTCTAGGCTAAAGAGCCCCAGGGCTCTCAGCCTGTCATCGTAGGGTCTGCTTCCCTGACCTCTGATCATGCGCGTGGCTCTTCTCTGGACTCTCTCAAGCTTCTCCACATCCTTTTTGAATTGTGGAGCCCAAAACTGGACGCAGTACTCCAGCTGCAGCCTCACTAAGGCTGAGTACAAGGGAGAATGACATCCCAGGATTTGCTTGAGAAGCATCTATGGATGCAAGCCAGAGTTTTGGTCGCTTTACTAGCCGCAGCATCGCACTGCAGGCTCATGTTCATCTTGTGGTCAATGATGACCCCCAAGTCTCTTTCTTGCATAGTGTTAGCCAACATAGCACTGCCGAGCCTATAAGGATGCTGCGGGTTTTTCTTCCCAAGGTGAAGAACCTTGCATTTATCGGTGTTGAACACTGTCAGATTCTCATCTGCCCACTTGCTGAGCCTGTCCAGGTCAGCCTGGATCACCCGCCTGTCTTCTGGTGTGGATGCTTTTCCCCAAAGTTTGGTGTCATCAGCGAACTTGGCCAGTCCGCTTTTGACTCCAGTGTCCACATCATTAATGAAGATGTTGAACAGTATGGGTCCAAGGACAGAGTCTTGGGGGACCCCACTGGTCACAGGACACCATGATGAGTGACTTCCATCAATTACTACCCTCTGGGTCCGACCCCGGAGCCAGTTTTCCAGCCAGCGGATCATGGAGGACCCAAGGTGACAATTGGCCAGTTTCTCTAAGAGGTGATTATGGGAAACCAGGTCAAAGGCTTTTTTGAAGTCAAGATATGGGGTTTTTTAACATGACATGGCCTAAGCCAACGCATAGCCTAAGCTTCATTCCAACTGGACCCTCTGGTGCTACAGCCATGTGAGACTAAGGTGGGAAGTTTTCATCCCTACCTGGGGTAACTGTGCTTTCTGTGGCAGAGTACAAATCCACACTGTGGGGGCTGGAGGGATCTGAACAGAAGGGGCTGAGCATCTGGCACTTGTGTCTGTCTCTCAAGGTGGTGTTACAGGAAGTGGCTGCGTGTTGCAACCAGCTGGAGTTGGCACCCCTGGAAGATGGCGACAAGGGGCTTTACCAGGACCAGAAACTTTACCAAACCCATTTTTCCCTGGGTAAAGCTCCCTTTATATACTCCTTCCCACATCTGCGGAACCTTTGAATTTCTTTTCCATCTTCAGTGCTATCCTTACCAGTAGCTGGCTGCTGTTTCAAATCCATGTTTTTAACACCACTGCCATTTGCTAGCACTTTTATTAGCTTCTTAAATTTCCATAGTTTCCATTATTTGATCCCACCACCTTGTCTTGGCTCTTCATTTTAGTCCGATTTTTTGCAGTCTGCTGCAAGCCTCTGCCAACCAGCCTGCTACACATCCTCCCCCTGAAGAAGGAAACCCTCTTAAAGTTTCTCTCCCCAGCTCACACATTTGGTAGGGCCCTCCTTTCCATCCATGCCCTAGTTACATTAAGGGCTTCAGTGGCAGGGTACAAGGTAGGATAGAGCCCATGAAATAACCCTCAGCTGGCTTACAAGAGCTACAGCCCAGCTGCATTCAGTTGAGAGTGATTACAGGCTGGGCCAGCTGAGAAAGATAATTATGTGGCCACAGGAAGTAAATGTCTCCCAGGGAAAGGCACCAGCAGGAAGAGATTGAGATTGAGATTGAGATTGAGATTGAGATTGAGATTGAGATTGAGATTGAGATTGAGATTGAGATTGAGATTGAGATTGAGGCATTTTCTCAGGGGTAGAAGAGACAATTATAAATGCACTCTTTATGGGCTATACTGAATTAAGCTCTTGAGTTCTGTTTTATGTTGCTGATAGCTCCTGAGAGGCAAGAGTGTCCAGGAAATAAAGAGTCTTTGAGAGCTTAAAGATTTTTGAGATTAAAAAAACCCAAATCTGCTACAGGGTCAAAATACAAAACTATTTGGCATATTCTAAATGTGAGAGGGGGATGGAAGGATTATAGCCATTCATGAATTATTTTATTTGAATCAGTACAGGCAGTCCTTGGACATATGACAAAATTGGTTCCAGAAAGCCGTGTCTTAAACCAAAACTTTGTAACTTGGAACCAATTATCTCATAGGAAACAATGTTATAAATGAAGGATTTGTTCCTGAACCAAGGCCCGATACCCTATTTTCACCAAAAATAACCCAGAATTTTGTACTGTTGCCCTGTGGGTTCAGGCCAACTCTCAGGATCTCAAGATTGTGCTGTTAGACAGGAGGGTGTGACACAATTGCACATATAAAAACACATAAATCAATTAGGTGCATACACACACACACTACCAGCTCTGACACACACACATCCAAACCAGCCTAGGCACATGCATACCTATCACCAATTCAAGCACATACACTATACACCCCAAAAGTTAGACACAGATCACTAATCCATATATCATGCACACAATGACATATATATATACACACACTCATCAGTTTGCACACATACAACCCACCTACACATACACACAAGTAAGTTCCTAACTTGGATGGTACAGTGTGTGCTTGGGGTACCTGGGATACTTGGGGGAAGGTTCAGGTGAGAGAGAGAGTTGCCAGACCCGGGATTGGAACTGGTGGACTCCAGAGAAGCTGGCTGAGAAACTGAGGCTTGGGTTTACTTAAGGTAGACTGGGGCTCTATACTGAGGCAGACAGCTGAGCTATGGTGGGTGGGGGCAGATAAGTGGTGGAAAAGAGGAGACAGCCCGGACTGAAACTGAGGCAGAAACCTGGTTGCCCAGGGGAAAAGGGAAAGGCAGTGGGGATAAGACAGTGGCAAAGAAACATGGGTTTGAAGGCAAAGAGGAGCTCAGGCCAGGTGTTGGAGGTGGCAGTGAGCCAGAAGCAGGAGAGGGAGAAATGAGACAGAAGTTAGAGGGGCAAGGAGCAGAGATTGGAGCAGGGCCAAACCATAGTAAAGCAAAACCCAATGTAGGGGTCCAAATAACAGTTTTATTACAAAGACAACACACTACACAGCCCCATGAAGTCATTGGTACGCATACGCGCGCATGCACACACACACACACACACACACACACACAAGCACTCAGAATGGCAACAGGAGAAAGAGACTCAGTGGAAGGGCTGGAGTCCAGGTGGGGAAGAGAAGCAAAGTCCAAGGCCTTGGTTGAAGAGTGGGTGGGGGAATGATAGCTACCTGTCTAGGCTGGAAGGGGTCCTTGTCCAGTAGGTGTTGTCCAGAGGGGGGGGGGGGGGGGTCGCTGGCAGGGCCTCTGGGTGGTTAGGTGGTGTGGCACAGTGCTGATCCAGATGGAGACGGCGTCCCACTGGGTCTGTCTTCACTGCCCCTTTTTAGAGGGGCAGACCTTGTGTCACCCTAGTGAAAGGAGGCATGCCCAGGCAAGGGTCAGCCCCTGGCATACTGAGCATGTGTGCTCCATGCAGGGATGTGCAGTTTTGGGTGTCTGTAATGGTGGGGTACAATGGTAGAGTTGCTGGTTCTGCAGGGTCTTTTGTCTTTCAAATGATGGGGTCTTGTCTCTGTTCCCAGTTGAGTTCCGTGGTTCCTGGATGAATCAATGCAAGGTGATGGCCTGGCCAGTACAGGCCATTCAGTAGAGGCCTGCTACCATTGTATTTCAATCATTCCCAATCACTCTCATTCATCTGGAAACCAATTTACATGGGAGGGGTACATGAATCATACAGTTGCAACACAGGGGATGCCCGGGCAGAGGACACAAGATGGAGGCTTGACATACAAAATGGAAACTTTACATGACTTATGCTAACTTACATATTTAGGCCTAAAACAGTAATCACACAATATAAAACCAGTACAAACATAATAATTATCACTTACAGAACAGTGGGTATCGATATCAAAATAGCAGGGAACTTATTTGCAAAGAGGAAAAATAAAACTTACTACCTAAAATAAAATGTTAAAGCTTATCCTACATCTTAGCTTTCTTATACTTATCTATAGGGAATAGAGAGGGAGAGAAAGAGTCAGCAATGTTTGGGGAAGGGGAGGGAATGCATTTTAAAATAAATAAAAAGAGAAAAACTGGGGGTTTTGCTACAGTACTCTATCAATTATAGATGAGTAATATAGCTACATTAATTTATTTATAATGTAAGTAGCAATCATATTCATTTGGAAGGACTTCTTTGAGGTGACTTTGCTGGGCTTCTTGAAGGGCTCTTGGCTGGAGTCTTCCCAGGAGCCTTGGCTACAGGTTTTTCTGGAGTCTTGTCTGCTTCTTCTAGAAAATGTCCAAGGACATTTGGACAGATCTTCTTCAGGGAGATTGGCGATGCAGCAAACTTGTTCACTGGCATGGTATGGCATCAGAGAAAGCATTGTAAAGTCAAAACTGACGTCAGAAAGTTGAAACAGGGTGTCAATTTATAAACATTGTCAGTGCAAAATGTTGTAACTCAAAAAGTTGTAAGTAGAGGACTCCTTGTATTTGCATTCAGTAAATTGTGCATCACAATCTGCTCCAGTTTTTCCAGGTACAGAGAAAGAAACCCTTTCCTTTTCACTTTCTCTATGAAGAAAGTCTCATTATGGATGTAAAGTTAGGAAGCTGCCTAGTCTTCTCTCTTTCCTTTTTAGTGATGCAATGCATTAACCAAATTAATGTATTTTGAACAAAATGTATAGACCTACTTGTTAAAAGTGAATTCCTATTTTTCATGATTAAAGCTACCAACAAAAAAAAATATTATAATTCAAAATGAGCTCTTTCTCTCACACTCTTCCTACCCCCCGGCCTTTCCCCCCCATCCTGTCTCTGGTAAAACCCAATGATTCAACTCTTGAGCTCTGTGGAGTTTAATTTCCTTAAAACAGATGTGGGTAGGAGAAGAAACAAGCCCAATTACACCTGGAGAAGTGGCTGCTGGATATGTGTCCATTTGAACACTTGACCTATTTCCTGCAAGAGAATTTCAGCCTTTTGTAGGACATGGGCTACACAGGTTTCCAATCCCACATAGTCTTGTGATAATCTGGTTAAATCTCCTGCAACAGGGGCTGGAAGGCTTTTCCTAAAGGATCAAGTGATAGAGGAGTCTGAATGCCCTTGTTTTGCAGAAGGACACAGACAGTTAAGGCAGAGGCCTCAGAAATGTAAGGTTTCTTTGTTCTGAATCTTCCAGAATATTCTCTTGTCTTTGATCAGACCAGTCACATAACAGGAAACTATGGTTATCAATTTTACTAGAGGACTCGGCATTTTCCAACCAGCCTCCTAAGGGCTCCTAAAACATCCCTGTTTCTCAGGCTGTATATGACAGGATTCAGAATGGGGGTGACAATGGAGTAAAACACAGGCACAATATTGTCTTGCCGTGTTGAGTGGTCAGCATTGGGTTTAATGTACGTGAACATTGCTGCCCCGTAGAACAGCCCCACCGCAGTCAGGTGTGAGGAGCAAGTGGCCAGAGCCTTCTGCTGTCCTGTGGTTGACTTCATCTTTAGGACTGTAGCAAGGATTCGAGCGTAAGAGGCTAGTATAATGGAAAAAGGGATAAGGAGCAAAATACTGCTATTCACAAATATCAGAGTCTCATAGGTGGAGGTGTCGGAGCAGGACAGTTTGATAAGGGCTGGAACCTCACAGAAGAAGTGGTCAATGTAATTTAAGCCACAGTAGGGCAGACGCATGGTATAAACAGCATGAATCAAAGCATTTATGGGTACACAGATCCATATTGCAGCTGTCAGGCGCAGGCAGACTCGTCTGCTCAGGAGGACGGGGTATTGCAAGGGATTGCAAATGGCTACATACCTGTCATAAGACATGACTGGCAGAAGGAGGCATTCTCCCACTCCAGTGGTCAATATCAAGAAAATCTGAGTCCCGCAGCCAGCCACAGAAATGGTGTTGCCTGGGGTCAGAAAGTCCACTGACATTTTGGGGATTATAAGCAGGCTGGGGCAGATGTCCATGAAGGCCAGTTGGCTGAGGAAAAAGTACATGGGGGTGTGAAGGGAGGGAGTCACTTGAATTAGAAATATGAGGAGAGCATTCCCAGACACAGCGGTAATGAAGGCAAGGAAAATCAGAGCGAGGAAGAACATGTGGACTTTGCTGTGATTCAGCAGTCCCAGCAGAATAAATTCTGTTGCATTTTGCCTCTCCACTTGCACTTCTCTTGGTTGGTCCTGAAGGAAATAAGGAGAGAAAGCTGAGAGGATGTGCATGTTTTGTACTGGACAAACCTAGAGATGCCAGATTTGTGGCTCATTTGCAAAAGGGCTGTCTGCTCCAAGCAGGGGAAACAGCAGTGGCAGCAGAAATCAGACTAGCTTCCCTTTGGGACGGTGCCTTCAGCACCTCACTGCCTGCTGGTCCCCCTTAGAACAGATTTACTGGGGGGTTTTTTGGTTTGTTTTATTTATTTATTTATTTTAAATAAAGAAAACCCTTTTTGCTTCCTTTCTGTTCTTTGCCCTACTGTTGAATTCCTTATACAAATAAGGATTTTTTTTTCTTTCAAACAATATAAGCAATTGTTTTGCTGTGGTCTTCAGTACCTTTTCGACTGAAGGACTATGCAAATCATTCCCATTTTCTGCACAGTGACTGAAACAGGCACATCAAGCCATATCGTGTGTGTTTTAATCTGCCTCTCCTCCAGTGCTGTCCTATCTTTGTTATTGTCCCCCTAATACATCCCTCTGGTCCTTTCCAGTAGGTCTGGGGAACCAGGGCTCTGTCATCACTCTGCATGCTCTGTCCAAGCAAGTAGGGGCTGGGGGGGGGGGGTGTAGGTGCTAAGGTGCAGGCTTGATAGCCCAAGAGGGTCATGAGTTTGTGTCCATAGCAGAAATGTGTATAGTCATCTTGTGAGATGCCCACAAAGCCTTCTAAATACCTTTCCAAACAGCTGCAGTTCCTGGAGAGCTGCTCTAATTAAACTGACTGTCACATATATTACGCCCCTCCACATTTAAAAATGGCAGTGTTGTGATTTATTTAAACCTCATTCAATGAGGTTGGTTCAATGCTGGAGCCTCCCAGTTAGAACAGAGAACAGTGAGGGCATGTGGAGGCAGCCAAAGATTTTACAAAGGAAACAAAGGATCCAGGCAATTCAAAGTGTCTGAAACATGCCCTTTACCAACCCCAGCAGGGTCCATGGGGTAGCTTGTGAAATAAGGGAGACAGTTTAGAGAAGCCATTTGTATTGATCCTGCAAAGCTTGGCGGATGCTCAGCTTCATGGGTGATAGAGGAGCCTCTAGTTCCACTCAATACAATAACAGGGTGCAAAGTCTCACACAGGCAGGAGGCTTTCAGGAACAGAGCCAAAAGGTTAATCTTTGAAATCCAAATCTCTATGTGATTCATTCTTGTGAGGCACATAAAAAAAAACAAAGCAAACCTTGCATGATCTCGCTAGGTGATGGATTCAAAAGAACTAGACATGAATATTTGAATGAGAGCAGAATAAAAAAATCCATATTTGAGACTTCCAATGAAATTATGCCTCAGTTAATCATTCAGAGGGCTTCTCTCCATAATGTCCGTACAATCAGGATTTCACCCCTTATCACATTCTGTAAACTGCTGCTTCTACTGCCATGGACACGGGTCTGGTTTATGGAGCTTCCCTAACGGGAACATTCTGCTTTAGTTAAAGAGGGACTGTCCAACTAATTCATGAAGTTATCTGCATCCTTTACATATAATGCTCATCACATTTTAAATTTTTCTGCTAAAATTAATACACGTTATTATTGATGCTACTAATTAGGACATGGAGAAGCATTTACTCTGACCTTTATTTAAAAATCATGAGTGAAATTAGGTAAAGAAGAGCAAATAGAAGAGTGGCGGTGTTGGTAGAAGGTCATACCTATTTCTGAAAATCTAAACCTCCGTAACTGGCAAACCTTAGGAAACAGAGACTTACCTTCATCAGTCTTATGTAGTTGAGAGAGCAGTTCCAAAAGGAGAGAATATTGATCTTTTGAGCCAGGAACTCTTCCAGATTTAGTCTACTGGGTTTTTCTGTTCATAGGACACATTCTTTTCCGCATCACTCTAGTAAAGAAACACCTATAACAGAACCATAATTTTGTGATCAATATTTATTGCAATATGGAAAGAAACAAGCAACTCCTGTGAATCTCATCTTCTTTGCCAATCAACAAGTGTCATAGAACATTGCATCATTACAGACACAGATACTGAGGATATGAGTTAATATGCCCTGTCCATCCTGTAATACTGCTCAATATTATTTTCTTACAAAAAGCAATCAGTTCAAAATGGTTTGAGCCTAAGTTCCATTTCCTTTCCCAAAACAAAATACTCCATTACATTACGAAATATTACATAAAAGATCCATGCCTCAAGTATGAAAAGATCTTTGTGGATCTCTCTATAGACTAAAAACTGGATCACTGACAAGGTCATAAAAAGAATCTCGAATTAATACCAAAGTGACAGATGGACCGTTGAACTGAACATAGTACAGCAAGAAAGAGTAATAACACTGCATCTCCAACTTACTTCTACAGCTACCCACATCAAGTGCTTATGGGATTGAAAGCATATGTAATTCTCAGAGAAAAAGCAGTCTTTTATATGCTGAATCAACATTGAGAGAATTACATCTTCCAAGCAGAGACCATTTTAAAGCACTAAACAAAACCATTACATTAATTTTCCCAGGCCCTGGGGACTCTTTTCCCAAGTCTTTAATTAAAGTTCAAAAACAGGTAAGGCCCTGCACTAACTTTCTCTACAGAGATGTAAGGGAACAACTGTGGCCTCCTGTCTTTTACTCTGTTGGTTCAAGGTGGGAAAGGCTGCAAAATACAACATTTTGAAAAAGGGAAAACAATGTTTAATTTCTTCCTAAATGAAATTCTGTGGTTACGTGTAGTGGGAATTGTCCAGTATTAATGGTTTTATTTTAGTTCACGAGGGAAAGCATCCCAATATTTAGGAACTTTTGGTGCAAGAGGAATCCGGGCCCTAACTGGTTCTAGATGACATTTATCGATGAGGACCAGCCATTCTTCCAACATGCGTGTGGAACAAATCCCAGATCAAGGAGTCACTTCTGAACATAGCAAGAGGGAAAAATCAGTGTTTCTACAATGGGTCTCAATGTTTTACCTTAACCGACTAACACTAATTCTGGTAGGGGACCAGGCCCACACACCTCAGTTTTGCAGAGTTTCTATACAAATAAGCAGGAGGTTTTCTTGAGTAAGAACCGTAAATGCAGTTCATTATCTAAGACTGGCTTGCCTGTAGATACACAAGGCTGAAAATGGAGTTGCATCTAAGAAACAAGATGGTGATTAATGGGAAAGTTAGAAAAGTCAGGATTGACAGCTAGGTAGATTTAAGTGCTAGATCATTTTTCATTTTATGTCTTTATGGCTGGTGTGGAACCACAGAACTGCAATTATTGGCACTTTTGCACAATTTGGGATTCAATTACCTTGTAATTGTAGTGACAGAAGCTGTGATTTAGAGACACTCCTTTACTTGGAAGACTGTAAATGTTGGGAATTGGGAGCTGGTTGAGGAGTTAGAGGGACTGAAGGTATGCAGAGGGGGTCTACTGCTCCACAATAAAGTCCAGTATTTAGTTCATCTCATTCACACGTACGTGTGTAAACTAGGCCTGGCAATTACTACAGTGGTGACATACAACTGCCCAGCAGGCCCATCTGCCCAAAGTAAGTTAGCAGTGGAAGGCAGCCCTCACGCCTTTCTGCCATATGATCAGGGCAATCTTCCAGGTGAAGGAGACCCAGATTCTAGGCACCTTTTGCACAGAAGACTTTGGAACCAGCATTTCCTGTTGCCTAGCACAGGGCAGTAACCACCAAATCACAGCTCAGCCCTTAACCATTTCTCTGTCTAACTCTTCTCTTGGAGCTGGCGTGTTGTACCCTACATTCCCTGGATTCACACCACTGGAAAAGTTTCTATTCAGTAGGATCAGGGGTCCAAGCTAGAAGGTAGGATCTCCTCCCATCTGAGGCAGCAGATTGAGTTGCACACCTGTCTTGTTCTCTTCCTCCTGGCTCCACATATCTCCCTTTCTCAGCTTCTCAGTGGGCCAGCTTCAAGAGGAGGATATGTTACTTCCATGCCTTTGAGGCTTTTTAAAGTGAAATAGAATTAATAACATTATATTGTAGGCTTTGATGTTTGTCTGTCTCCAGATCTGGGTTGTGAAAGTCCCCAAAAGCCACTTATGCACAAGATGGCATTCTGTTCCCATGCACAAAACCGTATGAACTGGGACGTCGATACAAGACTACATGGAGCAGGGATGTCAAACTTAGGGACTGAAGAACTATCATGTGGTCCTCAGGGGTAGTGGAGGGGTCTGCCATTTGAGATGGGGCCTACCACTGACATCCAGGCCAGAAAGTCCTGTTCAGCAACAGAGAGTGAGTGATGGCCACATAAACTCCTGCAACCACTGTAACTTGAGACCATTGCTTCTTGTCTATCATTTGCCACCACTGAGAACATCTATCAACATCTATTATCTTTCAAACTCCCCTTCAGGTAGGTGAAGGCCCTATTAAATCCTGGATAAGTCTCCTTTTCCTTAGACTAAATAATCCCAGTTCTCTCTGTCTTTCCTCACAAGTCATGCCCCCCACCCCCTTGTCATGTTTGTTTCCCTCTGCTGGACCCTATACAATTGATCCATGTCCTTTCAGGTGGGGGGGTGGGGAGGGGAGGGATGTGGGGAGAGGGTGGCAACACTAAACAAAGTACTCCAGATGGGCCTCACCAGTGCTCAATAGAGGGGAATAATTGGACACTTCCCATGACCTGCTGGCAACACTCCTACCAATGCATCCCAGTATGTCATTAGCCTTCTTCGCAACAAGGGCACACTGTTGGTTTATATTTAGCTTATTGTCCATTGTAACCCCAGGGCATTTTCTACAGAGCTGCTGTACAGCCAGTCAGACCCCAGCCTGCACCAGTGCATGGGATTGTTCTGTCCTAAGTGCAGGACTTTTCACTTGTCCTTCTTGGGCCTCATGAAATTTCTTTTAGCCCAATCCTCCAACATGTCTAGATTGCTATGAATCCTAGGCCTACCCTTCAGCATGTCTACTACTTCCCCAGCTTGGTGTCATCTGTAAACTTGCTGAAGGTGCACTCTATGCCATCTTCCAGGTGATTGAGAAGACATAGAACAAAACCGGCCCCAGGACCAACCCCCTGGGGAACTCGGCTTGATAGTGGCTGCCAACTAGACATACAGCCATTGATTATTACTCTCTGAGCCTAATGCTTCAGCCATTTTTCAGTCCACCTTACAATACATTTATCCACCCCATACTTCCTTCGTTTGACTGCAAGAATGTTGTGGGAGACCGCTTCATAAGCCTTGCTAAAATCAAGGTATACCACATCCACGGGTCTCCCCATATCCACAGAGCTAATCATCATGTCATAGAAGGCAATCAGGATGGTGATGCATGACTTGCCCTCAGTGAATCCATTCTGACTGCTCCTTCACCTTCTTCTCCTCCAAGTGGACCACAGTTATAGGGGGTTACACCCTGTATAGGAGGGATCATGTTGGGAATAAGGGCAGAGGGGTTGCTCTCTTTGTGCAGTAACATTACACCTCCCTAGAAGTGAAGATTGGAAAAAAAGAAGGGTGACTTGAGACCCTCTGGGTCAAGTTACAAGGAGAGCAATGGGAAGGGGATTTAAAGGAGGAGCTTACTACAGACCTCCAAACCAAGAGGAAGAACTCAACTAGAAATCTCTAGAGAACTGGCAGAAGCTGTATGCTTTCAGAGCATGGTCGTCATGGTTGACTTCAACTACCCAGACATCTCATTGGATAAGCACTCTGCAAGATCAGACTGCTCACAAAGTTTAATCACTCGCATTGAGGAGCTGTATCTGACTCAAGAAGTCTACAGGCTGAACAGGGGTAAGGCACCCCTTGGCTTGGTTCTGGCCAAAGGGGATGATCATGTGAAGAACCTGAGGATCAAAGGCAAACTCGGCAACAGTAAATATAAAGTGATCATTTTCTCCATCTACCATAAGTCAGGGAATCATAGAATCATAGAAGTAGGGTCAGAAGGGACCTTGCAGATCTTCAGGTCCGACCCCCTGCCTGGGCAGGAAGAAAACTGGGCACAAATGACCCCAGCCAGGTAGGCATCAAGCCTCTTCTTAAAGACCCCCAGGGTAGGAGCCAGCACCACTTCCCTTGGAAGTTGGTTCCAGATCCTAGCTGCCCTGACTGTGAAGCAGTTCTTACGGATGTCTAATCTAAACCTAATCTCCAACAACTTGTGGCCGTTATTCCTTGTTATCCCAAGGGTGCTAGCAGAAACAAGGTCTCCCCCAAACCTTTCTGGTCCCCCTTAGTGAGTTTATAGACGGCCACCAGGTCCCCCCTCAGCCTTCTCTTGTGAAGGCTGAACAGGTTCAGGTCCTGTAACCTCTCATTGTAGGGTCTGCCCTGCAGTCCCTGGATCATGCGGGTGGACCTCCTCTGGACCCTCTCAATGTTGTCCACATCCCTCTTGAAGTGGGGTGCCCAGAACTAGACACAGTACTCCAGCTGCGGCCTGACCAGTGTCACAGCTGGTCAGGCCAGGGAAATCAGACAGTAAGGTAGAAATCCTTGATTTTAGGAAATCTGACTTCCACAAGCTTAGGAGATTGGTTGGTGAGGCCCTGCCGGACCACAGTCCAATGAGGAAGGGAGTGCAAGGAGAGTGGTTGTACCTCAAGGAAGCAATCTTAGGAGCACAAAGGAAGTCCATTTCTTTTCATAAGAAAGGCAGCAAAAGGGGTGGGTGACCCCCTTCACTCAAGTACTAAGTCATAGACCCCCTGAAACTAAAAAGAGAAGCCTACTAAGGGTGCAAGTCAGAAATAACCACCAAAGAGGACTACTTAGCAGTAGCCTGCACCTCTAGGAAGCAGATTAGGACAGCAAAGGCACAAACCAAATACAAATTGGCAACTGGAATCAAGGCCAACAAAAAGTCCATGTTTAGATATGTAGGAAGCTGGGGATAAAATAAGGGAACCATAGGGTTCCTAATGACTGAAATGGGATGGCTGATAACTGACCCTCAGGAAAACACTGAACTCCCAAATGCATACTTCGCATCAGTATTCCACCAGTCCAAGGGTGTTAGCTTGCTTGATAGGATATACATGATTAAGGTTTAACAATTTCTTCACCTCTATTTTCTTGTGCAGGGACCAGGACTCCCATACCAAGATTCAGGATGGACTCAGGAGAAACTCCACCAAGCCTAAGGTCAGGGAGGACCGGGTTCAAGAACTTCTGGAGGGGCTGGGCATGTTCAAATCAGCAGGTCTAGATGATCTCCACCCCAGGGTGTTGAGGGAATTGGCAGGGGTTATCACAGGGCCCCTGGCATGTCTTTATGAGCACTTGTGATGTCTGGCCAGGTGCCGGACGACTGGAAGAGGGCCATTGTGGTCCCCATCTTTAAAAAAGGGAAAAGGAAGGACCTGGGCAACTATAGGCCCGTTAGTCTTACTTCAATCCAGGGGAAGCTCTTTGAGAATATCATCGAGGAGCACATCTGTGATAGGCCAGCAGCGGGAATAATGCTCAGGGGCAACCAGCATCGTTTCATTAGGGGCAGGTCCTGTCAGACCAACCTGATTGCCTTCTATGATCAGGTCAGAACATCACTGGATGCAAGTGTCATGGTGGATGTAGTCTTTCTGGATTTCGGGAAGGCCTTTGACACTGTCTCCCACCCCATTCTCATTAAAAAGCTAGGCGACAGTGGCATTGATGCCTAGAAAGTCAGATGGATTGCAAATTGGCTGAACGGTCATACTCAGAGAGTGGTGGTGGATGGGTCAGATTCGACCTGGAGGGAAGTGGGCAGTGGGGTCCCCCAGGGCTTGGTCCTTGGGCCCACACTGTTCAATTTCTTTATTAGTGACTTGGACAATGGGGTGAAGAGCATCCTGTTTAAATTCTCAGACGACACCAAGATTTGGGATGCAGTGGGCATGGTAGAAGGGAAGGACAGATTACAGCAGGACCTGGACAGGTTACAGGCAAATGAAAATAGTATGGGTTTCAATACTGACAAGTGCAGGGTGCTGCACTTGGGCAGTAGGAACCAGAAGCATACCTATACATTGGGAAACTCCCTTCTCGAAAGCACGGTGGCAGAAAGAGATCTTGGTGTCATTATTGACTCCAAGATGAACATGGGCCAACAATGCGAGGTCACGGTCGGTTGTGCTAACTGTACCTTGTCCTACATCCACAGATGCATCACAAGCAGGACCAAGGAGGTGATCCTCCCCCTCTATGTGACACTGGTCAGGCCACAGCTGGAGTATTGTGTTCAGTTCTGCACGCTGCACTTCAGGAGGGATGCAGACAGTTCGAGAGGGTCCAAAGGAGGGCCACTCGCGTGATCCGGGGACAGCAGGGGAGACCCTATGAGGAGAGGCTACGGGATCTTAACCTGTTCAACGTTCACAAGAGAAGGCTGAGGGGGGACCTGGTGTCCATCTATAAACTTACTGGGGGGACCAGCGGTGTTTGGGAGAGACCTTGTTCTCCCGAACGTCTCCCAGAGTAACAAGAAATAATGGCCATAAGTTGCTAAAGAGTAGGTTTAGACTAGACATAAGGAGGCACTACTTCACAGTCAGGGTGGTTAGGACCTGGAACCAACTTCCAAGGGAAGTGGTGATGGCTCCTACCTTGGGAGTCTTAAAAAGAAGGCTTGATGTTTACCTGGCTGGGGTCATTTGAGCCCAGTTTTCTCTCCTGCCCAGGGCAGGGAGTCAGACTAGAAGATCTACAAGGTCCCTTTCGACCCTTCTTCTATGACTCTATGAATCTATTAATCTAGAGGGGGTGATCACACTCCCATAGTTGGTGAAGATCTTGTGGGGGAGCACCTACAAAGGCTAAATATCATGTCAGCAGAATCAGATGAACTATACCCGAGTGCTAAAAGAACTGGCTGACATCACTGTGCAATATGTGGCAAAGCTATTTGAAGACTCTTGGCACTTGGGAAAAGTCCCACATGACGGGAAGAAGACCAATGTGGTACCTTTCTTTGAGAAAGGAGAACCCGGGAAATTACCAGCCAATCAGTTTGATGTCAATCCCTGTTAAAATCATGGAGAAAATTATCAAAGAAGCCATTACTGATCACCTAACGAAAAACAGTATTCTGATGGATAGCCAACATGGCTTCACTATGGGTCAGTCATGGCAGGACAACCTCATTTCCTTCTATGACCAGGGAGCTCGCCACCTGGATAGGGGAAATGAGGTCGATGTCATAACCTTGGACTTGAAAAGGACTCCCATGATGTCCTCATGGTAAAATTGAGAAAATATGGCCCAAACTACTTTATGGTCTGGTGGCTAGGTAACTGAATCTGAGGTAGGACCCAAAGAGCATTGACTGACAGAACTGAGTCAACATGGTTGAAGACATCCCCAGTGGTGTCCCCCAGGGTTCAGTACTTGGACCAGTACTTTTCAACACATTCATCAATTATTTGGATTTGGGTATAAAAAGCAAACTGGCAAAGTGTGTTGATGACGACAAACTATGGAGGATTTTGGTCACACTAAAGGACAGGCTGCCAATACAGTCTGACCTGGCCAGGCTTGCACAGTGAGTGGAACTCAGCCTGATGAGGGTTAATACAGAGAAATGTAAAGTGCTCCATCTGGGGTGAAATAATCTGCAACACACTTACAGACTTGGCAGTGCTACGCTTGCCAGCACCACAACTGAATGAGACCTGGGTGTCATGATAGACCATAAAATGAACATGAGCCAGGAATGTGATGGTGTAGCTGGCAGAGCTAATCAAATACTGGCATACATCTACCGAGGCATCTCAAGCAAGGCTAAGAATGTCATCCTCCCACTCAGCTTAGCCTTGGTTAGACCACAGCTGGCATACTGCGTCCAGTTCTGGGTGCCACAGTTCAGGAAGGATGTGGAGAAGCTCAAGAGAGTCCAAAGGACAGCCAAGCTCATAAATAGAGGCCTAGAGAGCAGGTCATATGAGGAGAGGCTGAAAGACTTGGGACTGTTCAGCCTGGAGAAGAGAAGTCTCAGAGGGACTTGGTGACAGCCAATAAGTATATTAGGGGTGTAAATCGGGACCTAGGGGAGCATCTGTTCACCAAGGCCCTAAAGGAGAGGGCGAGAAACAGTGGGCACATACTGGTTGAATATCACTTCAGATTGGACATAAGGAAAAAACTTCTTTACAAGTGAAGTACCGAGGGTTTGGAACAGGCTCTCCACAACAGAGGTTGTACAGTCACCCACACTAGCAATCTTCAAAGCCTGTCTTGATGCCCATCGTGCTGGGGTCATCTGATCCCAGCAGTCTTTCCTGCCTAAGGGCAGGGTGGTTGGACCTCACGATCTGTAAGGGCCCTTCCAGCCCCGAACATCTATGAAACTATGAAACTATAAGAGCTCAGAAATGGATTACTTGAGGATCTGCTCCATAATATTTTCAGGGACTGAGGTGAGGCTGACTGGTCTGTAGTTCCCTGGATCCTCCTCCTTCCCTTTCTTAAATATGGGCACTATGTTTGCCCTTTTCAAATCATGTGGGACCTCTCCTGATCTCCATGAGTTTTCAAAGATGATGGTCAGTGACTTTGCGATCACATTGGCCAACTCCCTCAGTGCCCCTGGGTGAATCCCATCTGGCACCATGGACTTGTACATGTTCAGCTTTTCTAAATAGTCCCTAAACTGTTCTTTCATCACTGTTGACTGCTCACCTCCACACCAAACCTGTTGTCCAGTGCAGTAATCTAGTAGCTGACCTTACCTATGAAGAATGACACAAAGAAGCCATTGGGCACTTTAGCCTTGTCTGCATCTTCTGTCACAAAGTTGTCTCCCCATTCAGTAAGGGACCCACACTTTCCCTGATTCTCTTCTTGCTATCGACATACTTATAGAAACCCTTCTTGTTACCTTTCATGTCTCTTGCCAGCTGCAACTCAGTTGTGCTTTGTCCTTCCTGACTTCATCCCTGCATGCCCGAGCAAAGCTCTTATACACCTCCCTATTCATTTATCCAAGTGTCACTTCTTGTATGCTTCCTTTTTGAGACCTAGTTTACTGATGAGTTCCCTGCTAACCCAAGCTGGTTTTTTTTTTTTGCCATACTTGCTAGTTTTGGTCCCCCAGAAGTTGTCTAACAGGGGTGAAGACTTCAGGTTGTTCCCACTTGGTGGCAGACTTGACACCACTGGCTGGAGTTTTTTAGAGCCTCAAGAAATTCAAGCTAGTAAACAGTTAGTAGCAACCTGTGTTCTGTGCTCTGTAGACCCAGGAGCCCTACTAAGGAGTGCTAGTCTTCAAGAACAGCAGCCTCATGTAGTATTCATGGGGCACTAGCTCATGTCTCCTGATACCCCGAGTCACAGTTTCCATGGGGAGAAGGTGGTCCCATTCCCTATATAAGAGTCCCTTAACCAAAAGGTATGTCCCCTTGCATTTCTCATTAAGTGGATCGAGCCCCTAGTCCTCTCCTAGGAGGTTCACGCTGTAGTTCGTTTCTGAGCTCAGAGGTTGAGGCATGGAGTCTTCATTTGCCTCCTTCCCTGCCTAATTTTTCTTGTTCCCTTTTACGATTACATATGCAGTACTATGCATCTAACCTTAGGATCCACAATTTAACATTATGGTTTTATCCATTTAGCTCAGACCTAGGGCATCCACTTCCAAGTTTTAGAATACTTGGGTAATTGCCTGACGTCATTGCAGAATCACTAGCTTTTTCGTGTTTTTCTTCTTCCTGAGAAGTCATGGAGGTGTCATGAGGTCCCAGAAGATTGGAAAAGAGCACATACTATACCCATGTTTTCATGGACAGATGGTGTGGTGCATTCATCACCTATAACACAACACACTTTTCTCCAGGTAAGGATAAATTTGGTGAGATCCTAAGGCTATATTATATAATTTAAGATTGAGGCAAAAACACATACAACTTTTCTGGAATGTGCATTCATTATCTATATGATATTTTCAGTATAAAAACACAACAGATGAGGCAAATAATAAAAAAAAAATATGTTGTTTCATTATTCCTGTAATTATTGAAATTAAATTTATGTTTTATTCAGATTCATAAAATAAAATCTAACCTTGTGTGTCTTGACAATGCATCTAGTATTTCACTGACAGTTAGCCCCAGTAGGTCATGAGTGTATTAAACACAATCTTACCATGCTACTCAGTTGAGTTGGGCCAATGGTGTTTGGACATGGTGCCACACACACCTGGGAAACCTATACCACTTGGGTAGACAGGCATAATAGTCATGTGAGCCACCCGCTCCACACCTGAGGCCAGCCCTGCTGTGCCAGTGCATTAGAGATATAGAAATTAACTCCTTCAACCCTGGCCGTGGCTGAGGAGCTGGCTATGTGCTACCTCTCCTTTGATAGCTTCATCACACAATTTACTACACAAGTCTGCAATGCACAGACCTGTCCTAGGGCTGCTCTGGCCCCCAGGGGGGCTTCTTGGGCCATTTGAGCCAACAGAGCCCTGAGTGCCACGGGAATGATCGTACTGTTCAACGATCTCCTTTCCCTGGTGTGAAGTGGGGGCTGTTCTTCTCCCCAAACCCCATACCTGTTTCCCCCTTCTGGAAAATTTCAGAACTAGTCCTACTATCAACAGGTTCATCAGCCACTTTCACCGAGGACCTTGTGGTCCTCGAGCACAGACTCAGCTCGGGAGGTGGGCAGGGGGAATAAGACACGCATCTTGTGCTAACAATACAGTGCTCACAGCAATGGAAGGCTTTAGAAATCAAAACTGATTGGAATTTCCTCCCAAACTCATGAATCCATCCCATGGATCTGTGCATTTTGTTGAGGTGATGTTGAGAACAGTCACCTTTTCAGTTTTTATTGCATATTTCCAAGATATACAGCTTGGCAGCTTCCGGTTCCTCCCTCCTACCTTTTTCCATGATGTAATACATAAACCAAATTAATATATTTTATGCAAATTTTATGGACCTAGTTGGTTAACAGCCACTTCCAATTTTTCATGTTTGGGGCTGCTAAAGATAGAAGACAAGGATTTAATCAACGCTTTTTTTTCTCCTTTAACACCAAGGGCTCCACTGCTGAACTCAGTGGAATATAATGGGTATAAAACTGATGCAAGTGGAAGGAGAGTCAATACAAAAGTCCTGCCTTGACAAGCTGGCATTTGAAATGTCCAAATCTAAACACATGACCTATTTCCTCCAGGATTATGGCTATACAGGATGTCAATCCCACTTGAGGTGCTAGCTACATTCAAGAATCATGTTCAATCTCCCATAATATAAAGTGTGTGTGGCAGAGGGAGAGGGGATGAGACAGGAAGAAGCTTCTTGACACCTTTTCTGAAGTGATTCAATGGTAAAGGAGGCAAAATGCCCTTGATTCTAGAAAACCCAATCAGTGGCCTTCTGGACTTCGTTCAGTCCTAGCACAGATCAGGCAAGTAGACCTCACATTAGTTTTGGTGGAGGACTCTGCATTTTCCAGCCAGCTTTATTAAGGCTTGTAGGACATCCCTGTTTCTCAGGCTGTATATGACGGGATTCAGAACCGGGGTGACAACAGTGTAAAACACAGCAACCATCTTGTCTTGCTCTGGAGAGTGGTAAGTGTTGGGTCTGATGTACATGAAGATAGTTGCCCCATAGTACAGCCCCACCACAGTCAGGTGTGAGGAACAAGTGGCCAGGGCTTTCTGCTGTCCTCTGGCTGACTTCATCCTCAGGACTGTAGAGAGGATACAAGTGTAAGAGGCTAGTATGATGGAAAAAGGGATGAGGAGCAGGACAATGCTACTCATGAACACCAGAGTCTCGTATATGGAGGTGTCAGAGCAGGACAGTTTCAGCAGGGCGGGGACCTCACAGAAGAAGTGATCAATGTCTTTTGAACCACAGTAGGGCAGGTGCATAGTATAAGCTGTATGGATTGAGGCGTTCACCGTTGCACAAATCCAGACAGCAGCTGCCAGGCTCATGCACATTTTCCTGTTCATGAGAATGGGGTATTGAAAAGGATTGCAAATTGCAACATATCTGTCATAAGACATGACAGCCAGAAGGAGACCCTCTGCTCCACCCATCATTAGCAGAAAGAAAATCTGAGTCCCACAAAGTGCCAGAGAAATAGTGTTGCCCAGGATCAGAAAGTCCATTGACATTTTGGGGATAACAATTAGGCTTGGACCCATGTCCATGAAGGCCAATTGCCTGAGGAAAAAGTACATGGGAGTGTGAAGGGAGGAATCCATTAGGATTAGAAACATGAGGAGAGCATTTCCAGAGAAGGCAGTAATGGAGGCCAGTAAAATCATGGCCAGGAAGATGGTGTGGACTTTGGTGTGCTTCAGGAGTCCCAGCAGGACAAATTCTGTTGCTGAAGTTGCATTGCACCTTCGCTCCTTCTCTTCACTGGGCTGGGCCTGAACTAAATGAGGAAAGACCAGAAGAAAAAGCTCATAAAGTGGGCACACGTTTCTTGTTGTGTAAACCCTTTGGTGCCAGATTCAGAAGCACTTCCCCTCTTCTGTGAAATGGCTGTCTGCTCAAAACTGAAGAAACAGCCCTGGCCGCAGAAAACAGAAACTTGCCTACCCTGAGGATATTGCCTTCAACAACTGACTGTCTAGCCAGAATCCCTTCTGCTTGCTGGTCCCACACATCCTGCTCCCCTTGTTCCCATCTGGCCCAGCTTCAGCAGAAATATTGTAGGGGGTCCCACCCAGCTGATTTTATGGGCCTGTGATAGGGAAAGTTGGGAAAATAAGTTTCCTGAAACATTTCTTGTGTTGAAAAAATGATTTTCCTTTCATTTTCTTATATCTACATACTTTAGACACAGAAGCATTTTTCTCTAGGTCAGTGTTTTTCAAACGTTCTGAAGTCATGAAAATCTTTATTGTCACTTCTTTTGCCATACAGGCCCCACCCCTATTTTAAAGACTAATGCAGAACCAGGTGACATGGCCTGGCATTCATCTTTCATTTGACAGGGGTCTGTCCTGGGCCTGCTGTTGTTCAAAGTGTTTATTAATGTTTTGGATGCTGGCATAGAAAGCTTCTTGAGCAAGTCTGCAGACCATAGGAAACTGGGAAAGATGGTGAACACAGAGGATCTTGACATATTGGCAAGCTGGGCTAGTGCAAACAGGATGAAGTTCAATGTGGACAAATGCAAGATACCACACCTTAGGAGCATGGATGACTGGTGTCACCTTAGTCAGGGGCCACCCCCCAAGCAACCAGTCAGTGACTGGGACCAATCTCACCGACGGTGGGGGGATGGGAGGGGGGGTGCCGTGGCTGATCACGAAGTGGCCGCAATGCTCCCAGAAGTGGCTGCAGCACTCCTGGAAGTGGCCATAGCTCTCCCACTCCCTGGCTGAAACTTGCAGGAGGGGCACCGGAGCTCCCGCTTGCACCCCCTGCCCATCGCCTAAGCAGGGAGCACGGCCTGTCAGGGGGTACAACGGCGCTCTCAGGGGGTGCATGTGCCTCTCTACTCGGCACTGTTTAGGCCTCCCCTAGAGTACTCTGCGCAGTTCTATCCACACAACTGAAATGTTTGACACACGTGTTTTTTAATATGTCTGGCAGGTATGTGACATAGTTAATGAAATCAGGTAGGCAGTTAAGTGCAGTCATCTATACTGTGGCCTTGACCCTGCAAAGGGTCGGGTGCACATATGACTTTCTGGATGATAGCTGAGCTTGCTTCCCTGAGGACAGATACAGGATGTAAAGGTAGGAGTGAGAGAAAGCACAGCTACACACAACTGTCAGGCTTTTCAGGAGCAGAGAAACCAAAGCTTGTTGGTACTTGCTACTGAATGGGTCAAAAGGACAAATCATGGACATTTAAATGAGATTAGCTGCAAGGTACTTCCTTAGATGGGAGATTTTAGATGAAATCCTGACCTCGTTAAAGTTACTTCATCTGGTTTCTCTGTGATGTCCACATACCCCTTTAACCAAGTTCTGTGCACCACTGTTTCTGCTTTCCTGATAGGAACGCTGTGCTCTAACTGAAGATAGAATACAAAATCATTCCTGAAGTTATCCACATTTCTATGGAATCCTTATCATGTTTTAGTATCTTTCAGCTAAAAACTTAAAATAGTAGCAAAACAAACGTTATTATTTATACTATCAATGGCAATAAGAATGAATGAAATCGCATTAGCCCAACTCAAATAATAGAAAAATTCTTTTTAGCAAGCTTTCAGGTATAAATACGTTTCATGAAGCTCTAAGCTTGCAAAGAAGATTTTTTTTCCCCCCAACTATTTGGGCTGGTCTAATAAAAGCTATCAGATTTACCAAAAGAACCCTCTCTGCCTATGTCCCTAGACCAACACGGCTACAACCTACACCCCTAAAATTGCATTTACTTTTATCTTTAGTAAAAAGTCAGAATTGAGATTCTGTAACACAAGAATGGTGGTACTCTTAATAAAAGGTAAATATTTCCAGAAATCGAAACAGCTATAATCTGGAGATGTATGGCAGCAGTACTCACTTACCTTCATCTGTCTTATCTAGATCTGACAGCAGTCCAGGAAGGAGAGGATTTTGAACTCCTGAGCCAGCAAATCTTTCAATTCTAGTCTACTGTGTTTGAATCTAGTCCTAGAATATAGTCATTTTTACCTAAACTCTGGTATATAAACAATCACAACAGATCCATAATTATGAGATCAAAATGTACTGTAATAGGAAAAGACCTATGCCACTCCTGTAACATTCATTTTTATCACTGATACATTTGTGGTTCCAGGAGTACCAAAAGCACAATGTCTCACTGCATACCCAGAATAGGACCACTTTAGGAAATGTGTCCGTCTCATAACATGGGGCAGTACTATTTTCCTAAGGAAAGGAATTGGTTCAAAATATTTCTTGTATGAATTCCATTCACTTTCCCAAAATAATACACTGTCAGACGAGATCTTTGTGGCCCTTTTTATTGATTAAAAATGGCATGAACAGCAGTGGCCTAAGATAACCCAAAGTCAATACCAAAAAGACCTCTGGACCCTTCACACTAATCAAGGGGATGTAACAACACTGAATCTCCAACTGTCTTCTACAGCTACCCATGTTAAGGGCTTACTGAATTGAAAGCACAAGTCATTGTCAGCAGGAAGGAAATTATTTTATAAACTGAGTCAAAACTGGGAAAATTACATCATTCGAGCAGAGATAATTTTCAGAATCTAAACTAGGAAAATTAGGTGATTTTTCCCAAGCTCTGGGGATTCTGGTCCCAAGTCAGTGTATTTAGGAGCAGATGAGGCTCCATGATAACTCTCTATATGAAGATGTGTGCAAAAACTGCAGCTTCTGTTCAGGGAGATTGCTTTGCATCCTTTGTCTAGAGGTAGGGTCTAGAACAAGACATTTTAAAAAGGGCAAAAGAAAATATGTGAGAGGCAAGGATTTTTGTGTGGGTGCTATCTGTTATTGGACCAACTGTATGTTTGGGATGAAGATAGACAAGCTTTCAAACACAAAGCATTCTTCATCAGGTCTGAGACACACCTTGCATTCAAAAGCTTTTCTAACTTTATCCGAACCCTGCAGTTGGTCCAATAACAGATAGCACCCACAAGAATCCTTGTCTTTGCATTGTTCCTGGACCATTGTCGTTGCAACATCACTCCAGAGCTACCAAAAGAAAATATGTGTTAGTTCTTCCTTATCAAAATGGGAAATTTCCAAATGTTAGTGTTTTCATTCTGCCTCCTGAGGCAGAGCTTCTGAAAGTTAAGGCATTTCTGGGGAAATGGTTATTCTAAGTTCTGACTGGCCCATGATGAGTTTAATGCATAGGGAACAGCCACTCTTCCAACATTTGTTCAAAACAAATGGCATGCTTGGAGCCAATTTGGAAAAGAGAAAAGGGGAAAGGATTAAGTCATTGTTGGTCCCTGCAACCTACATTAGCTGAACAATGGAAAGTATGGTGGAAGTTGTGTCCCAAACACTTCAGTTCAGAGTTTTTACACAAAAGAGCAGCATATTTTCTTGAATAAGTTCATTAAAAGCAGTGCTTTATCCCAAACTAATATGCACTCGAGTGTCATACATCTGAAAGTGGACCTACATCTTTAAAGACAAGAAAAGAAGAAAGGGTGACTAAAAGGAAGCATATTAAAGGCAGGGGTGAGAGAAGGTACCGGTACAGACAGGTGGCAAGCTCATCTTTGTGTGGTACTGAATGGGTTCAAAAGGACTAGTTGGGGCTATATCAATGAGGTCAACAGCAAAGAAGTTTCCATAGGCCTGAGATTTTTGATGAAATCCTGATCCCATTGAAGATACCTAACATGGTTTCTCTTACTGATGCCCACATACCCTTTTGACATAATTCTGGAAAATGTGGATCCTGCTCCTGCTCCTAAAGGTCTTGTTTAAGAACGGTTCCTAATAGGAACTCTGTGATTTAATTGAAATTAGAATGCCAAGTAATTCATGGAAGCTGCTCATGTATTAATATTTAGGAAGCAGCAGAGGTAACAAACAACTAATTTATGAAACTGTAGCATGGGGGACAGGGAATTATGTGACTGACTTTTGTATTTTTGGTAGACAAACAGACTAGGATTAAAGTCTAAAGGATTTGCACCATTACAAGCTGGGGACTGCCTGGCTAAGCAGTAGCTCTGCAGAAAAGGACCTGGGGGTTACAGTGGTCCATAAGATGGATATGAGCCAACAGTGTGCCCTTATTGGAAAAAGGCTAACAGCATACTGGGCTGCATTAGTAGGAGTGTTTCCAGCAGATAGAGCAAAGCAATTATTCCTCTCTACAGGCAGTCCTCAACTTACAATGTTTCGAGTTACAACGAACAGCACTTACAACGTTATAAATTGACACTGTCAATTTCTGATGTCATTTTCAACTTTATGACACTTGATCTCATGTGATGCCATGCCAATGAACAAGTTTGCTGCATTGCCCATCTCCCTGGAGAACATCTGTCCAAACTTCCAGGGAATCTTTCTTTAACAAAGCAGCCAAGACTCCAGATAAACCTGCAGCCAAGAACCCTTCAAAAAGTCCAGCAAAGTCAACTCAAGGAAGTCCTTCCAAATCAATATGATTGTTATTTACAATATAAATACATTATTGTAGCTTTATTACTCATCTATAATTGGCTGAGTACAAAATTCTGGGTTATTTTTGGTGAAAATACAGTATTGGGTCTTGGTTCAGAAACAAATCCCCCGTTTATAACATTGTTTCCTATGGGAAAATTAGTTCTGGGTTGCAATGTTTCAACTTAAGACATGGTTTTCAGGAACCAGTTGTGTCATAAGTCCAAGGACTGCCTGTAGTCAGCACTGTTGAGGTCACATCTGGAGTACTGTCATGTTTTGGGCCTTCCACTACAGAAAGGATGTAGACAAATTGGAGAGAGTCCAGCAAAGAGCAATGAAAATGGTTAGGGGGCTGGGGCATGTGATTTATAGTTCCATAGTTTCATAGTTGTAGGGTCGGAAGGGACCTGAGCAGATCATTAAGTCCAACCCCCTGCCATGGCAGGAAGAGCACTGGGGTCAAATGATCCTGGCAAGGTGTTCACCTAGCCTCCTCTTAAAGACCCCCAGGGTAGGAGCCAGCACCACTTCTCTTGGAAGTCGGGTCCAGATCCTAGCTGCCCTGACAGTGAAGTGGTGCCTCCTGATGTCTAGCCTGAATCTACCCTTTGCCGGCTTGTGACCGTTATTTCTAGTCACTCCTGGTAGTGCTCGGGGAACAGGGACTCCCTCAATGCCTGCTGGTCCCCCCTGACTAGTTTGGAAATGGCCACTAGGTCCCCCCTCAGCCTTCTCTTGTGGAGGCTGAACAGGTTCAGGTCCCTTAGCCTCTCCTCGTAGGGCCTGCTCTGCTGCCCCCTGATAATGCAGGTGGCCCTCCTTTGGACCCTCTCCATTTTGTCCACATCCCTCCTGAAGTGTGGCACCCAGAACTGGATGCAGTTCTCCAACTGCGGCCTGACCAATGTCGCATAGAGGGGGAGGATCACCTCCTTGCACCTGCTCATGATGCATCTGTGGATGCATGACAAGGTGCGGTTGGCCTTCCTGACCACATCCCCACTCTGTTGGCCCATGTTCATTCTGGCATCAATAATGACCCCAAGATCCTTTTCTGCCTCTGTGCTGATAAGAAGGGAGTTCCCCAGCCTGTAGGTGTGCTGCTGGTTCTTCATCCCCAGGTGCAGTACCTTGCACTTGTCAGTGTTAAAACCCATCCTGTTCTCATCTGCCCACCCCTGTAACCTGTCTAGGTTCAATTGCAGCTCATTCCTCCCTTGTAGCATGTCCACTTCTCCCTACATCTTAGTGTCATCTGCGAATTTGAACAGGGTGCTTTTTACCCCCTTGTCCAAGTTGCTGATGAAGATGTTGAACAGACTGAGCCCTGGGGATCCCACTGCCCACATCCCTCCAGGTCAAAAATGACCCATCCACCACCACTCTCAGGGTGCAGCCCTCCAGCCAGTTAGCGACCCATTTGACTGTGTAGGTGTTGACACCACTGTCCCCTAGTTTTTTAATGAGAATGGGGTGAGAGACAATGTCAAAGGCCTTCCTAACATCCAGAAAGACTACATCCACTGCTACCCCTGCATGTAAGGATTTTGTGACCTGGTCATAGAAGGCCACCAGGTTGGTCTGACAGGACCTGCCTCTAATAAACTCATGTTGGTTGCTCCTAAGTATGATCTCCCCTGCCGGCCCCTCACAGACATGTGCCAGGATAATTCTCTCAAAAAGCTTACACAGGATCGAGGTAAGACTAACTGGCCTACAGTTTCCTGGATCCTCCTTCCTCCATTTTTTGGAAAATGGGAACCACATTGGCCCTTTTCCAGTCCTCTGGCACCATGCCAGAGCACTATGAGTGCTTGTAAAGCTGTGTCGGGGGTCCCGCAATGACCTCTGCTAATTCCCTCAGCACCCTGGGGTGGAGATCATCAGGACCAGCTGATTTAAATACATCCAGTCCCACCAGAAGTTCTCTAACTAGATCCTCACTGACCCTGGACCTGGGTGCGCCTCCCCTGGGGCCTGTGGGGGTCCCAGTGGGAGGTGACCTGGCCCCTGCTCAGAAAAATGGAGGCAAAGAAATTGTGAAATAGGAAGAGAAGCTGAGGGAATTGGGCTTATTTAGTCTGAAGAAGAGAAGACTGAGTCGGGATTTAATAGCTGCCTCAACTGCCTGAAGGGTGGTTACAAAGAGGATGGGGCTAGACTTTGCTCAGTGATGGTAGATAACATAACAAGGAGCAGTGGTCTCAAGTTGCAGCAAGGGAAGTTTAGATTAAATATTAGGAAAAACCTCCTCACAAGAAGGGAAGTAAAACACTGGAACAGGTTACCTAGAGAGGTTGTGGACTCTCCATCCTTGGAGGTTTTTAAGACCTGGCTAGCCAAAGCATTGGCTGGGATGATCTAGTGGGGATGGTCCTGCCTTGAGCAGGGGTTGGACTACATGACCTCCTGAGGTCCCTTTCAGCCCTCATTTTCTATGATTCTATAAAAGAAACTGACTGCGAATCAGACACATCAGGGTCAAAGGTGAACATAGCTGAGAGGATGATGTCATTTCACTCTGCTTTACCAACAACTTTCTCAGCCTGTTCACTTAATAAATGCTCCTTTAATGTTACCAACTACTTGATAGGCATTTCAATTAATTTGGTTTAATGCTTCTTAGATAACCACTTACAAATATCACATTTTATTCAGCCTCCTTTTATTTCCCTGAAATTGAAAGTCTTCAAACAGGACTAGATTCAGAAAACATTGACTTTCTTGTGGCTCTGTAGTGGTCTAAAGCAGTGATTGATAATGTATTTCCCACCAAGTTACAAAAGGCAGGCTTGTTAGTAAATTCATATTTCACATGAATGAGGCGCCTAGAGAGAAGTCAGACAGAAAAATGAATCATAGGCTTATTTATTTGTTTACATAATGAAGTAAGATTTAATTTTATTGATATTTATGTACATAATGAATAACCTGTGCATCGACAGAACTGGTGGCTAAGGTCAATTCCAAGGCTAATTTTGTTGTCAGCTACATATGTGAAGCTTTATCCGTTATATAACAGAAACTCTCCACGTAGCCGGGGGCAGGCACCAAAAGCAAAAAGGTTCACAGAAATGTCACTAGGTATAAGGAAAATGGGATGAGACAGATGAAAAGTGAGCAGAATTTTGGCCTGTAATACCCATGCTATTGGCAATGATGTGCAACAGGGAAAGAAAAATCAGGAATACTATCAATAGAGGAAACTGAATTAAATATTCCAATGCATTAGAGGATAAAGCATTAAATATTGGTCAAGAAAAGAGAGATTGCATTTTCCCCATTTTTTTTAAATGCATATTGAATTTAGGAGCCATATGCATAGAATTGAATTTCACCCATTCTTCAGTACAATAAATATAAACCCAGTTCAAACCAATGCTTCCTCTGCTATGAGCACTACAATTTAAATAAGTCTGTGACAAAATGTTATGAGGAATTATACTTCCCAAACAGCTTTCTTAGGGCTCCTAAGACATCCCTGTTTCTCAGGCTGTATATGAGGGGATTCAGTACTGGAGTGACAATGGTATAAAACATGGGTATGATCTTGTCTTGGTCCGGCGAGTGGTAGGCATTGGGTCTCATATACATGAACATTGTTCCCCCATAGAACAGCCCCACTACAGTCAGATGTGAGGAGCAAGTGGCCAGAGCCTTGTGCCTTCCCTTAGCTGAGCTCATCCTCAGGACTGCAGAGAGGATGCGGGCATAAGAAGCCAGTATGATGGAGGAAGGAATGAGGAGCAAGATGACACCACTTATGAACACTGCAGTCTCATAAGTGGAGGTGTCGGAGCAGGACAACTTCAACAGAGCTGGGATCTCACAGAAGAAATGGTTAATCTCTTTGGAGTGACAATAGGGCAGCTGTATCACATACACCATTTTTATGAAGGCATTTAGTGTCCCACCACACCACACCCCAGCTGCTAGGCTCAGGCAGACTCTCTTGCTCATGAGGATGGGGTATTGCAAGGGATGGCAAATTGCTACATACCTGTCGTAAGGCATGACTGCCAGGAGGAGGGACTCAGATGCTCCAATAGTCAGGGTGAGAAGTATTTGCGTCCCACAACCAGCCAGAGAAATGGGGTTGCCTGGGATCAGGAAGTCCGCTGACATTTTAGGGACAATGATGAGGTTCTGACAGATGTCCATGAAGGCCAACTGACTGAGGAAAAAGTACTTGGGGATGTGAAGGTGGGAATCCACCCGGATTAGAAACATGAGGAGAGCATTCCCCAACAAGGCAGTCACAGAAGCAAGTAGGGTGCAGCAGGAGGGTGTCTATCTTGGTCTGGTTCAGGAACCATTTTTTCCCTTCATTTCCTCATCACTTTGTTTGACCTGATGGGTACCAATTTGAAACAAACAGACAGGCACATATGGAATAAACACAAGTTATGGTGAATAACAAGAAGGGAGCTCATGCGAAGGAGAAACCAGTCTCCACTGAAATAAGCAGTAAACTTTTGGCCAAATCCTCTTCCACCTTTTAGGTGCCTAAGTGGACTCAGGTTGGCATAATGGTGATCCTGTTCCACCATGCTGAAGCCCCTGAAGAAACTTTAGCGCACCTACTGATGTAAAGAGCCATCATCTTGCCCTTAAGAGTTAGGCTGAGTTTCAAAAAGACAAGAGCTGGAGCAGGACCATCCAACTTTTTCATTACCTGTTTTTCAGACTCAATCACCCAGAAAAGGATCCTATGTCCACTTAGGTGCCTATGTCCACTTAGCTACCTCAGATGCAGAATAGGATTTGGCCCTTTCTGTTTTAACACAACTGTCCCTTGGAGGCCAACATCAGCTCCAAAGAAGAGTGGCTCAAAATCCTGTGGGTCAAACTACAGGGGGCAGGGGCAGGGGCAGGGGCAGGGGCGAGGTGAGGGAGATCTAACTGTAGGTGTATACTACAGACCACCAAAACAGGGGAAGGAACTCAATCTGGAGTTCTTTTGAGAACTAGCAGATGCTACATGCACACAGGACATGGTTGTCATGGGTGACTTCAATCACCCAGACATCTCTTGGGAGGAAATCTCAGCTAACTTCGACCGATTGTATTACTTCCTGACCTATATCAAAGAGGAAGGAAGGGCATGGACCAACCAGAAATAACGCTCTCCTAGACTTGGTCTTGGCCAAAGGAGACAATCTGGTGTGCGACTTGAATACAGAGGGTAGCCTGGGTGACAGCGACCAGGAAACCATCATGTTCACTGTCCATCGAAGGCAGGCAAAGCAGCTAGCAGGGTTGATGTTTTGGACATAAAAAAAAAATGAATGTCAGCAGGCTCAGAGCAATAGTAGTGGAATTCATAGATTTCATAAATTTCATAGACATTAGGGCTGGAAGGGACCTCGGAAGATCATCGAGTCCGGCCCCCTGCCAAAAGAGCAGGAAGTCACCTGGGTTCATAGGATCCCAGCAAGATGAGCATCCAGTTTCATCTTGAAGGTGTTCAATGAAGGCGCTTGAATCACCTCCGGTGGCAGGCTGTTCCAGTACTTGGGGGCTCGGACAGTAAAGAAGTTCTTCCTTATGTCCAACCTGAAACGGTCTTGTAGTAGTTTATGACCATTCGACCTAGTCATCATCCCTTGGGGCACTCTGGTGAACAAACGTTCCCCCAGATACTGGTGGTCACCCCTGATAAACTTGTAGGTGGCCATCAGATCACCTCTGAGCCTGTGCTTTTCCAGGCTAAAGAGCCCCAGGGCTCTCAGCCTGTCACCGTAGGGTCTGCTTCCCTGACCTCTGATCATGCGCGTGGCTCTTCTCTGGACTCTCTCAAGCTTCTCCACATCCTTTTTGAATTGTGGAGCCCAAAACTGGATGCAGTACTCCAGCTGCAGCCTCACTAAGGCTGAGTACAGGGGGAGAATGACATCCCGGGATTTGCTTGAGAAGCATCTATGGATGCAAGCCAGCGTTTTGGTCGCTTTACTAGCCGCAGCATCGCATTGCAGGCTCATCTTCATCTTGTGGTCAATGATGACCCCCAAGTCTCTTTCTTGCATAGTGCTAGCCAACATAGCACTGCTGAGACTATAAGGATGCTGCAGGTTTTTCTTCCCAAGGTGGAGAACCTTGCATTTATCGGCGTTGAACACCATCAGGTTCTCATCCGCCCACTTGCTGAACCTGTCCAGGTCAGCCTAGATCACCAGCCTGTCTTCTGGTGTGGATGCTTTGCCCCAAAGTTTGGTGTCATCAGCGAACTTGGCCAGTCCACTCCTGACTCCAATGTCAACATCATTAATGAAGATGTTGAACAGTATGGGTCCAAAGACAGAGCCTTGGGGACCCCACTGGTCACAGGACACCACGATGAGTGACTTCCATCAATTACTGCCCTCTGGGTCCGACCCCGGAGCCAGTTTTCCAGCCAGTGGATCATGGAGGACCCAAGGCAACAATTGGCCAGTTTCTCTAAGAGGTGATTATGGGAAACCAGGTCAAAGGCTTTTTTGAAGTCAAGATATATGACATCAATCTCATCTCCCTTGTCCAGGTGATAGGTCACCTGGTCATAGAAGGAAATTAGATTGGTCAAGCAAGACCTACCTGCAACAAACCCGTGCTGGCTATCCCTTAAGATGTTGGCATCGGCCAATCCATTAAGGATGGCCTCTTTAATAAACTTTTCTAAGATCTTCCCCAGGATAGAAGTCAGGCTAATGAGCCTATAGTTAGCCGGATCCACTTTCCTCCCTTTCTTGAAGATAGGCACCACATTGGCCTTCTTCCAGTCTTCGGGCACTTCACCAGAGCGCCAAGAGTTTTCAAAGATCCACACTAGAGGCTGGGCTATGATGCTCGCCAGCTCCTTGAGTACGCTGGGGTGAAGTTTGTCAGGGCCAGCTGACTTGAAGATATCCAGCTTCTCAAGACGTTCCTTCACGAAGTCAGCATCAATGGAGGGCAGGAGATCACCCTCACCCGGACTTCCCTGTCCCATAGCGGGCACAGGCGTCCCATGGGACTGATGAAAGACTGATGCAAAGTACCTATTTAATAGGTTGGCTTTTTCCTGGGCGTCAGTTGTCAGTTGCCCCATCTGGTTCAGCAGGGGTCCAACGTTGCCCCTGCTTTTCCTCCGGCTCCCCACGTATCTGAAAAAAGGACTTTTTATTGTCCTTGATGCTCAAAGCTAGTTGGAGTTCAGTTGCAGCCTTGGCTTTCCTGGTCTGCTCCCTACAGGACTGGACCAGTGCAGAATAATCCTCCTTGGAGGCGACTCCCATCCTCCATCCTTTGTAGGCCTTTCTTTTTAGCCTCAGAAGGTCTGCTAGGTCCCTGGAGAGCCAGGGGGGCTGCTGTGCCCTCTTGCTGCCTTTCCTCCGAGATGGAATAGACTTAGTTTGTGCATTGAGGATCGCTCCCTTGAGGAGCAACCACTCTTCTTGAACTCCCCTCTCCCTGGGGTCATGGTCCCTTAGGGCCTCACTGACAAGCCTCCTGAGCTTGTCAAAGTTGGCTTTCCTGAAGTCAAAGACTTCCGTGTTGCTGACTGACTTGCCAGCTTTTCGGCGGATGGTGAAGATGATCAGCTCGTGGTCGCTGTCACCCAGCTTCCCATTGATCACTAGGTCGCCGACTAGGTCATCCCCAGTAGCCAGTACCAGGTCGAGCAGCACTTTGCCTCTCGTTGGCCCATAGACTTCTTGAGTCAGGTAGAGGTCATCCACGCACGAGAGGAAGCTTTGCGACTGCTCAGATTTTGCTGAGCGATCCTCCCACGAGATGTCTGGGTAATTGAAGTCACTCGTGACAATCATGGTCCTGGAGCAAGCTGCCTCAGCCAGTTCCCAGGCAAACTCCTGGTCAAGCTCAGGACTTTGGGTGGGAGGTCTGTAGTAGACTCCCACCATTGTGTCCCCTGTGCCGTGTTCCCCACAGATTTTAACCCAGAGGGTCTCCAGCCGTCCACCCTGGTCGCCAATATCAGCTTGCAGGGACGCGTAGCTTTTCTTAACATAGAGAGCTACACCCCCGCCCCTTTTCTCTACACGATCCCTCCTGTACAGGGTATAGCCATCTATACCCGTGGTCCAGTCATGGGTGCAGTCCCACCAGGTCTCCATTATCCCTATGATATCATAATTATTTGCATTAAGCAGGAGGAGGGTGGGAATTGCTGTGGGACCAGGCACCAAAAGTGAAAGGAGTGCATAAAGAGTGGTCATTCCTTGAGGACATGATCCCTGAAGCACAAAAGAAGTCCATTCCCATGTGGAGGAAGGGTAGCAGAAGGGCTGATAAGCCCTCTTGGCTGAATAGGAATATCATGGCCCTCTTGAAAAGAAGAAAGAGGCATACAAAACTTTGGAAGCTTGGGGCAGTTCCCAAGGAGGACTATACAACAACGGCCTACACTTGTAGGGAGAGGATTAGAAAGGCTAAGGCAGTGACTAAATTTAAACTAGCAACAGAAATCAAGGACAATAAGAATTAATTCTTTAGGCATGTAGGGAACAGGAATAAAACAAATGGAAGTGTCAGGCCTTTGCTTAACAACTCAGGACAGCTTGTTACCGAAATTCAGGAGAAAACTAAACTCCTAAACAACTACTTTGCTTTGGTATTTCACTGGGCTAAGGGGAAAATCATACTAGATAAGGTTCAGAGTGGGCATGGGGGGAGTGAATACCTTCCTACCGTTGATATTGAGTTGGTGAATGATAAGTTAGAAAAGTTAAATATTTATAAATCAGCACGCTCAGATTATCTTCATCTGGGAGTGCTGAAGGAGCTGGATGAGGTCATCATGGGACCTCTGGTGAAACTCTTCCAAAATTCATGGCAATCAGGAAAGGTCCCTAAAGACTGGAAGAGGGCCAATGTTGTGTCCATCTTCAAGAAAGGGAGGAGAAGGGACCCGGGCAACTATAGGCCAGTTACCCTAACTTCTATCTCAAGGAAAATCCTGGAAAAGTTCACCAAGGACTCTATGTCTGATATGCTTACAGAAGGTAGGTTTCTGAGTGACAGCCAGCGTGGCTTCATTGTGGACAGATCTTGTTTTACTAATCTCATCTCCTTCTACATCCTGCTGGACAAGAGAGAGGACATTGACATTGTATACCTAGATTTCCAAAAGGCCTTTGATCCGGTATCCCATGATGTTCTCATGGGAAAATTGGAGGATTGCAGGCTTGACTACGTGACAGCTAGGTGGGTAGGAGGCTGGCTGCGAGGTAGGACCCAGAGAGTTCTAATGAACGGATCTGTGTCGTCCTGATGAGAAGAGGCCACTGGTGTCCTTCAGTTGTCCATGCTTGCTCCAGTGCTTTTCAACATCTTTATCAATTATTTGTATGTGGGGGTGAAGATATCACTCGCCAAGTTCACAGACTACACCAAGGTATGGGGGAGTGTGGTCACGCTTGAAAATAGGCTCCAGATACAGGCAGACCTAGATAGGCTGGCGAGTTAGACGGATTGGAACCAGATGAAGTTCAACAGTGAGAAGTATGAAGTGCTTCATCTGGGGATAAACAATCCCCAGCATACCTACAGGGTCGGTGGCGCCAAACTGACTAGTACCACGACTGAAAGGGTAATAATTGACCATGGTATGAACATGAGCTGTCAGTGCGATGCTGTAGCCAGCAGGGCAAACGATTCTCTGGCTTGTATCAACCGATGCATCTCAAGCAAAACCAGGGAAGTGATTCTTCCACTTTACTCAGCACTGGTGAGACCACAGCTGGAGTACTGCATCCGGTTCTGGGTGTCACACTTCAACAAGGATGTGGAAAAGCTCGAGAGAGTCCAGAGAAGAGCCACCTGTATGATCCATATGAGGAAAGGGTGAGGGACCTGGGTATTTTCAGCCTAAAAAACAGAAGGCTGAGAGGGGACTTGGTAGCAACTTACTGTTATGTCAGGGGAATACATCAAGAGCTTGGTGAACAGCTGTTCACCAGGGCACGCTTGGGGAAAATCAGGAGTAATGGCCACAAACTCCTGGCACCATTTCAGGCTTAACAGTAGGAAAAACTTCTTCACAGTCAGGGTGTCCAGACTATGGAATAAACTCCCTCCAGAGGTGGTGCAATCACCTACCCTGGAAATCTTCAAGAGGAGACTGGACAGTCACCTCACTGGGGTCATCTGACCCCAGTTGTCTTTCCTGCCTAGTGCAGGGGGGCTGGACCTGATGATCTTGTGAGGTCCCTTCCAGCCCCTGACAATCTATGAATAATCTGTAAATGGGGTCTGTACTCCCCTAGTAGGTCCATGAGTGTATTAGACATAGTCCCATCATATACGTTCTTCTGCATACAGCAATGTCACAAGGAATTACCTTTCAAACACATGATGAGTGCTAAGTCCATCACATTTTCTTGTGCATTTTTATGTGCATGATACAGGGAAGATGAGGGAAGAGGCCATGGCTTTGCAAAATTGTTATATTTGCTCACTGAGAATTGGTGCCAGAATACCAAAGTCATCAATAAATTCTAGATGTAAAATGGAAGAATTATATCACCTAACCAATTCATTTTCAGCATTTTTATATACATTTAAGGAATAAATCAATATCTGTATTTATGATATTAGACAGATCCATTTCTTCCAGTTACAAAGAAATGATATGCTGAACACCATCTCTGTTCACTTTCTACTGTACATAGTCTCTCTTGGTTTTAAAACTATGACTCTGTCTGTTTTTCCATCCTTACCTTTTCTGACATTATACATATATCAGATTATTAAAATAAGGGTGAGGACTATTTTATTAACAGCTATGCCCCATTTTTCATGATTAAGGCTCCTAATGAGAGAATACTAGGATTAGGTTTGAACTTTTTTTCCCCCTGTAAAACACAAAGGATCTAGTGTTGAATTCAGTAGAGTTTAATTGTTTGAAAGTTAATGCACATGAGAGAGGAAAAAGACGCCCTCAGTACAGTCCCACACTAACAAATAGTTTTTGGAAATGAGCTGTCTAAAAACTGAATCTGTTCTGTGCAAGAAAATTTCAGCCTTGTGTAGAGGGTGAAGATGATGGCTACACAGATTTTGTATTTCAGAATAAGGTCTTTGGTGCATGCAATTATTTGGTTACATTTTCACTACTTCCTAAACCTTTTTCCAAAGCAATTACATGATAGAGGAGTTAACATGCCCTTGATTTTCACTGGGCCACTGGCTGTGGAAGAAGACAGGTGCTTTAGAAAATGTAGTCACCCTCTAAATGTTCAAGAAAAACCTGCTGACAACCTTGTTGATTTCAATCCAACCTACAGCCTAACAGTAAACTACAACTCCTGTCAGTGTTGCTGGATGACTCTGTATTTCCCAGCCAGCTTTCTTAGGGCTCCTAAGACATCCCTGTTTCTCAGGCTGTATATGAGAGGATTCAGTACTGGGGGAACAATAGTGTAAAACAGAGACACAATCTTGTCATGCTTAGGTGAGTGGTAGGCTCTCGGTCGCATGTACATGAATATAGCTGCCCCATAAAATAGCCCTACCACTGTCATATGTGATGAGCAGGTGGCCAGAGCTTTCTGTTGTCCTTTGGTTGACTTCATCTTCAGGACTGTAGAGAGGATACAAGTGTAAGAAGCTAGTATGATGGAAGAAGGGATGAGGAGCAGCACAATGCCACTCACGAACACCAGAGTCTCATATAGGGAGATGTCAGAGCAGGACAATTTCAGCAGGGCAGGGAACTCGCAGAAGAAATGATCAATGGCTTTTGAACCACAGTATGGCAGATACATGGTATAAACTGTATGAATCAAGGCATCTCCTAATGCGCCAATCCAGACCCCACCTGCCAGGCTCAGGCAGACTCTCTGGCTCAGGAGTATGGAGTATTTCAAGGGATTGCAAATTGCTACATATCTGTCATAAGCCATGACTGCCAGGAGGAGGCACTCTGCTCCACCTATGGTCAGTGTGAGGAAAATCTGAGTCCCACAGCCAGCTGGAGAAATGGGGTTGCCTGGAGTTAGAAAGTCCAGTGACATTTTGGGGACAATTATCAGGGTCTGACAAATGTCCATGAAGGCCAAGTGACTGAGGAAAAAGTACATGGGAGTGTGAAGGGAGGAATCCACCTGGATTAGAAACAGGAGCAGCGTATTCCCAGCCAGGGCAGTAATGAAGGCCAGTAAGATCATGGCCAGGAAGAAGGTGTGGACTTCAGTCTGGTTCAGGAGCCCCAGGAGAACGAATTGTGTTGGTGAACTTCCATTCCCAATCCTCATTTCCTCATCACGTGGATGGACCTGACGCACTGGGGAGGAACAGAGACCTTTTTGAATAAGGAGTAGTGGGATCGAAGAAATGTTGAAATGTCATTTTATTTTCCCATTATTTGCATGTCTAACAGGCACATACTGATTGATTGACTTGGATGTAGGCATAAATAATTTCTTGCTCTGCTCCCTGCTGCTGATAGTACTCAGACTTACCCATAAATCTGACCAGAGTCGATAGGAAATTAGGCTGCTCATAATCTTGGGGAATTAGCTCCAAAATCCAAACATTTCCCCAATGACCCAGTTGCCCAGATTAACTGTTCTCCTCTTCCAGCAACAAAAACAATGACATAGATTATGACCACTATCAGTAGGAATAGGTGGAGCAGCTTGATGTGTGAAACCCCAAGCATTACCATAGGGTAGGGTATGAAAAAACAATCTCTGTCCCCCAAACCTCATCTTTTGATAAGTAATTAAAAAAAAAAACAATACCTACTCCCAGACCATAGTGTCTGCTGGGCAGGTGATGTAGGACAAAAAATTTGTTAAGACAAAATAATTTTTATGTAAAATTTGCAATGAAAATACGGCTTTTTTTTTTTTTCAATGGAAATTTGAATACAGGAAAGTTTCATTTGGGAGCTGAAGGTGAAATTTTCAATTTGTCTTTTTAACAGAGAATAGTCCATCAGCATTAGATTTTGATTTTGTGTCCTACCTTTCAAATCCACAGCTTGATACCCCCTAAAACATCTGAATGTTGGTGGCTAATCGAAGCACAACTTGGAGAACCCAAACTGACATACAGGAAATCATTAATTAATATATAATAATAATAAAGTAGGTTGTTAAAAGATGGAAGTTAAACATGAAAAGTATTTTCTTGAAAAAGTGTGAAACTTGGATATTCTATTTATTGATTAATTTTTGCTGTAGCTGAATGAGGTGATGGAATCACCTCACTCAGCACCCACATTGAACACCTTCAAGAGCAAACTGGATGCTCATCTTGCTGGGATCCTATGAACCCAGCTGACTTCCTGTTCTTTGGGCAGGGGGCTGGACTCGATGATCTTCCGAGGTCCCTTCCAGCCCTAATGTCTATGAAATCTATTAAATCACCCCCAGTATCCCAAGATGTTATTGAGGCAATAGCTTCAACGATCAGGATTTGATTCTACAAATGCTCTGAAATATTACTTGAATATCGTTATCCTCCCACTTTTTGTGCCAGCAGCCCAGGGAGCAAGAGAGGCAGTGATGAGTCACTCTCTACTACAGGGGATTTGGCTAAAGCCAAGTGCTCTAACCATTAGGCTACAGACTAGTGATTGCCCAGAGCATTCTCTAGCTGCCTCTTGAAGCTGACACAATGCATCTAGTATTTACATGTCACTGGATAAGCAAAACTAGGACAATTTCTACCCCGTGGAGGGTAAGGACCAAGTTGGAACCAAGGGTCTCCTCCCTTCCAGGTTGGTGTCCATCCCACTGAGAGGCCAAGGTTTCAGGTTCAAGCGGACGGTTGGAGAGGGATAATATCTGTTGGCTTTGTCCGAGTGGTTTGCTAGAAAGATGGAGATGGAGATACCAATCCTTTCTGAGTGAGGGGTGAGGAAGGGAGACTAGAAACCAAGTTTCCTGCTGCATAAGCTAATGTCACTGGATAAGCAAAACTGGGACAATTTCTACCTCCTGGAGGGCAAGGACCAAGTTGGAACCAAGGGTCTCCTCCCTTCCAGGACAGTGTCCACCCCACTGAGAGGCTAAGGCTGTCACAGGACAATGCCTGTCACACTAAGCTAAAAGGAGGAAGAGTCCTGTCTCTGTGGCTGCCTTCCTTCTGGCAGATGTGCTTGCAAGGTAAACTAGAATACCACACTGCAGCCACACAGCTAAGTATGCCGCATCCAGACACTTAAAGTAAACCTAGATTTACCCCTAATGTGCAAATTTATGGACAAGAGAAAGTCCTTGAAGTGTGGAACCTAAGCTTTGCGTCTGACAGAGCCGGGACCACAAGCTGGCTGTGAAACACACAGTGGTGGAGGACATTGAAACAACAAACCCTTCTGCAGGATGGGTTTCAAAGGCATTCAAAACAGAAGTGTATTGTGTGATAAATAGATATGATTATATATTATAAATGTTATATTCAAACTATGTATTATTATAAAACAAATCTATCTGTGTCTGATATTGCTAAAGGCCCTAAATGTGGCCTGGGTGAAATCCTGGACCTGTCAAGGTGAATGGGGATTTTGAAATTGATTCCAAGAAAGGCTGGATTTACTTATATGTATGAGACAAGGGTTTATTTGAGGGATATCTTTTATTTGACCAACTACATTGTTGTCATAGAGTTAGACAAGTTTTTGAATGCAAGCCTTTCTTCCTCAGGTCAGAGGAAGACATATATAGTTGGTCCAATAAAAGATCATCCTAAGAAATCTTTGCCTCACATAAAATCTGGACCATCACAGCTACATCATCACTCTTACACTCTTTATATGTAAGCATTTAAACATCAAATTCATTTGAAATGCATCAATATATGTAGCTGTCCTCACAGGAATAATCTGCCTTCACGAAAAATTGGAAGATGCAAATAATTAATTGTCATTTGCATCATTTTCAATTATAGATCACTGGTTTCTCCCTGCCTCACTGGTGGCAGGTTAGGGTGTTCTGCCTCCTGGCTGTTGCAGGGTTGACTGTGTAGTTGTACTAATAGGTTAGACCAGGGGTTTTCAACCAGGGGTACTTGGGAAGCCCCCAGAGGGTACTTGGCAGCTGCCTGGAGAATTGGGGCCATCTATCTGTGCGCCGGTGGCACTTTAAGTTTTGCCACTGGCGTTTCTGTGCTTCGTGATTGGCCTCTGGGTACCCCCCCCCCCCCCGCCACCACCCTCCCCACTGCCCCAGCTTGGTGATCAACTGGGGGACTCCATGATTGTCAGTATGCCGGGGGTACAACAACCCAAAAAGTTTGAAAACCCCTAGGTTAGACAGTGGATTAGTATAGGATGTTTTGAACAAGGACAATGACCTCTGAAGGTCAGCCCCACTTTTCTATGATTCTATCATATTGCAGCACATTTTCAGTTAAAAAATCAACATGAAATACAACAGGTTTTAATATTAATAAAACTAGCAGATGTAACAATGAGCAAAAATTAAACTTAATTTAAATTTATTGAAAAGTAGCAACTGAACTACATACAAAGAAACATTCCAGTGAAACCTCCTCTACAATTATCACAAGGAACCTTCAGTCAAATAATGGTGGTGTTTTTCTTTTAAAAAATCCTATTTTTGAATGTCTTAACCTGTACAAAACAGGAATTTGCAAAAACAAGAATCACTTACCTTGATCTGCTTTATCAATGGCCAGTCTAGAAAGGAGAGCAGCTTGACATCTTGCAAAAAAAATGCTGTCTGTCCATCATGTAAAATGAATCTCTCAAGCCAAGGATCATTACATTTCTATTCTCCTGCATGCTGTTATAATCCTAGAAGACAATGTTCCTGGGACACTGGTAAATAAGCATGTCTTGGAAATAAAGTTATTATCTTGATAGTGATTGCCGTAATTCATATATGAGTAATCCATATAAATCTCTTTTTGCAGTCTTTACTTCCAAAATAAAAAAGTGACTGCACTAGTTAAGATTGCATGTCTTTCATATGAGGCAGCAGTACTTTTCTAAGGAGGTAAATAAGTTTAAAATCATTCAGGCATGAATTCCCATTTAGGTTCCAAAATTCAAATTATATATAAGGATTCACGTCTTCAATTGGAAAAAAAAAAAATGTTTTTACTGGTTGAAAAATGCAGCACTGGCAATACGTAATAAACAGTATGAAATCAGTATTACGAATCACATCCTCTGCACTGAATCTCTAACTTTACTTCTGCAGCAAGCTGTGTGAGTTACCTAGTGGCAAGAGAGAAATACTCATATTAAAGATGCAGTCTTTAAAAAGGCCAGGTTAAGCTTGGAGCCATTACATCACTCAAGCAGCAATAAGCTTAATATCTAAGTGGAAGAAAACAGTCTTTGGGGAATCTTGTCCCAAGTCCTTAATTAAGGTTATGTGCAGGTGGTGCCCTGGAAAGGCTTTCCCTATTCCAGTTGTAAACTCTGAAAACGTCTGCTTGGTGGGATTTCTTTGCATCCTGTGTATTGAAGTAGCTGAGGGCTCACAACCATGAATTTTAGAAAGGACAAAAGACAATATTTTTCTTTTCTTTTTTTCAGTGACACATATTAAGCTGTAATGTTTTCAGTCCAGTGCTGAATGCCAAGCACCTCACTATGTTTGATTTTCTAGTGCAATGGGAATTTGAATAACCTCTAGGTAATCTTTTTTTTTCCATTAAAGCATCAATTCCTGCATCATTTATGCATGAGACATATTACTCACATGGACAATTTTGAACAGAGGAAAGGGGAAGAAACCTCAGCAGGTCAAACCTAAAGCATTACATTATAAGTACATTATTTGTCTGATATGCCTTAGGGTGGAAAGCCAGGCCTGTAGGCCTCGAATTTGAATAGATGCTGCTCAAAGGAGCTGCAGTGTTTCTTGAACAGAGATCACAGAGGCAAGTCCATTATCAGACAGGTGTGTACAAGTCACATATATGTGAAAATACACCTGTATTTAAGAAAAACCCAGCACTGATTATCCGGGGTAGAAATGTGAAAGGTGTAAGTAAGAGCTATGTGTCTTTCGGTAGGAAATGAGTGCTTGCCTCCTGGCAGGCTTTGGAAGAAGTCTTGAATTCTGCCACCAATCCACTCTAGGCTGGTGGTTTAAATAAGGCCTCAGCTACACAAAATGCATAGCAAAGTAGAGGACCCCCTCCTCCATCACTACTTCTCACCAACTGACATATCTATGCTATGAAAAATTTGAAGTGAGGACAAGGCCCTGTGAACCTACTCTGAAAAATTCTCACGCTCAGGCCAAGACATGGTGAAACAAATTTCCTGTTTTTTTCTAAAAAGGGTGGCCCTGCATATATTAAGCATGTTCTGCTATGGTTATGTCTGCTATGGTAACTTTGTGGATCTTTTCTCTACCTACCCTCATTAGTTTGTCCTTTCAGAGGTTTGGGGGCTACTTGCATCTTGTGTTGCAGTTTATAGACTTGTTCCTGCTGTTTGTAGATAAAATTTGCAGATGTAAGGTCAAGTGGCTCTGATCTTTATTTCCACATGGCCTGCTTTCCAAAATTGTAAAGTTTACAGGCGTGCAAATGTGGCAAATTGGAAGTGGCATAAAGGCCAGCACTCACTGTGGATGCAGCAGAGATCCTTAGTGGGGTGGCCTCAGTTCCAGCCCAATCACACAGGCTGTGAGAAGCAGTGGAGGCTCTAGCCAGGTGTTGCTCCTTGGTTGGCTTTGTGGATAAACCATCACTTTCTCAAAGCAATATGTTCATGTGCACAAGAGGCCTGTAGTGTGTTAAGATAAAATCTTACTGAGTTTGCCTTTGACTACTATGCAACTTGAAGAGGACCAGCAGTGACCTCTGATGGTGGCTGTGACCCCTGGCAGAGGTTACTCATGATGATGCAGCAGTGATCTTCAGCAGATATGCAGCGGCAGTTGTGGAGGTAAAGCCCCTAGCACAGGGCAGCAACCCCTTGTGGCAAGAGGCATCAGGATCCTCCGCAGCGGAGGCCCCAGCAGCTGGTGCAGTTGTCTGGTGTAAGGAGCAGAGGCATCCTTGGGTGAGCCTCCCTTCCCAGTGCTCTGGCCTCAGTGGTGGCCTCATTGGGTTGATTTGCCAGTGGCTCTGAGAGTCTGTGATGTGACTTGTTTTGGGTTCCAGTTAATGTTTAGTAATTCAAGTTTTCTTTGATGTTGTGTGTGTCCATTTTCCCCTGAAATATATCGTGTTTTAGTTTAATGTGTGTTTGCAAGCAGGGAAGTTTGTTCACATTGAAACACCAAGTAACCATGTATTTTCCCAAGTTTCTGGGCAAGGGCTTGAACTAGATTTAGAAAGTTGGTGTTAAACCCCTAAAGCTGAACCTGGCCCTTGCAGCTGCTCTCTGGTGCCTGGCAAAAGGGTTACGTAAGTAAGAGCTACCTCTCTTTGTGGATCTTGTTCTCTTCCCCTCTCTCGAGAACGCTGCATTCATCATCATTTTGAACTGGCTGCAGTAACTGGCTACTCACATAATCTTTCCAAGGGAAAATAAAATACCTTAGAGACCCAGAAGGGAAGAATATATATATATATATATATATATATATATATATATATGTGTGTGTGTGTGTGTGTGTGTGTGTGTGTGTGTGTGTATGTGTGTATATATATGTGTGTGTGTGTGTGTGTGTGTGTATGTATATATATATTCTGGAATAATGAGAGACTGTTCGTGAAACTCATCTCTGTGTTGAATACCTAAGGCAAAACCATTTTCCAGGCTCAAGTGGCTTGTACTGTTGTTCATAGCTGCTAAGCTAGACAGGACACGTTTTAATTTCAACCACAATGAACAGTTATCTGAAGGTCCAATGTGCAAATATGGGCCTGGCCATTTCAGTAAATTGATACTACTTCCATTGGCACCTTTCAGTTGTTTCCATCCTGTCTCTTTCCTTTGATCTTTGGACAATGCTAGTCATCAGTGCCAAAGATCGCTATATAAACTGTTTATCCTGAGTGCATTAATGCTTGAACTGCACAGAGAATAGCCTGCTTCTGCTGCAGCCTAAAGCAGGGGGCTAATCCCTTAGCACATGAGACAGGATTCTGGGTGTTTGAACCCATGAATGTGTGTCTGTACCACCCCCCATCTAGCTAGAGGCACAGCCATGGTACCCACTCCTGCATGCCTGGGCCAAACCTAGACAAGAGGCGAAGATGTGCCCATGGGGCACCTCCTGCTGCCACTATCAGGCAGAGCTGGGGACAGAGCACTTGACACCGGGGGTGAAGTCGCCTCAGTGCTGCTTCGCTTATTTATTTCTAATTTTATGGTGGCTTTCTATTCTGCTCCTGGCTATCTAAGTGTCCCAATATGGTCATCTCTATGGCATTTTTGGTCGTGCAATGTTGCTTTTATGCAGGTAGAGGGGATTCAATTCTTGGCCATGTAGGTTGCATTGTGTAGATGACACACACACAGGTTAGGCACGTGCTGCAGGCTATGTATTGGCCATGTATGTATGTATGTATATGGCAAGGGTAGACATGAGATCTTCTTGCAGACACTTGTTTTTGTCTCAGGACCAGAAATGTAGTCAATCAAGGGCGTTGTTACATGTTTCAATTGGTATGTGTTAACTCAAAGGAATATTTGGTAGCACTGAAGTTAAGGGGTAATACCCTCCCTTACAGGTACAGCTCTAACTAAGCAGATGTGTGGCTAGGAGCTGCCACGTCTATCCTGGAGCTGCCTGGTAGGCCTGCGTGAATAGAGAACTATTCGATTCAGATTTGGATTCGGACAGTTTGATGCCAAGATTTGATTCAGAGATCTGAATCATTTTTCTGATTCAATTCGGAGATTTCTGATTCAGAGATTCGGCCCTAGAATATAATAGGGAATCAATGAAATATCTATAACTTTGTTGTGTTTTGGCTGATTTGGATGAAACATGCAGGGATGATATCCTCTTCAGTGAGCATGACACGTACCACGTTTCAAGGTGCTAGGTTCAGGGGTTTCTGGAAAACTGCACCTCAAAGTCCTGAAAGCAAACCTCATGTCACGTGTGTGTGTGTTAAGCCACAGTGGGGTGAAAATTGTAAATATCGTAGCTCTTACTGAGGCCACAAAGCCTGCCAAGTTTCAAGGAGATAGATGCAGGGGTTTGGGGGAAACTGTACTTCAAGCTGTGGACAAGCAAAACTGGTGACGTATGTGACACTGTGTGTGTTAAGGCACAGCAGGGTGAAAGCTGCAGGCCTGCTAGCCCCTGCTGAGTCCATGAAGCCTGCCAGCTGTCAAGGAGATGGGTGCAGGGTGGTTTTGGGGTCCTGCACGCTTAGCTGCTGACAGGCAAAACTCGTGACATGGGTGCTTGTGCAACTGACTGTCGGTCTTGGGGCAGAAACAATTTCCGGCTCTCTATTGATTCTTTCCTCTCCATTCTCTGTGGATGTGTAGGTGTTAATCCTTGCTCATTAACTCATTATCTAGTAGCTAGTTACTGTGTATTGAGCTGGTCCCTGAGTGAATCAAGATTGGTAACACAATAGCCTAGCAGCCAGGCCTGCAGTAGTTCCCCCCCCCACCCCAACCCTGAGCCCCACGACAAACACAGTTGAACAAGCAGCCATGTCATGAGTTTTGCCTGTCAGCAGCCAGAGGTGCAGGGCCCCAGAACCCCTGCACTGATCTCCTGGACAGCTGGCAGGCATCGTGGCCTCAGCAGGGGCTACCATCCCTGCAGCTTTCACCCTTCTGTGCCTTAACACACACAGTGTCACCCATGTCATGAATTTGCTTGTCCTCAGCTTGAGGTACAGTTTCCTCCAAACCCTGGCACCTAGCTCCTTGAAATGTTGCAGGCTTTGCAGCCTCCACAGGGGCTACCATACCTGTAGTTTAAACCTCAATGTGTCTTAGCATATACATGTGACAAGAGTTTTGCTTTCATGATTTTGAGGTACAATTTCCTGGAAACCCCAGCATCTATCTCTTTGAATCATTGCATGTGTCATGCTCTCAGAAGAGGCTACCATCCCTGAATTTTTATCCAAATCAGCCAAATGACAACAAAGTTATAGATATGTCATTGATTCCCCATTATACTCTATGGCCGAATCTCTGAAACTTTTGTGAATCTTTTCCTAAAGCTTCCAGCAATTCAATTCAGATTTGTAGATTCAGCCTCCGGATCATCTGAATTATCTCCAAATCTGAATCATGATCCAAAGCTTTGCATAGCCCTGTCTGGCTCCCTGGTGGCCCTATACATCTGTGCCTTAGTTTCCTGGATGTCACTCACAGGCTCTGTACCTGCACCATTCTGCCCCAGCTTGGGGCATGCGCAATCATGTGCCTGAGGCGACAGGCATCCTATTCTCTGCCTGTTTGCCTGCGTCCCTCTCTGAATGAGAGCATTCTGGCTTTGACTTCACATAAGGGCAAAGATGCTGAATGTGACCCTTCGCCAAGAGTCCATGCAGTTCCATAGTGACATCCCCATGGTTACTTGGACATGAAGTCCAACATCTATGGATTCCCCCCTTGCATCTCACTTCAGGTATATCCAAGCAACAGTCTCCAAGTTCACAGTCCCTAGTATGAGGATGGCATATTAGGTACAATCTCATGATGCCCACTCTATTGGTCAAGCCAACAACACTGGCATCATGCTCATGCACCCGAGACACCTTTGTCGTTCAGTTCTACAGGTGTGATACTTCTGAGAGCCGCCCACTTGGGGCCTATGGCTACCTTGCTGTATGTAAATACAGGAAGTGGAAGAGTGATTTCAGGGTTCCCAGCACTGCATGACTAAGATGCTGGTTGCATGGCCCTCTCCTCTGAAACCTTCATCACACAGTTAACTCTATAGATCTGCAGTGCAGGGTCTGCCCAGGCTGTGCTGGCCTCCAAGGGCCTGTTTGGGCCATTTGAGCGAATATCACCCTAAATGTGACAGGAATGACCCAGTTTCTCCCCTTCCGTTCTTGAGAGTCAATTTGGGATCTTTGGGTGCATCTACACATGTGCTGTACTGAGGAGTTGACTAATTAGCTCCACAGTAAAGCGTCACCATCTACACATGTGCCGGTATTAGGGCTCAGTAAATTAATACTCCACTGTAGGAGAGAACTGCTGGGGATAGTACTGTCCTATAGCAGAGTAATTCACCCCCCTAAAACACACGTGTAGATGTTGACGGGGCTGGCTGGGCCATGAGGGTGATACAATTGGGGAGCTGCCTGCCACCTAGCCCCGCGCTGTAGCTCCATTGTGCCCCAACCAGCCCTTCTGCAACCCAGTGCCCTCTGTGCCCCATGGCCAAATGATTGGGGTGGGGTCAGTCTGCAGGCCAGATCAAACCCTGTGGGCAAGGATCAGGTCCTGCTTGCCCTCTGGAACTGAGTGCCAACACCTGGAGCCCAGGGCTGACACGCCAAAAGGTTGAGCAGCACTGATATAGACAAATTCAGAGGAGACAGCTAGCTGATAGCTAGGAAGCAAAGCAGTCTGGGATGTGGACCTGACATCCCTCAACCAGCGATGGCTTATGTTCTTATAAATTTACCAATTCATTTTCCAACAATTTATTTTTTTTTAAGGAAAAAGCTTCTTTTTTTTTCATAAATGACCTGCATTCTATAAATCCCATCTACTTATTAGCTCCATTTCTTCCAGTCACAAAGAAAGGCAACATTGAACACCATACTGTTTTCATTTAGTCCCATGCAAAGTTTCACTGTGGATATAAAGGTAAGGGTTTCTCCCTGCTCTCCTTTTCCATGATGTCTTGAATCAGTCACATTAATTTATTTTATGCAAAGCTTAGAGACCTACTTGAATAATGGTCACTTTATATTTTTCATGATAAAGGCTGCTAAAGAGAAAGTACAAGGATCAGATCTGATCTCTTTTTTCCCTCTTGGAAAAACCCAGAATTCCCTGGCTGACCTCAGTGCAGTTAAAATTTCCACAGTTTAGAACCAATGCCCATGAGAGGAGAATCAGGCCTAAAGTACGTTTCTGGCTCTAAAATGTGGCATTTAAAATATCTCCACGAAAGCAATGGATCTCTTTCCTTCGGGCTACACAGGAAATAGCCTGAATTTAAGGCTACAGAGATTTTCTAGGGCAAGATAGTTTTTCCTGTATGCAATGATCTGATTAAATGTCCTATACAATCAGTGGGGGACTGACTTCCTGAAACATTTTTTAAGTAATTAGGAGATGGAGGATGCTACTAAATACCCTTGAATTCAGTGGGACATATCAGCACTAAGGTGCTTTATAAAATTTAGTCTCCTTCTAAATGTTCAAAAAGACACTGTCTGTGGTCTTGTTAACTTTGGACAGACATGGAACCTAAGGGTAAGTCACAGTTCCTGTCGGTTTTGTTGGATGACTCTGTATTTCCCAACCAGTTTTCTAAGGGCTCCTAAGACATCCCTGTTTCTCAGGCTGTAGATGAGAGGATTCAGCATTGGAGTGACAACCATATACAAGAGAGAAACAATCATATCTTGCTCTGATGAGTGGTAAGCATTGGGTCTCATGTACATGAAGATGGCAGCCCCATAGAACATGCCCACCACAGTCAGGTGTGACGAACAAGTGGCCAGAGCTTTCTGCTGTCCTTTGGTTGACTTCATTCCCAGGACCGTAGAGAGGATGCGAGCATACGAGATGATTATGACAGAAGGAGGAATGAGAAGGACAACAATGCCGCTCACGAACACCAGAGTCTTATAGGTGGATGTGTCAGAGCAGGCTAATTTCAGCAGGGCGGGGACCTCGCAGAATATGTGTTTAATCTCTTTTGAGCCACAGTAGGGCAGATGCATTGTATAAACTGCGTGAATCAAGGCATTTACAGGGGCACTAATCCATACCCCAGCTGCCAGGCTCAGGCAGACGCTCTTCTTCAGGAGGATGGGGTATTGCAGGGGACAGCAAATTGCTACATATCTGTCATAAGACATGGCTGCCAGGAGGAGGCACTCTGCTGCACCCATGGTCAGTGCAAGGAAAATCTGAGCCCCACAGCCAGCTGGAGAAATGGGGGTGCCTGAGTTGAGAAAGTCCACTGACATTTTGGGGACAATGGTGAGGCTCTGACATATATCCATGAAGGCCAATTGACTGAGGAAAAAGTACATGGGGGTGTGAAGGGAGGAATCCACCTGGATTAGGAACATGAGGAGAGAGTTCCCAAACACAGCAGTAAGGAAGGCAAGTAAAATCATGGCCAGGAAGCAGGTGTGGACTTTGGTCCTGTTCGGGAGTCCCAGCAGAACAAATTCTGTTGGTGAAGTTGTATTCCCTGTCCCCATTTCCTCACGGAGTTTGTCATGTGCACGTCTTCCTACTAGGTCACACTATAGGATCTGTTATCACCATCAAGTTCTCCCTCCTGTGGAAGAAATAGCAGGTATTGTGGTTAACAAGTATTTTGGTTGTCAATTTAATAAAAATAGTTCTATAATTTTTGTAAAAATGTCAGTCATTTCACTTATATGGACTGAATTGTAAAACAATAACAATATGAATTTTAATGCCCTCTGTATTAATATAAATTATGCCTGAAGAAGGGTGATTGCACCTGAAAGCTTGCAAATAACTTTTTCGTCTAGTCTGTTGGTCTAATAAAAGATATCACGTCTCTCCAAAGAGTCTTGCCTGCCTATGTCCTGAGACCGACACAGCTACAACCACAAGCCCAGCTCCATATTAATAAGTACATTCAGAAAACTTCTAGTAACACACAATGGAAATACTCTGTGAGGCCCTCAGCAGGAGAAAATTAGACCACTGACATATTAAAAGAAAGCATGATGGGATCTAATGCATGATCCCAACAATTGTACTTCCTGCCACAACACACGTGTAGGCTCCCCTTGCACTGACAATCTTTGCTCCGGTGGCTGAGAGCCCCAACAGTTGATTGGTGATCCCAGCCCAGGGGTGCGCCATGTGCTCCTGTGGCTGAAAACTCCCGTCAGCTGATGGAGCTCCCAGTTGCAGAAGCGCATGGTGCACCGCTGCAGCTGGGAGCCCCATCAGTGATCAGGCCTGTCCATTACTGGGACGGGGGCATCCTGCGCCCCCGCGGCTGGGAGCCCCATCAGTGATAGGACCTCTCAGCCACTGGGATGGAGGCATCCTGTGCCCCTGCAGCTGGCAGCGTCATCAGCTGATCAGGGATCCCAGCTGGGGAGCTCATTATAGTCCCTCAGCTAGGAGCCCCACTCAGCTGACCAGTGCTCCTAGCCTCTGGAGCACAAGGGAGTATGGTCTAGAGGCTGGGACCACTGGCCACAAATTCAGTTAAATCTATGATAGGAACCAGTGACAAAGTTACTACACATATTTTGTGTAATGACTGTGGCTTATTCCTAGTCTATCGCACCATGAATTGACAAAACATATGGCCAGGTCATTATTGAAGAGGTGGTTAGCCAATATCACATCTTAAGTGTGACATATGTCAGGTGCCTAACAACAGCATAAAAAGTCTGAACTATAGAGAAGCTGCCTCTCCCACCACATATATGGTCACAGTTGCCCTGGGTTTTTAATAGCTGGAGAAGGGGGGGGGGGGCTCTTTAAAGTTAACTTACAAGGTACAAAACTGTCTGTCAAACAAACCACTAGTTTAACCCCTGGTATTCCTGCCAAAACCCTGAAGGAGAGGCCGTGATGTTGACCCTGACATACTTTTGGCTGCACAGGCCATTGAACTCCATTGCCATGCCCCAAGGCTGAGTAGTATAAAAATGTCCAAGATTAGCCAGCATGGAGGAGCAAACAATTCCCAGGGTTTCCACCCTAGACACATGACCATTGCATGGAAAGGGGAGCTGGCCTTTCTGCTAGCTATTGCATAAATATGTAAGATCATGGGCTCACTTGTCCAGCAGGATTACATATGCTTATGGGTGTGAATAAGGCCATTTATTTAATTGGGCTACTCATCAGTGAGCTAAATTGCATTTCACTTCCCCAGTTTATGGGGTGTATTCAGAGTTGCCAGCAGCTTTTCAAGCTTATGCAACAATTTGCAATTGGGTACTGTCCATGCCTGGTTACTGAGCAAGATCAGTCAGGTGGCACATCAACTGGGCTCCTGAGCAGAGAAACAGAATCACCCTGCTATCCCAAGATTTTATTCAGGCAAAAGCTATAACTAGCGCAGCTTAGCTGCAGAGAGGGTGGCCATTTGTCCAGTTTTACAGAGGACAGGCCGGTTTTCTGGTGCTCTGTCCTCTATTGATATGAAACCAGACACATTTATGTCTTCTGTTTTTCACCACTAAGTACCCTCCCCACTCCGCTGCTGACACCACCACGGCTGCCTGTGGGAGCTCCCCGCTCGGCCCACTCCCTCTGCCAACACCACCGTGGCAGCCTGCAGGAGCTCCCCACCTGCTGCTGCCACACCCCCACCACCGACACCGCTGCCATCGCCTACGGGAGCACGCCGTGCCCCACACAGCCCTGGGAGGCATGCAACATTCATATAAATGCAACTGTCCCCTATTCTTGAGGTTCCTCCATGGCCACCCACTATTTTGCCCAGCAGTCTAGGACTGGGGCACTTGTCCACAGACTAGGAGGCTGAGAGTTGAGGTCCACCCCTGAGGTGATCTGAACCTGCCTCTCAGCCAAGTGTCTAAGTGTTTCACTCACCAGGCCAGAAGCTGGCCCCTGCTCAGAGTTCGCTGCAGCCTGCTCTGAAAGCTGGCCCAGCCGGACATGGCCCTGACTAGACATTACATAAACGGCGCTGGGAAAGATTCTGCTGCACAGGGAGAAATAACCTTGGGCTGCCCCAGGCCATGGCAGCATGCTCTCCCTTAAGCCATGCACTTTCTGCCTTTATTTTTTCCTCCCAGCCTCACTATCTCCCTTTCCTGGATGATCTGTGGGCCAGCTTTAAGAGGAGGGCTGGGGAAGTCTTGCACCTGTCCCACAGCCTAGTGGTTTGAGCATTTTGCTGGAAAGCTAGAAAGGAATATTCATATTTTCTCAAGGTGAGGGGTGGGGGTGGGGGGTGTCATGGGGCCTGTGTCTCCTAGGCAGTCCTCTGCTGTATGGTTGCTTTCCTTCTGGTAAGGGTGTTCACAGGTGGACCTAGGATCATAGGATCGTAAAAAGTTAGGGTTGGAAGGGACCTCAGGAGGTCATCCAGTGCAACTCCCTGCTCAAAGCAGGACAGTCCCCGACAGGATCATCCAAGCCAAGGCTTTGTCTAGCCAGGTCTTGAAACCTTACAAGGAGGGAGCTTCCAGCACCTCTCTGGGTAACCTGTTCCAGGGCTTTCCTACCCTCCTAGTGAGAACATTCTTCCTGATATCTAACCTAAACTTCCCTTGCTGCAACTTGAGACCATTGCTCCTTGTTCTGTCATCTGCCACCACTGAGAACAGTCCAGCTCCATCCTCTTTTGAACCCTCTTTCAGGTAGTTGAAGGCTGCTATTAAATCTCCCCTCAGTCTTCTCTAAACTAAATAAGCCCACTTTCCTCACCCACTTTTCGTAAGTCATGTCCTCAAGCCCCCTCACCTTTTTTGTTGCCCTCCACTGAACTCTCTCCTATTTGTCCACATCCTTGCTGTAGTGGGGGGCCCAAAACTGAACACAGTACTCCAGATGTGGCCTCACCAGTTCTGAGCAGAGGGGAATAATCACTTCCCTTGACTTGCTGGCAACACACCTACCAATGCCCAGCCGTTAGCTTTCTTTGCAACAAGGTCACACTGCTGGCTCATATTCAGCTTATAGTCCACTATAACCCCCAGGTCCTTTTCTGCGGAGGTGCTGCCCCACCAGTCAGCCCCCAGCCTGTACCAGTGCATGGGATTATTCTATCCTAAGTGCACGACTTTGCACTTGTCCTTTTTGAACCTCATGAGATTCATTGTGGCCCAATCCTCCAATTTGTCTAGGTCACTCTGAATCCTAACCCTACCCTATAGCGCAGAAGTTCCCAAACTCTGACAGTTCGCACACCAGCATTTTAAAACTGCACAACCTTAAGTACCACCAGCAATTTTTTCAGTTCAACCTTAAGTACCACCAGCAAATTTTTGTCATATCAAGTAATCATAATGAATCAGTTAATTTATACCCATACTGACAGGTTGTCTGTGTACTACTGGTAGTACCCACACCACAGACTGGGAACTGCTGCTCTAGTGTATCTACTATTCCCCCCAGCTTGGTGCCATCTGCAGACTTGCACTCTGTGCCATCTTCCAGGTCATTGATGAAGACATTGAACAAAACTGGCCCCAGGACCGACCCCTGGGGCACCCCACTTGATACCAGCTGCCAACTAGAATCCCAGACTCTGCCGCTGCATGGCCATGTAGGCCCAGACAGTGCGCTAGGATTTGGCCCATAATGTTCCAAAGGGAAAGACAGATCCCTTGCAGAGTGGAAACAAAGGCTAGGTACAGACATTCAAAATGCCTGAGGCAGGATCGCTCTAAGTTACATGGCTTTCTGTATGTGGTACAGTTTCAATTGGTAGTGAGGAGAACACACATTTGCCCTTTGGTGTGGGATGCAAATCTTAGACTGGCCTCCACCATTTCAAATCAGTCTATGTGTGCTGAGCTTCTGTTTTGTTTCAGGTATAGACCAGTTTCCAGTCACTTATATCACTTACACTGGTAAATGCATAATGTCTGTACCCAGGCTTCATTTCTCCTTTGATAGAGCAGAAACTTCAAGCTGGCTGGGAGCCACAGGGTTATAGGGTACCTGACACCAACACACCCTTCTATAGGACTGGTGTTGAAGACATTAGACATGTAAACACCTTGTATAATTTAAAAAAATGCATATGATATATATTTATTATCAATATATTTGTAATATATATTATAGAAGATATCACTTTGCATAAAATAAAACATACATAAGGGCCCTAAAAATGCCCTGGGTGAAATCCTAGACCTATCGAGTTGAAAGGGAGTTTTGCAGTTGATTTCAACACACCCAGGATTTTACCCCTTACATGTAACCATTTCCTCCATCTCCTCTGAAATACATCAATGCATGTAGCTATGGTAATCGGAATAATATATTTGCATTCAAAACTGAAAAGTGCAAGTAACTGTGTTCTCTCCATCATCTTCTTATCACAATTGTCACACGGAAACAGATTTTAGCCAAAATGTAAAAAAATAAAATAAAAAAAAAATGTTGTATATAGAACTCGTAGAAGTTAAAATATCAATTAAATTTACTTAGTTTCATAGTTGGTAGGGTCGGAAGGGACCTGAGCAGATCATCAAGTCCGACTCCCTGCCATGTCAGGAAAAAGTAGTGGGGTCAAACGACCTCAGCAAGGTGTTCGTTTAACCTCCTCTTACAGACCCCCAGGGTAGGAGCCAGCACCACTTCGCTTGGAAGTTGGTTCCAGGTCCTAGCCACCCTGACAGTGAAGTAGCGCCTCCTGATGTCTAGTCTGAATCTACCTTCTGCCAGCTTGTAAGCGTTATTTCTAGTCACTCCCAGGAGTGCTCGGGGGAACAGGGACTCCCCCAATGCCTGCTAGTTCCCTCTGACCAGTTTGTAACAGGCCACTAGATTCCCCCCACAACCTTGTCTTGTGGAGGCTGAACAGGTTCAGGTCCCGTAGCCTCTCCTCGTAGGGCCTACCCTGCTGTCCCTCGATCATGCGGGTGGCTCTCCTCTAAACCTGCTCCATGCTGTCCACATCCCTCTTGAAGTGCGGTGCCCAGAACTGAATGCAGTACTCCAACTGCGGCCTGACCAGTGTTGCATGGAGGGGGAGGATCACCTCCTCAGACCTGCTTGAGATGCATCTGTGAATGCATGACAAGGTGTGGTTGGCCTTCCTGACTGCGTCCCCACACTGTCGGCCCATGTTCATTTTGGCATCAATAATGACTCCAAGATCCTTTTCTGCCTCTGCACTGACAAGAAGGGAGCTCCCCAGCCTATAGGTATGCTGCTGGTTCTTCCTCCCCAGGTGCAGCACTTTGCACTTGTCAGTGTTGAAACCCATCCTGTTCTCATCCGCCCACCCCTGTAACCTGTCTAGGTCCAACAGCAGCCTATTTCTTCCTTCTAGCATGACCACATCCCCCCACTTTTGGTGTCATCAGCAAATTTGAATAGTGTGCTTTTTACCCCCTCGTCCAAGTCGCTGATGAAAATGTTGAAGGGTGTGGGTCTGAGGACCGAGCCCTGGGGGACCCCACTGCCCACATCCCTCCAGGTCGAAAATGACCCATCCACCACCGCTCTCTGGGTGATGCCCTCCAGCCAGTTAGTGACCCATTTGACTGTGTAGGTGTCAATGCCACAATACCCTAGTTTTTTAATGAGAATGGGGTGAGAGACAATGTTGAAGGCCTTCCTGAAGTCCAGAAAGACTGCGTCCACTGCTACCCCTGCGTCCAAGGATTTTGTGACCTAGTCATAGAAGGCCACCAGGTTGGTCTGACAGGACCTGCCTCTAATCAACCCATGTCGGTTGCCTCTAAGCAAAACCTCCCCTGCTGGCCCCTCGTGGACATGCGCCAGGATAATTCTCTCAAAAAGCTTACCCAGGATCGATAAATAAACTTGTAACTTTATTGAAAAATAGTAGCTGAAATATTTATTAAGAAATATTCATATGCCTCTTCCTCTGTGATTATCACATGAGAAATTTGATGTAGAATACTGGTACTGTTGGTAATAAAGGAAAAACCTATTTATGAAGGCGTTCACTCATATAAAATAGGAACAGTGGAAAACAATAATCATATACCTTGTACAGCGTTATCATGTTCTGTGAGCCATCTAGAAAGGAGAGAATTTTCATCTCTTGCAAAAACCATTGTCCTTGGTTTGAAAACAATCTCTCAAGTCAAGAATTCTTACAGGTCTAGTATCCTATATTTGAACATATTCCTAAATTGCATTCTTCTTCCCATCCCACTGGTATATAAATATCTATAAGAAATAAAGAGATTCTACCTCAAAAGTGGTTACAATAGTAAATAAATGACCAATCCACGTAAACCTTTTTGCCTCCATTTAAAAAAATAAAAATAAAACAACACGATTGCTCTAGTTAAGCTGGTATTCTTCTACAGTGAGGCAACAGGATTTTTTTACAGAGGTAAATTAGTTAAAAATCTTTCAGAAACAAATTCCATTTACAATCAAAAAATAAAATGATATAATAATGATTCATACCTTCAGCATGCCAAAAAACGGTTTTTATCACTTGCAAAATGCAGCACTGACAACATATTAAACAAAAATCTGCGATGGGTATTAAACAAAGACTGTCCACAATGAACAAAGGGACAGTGTAAGTCTGACTTTCCTATCTGTCTCTTCAGGTATTTCTGTAAATTATCTAGTGGAGACAGAGGAGTGCTCAGGTTGAAACACTGACATCTTTAAGAAGAACAGTCAAGCTTAGACCCATGACATCAGTCAAACCATGACAGGTTAAAAATTGAAGCCGAGAAAAATGTCCAATGGCTCCCAGGCTTTGGGGAATCTTGTCCCAAGTCTTTAATTAAGTAGCACTTTCAGGTGCAAGTAATGTGCTGGAAAACTTTCCATATTCAAGTGTGCAAACAGTCTGTGAACTTCTGTTCAGGAAGATTTCTCTGTCTTGAGGTGCACAAGGCTGCAGAATATAATATTTTTAAAATCAAATATTTTTAAACTTTTTCTTAAGTGAAGTTATAGAAGAGGTTGGTTTTTTCATTTGTTTGTTTGTTTTCCCCCAGTGAAGCATATCACAGTCTAATGTTTTCAGTCCAATGCAGAATGCCAGGATTTCACTATCTTTGAATCTATATTGGAATGGGTTCAGACTTACTTTAGGTGACCTTTTTGCATTAAGAACATCATTTATTCCTCCATTCTTTATGCACAAGACATCCCACACACATGGACAAGATTGAACAGAGGAAGAGGGAAGGAACAGTCAGAACAGATACACATGACATGATTTCTCAAATGGAAACCATAATGGAAGGCCAGGTCTGTAGGCCTCAGTTTTGACTAGACTCCACTCAAAGGAGGTCCACTGCCTGACCCTAATTTGACGTATGTGTAAAAATGCATCTGCATTTAAAAACCAGCACTGAATATCTAAGGCAGTGATTCTCAACTAGGGGGTAACATCGCCCTGAACTGCTTTGAGATGTTTTGAGATCTGCTGTGGGATGCCACTGTTAGGTGTGCAAACATGATTCACAAGAGAAACCCAACTCTTTCAAATGAGATTCCAGAGTGCTAAAAAAAAATGTTGACCTGTTGTGGTCCTTTTGAGTTCTTTGCAAGAGAAAACATACTGTCTACTTTTTCCATCATTGAAAAATAAGTGAAAACTAAGAGCGGACATTTTCCAAGGAGTTCCTGGATTCTAACGAGGGTAGAAGTTTGAAAAGGCAGAAATAAAAGGTAGGTGCCATTCAATGAGAATTGAGTGCTTGGCTCCTCTTAGTGCTTTGGAAAATCTCTTTGTAAATTCTACCATTTCACACAGCATCTAGGGCAACCTTTAAATAAGGCATCGTCTACATGGAACGCATAGTTAAGTAAGGCAAAAAAAAATCTCCTAATCTACCCTGACTTTAGTCACATATCTGTACCACCCAAAGTTTGTAGCAGGGACAAAGCCTGAGAGCCACATTTGAAAAATTATCACTCTCAGGACAAGATATGGTAGAACAAATTCCCTAGATTAAAAACAAGTAAAAGCTTCTTCCTGGATCGTGTTCTATTCTGTGTGGTTCCCAAAGAGAAAGAAAATTGGACACCACGTCACTCTGAGCTGTCTGTAATTTCCAGCTCCTTTGGTAAGTTTTCTGTGGGAAAAATACCTTAGAGATGCAGAAATGAAAGACTTTTAAAGACATGCAACTGTGTTGGTAAAACTTGTCTCTGTGCCAAGACCCATGCACTACCCAAGAAGACACCCCTCGTACCCAGGGCAGGGCCAGTGTGGTGCAGTGGAACAGTTCTGCCTCCCCTTCCACAGTAAAGATCACTTGCCAACAGCTCTATTTCCCCTTGTACCAACATGCCCGGTCCTCCTTCTGTGTCCACAGCACAGCTGAAGCCCCAATTGCAGTGGGATACACAGGGGACCCAAATGGAGAGCAGAAAAGGAAGGGAGAACCTGCTTGCAGCTGTCTGCTCCTGTTTCCAAGGCAGGAGAAGTCCCAGGACTGCTCCTGCACCTTTCCAGCTGGTGGCTGTGGACCATTCTGGAAAAGAGAGAAGTTTGATTTCCAGCAAAAAAAAAATATAGACTTCTCTTTAAAAAAAATCTTGCAAGCCAAGAATCTTCCCAGTCGATTCTCCTATATTGTATAATATTTGCAGGACCTCTTCTTTTTTCCTATCCCAGAGGCCTATGACCGGCTATAAGAAATAAATAATTATCAGCTCAAAAGCAGTTTCAGTAGTACAGAAATGTAGTATACAAATGAGCAATCCATATAAATCTCTTTTGGTCAACTTTACTTTTACAAAAAATATTTGAAAAGGAATTAAAAACATTTTAAATGGCATTCTTTTATAGTGAGACAACAGTATTTTCCTAAAACAGGGCACTAATTGGCACTATTTCAATTTAAGTTCCAAAGGAAAAAAATACAGAATAAAAATTCATGCCCTTAGTCTCAAAATATGAATAGTATTTTTATCTGTTGTAAAAAATGCAGAATTGACAAGATTTTAAAAAATCTGAAATAAGCATTAAGAAAAAACCTTTTTGTTGAACAAAGGGCAGTATAAATATGACTCTTACACCTGTTTCTGAACCTACTTGAAAAAATTACCTAGTGGAGAGAGAGGAGAAATTATTTAATGAAATGCAGTACTTAAAAAAGCCAGGTCAAACTTGGAGCCATTACATCACTCAGCAGGGATGAGTCTAAAATCTAAGGAGAGAAACAATTTCCGAGGCTTTGGGGAAATGGTCCCAAGTCATTAATTAAGTTTCACTATCTCTTCATTTGCTTGACAACTCTGCAGATTTCTCTTTGGAATAATTTCTTGGCATCCACTGCCTGAGGTGGTTGAGGCCACAGAAAAAATCATTTCAGAAAGGACAAAATTCTCTTCAGTGAAATTTTTGGCATTTTTCTCTTTTTTTTTTTTTTCCCAGTGAAAAATAAGCTTCTCACAATTTTTGATTGTCTTGGTCAGTACTGCTCAACCTTTCAGACTCAAGGAAGACCTTACTGGACTCAAGGCAACTTCCATAACTTTCATGAATTGGGTGCTGAGCCACAGCCCCCCCCCCTGCTGCCCTTCACTCCTGACCTGCAGCTTCCTGTCCCCCCAGCCCTGCCAGAGGGTCCCCATCTGTCCCTGTCCTGACTGGGCTGGAGCATGGTGGCTCCTTCTCATGCAGGCGGTGGCATGTGTCTGGCACCAGCGCAGGCTGGAGGAAAGAGGAGAGGTTTGTGGCATGCCCCTCCCCCCCCCCACTCGCCACCCTGGGATGGGACTGACTGGGCTGGAGTATCTTCTGTATTTCCCAACCAGCTTTCTTATGGCTCCCAAGACATCCCTGTTTCTCAGGCTGTAGATCAGTGGATTCAGTACTGTGAAGACAACAGTGTAAAATAGAAACACAATCTTGTCTTGCTCTGGTGAGTGGTAGGAGCTGGGTCTCATGTACATGAAGATGTCTGCCCCGTAGACCATGCCCACCACAGTCAGGTGGGAGGAACAAGTGGTCAAAGCTTTCTGCTGTCTGGTTGACCTCATCCTTTAGTACTGCAGCAAGGATGTGAGCATAAGAGGCTAGGATGGTGGAAGAAGGCATAAGGAACATAACGATGCTACACAGAAACAGCAGGGTCTCATACTGGGATGTGTCAGAGCAGGACAATTTGAGCAGGGCTGGGACCTCACAGAAATAGTGGGTAATTATTTTACAGCCACAGTAGGGCAAGTGCATTACAGCAGCTGTAAGAATGAAGGCATTGTCACAGAGCACTGGGGTGCCCTGTGCCTGAGGAAAGAAAAACTGCTAGAGAAGGAGCCCTAGTGGTGATCAGGGAGCACAGCTGTGGGTTGCCGGGGCAACTAATGAGAGCCAGCTGATCAGAAGGGGCAGGGCCTGGCCCTTATAAAGCCAAGAAGCAGAGGCCTGAGGCAGTTCCCTGCCAGCAGCCAGAGAGGTGGGAGCTCTGGGAGATGTGAGGAGAGGCCTGACTGGAGATATTGCTAACAGCAGCTCTAAGATGCTGGAGCAATGTTGTTGTAGCCAGACGGCTTATGTTTGATTTATAGCCAGGAGGCTCAAGTTTGTGTTGCTGTTCGTTATAAGACCGGTGGTTTGGGTGAGGCTATTAGGGGTTGGAAGAGGCCTCATAGGAGACCCACAATAGTGTGGGGATCCAGGCACCGGTAAGGGCACAGTTTACAGGGGGTGTGTAGACCCCAGCCCCAGAGAGGGACATTTGAAGAGCCCAAGTGTGGGCACAGAGAGCCTCAGACAGGGGGCAGCATTTTAAGAAGCCCAAGCTGGGCACGGCGAGCCCCGGAAAGGGGGCAGCACTAAGGAGAAGCCCAAGTTGGGCATGGCGAGCCCCAGAAGGGGGGTCGCATGACTGAGAAGCCCAAGTTGGGCACGGCGAGCCTCAGAAAGGGGGCAGCCCTATGGAGTAGCCCAAGTGGGGCACGGCAAGCCCTAGGAAGGGCGCCATCTGGGTGAGGAGCCCAAGTGTGGACGCAGAGAGCCCCAGATAGGGGGCAGTATTATTGCGAAGCCCAAGTTTGGGCGCTGGGAGCCTCTGATAGGGGGCCGCATTGTAGGGAGGCCCAAGTTGAGCACCAGAGAGCCCCAGGAAAGAAGGCCCAGGGAGAACGGTAAGGGGCCATATAGGGAGAGAATAGAATAAAGGCAACAGTGATTACATCTGTGAGGCTTGGGCTGCGGTATTGGGGAGGAAAGGAGCCGCAGACAGCGCCCCCTAGCGGAGGGGGCAGGACAAGGGCAGCCTCCCACTAATTAATTACTTAATTAAGTTCAAAGGTATGGCAGGAGAGACAAGGCGGGCAGTTGCCCAGAGACAGGTGCATGGGTCACATTGAGGGCAGCCCAGAGTGACAGCCTGTCACAGGCATCTACACATGTACCGATCCAGACCCCGCCTGTCAGGCCCAGGCAGACTCACTTGCTCAGGAGAAGAGGGTATTGCAAGGGGTTGCAGATAACTACATACCTGTCATAAGACATGACTACCCGGAGGAGACACTCTGCTCCACAAATTGTCAGGGAGAGGAAAATCTAAGCCCCACAGCCAGCTGGGGGGAAACATGGGGTTTCCTGGGGTGAGAGAGTCTGCTGCCATTTTGGGGACAACAATAGTGTTTGACTGATGTCGATGAAGGCCAGTTGGCTGAGGAAAAAGTACATGGGGTGTGAAGGGAGGAATCCACTTGTATTAGAAATATGGGGAGACCATTTTCAGACAAGGCAGCGATGAAGGCTAATAAGATAAGGGCCATGGAGAATATGTGTACATTGGTCTGGCTCAGGAGTCCCAGCAAAATGAAGTCTGCTGAAGAAGTTTTGCTCCCACTCTTCATTTCCTCTTCCTGTGGATGTGCCTGAAGTCCTGGCCAAGAACTACATTCCTTAGTGAATGTGTACAGACTTCCTACTAGAAAATACTAATAGCAGCTGAGGCACCCAGCAGGTTTCTTCTCCAGTGGAAGAAATGACATTTACTCCTGCACTTTCTCACCATGACTGTAAAGCTAGGGAGCTTCTTGTTTGTCCCCATTGCCCTTTTCTGTTATGTCTTGCATAAATCTGATCAATTTATTTTACAAAAGCCTTAGAGAGATATTTGGGTAACAGCTTTTATCATTGGTAAGGTTGATAAAGAGAAAAGGTTAGATTAAAACAAAGCTTTCCTTTTATCCTGTGAAAACCATGTGTTCCACCTTTGGCCTTAATGGAGTGAAAGTGGTGAACAAACAGGTGAGAGAAGAATCAACCCTGAAGTACAGCGCTTCGCTCTTACAAGTAGTTGTTGGGAAGACCTGCATCTAAGCACTTACACTCATAGGATCATAGGCAAGTAGGTGTGGAAGGGACCTCACAAGGTTACATCTAGTCCAGCCCCCTGCTCAAAGCAGGGTCATCCCATACCAAGTGTCCCCAACCAAGTGTCTATCTCACCTGCTCTTAAAGCTTTCCAAGCATGGAGACTCCTCAGCTTTTCTAGGTAATCTGTTCCAATGCCCAGACAGTCCCAAAATCAGCTAGTTCCCGATAATCTCCAGCCTAAAGTTCCCCTGCTGCAGCTTGAGGCCATTTTTCCTAGTCTGGTCCCCAACAGACACAGAGAAAAGCCCATTTCTATAATTTCTATATTACCCTTCAGGTATTTGAAGACAGTTATAGAAACCTCCAGGCAGTCTTTTCTTCTTCATGCTATATATGCCCAGTACTTTAAACCTTTCCATAGAAGTCTTGGCTCCCAGGCCCCAGATCATTTTTGTTGGTCTGCTACTTGACCTATTTGCTGCAGAATGATTTGGGCTTTCTGCAGAGGGTCAGCATAAGGGAACCACAAAGTATCAATCCCCCATAAAGTCTTCATGTATGCAATAATTTAGTTAAATTTTCTGTAAGAGGAGAACACTAGAGAGCTGGGAGAGTGGGGTGGACTTCATCAAAACTTTTTTCCAAGTGTCTAGGAGTCCAGACACCCATGATTCTCAGTAGGAGACTAGCTGTTAAGTTACTGAAATAATTTATCTTCCTTCTAAACATTGAAGTCTTCTCACTTTAATGAGACACAGCTCATAATAAACTATAGTTTCTGTAAATTCTCCTAGAAGACTCTGCATTTACAAATCAGATATATTAGGGGGTCCTAAGACATCCCTGTTTCTTAGGCTGTAGATGAGTGGATTCAGTACTGGGGTGACAATGGTGTAAAAGACAGACACAATCTTGTTTTGCGCTGGTGAGTGGTAGGAGCTGGGTCTCAGGTACATGAAGATGGCTGCCCCACAGACCATGCAAACCACAGCCAAGTCAGAGGAGCAAGTGCCAGAGCTTTCTGTTGTCCTCTGGTTGAGTTCATCCTCAGGACCCTAAAGAAGATAGAGGAATAAGAGGCTAGTGTAATGGAAGAAGGGTTGAGGAGCAGGACAATACTACTCACAAGCACCAGAGTCTCATACTGAGACGTGTCAGAGCAGGACAATTTTAGCAGAGCTGGGACCTCACAGAAGAAGTGGTCAGTCTCTTCTGAGCCACAATAAGGAAGAGTCAGGGTAAACACTGATTAAATAAAGGCATTTACAGATGATCCCATCTATACCCAAGCTGATAAAAAAAGCAGATGTTCCTGCTCATGATGGGTACAGCAAGGGGTTGCTAACAGCTAGGTATCTGTCATAATCCATGACTGCTGGACGAAGGCACTCTGATACACCCATTGTCAGTGTGAGAAAAATCGGCGTCCCACATCCAACTGGAGAAATGGGGTTACTTGGGTCAGGAAGTCTGCTAACATTTTGGGGACCACAATTAGCATCTGAAAGATGCCCATTAAGGCCAATTGGCTGAGGAAAAAGTATGTGGCTAATAAGATGACAGTCAAGGAGAACATGTGTACATTGGCCTGGCATAGCAGTCCCAGCACAATGAAGTCTGCTGAAGAAGTTTCATTCCACACAAAGAGGAAATTTAGAGTGGGATGTGCCTGAAGTCCTGGACAAGTCCTTAGGGATTGTGCACACTTCTAGTGGAGAATACCAATAGCAACTGAGGCACCCAGCAGGGTGTCTTCTTATGTGAAACAAATGACAGACAATTTAGCCCTGCACTTTGTATGTCCAGCTGCAGTCCATCCCCTACCCATTCTGGGGCAAAATTTGTGAAAGCTGGAGGCAAAGTGTGTCTCTTATATGAGATCTCATCATGTCTGGTGGACTCCAGGTAGAGGTGTGCCTCTACTTTCCCAGTAAGATGCTAGATTGTGCTCATGTGCCTTCCTGTCACGTAAGAAAGTTGGTGTCTTGAAACATGGCAGCTAGAGCTCATCATACGCCGTGGGAGAATGAGTGACAGGAGAAGCCAGTTAACAAACACCATTTTCAGTAAGCTTTCCTTGGTTCAAGTTTCTGGCTGGGGCAGTGAACCAAAGAGTATCTCCGCATCGGAAGCAATCAGGGCTCAAAGTAAAGATGATATATTTTATTAGACCAACAAGATTTTTGCACAAAAGAAAAATTTCTTCAATTGCAAGCTTTCAGGATCAGGCATTGGAGAAAAGATTATAAAAGTGCTCCTGGTTAGAGCTTTGCCCCGGGTGTTCCTATAAATAGGAATGATACTTCCCACTTGTTATTGCTGACGCAGTATGATCATTCCCTTTTCTCTCGCACAGCCTCAGTCACCCGCATACACAGCTGGGCCGAGCTGCTGGTTAAAACTCATTGGCCTTAAAAATGTGAGGATAGACAGGCACTGGTTGAGGAGACGATGTGTGCATTTGAATAAAATCTGCAAAAAATTGCCTATCCTGGCACTTTTTGGATTCATTTGAACTCTGAGACCAGAGAAACTCCGGGACCTGATGTGAAGTGTGTCCTGGAGTCAGGAGGTGGGTGATGGGTTACTGCATTGTATTTGATCCCTTTTGGTGGGGTTGAGACTTGGGCAGAAGCCTGTTACATCCAAGAGATGTCTGGCTGCGATGCTCTTAATACATAGGGAACGAGATTCCCTGGAGGGCAAATACCTGTCCTCTCTCTCTCTTTCTCAGTCTGTTGATGAAAACCATCTATGGCATGGGAAGCCATTGCAAAATCTTTCAAAAAATCTGAATGTTACAGCAGTAGCTCTGAATAAGAGAAGCAGCCCTGAAGTCCTGTCTTAGAGGGACCACCGCAAAGTACCCTTGTAGCACCACAGGGAGCAAGGGACTGCTGGCCCTGCTGCAGCTGGGGCAGGCATGTATTGTGGGGGTGTGTAACAGGGAACCCTGGCCCTGCTACTAGGAGTCACGGTGGCCCCTTCAAGTCCAGAACCTTCCCGTCACGGCCGGCCGGTCACGTAGGGGTTGAGGGTCAAGCCCTGCAGCTGGTCAGAGGACAGGAAGAGGGAGGCCAGGACCCTACAAATGGTGAGTGGAGAAGGCCACAGGGCAGCAGGGAGGCGGACTCCCAATGACTGCGGTGCCGCGGCTGCAGTCTCTGTCGGAAGACTACCCCATGCCCGCAGCCGTCCTCACGATCAGCTGAAGTAAGCAGGCATGTTGCCTCCCTGTTTCATGTTAACAACCTGTGGTTTGGGTGAGGCTATTTGGGGAAGCAGGAGGCAGTATGTAGGGGTGAGCAGACCCCAGTGCCCCAGAGGTGCGGGGTTGGATTTTTTTTTTTTTTTTGAGAGCTAGAGCCTGGGAGTCGCACCCTGATTAGTGGGGCGGGTTTTTTTGTTGTTTTCTTTTACTGGGAGGCCTAGCTACAGAGAGAAAAAAGGGCCCACAGCGGCCTAGGCCCCAGCAGAGAGAGGAATTTACGACTACCACCTGCGAGGCTTGGTCTGTGGTGTAGGAGAGGAATGGAGCCGCAGATAGCACCCCTGGCATCGGGGTAGGAAATGGGCAGCCTCCTGCTTAATTACATCATTTAACTAATTACCTACAAGGCGTGGCAGATGAGAAGGTGGGTGGTTGGTCCATAACGGGTGGGCGGGGTCACCAGTAAACAGACCCCGAAGTGGCCCCCCCGTTACAGGGACGAAGCTGTGCTGCATTCCCATGGCATTGACTTTGGTCCCTGAGGATTTCACCTTCTCTTTCCCTGAACAGAGCCAGGGAGGTGATGGTTGTGACTGGGAGGTGGGGTGCACTTTGGGGTTATAAGGCTGGTCCTTATTTCAGGTTGGCAGTTGCCCAAAGAGGAGACCAGACAGTGACTCCCTTCCAAGAGCCCAAGCTACCGACCAGGAGAATTGAGGCCTACACTAAACAGATGGAGAAGCAGGAGGAAAAAGAAACAGAAAATGCAAGGCTAAAAGACAGCCAGAAGAGACTCACAGCAGCAAGAGACTGCAAGGACCACCAACCATGAGATGGGAGTGAATGCACAGACACACACACTCTCCTAAGGCAGAAAACCGCTCCAGGGGAGAGAGGACCAGCGTGCAAGAGTTTCCAAACAAGATCAGCAAAAATCTAGGAGAGCCCCTGGCAAGCCATGGACTGGACCTGGGAAAACTATCTGCCAGATGAGAAAAACACCACTGTTTTAGAGCACAGGATCCTTGCAAGGACCTTGTTGCCACTAACTTTTGTTTTGTTTTCTTACTGCTATGAAATAGAATGTAAAGGCAAAAAGAGGGAATCCAGCCTCAGAAAACCTAGACATTCAAAGGAAAATCTCCGACACCCTGTTCTCAAGAGGTACACAGGGAAAAACAGACATGTTTTGATTCCTGATCCTATGCAGGAACTTAAGAAAATGGGATTTCATGACTCTTTTCCCAAGTCATGGGGAAGGATTTAAATAAACTACTGATCATATGCAAGGCAAAATGTCTTTCAGGAAGATAATTTTTCTCCTTATGATGGGAAGCTGCATGGGGAAGATGGGAAGAGGAGGCACAGGAAACTGAGGAATATCCCTTCTCCCTTCCCTGCTGTCCTTTTTTATTTACACAGAAAGAAATTAAAATGTACACCCCAAAAGAAAAATGGATATCCGGGGAAGCCTGGTTGGAAACCCCAGCCTGACACAGGCTGCTTTATGACACAGGCTCCTTTATGATATATGCCATCTCATCACAATGGAGACTTGTGATGTGAGAGGGAGAAAGGCAGCCTTGAGTATTTCTTCCTGTACCTCTGCTGGTATCCCCCGAGAGCGAGTGGTTAGTCTGACTAGATTTCCCAGGTGTTGTTTATTGTTGTCCCTCTATTTCTAGGATTAGTGATTAGGATTATTGAGTAGTTTAGTTTGTAGGTTAAGATTAGTTAGTTTATATAGTTTGTAGTTTAATATTATATAGTCAGTAGAGTTATCTTAGAAGTAGTAGGAATTAGTTTTTGAGAAATTATTAATAGCCCCTAGTGATAAGATACCCAATAGCTTATATGGACACTTTGTGGGAAAAGACAAGAATGGACAGAAGACCAGGATCCCGCCCAGTGCGTGTAAGTGGCTTGCTAGGGTTTCTCCTTCATTTCTCTTGCTTTTTGTTGGGAAGTCTTGCACGCTGGATCTGTCTCTCACCTGCGGCTTTCCAATGAAGGACACTGTCTGGGTCTGTGCATGTTCTCCCGTGTCATGTGCTTGTGGTTCCTTGCAACCTTTTGCTGTTCAATTTGTGAGTTTCTTCTAAATGTCTTCTAGTGTGTTGCTGTCTGTTTTCTTTTCCTGCTGCTTCTCCATGTTTTTAGTGTAGACCCCTATGGTCCTGGTCTGTAGCTTGGGCTCTTGAAATGGAATCACATTTAAATCTCATGTTTGGGCTTCTGCAAAGGTAAGATAAGAAATGTAGTATCCTGAGCAAGGTGTTGTTGAGGGTTGGAGAGTGCAACACTTGCCCAAGGTTGGTGCCATCTGGCCGTCCTCTAGACATGCTAATGGTGGTTCATTCTTATCAGATCTGACCAAACAGATTTGATCACGTCCTCTGAAAAATCATGTGGGATTTCTGAATACAGCCCCAAATAATTATATTAATGTTGCCTCCCATGTCCTCATCCTCACACACCTTCTCCCTTCACTTTCTGCTGCTGAAGATTTCAGTACAGTAGTTTCAGGGCCTACAATATTACCTCTCAAAGCACCTGGCCACAGAACGAGCAGAGCTTTCCCGTGGGGAGCAGGGATGATAATCATCTTTGGCAGGACCTAGGACTTCAGGACCATGGTGTTCCCCACTAAATAGGGAAAGTGTCCCTACTGCTTCCCCACAAACTGCAAAAGAGTAGGTCATCCCCACCCGGGGAGACTGGGCCCCAGAGTGCCTTCTGCCAATCCTCTCTTCCCTTCCTCCAGCTCCCAGAGCTCCAGGTCTGGGGCAGCCAGCAAAACAAGCTTATCCTGCTAACCCCTCCTGAAAGCATGAGGACCACTCCTGCCAGGTCCAAGACCAGCTCCCCCCCGCAAGGCTGGACAAGGGCAATGGACAGAAATTTGGTGCCCAACAGCACCAACCAGGTGAGTGTGGCATGACCTGAGCATTTCCAGCCATGTGCCCACGGTCTGCTTGTGGAGATGGGGAAACCAAGGCACAGGCTGCATGAGGGTCATTGGCAGAGCCATGGATGGGGTGTGGGAGCCCTGAGCTTTGAGCACTACTCCCCTGTGGTCTCGTTCCAGTGCCTAGGAGCTAATAGTGCCTCAGGCCTCCTGTTGCTCCAGGAAAGGCTGTGTTCAGGCAGGTTGGGCAGGAGCCCTCTTGGGCAACCCTGCACAGAGTCTGAGCTGCCTGCCAGGGCCCTGTGATTTCTGGGGCTGCTGTCGACAGTGTGCAGGACAGCACAGCCTCCCACCCTCTTGGGATCCCACAGAGTGTGCAGAAGGATCCCCAGCACATGGCCATGTTAAGGTGCTTAAAGGACTCTCTCTGTTTCCTGGCAGGATGTCACCAGTCTCCATGACTGCCTGAAAATTCAGAGCTGCCGGGCTTTCCTCCCTGTCCAGAAATGGGACCAACAAAACCGGCGGCTGGAGGAGCTGGAAAAAGCCCTTGTCCGGCTGCACGGCATAGAGAAGCTGGGGGTACTGCGTCGAAAGATGAAGTCCTGGAGCACTGCCCTGTGCTCTCAAGGGGTAGATGTTTCTGTGTGTCTGGTGAGAGGTCACTCATGGGGTTACTGGGCTGTGGATGATGGATGTGTACAAACACAAACACACACATGCATAGTAAGGAGCCTGCACTCCAGGAGTTAGTATTCACATTTGAGGGTGTTGTGGCAAATACATGCATGTCCCTGTCCACTGGAGATAGGTTTCTGTGTGCATGATTTTGCACCTCCAGTCACATTCACTAATCGAGAGGAATGTAAACGTGTCTCATTTGTCCCTGCAGTGGGGTGAGGCAGGGTGGCTGGTGAGTCTATGGGGATGTGTACTTTAGAGTTTCTTGCTGTTGTCTGTGCTGACTCCTCCTTTGTTTCCCTTCTACATCCCATTGAACCTCCAGTTCTGGATCGAGAAGGAGCAGATAGCAGAGCAATACTTTCTGGACCGGGAGCAGGAGTGGGAGGAGGAGCAGAAGTGGCTCCTACAGCAGAGGCCAAGGCTTGGGTAAGAGGAGGAGGAAGGTGAAGGTCTTGTTCATAATCCCATGTGGAAGTTCCCTGAACATCAATGTCTGTCCACATGGAGCCAAGGAGGGCGTCATTGGGGCTGGCTCTGACAGCAGGGAGATGAGCAGCTTTGTGCCTTGAGTCCTCTCCCTGCCAGGGACCTTCTCACACACACCTGCTCTATGGCCTCTGACACCTCTTCCTTCCTCCCAGTCATCCCTCTTACAGATCCTCTGGAGCCCTCCAGTACTCTCCACCCCAAGCAGCTTCCCCAGGAGGGTCTTGTCTGGGCCTGAGGCTCTGCTTAGACCCCAAGAAGACGAGCTGTTTGGGTCTGTCAGGGTGAGGGTGACAAAGCCCTGGAGGGCAGGGAGGAGGCTTCGTGCTACTGTGTTGGGATACCACTGTCATCCTGCACAGCTGGAAAGTTGCAGAACAGCTGTGGGACAGGGGAGCATCCTCAGCATTGGGAGGAAGTGATGGCTGAAGTCAGGCATCATCCTGCTCAGCCCAAACACCTCAGTGAGCAGCCAGCATTGACACAACAGTGACCACAAATGAGATATTTTTGCCCGGACTCTGGGAAGCTTCAGCATTTTCCTAACATTTCCCCTGTTCTTCCCTGTGTTTGCAGGGACAAGTGTTGGAGGGATCTGCAGTCCCGGGCGAGGCCTTCACTCTTCCCCAAAAGAAAGTTACCTCCCATTTAGTTTAACCCCCAATCTTAATAAAGAATTTAAAAATTAGTTGGACTCAGGATGTCCTTGGTGACCTTGGTTGGTACAACATAGAAAGGAGGACACAGGGGTGCAAACGGGTACATCAGCTATCAGGAGCGGGTGGACTAAGGAGGACATGCTGCAACCTCATGAGATCCCAACACACCCTTGAGAAAAGGTTGGGACAGACCTGTTTGTGTTCAGGGACAGAAACAATATGGTCCCAACACAGGAGCACCCAGTTGGGGCGGTGGACTCCTCAGAGGACACTGGATGTGGACGAGGAATCAGGAACTTGAATCATGTTCCTTCTCCTCATTGTGTTAATGGCAAGGCTGGAGCCAAGATCCCCACCTCGTACAAAACCAGAGTTACCTTTGCTGGGTGCAGGAAGAGAAGGACCATGTCAAGTGTCAGGAGTTAACAGCTCAACCTTGCTGGGAAGCTGGGGCCGTTCCTCCCCCTCCTCAGCAGCCCTGCACTGCCCGGAGCTGTCCTGGATTGCAACAGGTTACATAGGAGGGTTTGAAAGCAGGAGGAAAAAGGCCATAATCCTAAGAGTGAAGCTCTAGGTTCATGTTGTCCGGAGGTGATGTGACTCCACCAGATTGTTGTTTGAAGCGTTAAGTGACATGGCTACCTGTGAGTGACATTTGGTGACGCAGTGGCGGAGGAATGTGACCTTAATATGCACCATCATGCAGACAGTGCGTGATCGCTTATAGCCTAACCAGTCAGGAGTTACCCCTAGAGCGTGACTGGCTGGACCAGCATGCTGAGGCCTCCAGAGTGTTCCATCAAGGGGGGGACCCTGATTGGCTAGGGAGTCTATAAAGGGGACTGCGCGCCTCGGCGTAGGGTCCCCAGACGCTCCCAGACTCCAGTCCTTGGGATCAGATCAAAAAGACAGCCTGATCACCTGTCTTGCCGTCTGGACAGACCCCTAGGCTTCTAGCTAGATTTCTAGCATAGGCTGCTATAGCTTATAGTTAGACCACACACAATCCGGAACGCCCTGTGTGTTGCCCAACTAGGCATCATACTTGTATCACGACTACACCTTACTTGTCACTCGCCGCTACCTAACATTTGTTCATTTTTCTACCCACACCACGTCGTCTGTGTCCACCTGCTACTGTAAATAGTCCTTGTAATTAGTTCCTGTATTCATCAAGTTACTTCAACTTGTTAATCATCTGGTTGGCTTGTAAGTAAACTTATAAATTTTCCTCACATACCATTTGTCCCAGTATTGCACTCTTTCTCCCTCTGTCTTACACCTGGCATCCTCGAGCGTGTCTGGGTTGGTGTCACTACCCAATGCCCCACTCGACATGCAACTGCGGCCGTTTCCCAAGCACTATCCAGGAAAGGTGGCCCACACATGTCACTCCTTTCTTTGGCTAGGGAGTGGAAAGGATGATGTGACTATGATAAAGCAGGGTTGGGCAGTGCCACGACTGTGCAGCGCCAACTGGAAGCTGGGTGTGGAGAGCATGGGAGCATAGGAAACACCACTCTCTGCGTCCTGGCCCTACCCTGACTGCGGCAGAGCAGAGAGGCTTGGTGCCCACCCCTCCCTCCTCAAGCTCCTGTTGTCTACAGTTGGAGGGATGAATAGGATCAATTGCTCCCTCATTACCCTCAAGGAGCCTCCAGGAGTAGGTTATTCATCTCTGTACTTTGATGCCAGGACAGTTCTCATATAGTTGCTGATCTTGGAGCAGCAGGCACAGATGATGTTGCAGGTCACTACTTGCCTTAGCCAAACTAAGCAGGGGCCTAAGTGATATGCCCAGATCACTGCCCCAGGGCCCACCAGGCAGGCACCCCACAAGGAAAGAACTCCTCTGCAATGTAACACAAGCTCAGCATTTCTCTCATTACATGTGTAACTCCAGAGTTAAATGGAGAGGGCGACATCAGGGGGAACTTACGCAAAGGTTTGAAATCAAACATCCTTGGGCCACATAGGGGTGCTTGGTTGCCCTGGGGGATGCAGCTGGGACTCTGGCTGATCCCTTCCCCAGCAACTAGAGTAGAACTGGGAATGAGAAGGAGCCACATCCTGGTGCAAAGTGCTTCTGATATTTTACCGGGAAAAGAAGAAAAGTAAGGAGCTCCTTTCTGAACAGGGGGAGCAAGGGCTGGGAGCAAATGGGGTAATCTACAAAGAACCTCATGTTTCTTGGTTACAAAGCTTCTTCTCAAGAGGTGCGTTCCTGCCTGGGATTTAGATCTTTGTGGGACTGGTCCCTGTGGGATAGTGCTCTGTGAGGAGAGAGGAGCAAAACAGCACCACCATTTCCCACCTCCTACTTCCTCCTCCATGCCACATCCTGGCTCAGGATGTCCTTGCTGACCATGGTTGGTACCACACGGCAAGGAGGACAAACGTGGTAAATGGTGCATCTGAATTTGGGGCAGACTGGGGATGGAAAGGATGAGACGCACCTTAAAGGCAAATATAATGCATCAACCACAAGAAAACTTAAAAAAGGACAGGAAAAGCCCCTCCCTGTGTTCACAAGGGATGCACAAGGAAAGCAGCAGCCAGGTGAGTGTGGCCTGACCTCAGCATTTGCACCCAGGTGCCTATGGTCTGTATAGATGGGGTATCTGAGGAACAGGCTGCAGGAGTGACCTCCTGGTGTCTGCAATGAGTCGATGGTAGACCGTGGAGCCTAGCAGCCCCATGAATTGGGCACTAGTCCCATGTGGTGTTGATCCGTTGCCTAGGAACTAACAATGCACCAGGCCACCTGTTGCTTTAGGAAAAGCTGAGTTAAGACTGGTAGGGCAGGATCATTCCTGAGCAACCCTACACAAGTCAGAGCTGTCCTCCGTGGCCCTGTAATTCCTGGGGCTGCTAGCAACAGTGTGGAGGATGGCACAGCCTCCCATCGCCGTAGATTTGCACAGATTGTGCAGAAGGAACCATGTCAAGGTGCTGAAGGGACTGTCTCTGTTTCCCGGCCATATTTCATAGTGGGAATAGAAGAAAAGGAAGGAGGTCCGGGGCTCCTCTGAGGCTCCCACCCAGACGGAGCCCTTGCGGGGCCTGGCGACCACCTGCCCCCTGAGCTGTGGGGGTGGCTGGGTGGGATCCCCGGGGGTGGGACTGAGGTCTGGTGACTCCCCTGCCTGCCCCTCTTGTGAGCATCTTCAGGATCTGGAGGGGCAGGTGGCAGAGCTCCAGGCCGAGGTGAGCATGGTGCGCAGGATCCGAGTGGCGGAGGATGAAATTGATATGTGTTTCCGCTCTCTGCAGGAACACGAATCCACCGGAGAGACCCCGTGTGCACAACGCCCAACTAATCAGTGGCAGCAGGTTCCTGTCAAGGCCAGGGCAGCTCGTACAACTGCTGTGCCTGCTCCCCAGACACCCCTTGGGAACAGGTATGCAGCCCTGGCCCCACTGGATGAGGAGGCAGAAGAACAGGTCCCCAGAGAAAATGAAGCTCAACCTACATGACCGGCTCAGAAGAGGCACACCCCGAGAAGAAGGAGATGCAGACTTCTGGTCATCGGGGACGCCATCCTGAAGGGATCCGATGGTCCCATCTGTCGCTTGGCGCCCTGGTCACGGCAGGTCTGCTGCATGCCCGGAGCGAGGATTCGCAACATCACAGAGACCATCCCTAAATCATCAAGCCCTCTGACTACTACCCACTAGTTGTGGTCCATGTGGGTACAAATGATGCATCCAAGAGCAAGCCGGATAACATCATGGAGGACGACAAGGCTTTGGGACACCAACTGAAGAAGATGGGAGCCTAGGTGGTATTTACCTCCATTCTCCTGGTAAGTGGACATGGTAGGTATCATGAGGCCTGCATTGACGTGGTTAACCAGTGGCTTTGGAGCTGGTGCCACGAGGCAGGCTTCGGGTTTTTTGACAACGACCCATGTTTTTGTACTGAGGGCATGCTGGGGTGGGATGGGCTTCACCTCTCCCCTAAGGGCAGACGTATCTTTTCCTCTAGGTTGGCTGATCTTGTACGGCGGGTTTTAAACTAGCTTTGCCAGGGGAACGGGCCACTTGGAGTGGAGAGGATGCTTCACCAGCATGCAGGGTGACAAGAGGAAGGGAAGCACAGGCGAGCATCAACGTCCAGGGAGCAGGGGGCCACAACTGTCCTGGGAGTGGGAGGGAGGCACGGGCACCCTCAGGAGGCCTCAGGTGCCTCTACACTAATGCTCGTAGTATGGGGAGCAAGCAGGAGGAACTGTGCCTCCTGATTGCGAGCAAGAACCCAGACTTAGTAGGGCTCACAGAAACCTGGTGGGACCCTACCTACGACTGGGTGGAGGGCATTCGGGGGTACACCCTATATAGAAGAGACAGGACAGAGAGGAAATGTGGCGGGGTTGCGCTCTATGTCAAAGAGCACCTCACATCATCCAGGATTAGCTTTGGGGTAGAGGAGGGTCAGGCAGAGACACTGTGGGTCAAACTACAAGGGGGGCATGGCGAAAGGGACCTTACGGTGGGTGTCTACTACAGACCACCCAACCAGGGGGAAGAGGAATAGACATTCAGGAAATGCAGGCACAAGTCTGCAGTGGCTCATGTCAGAAGCTGGGGGGCGCTAGAGCACGCCCTCAGCTGCAGGGAAGCTGTGCTGGGGGTGGTGGGGATGCACGGGTGGCCAGCCCTGGCAGTAGCCTGGAGTGAACTGGCCGGACCCAAGGCCCCAGCAGTGGCAGGGCCTTGATGAGGAAAGGTGTGCCCAGATTAACCTACACATGGTGCAAAGGAAGGCAGATCCCCTGCCCTGCACCGGTCAACCCGAGTCAGGGGGTAATTCCTTCCTGACCACAAATCAGGCCGTTAGGTTGACCCTCAGCTCGTGAACCACACATACCAGGCGGGCAGTCAGGAAAGCCGATTCCCTGCACTCACTCAGAGCACCAGGCCACCCCGGTCAGCGTCCTGTCTTCGACTCCGGCTAAACCTGGATGTGTCAAAGAACGGCTTTAAAAAAATGTGTCCAGCTGTGTCAAAGGGATCGGCAAACATCCTGCTAGAGCGTTGCCTGTGAGCAAGCTCCTGTAACCCTGTAGCCTGAGATGTGATCAGTAGCGTGTGCAAACAGGGAACTATTCGATTTGGGCTCAGATTTGGCCGATTCAGAGGCCAACAATTCGATTTTGAGCTCCAAATCAGTTTTCTGCTTCGATTCGGAGATTTGGCCATAGGGTGTAATGGGGAATCAATGACATATCTATAACTTTGTTGTTTTGTGTCTGATTTCAATGAATCTTGCAGGGGTAGTAGCCCCTGAGAGCATGAAGCCTGCCAAGTTTCAAGGAGATAGGTGCAGGGGTTCGGGGATAACTGCACCCCAAATTCTTGAAAGCAAAACTGTCACGTGTTTGTGTTATACCACAGTAGGGTGAAATCTGCAGGGTTGTTGGCCCCTGCTGAGGCCACGAAGCCCGCCAATTTTCAAGGTGTTAGGTGCAGGGGTTGCGGGGAAACTGCACCTCAGGCTGCTGACAGGCTGAGGAAGTACCTGCAGTTGGTGCTGGATGGCAGGAATAGTAACGAAGCCAGAGGCTGGCCTGGCCTGCAATGCGGGCAAGAAAGCCAATTAGTGAAATGGAAATGGAGGCGTCGGGGGGGAGGGACAGGCTGGGAGTAGGGGGGAAAGGGGATGTAGCAGCGCAGGTAAAAGTGCAGAGGTGCCTGGGGTGTCGGGTGTCCGATAGGTTGCAGTGTCCCACTGTCAAATCTATATTGACTCCAAGAGTTTCTGTACCAGGAGGCTTCAACAGATTAGAAATGAAAACGTATTGATTGGTATTACAGGGGTGTAGGTTGTAGCCGTGTTGGTCTAAGGACATAGGCAGACAAGGTTCCTTGGGTGAATTTGATATCTTTTATTAGACTAACCCAAATGGTTGGAGAATAGTTATTAAGCAAGCTTTCAGGTTCAAAACCCCTTCGTCAGGCTAAGGACGCTGCAGCAGTTGGTGTGTGCTCTGCCGGGATGCACAGGAAGAGCACACACCAACTGCTAAAACTTCCTTAGCCTGACGATATCAAATTCACCCAAGGAACCGTGTCTGCCTTGAGTGATATTAGGAATGTAAATACAGATACATTATAATGACAAAATTTCATTTTGTCTCAATCCATTCAGGATTTCGTGTATGTCTGAAAACCAGGACAAATTGAGGTGAATGGGAATTTTGTCACTGACTTTAGTAGAGCCAGGATTTTACCCCTTAAAAGCAAGAATTTCCTCCTCCTACTCAATTCCCCTGAAATGCATCAATGTATATAGATATCCTAGCAAGAATTTTCTGTTTTTATTAACATTGTAAGGATCAAATAATTAATTATAGATTCATAATTATAGAGTTGGATGGGACCCTCTATAAGGTAGATTAGAGGGTCCTCTATCTACCTCTATTCAAACACAAACGTATATATTACAGTACATTCTTCCTTGCAGCAGGACCAGGCGGTGGGGATCAGCCAGACAGGGACATGCCTGCACTTATCTGCTTTTTCCACACACTTCACTTGTTAAACTTCAACCCCATGTGAGGACCAATGACTCAGGAATCTGACGAATCAGTTGCCCGTGGGATCCTGATACTCATTAGCCAGAGCAGAGCAGGGGCAAACCCCAGCACACACTGCGTTCAACTGCTTTACCAGAGTGGAGGCAACTTCGGACGGGTGAGCCACCGCGCACACACACCTTGCAGAGCACTGCGAACACCGCGCAGAATACCATGGCTTTTGTACATTTATACTTTTCAGTTCACCCTCATTAGCATTAACCATGCCCGGTTTCCTGCTGTTACGCCCATGGTTCAACCCCTGCATTTGCATGGAATTGCCTATGCATGAGGAGAGGTTCCTTGGGTGAATTTGATATCTTTTATTAGACCAACCCAAATGGTTGGAGAATAATTATTAAGCAAGCTTTCGGGTTCAAAAACCCTTCGTCAGGCTAAGGAAGCTGCAGCAGTTGGTGTGTGCTCTTCCCTGTATGCATGAGGAAACTTTCCACTCTGCAACCACACGAGGTCGTCACCCGACTGTCTTTAGTCACAGTTCTCAAAAGCCTTCTTTGTATACCCATCGGTTTCCTTTCCCTGTTTGGTTTAAGTTCCTCTACTTTACAATTAAACAAACAGTTAAACAATTAAACAGACAATTAACCATTTAAAGCCCTAAGTAAGCAGTGCCTAGTTAAATCTCTAACTTGAAACCAAGTCTCTTCAGTGTTTCGATTCAGCTCAGCTCAACAAGGGAAAAGGGCGGGAGAAAGAGCAGATTGCAAAAAAGGCGGGAAAAAGCAAGCATTAGCACGCAGTGCACCAGCTGCAAGAAATCAGACAGAGAAAGGCGGGAAAATGCAAGAGACAGGGTGGAGAAATGCAAGGGTTCACCATCCTAACACACTTATCTCCTCATGACCCAGAAGGACCCTTCAAAGGATCGTTCCCCAAGACATGGTTGCAGTGACATGGGGAATCTGGGTTTGTACATTCAGTAGTTTCCTTGTGTAACCAAGTGATCACTTTTTTGGTTATCTACAAGGCATTTTGGATACTTATGTGCCCAGGGTTGAACAGTGAGCCTGGGCCCAGGTTGGGGGGCGAGGTGGCAGGGGACCCAAGATGCGGGCCAGGCCAGGGCTCTTGACTGCGGGAGGTAGCACAGGACGTCCTCCTCGGTGCATGGGGGCACCTGCTTCTGGGAGCAGGCAGTCTCTAGGGTCAGGGTCTGGGCAGTGGGTAGCATGAAGACAACCACTAGGGTCTGGACACTATTCAGCACCCAGCGGTTGTCTATGGCCCACACTGCCCTGGGCAGGCCCGCAGTTTGCTCCTGCAGGCTGACAGGGTAACATGCCGTTTTATTGCACCTGAATGATTGGTAAGATGCACACACACGAGCGTTAAGAAACTCTCCCCTTGGAAGAAACTCAGCCTGGATGGAGAGAGGACACCGTGCACCTGGAGTCCCCAAGACAAGACAGTGTCTGTGGGTGGGTCGGGGGTCCCCATGGAAACTGTACCAAGATGATGGATGCTGGGCACTGTAGTCCCGTCACACAGGAGAGGGGAGAGACATGCCAGTGCCCTGTCTTTGCCCATCCTGTCGCCCCTCAGCGCCAAGCCACAGCCCCCCAGCCCTGCTGCTGCCCTTCACTCCTGACCTGCAGCCTCCTGTCCCCCAGCCCTGCCAGAGGGGCCCCAGCTGTCCCCGTCCTGACTGGGCTGCAGCGTCCTCTGTATTTCCCAACCAGCTTTCTTAGGGCTCCCGAGACATCCCTGTTTCTCAGGCTGTAGATCAGTGGAGTCAGCACTGAGGTGACAATGGTACAATATACAGAGGACATCCTGTCTTGTACTGGTGAGCCAGAGGCATTGGGTCTCATGTACATGGAGATGGCTGCCCCATAGACCATGCCCACCACAGTCAGATGTGAGGAGCAGGTGGCCACAGCTTTCTGCTTTCCTTTGGGTGACTTCATCCTTAGGACTGCAGCAAGGATGTGAGCGTAATAGGCTAGGATGGTGGAAGAGGGGATGAGGAGCAGGACAATGCCACATACAATCAGCAGTCTTATATTGGGACGTGTCCAAGCAGGACAATTTGAGCAGGGCTGGGACCTCACCAAAGAGGTGGTTAATCTCATTAGAGCCACAGTAGGGCAGGTGCATTGTGTAAGCTGTAAGAATCAAAACATCTGCAGAGAAATGTGTATATACTTCCTACTGGATAACACTAATGGCAACTGAGGCAGCCAGCAGGTTTTCATCTCCCGTGGAAGAAATGCCAGACATTATGTTTGATGAGACAATAACTGCACTTCCCTCGGAATTGTGTTTATTTAGGCTAAAGATTTTCTAACCTTAGCATTTTTATGTCTGGCTGCAGTACCCACCTACACGTAGAGTTACAATGGTTTAACTCATGTTATGTCCATGATGTTCATGCAGAATTGACTACAGCAGGGATCGGCAACCTATGGCCTGCAAAAAGTTTGAATCTGGCCTGGGGATTTTAGGGCTTGAGCAGCTTCTGGCAATAAGAGGCACCTTCTGCAGGTGCTCTCCCCAGGCTGCCATGAGAAGGAACGCAGGCTGTGCGTGCTCTACTTGTGCCACAGCGGGGAAACTAGTGGCAGTTTTGGCAGGGTCCAAGCACCCTCCCACCTCCGACCTGGGGAGGTTGTTCTGGTTTGCAGCTGGAAAAAGTTGCCTATCCCAGAAATCATAGTCAGGTGTAAACCAGGTAACTGGAAGCCTGGTTGCAATCTAGCCATGGTAGTGAAGAAGTCAGTGCGTGCTATTTCCCTGCCCTGATAAAGGGCACATCATAATCTCTTTTGGGCCATGCTGGTAATAGTACGCAAATAGTACCCACACTGCTAATAATACCTTGTTGCTTGTGAGTCTGACTGAAATCAATTGCAAATAATCTTGTAGAAACAGCTCATGGCATAACATTTCATAATGACTGTCTCTGGCCCAGTTATTCTCATCATTCCTCATTTTATCCCCATCAACAAGAACGTATATCATTATTAACTAGAGATGTGCTGATACATCGGTCCAATATCGCATCAGCACCAACATAAAGAAAAGTGGCTATATTGGAAATCGGGGTGATGGTTCAGAGGAGGGCCACCCACATGATCAGGGGGCAGCAGGGCAGGCCCTACGAGGAGAGGCTAAGTGACCTGAACCTGTTCAGCCTCCAAAAGAGAAGGTTGAGAGGGGATCTAGTGGCTGTCTATAAACTGACCAAGGGGGACCAGGAGGCATTGGGGGAGTCCCTGTTACCCTGACCACTGCCAGGACTGACTAGAAATAACGGTCACAAGCTGGCAGAGGGTAGATTCAGACTAGACATCAGGAAGCGCTACTTCACTGTCAGGGCGACTAGGATCTGGAACCAACTTCCAAGAGAAGTAGGGCTGGCTCCGACCCTGGGGGTCTTTAAGAGGAGGTTAGACAAACACCTTTCTGGGGTCGTTTGACCCCAGTACTTTTTCCTGCCATGGCAGGGGGTTGGACTTGATGATCTGCTCAGGTCCCTTCCGACCCTACCAACTATGAAACTTACATTGAACTGCTTTATCACTTTCTGTGACCCCTTCAGTAAAATGTTCAATTTCTTCCAAGAATGCTGTTCTTTATTTAAAATGAAGCTCCCCTCCTGGCAAATCTTTAAAGATCTAGTCTCCCATATGCTATTATATTCCTAGAATATGTTCTTTTTCCCATCCTATGGTACATGTTCATTTACAAGAAATAAAGAGTTATTAATTCAAATGCAAGTATGCAAGGAGCCCATGTAAATCTCTTCTTTTGCTGTCTTTACTTTAAAATTAAAGAAGTGACTGTTCTGCAAGGCATGGCACTCCTTTAGTATGGGGCAGCAATAGCTTTCTAAGGAAGTAAATTACTTTATAATCTCTCAGACATGAACTCCATTTAAGTTTCAAAATTAAAAGAATATAGTAATAATAACTTATGTCCAGAGCCTGAAAAAATATTTTATGTGTTATAAAAATGCAACATGGCCACTATATAAAAGCAATCTGAAATCAATCTGAAACAAAGGCCCCCCATATTGAATAAAGGGGCATTGTAACTCTTTCAATCCTGTGTCTGCAGCTCACTGAGTAAATTAGGTAAGAGAGAGAGGGGAGGAGGCATGCCATAAAAGTCCAGTCTTTAAAAAAGCCAAATCCAGTTTGTGGCCTTTACGTTACTCATCAGCAATAGCTCATAAATCTAAGGAGAGAAAAATACCCAAACTTCGCTACACTTTAGGGACTCTTGTCCCAAGTCTTTAATTAAAGTTGCACTCTGCTCAAGCTGGTGCTCGGGCAGATCTTCCTCCATTCAGGTGTTTGAAAACTGTTCAAACTTCTGCTCAGGGCAATTCCTTGGCAACCTCTGTGTTGAGGTGCAAGAGAACAAAGCATGTCAGGATGGAAAGACGACACTATGTCTCAGTCTTCCTTAAAATAAATTCTAGGCATACTGTTTGTCTTTTTTTAAAGTGGGAAATGTTATATTTGAATTTTTTCATTCTAATACAAAATCCCAAATCTCTCACTGGTTGATTTTCTAGTGGAATGAGACGTCTGGGTTGTGACTTACTCGACGTGATGTTTCTCCATCAAGAACATCAGTTCCTGAAGCATTTGTGCACAAGACATCCCTCTCATATGCACCGCTCAGAACAGAGAAAAAGCGAAGAAGCACAGTCTGGGCAGATAGGCATCTCCGAATTTGTTGGATGCAAATTATGGTAGAAGAACAGGCCCGGAGGCCACTGGTATGAATAGAGTCCACTCAAACGAGTGGAATCTATTCCTTGATTGCAGACCACAGACTCAGGTGCCTGATCTGAGACTGTTTGTAACTTAGCCTAATGTGTATGAGAGGGCATCTGTAGCTCTCCTTAGTGCTTTGAAAAATCTCTTTAAATTCTGCCAGTCAACACAGAGTCTAGGCTCATGGTTTAATAGCTCCTCACTTAAACAAAAAGCAGAACTATGTCCGGGTTGGGAGAGAGAGACCCCTTCCCCCTAACTAGCAGACCTTTTTCAATGAACATTTAGAGACAAAAGGCCTGAGAGCTACTCAGAAACATGCTCACACTGAGGATAAGATGGTGTGGGACACATTTCTTGCATTAGGAACAAAAAACTCCCAGTGACCTGAAGACGAATTCACTGCATTTGCCAGCTTGTCAAAATCTATCCCTACCATAGTGTTGGTCCAATCAAATTTATCTTTCACAAAAGTACTTGCCTGTCACATATTTCTTGGACTATCCCAACTACACCATCACTCCCACAGTATTAAACCCCCTCTATTGTGACCTGGATTATATTTCATTTTTAACTGGATGCATCTACATGAGAGACTGACTGCACTGTAGCCTGATAACCACTGCACGGTGGCATCTAGTGTAGATGTGCCCACTGCTCCTAAGAGAGAAGATTGCATTCAGCATCATTAGAATTTGTCTTAATATGTGGATCCTTAGGTAGGATTTCCAGGCAAAAATAAATGTCATAAAGACTAGTGGTGAAGAAATGGAATGGAAAAAAAGATTTCTGGAGAGACTTTTAAAGACGATGAGAGTCTGCGCAGATAAAACTCAGCTCTGGGACCAGGGCCAGTTAGATAACTTGGGTGAGACCAAATATCTTTCTGACTTAATGGGCTGTATTGTGGTGCATAGCTGATTTCTCAGTCTTTGGATTTCTTTATAGTCTGTGGTGCACTGATCTTTAAGCAACTTTTGTCAAGTGCCTGGCACATTCAGATCTGAATCAGTCTAGTGACTTCAGTCACCACCAGATGTCATTGACAAAATCACGGTCTGTCCATCCTCCACCAGGGCCAGAATCAGCAGCTGGAGAGGAGACCAGGGTCAGGGGCCAAGAGACAGGGCTGGCTCAAGAGTAGTCTGGAGGATCTAAGAGTGAAAGGCAGGAGGAAGCTAAAAGTCAAGAACCTGACATTTTATTTGTTTGACTGATACCATTATATGCCGACCTTCCCAGAAACAGCTCAGGGAGGACACAGATACGAGAGGTGACTATTCTTTCCTGATTTTCTCTGTGACAACAGTTATTTGTCTACATCTCATTCTGGACACTTGTGTGCCAGAAGTAATTCTGTTTTTGTACCTGTAGGCAAATATGTACATACAGAGACCAGCCACGGGATGAGAAGTTGAAAGAAAGACAAGCTTCTTGTCTTCTGCCTCAATAACCAGATGACTAGGGCACCCACCTGAGAAGGCAAGGACAGGTAATATTGAATCTGTTCATCTGAATTTTTGAATTCAGGTATTTAAAGATGAATTATTCCAGTTTCTAGCACACCTGCTGACACCTCATGTCATTCATTATCCAGGCCCTTCTCAAATGCTCCTTTAGAAGCTGTGCTACTAGTATAGTCACTGGAAAAATGGACAGGGGTTTCTGCCCTGCTAGGAACAAGGACACCAGCTTTCCAGGGCTCTCTGTGCTAGGGAGGCAGCTTCCTCACTCCATCTGGCTTGCTCTCATCCTCCTCTGTTTCCACACCCCTCCCACATACCTTTCTTTCATGGTTGCCCAGAATTAGAGCTTCAAAACACAACCCAAAGATAGCCCTGAGTAGTGCCTGATCTGTGGTGTGCTGGTTAGAATGCATTCCTGGGAAGACCAAGTGATCCAGACTGAAGTTATTTGGTGGATGATGAAGGTTTCCAGCTTCTCAGTTGGATGCCCTGGTCCCTCAGAGGCAAAGATGAGAACTCTCTCAATCCCTCCGCCTTCCTGCGTACAACTCCAGGCAAGTTTAGGCCATCATTGAGAACTTTTTTTCAGGCATCTAAGCCTGCTACACATCCACAAGTGCTGCACATATGTGCCCTGGCTCCTACTGCCCCCTCTATGTGGGCAGGTTTATGGACTCAGGAATGGAAATCTTTCCTGCATGTCAGTGCCAAGAATGGCATGTACACAAATGAAAAGATGACCCCACCGACACTCAGGAAAGAATGTTGTTGACACAGGAAGTTAGGAACAGGGAATAAGAACAGGCACGAAGTTAAAGTAAGGTTTTGGAATCAGGGTTATCTCCAAGCTTACTAAAACACTTAGGGGTGATTCCTATTTCACTATCAGGTGCCAAAGTGGCTAATTCATGGTAGCATATAGGCAGCTTTTTGTACTTGCCTACAATTTAGTCTTTCTGCTGATTCTGTGCACACAGTCAATTTTTTCCTAAGAAATAACTTTTACCTTTTTAAAATGTTGATAAGTGATGGACTTGGGTAAGCCCTTTTATATATATTATCCATTCTGTTGGTACCAGGATCAGGACAATCCAGTACCAAAGAGTTCATAGCAAAATCTCCGTGTAGCTCAGGTAGTATGTGGCTGGCACCCCCTCTTCAAATGAAAAGATGCTAGTGGGTGTGAGTGTGTTAGCGGGTATGAGTTTACCTTCCTCCCTTACAGAGCAGGGCAGAGAAGACCTGAGCTGAGACCAGAAACACCGAATGATGTTTAACTCTTTACGGATTTAATTTTACAGTACAGTGTCAATAAACATGTAAAGCACGTACATATGTATATATAGATATAGATATATAGATATATACTATTTACAAATATAAGAGTATAAAACCAGTAAATCTTACTAAATGTAAACCGAGACAAACTCAGCTGGGTATGGCAGGAAAAGGCACTGTAAGAGCATAGGCCATGACCCTCTTTGGTCTTCCAGTTAGTATGCAGCCCCTACCCTCAGCAGGCCCTCCAGGCAGCCAGCAAAGGAACACTCGATGGTAAAACACAGGTTAGACAATAGGTGAACAGACAGAACCTGGCAGAGATGAAACTATAGTCTAAACATATGTAAGTGAGATTACATTAATAAGATTCAATACATGAAGATAACCAGTACAAAGAAAGCAAGTATTGAGTAGGGCAGGGGATGTCAGCCAGGGATACATGTACCTCCAGGGTACTTGGAAAGGTGCTAAGGGGACAAGTGGGTGGGCAGGAATGAAGCACTGCCTCGCAACACCCCACACCACCACCTCCCAGGAGCAGGGCTGGGGGTGTTCTCCTCTGTGATATGTGCAGGTGCCGGCTGGCTAGGCAGGCGGAGGTGGCAGGGGGGAGCTCACATGCAGTGGCCGCTGCCACCGTCCACCACACCATACCACCACTGCCATGCATTGCACATGCGATTCTGCAGGCTGCTGATAGGGGGTGCATGACTAGCTGGGTGAGAGGCCCATCAGCAGCCCATGAAGCCACACATGCAACCAGCCGCTGCCATGTGACTGGCCGTGTGATGTCCAGCCACTACCACCAGAAGGAGTACACTCCTTAAAAAAGCTTGAAAACCCCTAGAGTAGGGGATGTGCTAGCAGTTCCCCTAGCAAGCTAAATACAGCGGATCATAATCATTTCATAATACAACATTATGTACACAAATTTACAGTAAGGGTCTCAACAATATAAGGAACAAGGACAACAACAATGGTACAGCAATTATGCCTAAAAGAAGGAACAATACCGGGGAAAAGAGCAAGTTACCATAAGAAACGCCATCTCCTTCCTCAAGGCCACATAGCTAGTATGATGCAGTAACTGCAAAGCCACCCCATGATGAACGGGGGCCCTTAACTCTCTCTGCCAAGAAGGAGGTTGCCCCCTTCGCCCCGCCACCTTCATCATGGGGCTTCCCTTTGTTCACCAAAAGGGGAGGGCCCTTCTTCCCCTGTGGAAATCCTCGTCTCCTCCCCTCCTAAGAACTGCAATCCCCTTTCTGGGTAACTTATGACTTCCAGCAGTTCTGGTGGGCCTGGCTCATCTCTCTCTGTCTCTGTGAGTTGGCTGTGGGGCTTCCCTCCTTGTTGGCATGGTTGCTCCGTTCTGCTTTCCACTTCTGCAGGAAATCCCAAAATGCCTCATGCAGCTTCCTGGCCTGTCAGCCCTCTCAGGCCCCGTGCACTGCTCTGCACACCAAAGGGGCTCTTGCCTCCTGCAGGAATAGGGACCTGCACTTCCTCATGCAGCCACGCAGTCCCATCAGCTCTCCGGACCCACAGTGCACAGATCCATGCACCAACACCGCGGCTCTCTCTCCACAGTGGGGCTGGGAGCACCTGCTCATTGCTTCCCACTCAGTGGAGGCATCTTCAAGTAACTTCTGGGGCAACTCCTCCAACCTGATGGTCAGGTCTACCAGCTCTTCTGCCACCCCATTTTCATCATCCCTCATCAAAGCCACCCATGTGCTGGGCACACAGGCTTTTATCCCTTCTGGAGGCTCTGTTCCACTATTGAAAATGGACCAAGGGGAAGCCTAACAGGTTAGTTCCCCCTTGGGTCCTCTTTTTCACCTCACACTTTGGTCAGGGCAGGGCAAGCCATCCTCCTACTTTTTTTTTTTTGATTTGTTGGGGAGAGAAATGCCCCCACCAATCAGCCTGAGCCACCCAGATCAAGCCATCAAGCTGGCCTGCTGGTGAACCCTTGGCCAGCCTGCCACATCAATAAATTAGATCACACCACAAACTAGAGACTGAATATCCCAAATTATATGCCTACAGCTCCTAAAATATCCCTGGTTCTGGGAGGAACCAGTATTGTGCTTACAATGGTGTAATATGGAGACCCAAACTTACTTTTATTGCGTGTTTCCCATGGCAATTGTTGAGTTTCTTGCACATGAAGACGACTGCCGGTAAGGACCATGGCATAGGTGTTCTGGCCTAATGTGAAGGCTGTTGGGAGAAGGCAGAAGCTATGTGTGGACTCCAAATCTATGGCCAAGTCAGAGATCAGGAATCAAGGACTTAGCTACAAGGTCCTTTGGGGAAAACCTCAGGCAGAGCCCCAGGCAAGGTTCAGGAAACACGAAGTGAGCAAGCAAAGCAAAGAGATTCCAAGAGCCGGAGCCAAAACACGCAGGCGAGCAGGGTGAGAAGCTGGAAACCTAGAGTTGAAAACCCAGCAGGATACAGAGAGCTTACCACAGCAGATCTACACACAGAAGTGTCGTCTGGCCTGCAGCCTGCTGCCACAGCTGGACTTTATTGAAGAGACAGCCATTACCAGCAGCCCGGCAGGAGGCCCTAGCAGTGGCCAGTTGATTCAATAGCAGAGTGGGGCCGACAGTTAGAGCCTCTTTTGTCTAGGGAATTAGTCCAGGCTGGGCTGCCTATTAGGGCCCCCGGCACTGCCCCAGTAGTACATCCCCACCACTGTCACACATGTTCAATGCCCTCTGGTAACCTTTCCCTGACCTTGTCCTCATAACTAGGGACCTACCAAATTCACAGTGGAAGTCTTCTGTGCAGCTCCCTTAATCCTGCAGGGTCCCTGGCATGTCCCGTCTCCTCCACACCCCTCCCCACACACTGATTGGGAGAGGGGCCCTGCCAGTCAATCCTGATTGGCAGGAAGGCCAAAGTTGCAGTATTAAATATGGTGCTGTTTTTGCCTCCCAACTGGTCAGCCACAAGCAGCAGGGCCACCAGGGCCCCTCCGCCAATCTGCAATGATTGGCAGGGGGTACACAAGGGAACCTGCAAGATTAAGGAACTGCTGGACAGCCCACTTATGCAATGAATTCAACAGGTTCCTGTATGTCCAGGTAGGTTAAGTTCAACATGAACTTTTTAAGGACCACTCAGGACAAGAGTCCTGGTTTTCCATGGGAACATTGCCATCATTTTCTGGCCATGCAAACCAAAACACATGGACGCCTCCCCTGAATCCCACTTCAGCTGTATCAAAGGAACAGTTACCACATATGAGACCTGTATACTCCCAGTACGTCATAGATACATTAGCTTCAATCTTGCCATGCTCACTCCCTTGCACTGGGCCACACCAGCCACTTCAGGCCTATGGCCACCATGCTGTACATGTGCACAGGGGCAGAGGAGTGACTCAGGATCTCTAGCACTGTGCATGGCTCTGGGGATCCTCTCCTCTGAAAGCTTTTTCAAACATTTAACACCCAATGTCTGCAATACAGGTGTTGCCCCAGGTTTTTATGGTCTCCAGTGGCCTACTTTGGCCAATATGGCCAAGATTATTACATGAAGGATCCTATGTCTCCCCTCTCTGTCTTGATATTCAGTCTGGGGTCACTGTTTCCCTGAAGCCACATTTCAATTCAACAACTTTCCTCTTCTGGGAACCATGGCTTGGCTAGTCTCAGAGCCAGCTCCACTATCAACATGCCCATCCACCATTATGCATGAGGACCACAAACACAATGGCCTCTTCTTTGTCACCCACACTCACAATCCAGGGGGATACACAGGCTGATCTTATAATACATTTCCCTTGGTGACATTGTAGAGATTTCAACATCTCAGAAGGAGATCATAGGGATTTCTTCTCAGGGGCAGATGGAGGAATGCTCTATGTCAGGGGTGTCCAAACTTTTTGAATGTGGGGCCGGATCATGAACTTTTTATCACCGAGTGGGCCGGTGAGCCAAATTCAAAGACCTTACAGGAGGCGGTGAAATTCAGCAGGTGAAATTCTATGGTCTGTGTTACACCGGACATCAGACTGGAGGAGACAGAATCTTACAAGGGTGCCACAGAGCTTCCCGTCGCTTCCACCTTTAATGGGGTCCTTTTGAGTTATAAGAACAAAGATTCTTATGGATGCACAGGATGGATGCACAAAGCTTCTAATGGTTGCACAGGAAGAGCCAGGCGAGGGCCGTGATGCTGCAGCCCGCACGTGCCAGGCTCTACAGATACAGCAGCCTTGGGGCAGGGACCCAGGCCACCCAAGCCCCCTGCCCCAGGCCCCACTGTGCCTTGCAAGCCTGCCTAGCGGCTCCCAGCCTGGAGCCAGCAAAAAAAAAGAAAAGAAAAAAAAAGGGGCTTCCTCTGAGGGAGGAGGAGGAGGCGGAGGAAGCGGAGGTAGTGCAGCAAGCCCGGGCCTCCGCCGCACGCTCACACGGGGACATGTGAGCCAGGCACGGGGCAGCGCCCAGGCAGCCCCCAGCTGCAACTTCTCCTCCCACTGCCAGGAAGATGAACCATGTAAGTGAGCATGGAGCGGAGAAGGCACAGAGGCCCTGGGATGATGCCTCCTTCTCCCCAGCCACAGCCCCAAGGGGCAGAGCCAGGTGCAAGTGGTGATTTAGTGCAGAGGAAGTTGACCAGAGAGGGTCTGGCAGGGTTTCGTCCCCACTCCCCTCACCCCGCATGTGCCTGGCCGTGCTCCGCTCACCACCCACGATGCTGGCCAGTGCAAACTCTACCCGGGACCGTCCTGCACCTCACCAATAAGCCGCATTTTGGTACCGGGTACTCCTCTTCCCACACACACCGCGTCGGCAACGTCAAGCTGATGCGGTGCATGTGGGAACCTTGTCCCTTCCCCAACCCTTCCGCAGTCATTAGGAAGGTGCTGAGGGGCTGGGGGAGGGACAAGGGGTGGGAATGAAAGTAAACCGTGTTTACTTCCATTTACCATCGCAGCACCGCGGGCCACAGAAAATGCCTTGGCATGCCATATGGCAGCCCACGGGCTGTATGTTGGACAAGCCTGCTCTTTGTGAACCTAGCACATGGGGTTCTTCATTTTTTAGGTAAAGTTGGGAATATGGAGATAGCCAGCCTTCACAAAATTGTTTCATTGCTACTTTGAGAAGGAGCATTCCTATTAACATTTTTCTACATCTTATTCATTTTTAATGAAAAATTCCTTTATTTCATTAATATCCTGCTTTCATTTTGTCGTGTCTACCCATCAGCTCCATTTCTTCCAGTCACAAAGAAAGGAATATTGGACACGGTTTTGTTTTCATTTACTGCTCTGCATTCTTGCCATCGCTGTAAACCTTGAAAGCTTCCTGTTTCTCCCTGTTGCCCTTTTCCATGACATCTGGAATATATCAAATCAATTTATTTTACAAAAGGCTTACATAGATTCTTGGGTAACAGCCATTTTCATAAATAAAGCTGCTAAATAGAACAGGTTAATCTAAAATTTCTGCTAAATAGAACAGGTTAATTAGGGAGGCTGTTATGCAGGCCAAGGCAGAGATGGAGCTCGGGCTAGTGACCACAATTAAGGATAATAAAAAGTCCTTTTTCAAATACATACGAAGTAAGAAGATGGCACTGGGTAGCATGAGGACACTACAGGATGGGCTTGGCAATCTGGTGATTGCAGCAAAGGAAAAAGCACGCAGTGCAAATTTGCTGACACCCAGCTGTGGGGCGAGGTGGGCACACTGAAGGGGAGGGACAGAATCCAGCTAGATCTAGACAGGTTACAGAGGTGGGAGGATGAGAATAGGATGGACTTCAACACAGACAAGGACAAGCTGCTTCATCTAGGGAGAAGGAACCAGCAACACACTTATAGGCTGGGGACACCCTTCTTGTCAATACAGTGGCAGAAAAAAGATCTTGGAGTCATTGTAGACTCCAGTATGAGCATGAGCCACCAATGCAAGAAAGCGGTCAGTAAGACTAACCGCACTTTGTCGTGCATGTACAGATGCACAACAACCAGGTCTAGGGAGGTGATCGTTCCCCTCTATGCGCCGCTGGTCAGGTCCCAGTTGGAGTACTGCATCCAGTTCTGGGCATGGCACTTCAGGAGGGATGTGGCTAGCATCAAGAGGGTCCAAAGGAGGGCCACTCACATGGTCAAGGGGCAGTGGGGCAGTCCAATGAGGAGAGGCTAAAGGGCCTGAACCTGTTCAGTCTCCACAAGAGATGGCTGAGAGGGGATCTGGTGTTCATTTACAAACTTACCGGGGGGACCAGCGAGAATTGAGGGAGGCTCTGTTCCCCCAGGCATGACCCAGGGTTACTAGGAAGAGCGCCACAAATTGTTAGAGAGAAGGATCAGGCTGCCAAGCTCTGCAGTGGGTTCAGCCACATGCAAGTCTCCCTCTCCCCGTCACCTGGGCAGGCTACAACTTCTGTCAATCTTGCTGGAAGTCTCTGCACTTCCCAATCCACTTTCTGAGGGCATGTAAGACATCCCTGTTTCTCAGGCTGTAGATGAGTGGATTAAGTACTGGGGGGACAATGGTGTAAAACAGAGACACAATCTTGTCTTGCTCTGGTGAGTGGTAGGAGCTGGGTCTCAGGTACATGAAGATGCCTGCCCCATAAAACACAACCACCACAGTCAGGTGGGAGGAGCAGGTGGCCAGAGCTTTCTGCTGTCCCTTAGTTGACTTCATTCTCAGGACCCTGGAGAGGATACAAGCGTAAGTGGCTAGTATAAGGGAAGATGGGATGGGGAGCACGACAACGCTACTCACGAACACCAGAGCCTCATATCGAGAGGTGTTAGAGCAGGACAATTTGAGCAGGGCTGGGACCTCACAGAAGAAGTGGTCAATCTCTTTGGAGCCACAGTAGGGGAGAGCCAGTGTAAACACTGTGTGAAACAGGGCATTTACTGATGCTCCCATCCAGACCCCAGCTGATAAAAGAAAGCAGATGTTCCTGCTCATGAGGATGGGGTACTGCAAGGGGTTGCAGATCGCTATGTACCTGTCATAAGCCATGACTGCCAGGAGGAGGCACTCTGATACACCCATTGTCAGCACAAGGAAAATCTGAGCCCCACAACCAGCTGGAGAAATGGGGTTGCCTGGGATCAGGAAGTCTGCTAACATTTTGGGGACAATTATCAGTGTCTGACAGATGTCCATGAAGGCCAGTTGTCTGAGGAAAAAGTACATGGGGGTGTGAAGGGAGGAATCCACTTGGATTAGAAGTATGAGAAGAGCATTTCCAGACAAGACAGCAATGAAGGCTAATAAGATCAAGGCCATGGGGAACATGTGTACACTGGTCCGGCTCAGGAATCCCAGCAGAACGAAGTCCACTGAATAAGTTTCATTCTCACTCTTCATTTCCTCTCCACACAGCTTTGCCTGAAGTCCTGGACAAGAACCAAATGTCTGGTGGAATACGCACACACGTTCTACTGGATAACACTCATGGAAACTGAAGCAGCAGGCAGGATTTCTTCTCCTGTGGAAGAAATGGAAGACATTATGGTTAATAAGACAATAGCCTCACTTCCTCAGGAACTATGTTCATTTAGGGTAAAGATTTCCTATTATTAGCCTAATATTTCTATGTCCAGCAGCAGGCCTCACCTACAAGTGGTTTAACTCATGGTATGTCTGTGCTCCTGACATAGAAATGATTACAGCAGGGATTAGCAACCCATGGCCTGCAGGCCCTTTGAATCTGGCCTGATGATTTTGGGGCATTGGTGGCATTTGGAGGTGGGGGACACCTTCTTCAGGTGCTCTCCCCAGGCTGTCTCGAGGACAAGCACCATTTGTAGGCGTTCTTCTTGTGGCACAGGTGGAGATTAGTGGCAGTGGTGGCAAGGTGCTTGGGTGCCCACCTCCAACCTGCAGTAGGTTATTCAGGTTTGCAGCTGGAAACTCTTACCTACTCTTCAACTACTATGCTCTACAGAGATGTCATAGCTAGGGTTAAACAAGTTAATTGGAGTCCTGGTTGCAATCTAGCCATAGCAGTGAGGAAGTCAAGGCATGCCACCTTCCCTGCCCAGAAGCAGGGAAAATAATCAGTTCCTGTGCTCCATGCTGGCAGTAGTACCCATATAGTACTTGTGCTGCTAATACTACCTTGTTACACGTGAGTCTGACTGAACTCGATGGGAAACAATCTCACCGAAAAAACTAATGGCAAAACATTTCACAACGATTGAGTGTGGCTCGGTCATTCTGGCCATTCTCCTTTTCCATCACCACCAGCAGTGACATATATCATGAGTAACGTGATCGGTAGCAGGAGAAGAAGCACTTAGCAATGCAGACATGGCACACGGGAGTATGAGGAAACACGCTCTGTCCCAAACACCTCACCATTTACCAAACTCTAAAAAATACCCCATAGCTGCTCCCCAGCCGTAGCGTGTGCTGGGCAATTAATGGGACAATGAATGCTCAAAAGTATCTACAGTGAAAATATTTGCAGAACAAATCCTAAAAACTTCGGTGAGAAAAGAATGTGTGTATTTGTTAGTTGAAAATTTAGTAGAGGAAAATATCTATGGAAAGCCTGAAGGGCAGTTTCCCATTTAAAGGAATGGTTTTAACAGAAAATCTTCCACCAGCTCTGAGTTTTTAGTGCCGGTTTTTCAAATGCTTGTGTAGGTATCCCATAAAAGCATCTGAATTTCAGAGGACAGGTTCTCAGCTCTTTCTGGACATCATTATACAGTAATTCAGGCAGCCAAAACTGACCTAGGACTAGATGAAAGGTAACAGCTAGTGAGATCTTCTGTAGGCTGTTTCAAAAGGAAAAGAAAAAGAAAAAGAAGGAAAAGCTACAAAAATATCCTGCATAAAATAAAAACATTATTTTCATGTCAAACAGTGAAACAAAGCTATTCTTAGGTTGCTAGAACTAAACCTCTTAAGGAACATTTCTCACCCTGTTCCCCACCCCAAATTAAAATATTAATTCAGAAAATCTCAAGTAACTGGCTGAATGCTACACAGTGCAAAACACTCTGGAAAAAAGCCTGGCTAGGAGTGGTAGATACAGCATGATGACCTTGCTATGCCCTTCCTCTGATGTCACAAGCCAATGTACTCCGTCACAGGTGATCTTGCTAGCCATGGCTAGCCAGCGTGCAGCCAGCCAGCCTTGGCGTTTTAAACTGGGCAGGTCTGGTTTTGCCAGAATGCTTCTTTTCCAGTGTTGACTGCAATAAGTCTACGCCCTGGGAAATTGATAAGGCAAACCTGATTACCTGATTGCAGTTTTGTACATCTAATAGACTGATATGTGGTAATTTTATCTTGTAAGCTTTTTAAGCCCAGCTAAAAACTGGGGCTGAAGTGCTCAGGTATGCCTCAGAAAATCTCTTTTCAGGCAGGGACTAAATATCCTTGCTGCATTGCCCCTCTGCAGGTGAACCAAGGTCAGTGTATCTATGAAACCTATACCCGCCATACACCGTTCACACAATGCTCAAAACACAACCTACAGCATGTAGTCTCAGCAACACCAGTAAGAAGTTATCTTGCCTGGTTGGCTGGCCACCTGCTGGAAACCTATATGACCCAGGAAATTAAACATTGTTTTCAATACTAATGATTTTGTGACTCTCTTAGGTTAATGGATATTTTTTTTAAATCAGCAGCTCACTATGCTTATCTGTATTGTCTTAGCAATTGCCTATGGTTTGTACTCCAATATTAGAAGTACTGTTAAGATTTCTTTGGCCCTTGTTTTGGACTGTGTGCTCTTACTGCACCCAGCTTCTCAAACCATCCTTGGTCTCCAGAATCTCCCTTGGGCTCTGCAGTCCTCAGCCTCGGTGCCTGTTTTCCTTCTGACCGAGTGAACTAGAAACGCTAGATCTCTATAGCTACTGAACTTTGTATGTACGACAGAAAGATAATTAGGATTTAGCCCCTCACATGCCAAGCTAGAGACATCGGAAAGTGTTGAAAGAGTGGAACCATAATTTTGTATTTGGGAGAACACAGCCCCTAAGTCACTGTGTGATATGGAGTTGTGAAGCACTTAAAATGAACAATCCCTCGTACATGGTGTGTTTTAAAGTCATTACAAATGGAAGTATAAGATATGGTATTATACATGTATATTATTACTCCAGCTCCTACCTTTGTCTAAGGTAATTTGCATCCTTGCAGCCTCACAGGAAAGCTGAGACACCTTACCAGGTGAGACCTGCCTGCCCAGAGGGTTATTCCATCTATCGACTCCTCTGTGAAATCCTTTGAAATATGAACTTTCATTTCTACCCAGCAGAACTTTTACAATCTTTTCTCTGATTCCTGATGAAGGGTGTTTGTGCCCAAAAGCTTGTAATGAAAGATTTTTTTTGCAAATATCTTGTTGGTCTAATCAAAGACATTACATCTGTCCATGAGCCCTGACTGATGTTATTATGTACTACAAATAGTTTATGACATGCTATGTTAGACTAAATCTCTCTTTACCTGACATTTTAAATAGCCCCAAGAGTGGCCTGGGTTAAATCCTGGACCTGCTAAGGTGAAAGACGAATTTGGAATTGACACCAGGAGAGATGGACTTTTACCCCTTCTTTGCAAACATTTCCTCCTCCTTTGAAGTTCATCATCATACGTAGCTGCCCTGACAGGAATAATCTGTTTTCATTAAAAATTTCCACCTCCCAATTCTTAATTGTATCATTTCAGTCTTTATCACATGGAAACAAGTACATTACAGCACATTTGTAGCTATGAAATAAAATAAAATTTATTTTATTAGTGGTACTATTAGTAGAAGCAATAATAATAAAAAGTAAAATATACATGACTTTATTGAAATGTAATACCTGAGATATATTTTGAGAAACATGTATATGCCAATTCTTCTGTCATTATCACATGGGGATCTTTAAGAAGAGAAACAGTGCTGTTTGTAATAAAGATAAATCTGGTTTTAAGAATCTTCAGCTGTATAAAATAGGACTAGAAGAAAACAGTAATCACTTACCTTGGTCTCCTTTATCTTTTTCTGTGATGACTTCATTAAGAAGCTTAATCTTTTCTATTATATTCCTAGACTGTTTTCTTTTTCCAGCCTATTGGTACATTTACATTTGCAAGAAATAAAGAGTTACGAGCTCAAAAGCAAGTACACAAGAAATCCACATACATCTCTTTTCTTGCATGGCATTCCTTTCATATAGGGCAGCATTAGCTTTCTAAGGAAGCAAATTAACTTAAAAAATTCCTCAGCTATGAACTCCATTTCAGTTTTGACATTAAATTATATAATACCAATTCTTGCCCAGAGCCTGAAAACATATTTTTATAAGTTGAAAAAAATGCAACATGGGCAATAGATAAAAAGGATCTGAAATTAGTCTTAAAGAAAGACACTGTACACTGAGTAGAGAGACAGCAGAGCTCTTTCAATCCTGCTTCTGCAGATAGCTCAGTAAATTAGGTAGTGGAGAGAGGGGAGCACATGTGTCATATAAACACAGTCTTCATAAAAGCTAAGTCAAGCTTGTGACCATTATGTGGCCAAGCTTGTGGCCATCAACAATAGCTTTGAAATCTAATGGGACCAAAATACACAAACTTTCCCACACTCTGGGGCTCTTCTCCCAAGTCTCTAATTTACTTCTCCTTTCAGCTCCAATAGGTGATCTGGCAGACTTTCCTCCATTCAGGTATTTGAAAACTTCTTCAGGTAGAGGAGTTTTTGGTTCCTAGTACTAGAAATTTGTTACAAAATAAGTGCAACTACATGAGATGCTTTACTGTGAAGCAGTGTATTTTGCTGTGCAGTTAACATATGCATCTACACATGCACATAGTTACTGTACAGTAACCCTTCCTAATAGTATGTTTCCTACCTGTAAATACAAGTAGAAAATTTACTTGCAGTTACTAACTGTGCAGGAGCACTTGTCTAGACACCAGACTGGGAGCAAATCTACTCCTGGTCAGTCATCCCCCAAGGGGTGGGAGATTGCTCCCTCCCCCATGGAGCTGGCTGCTGCCAGGGAGGGCTCTTCCACTGGAGCCCAGACAGGGACTATGTCCTCCTCCCCAACCAGCAGGGAGCTCCAAGACCCCTGCTCCAAGGTCATGACTGTGGAGCAGAGGCTAAGAAATCCTTATCTCCCACCCCTTGTTTCACCATCACAATTGGGGAGAAGGGGGTTGGGTGATCCTTATCTCTTAGTGCATGCTCCATGGTTGCAGGGCTGGCATTGGGACCGGTCCCACTCTCATGGAATTGGTGCTGGGAGATAAGGTTCAGGTCCACGGCCTCGCTACCAGCTGCCCCACTGGTGGACTGGACAGGGAAATGGGTCCTGCCCCACCCCTGCAGCTCTTTCCAAGCCACGCACCTCAATCAGCCATGCCTTGGGCATGCCCCTGACCAGGACAGTTCCCAGTGATTGTGGGGTGGGGACTGGAGAGCCTGTTCCTCACCCACCTCTGCGATCTAGAAGCTGGGTGGGGAACAAGCTCTCCAGTCTGTTCTCCACCCATCTCAGCTTCATTCATGATCATGAAGCTGAGCAGGAAACAGGTTGTCCAGCCCCTGCCCTGTGAACTGTCCTGATCGGGGCAGGTCCCAGCCCCACAGCCCACTTGGGCAGTCGAGGCATGGGGCTTGAAACGAGCTGCAGGTGTGGGCCAGTTCCCAGCCCCCTCCCCTGATCCTCCAGTGGGGTAGCTAGTAGGGAGCTAGCTAATCACCTCAGCAAATCACTAAAGGTGTGGGGTGGGGGGAGGCTGCACAGGGGAACCTCCAAGGCTAAAGGAGCTGCTGGGCAGCCCACTTCCAGCGTGAATTCTGTAGGTCCCTGCTCATGACCATAGAGAGGATACAAGGAGAACCAGAAAGGATTGCTGCATGTCACAGAAGTGCCAGATTGCTAATAAAAGGTCATGCCTGCTTTCTTCCCTTTTGGCCAGATGCCTTACCATTGAACTGAGCCATAAGGAAAGTTTGGTATGTGACCTCAGGCCAAGAGTCCTAGTTTTCCATGGGAACATTGCCATAATTTTCTGGCCATGCAAACCAAAACATCTGGATCCCTCCCCTAGTTCCCACTGCAGATGTGTCAAAGCAACAGTGTCCATGCATAAGGCCTGCATACTCCCAGTAGCTCATAAATGCATTAGCTGCAATCTTGCCATGTTCACTCCCTTGTGTTGGGCCAAGACACCCTCTCCAGGCCTCTTGCCACCATGCTGTACATGTGCACAGGAGGCAGAGGTTTGACTCAGGGGCTCCGGCACTGTGCGAAGCTGTGTGGATCCTCTCCTATGAAACCATTTTCAAACACTTAACTCCCAAGGTCTGAAGTGCAGGGGTTGCCCAAGGACTGTATGGTCCCCAGTGGCCTACTTTGGTCAGTGTGGCCTAGATTATTGCAGGGAGGATCCTATGTCTCCCCTTGGTATTCCAAGACTGTCTGGTATTTAGTCTGGGGGCACTGTTTAACCCAAGCCACATTTCACTATAACTACATTCCTCTTCCTGGAACCATGTTTTAGCTAGTCTCACAGCAGCTCCACTCTCAACAGGCTCATCCATGAGCGTGCCTGAGGACCACAGACACCAAGGCCTCTTGTTTCTCACCCACTCTCACAGCTCAGGGAGACACACAGGTTGACATATAACACATTTCCCTCTTCAACGTCACCACTCAGAAGTAGTTCATGGGGATTTCTTTTCAGGGGCAGATAGAGGAATGCCCTGTGTGAACCAAGCACATGGGTTTTTTTGGTTTTTATTTAAAGTTGGGAATATGAAGGCATAGCTGAGCCTTCACAAAATTCTTCCGTTGTTTCTTTGAGAACTAGCACCATAATCCCAGTCTGATAGGAAAAATGTCTAATGTAAAAATATTATACATATTGACCAATTCAGCTGTCAACATCTTATTTATTTTTAACAAAAACATCCCTCATTTGATAGATGTCTTGCATTCATTTGTCCTGTCTACTGACTAGCTCTATTTCTTCCAGGCACAAAGATAGGAACGTTGAGCACCATTTTTTTTGTTTGCTGCTGCATTGTCTCACCATGGATGTAAAGCTAGCGAGGTTGTTGTTTCTCCCTGTTGCCCTTTTTTGTGATGTCTTACATAAATCAGATCAATTTATCTTATGTAAAGCATATACAGATACTTGGTAAAAGCTTTTTTCATAAAGAAAATAAAAATCTTTTCTCCTAAAAAGAAAAGATTAGACTAAATGGGAGTATTTCTTCTTCTTTCTAAAAAACATGTTTTCTACCATTGGCCTTAGTGAAGCGAAGCTGGTGGAAAAACAATGTAAGTGAGACAGGAGCTAAAGTACAGTCCCTCACTCTTTAAAAAAAAAAAAAATATTCAGAAGATCTGCATCTAAGCATTTATGATCATAGGATCCTATGACCGTAGGAAAGTAGGGCTCATGAGCTCACAAGACCTCAAAGGTCACATTTAGCCCAGCCTCAATGGAGTGAAACCAGTAGAAAAAAGAGTCATGTCCCCAGTAGGCACAGAGAAAAGCCCATCTCCCTATAATGACCCTTCAGGTATTTGAAGGCTGCTGTCAAATCCCACCTCAATCTTCCCTTATCCAGCTGAAATAGCCCCAGTTCTTTCAACCTTTCTTCATAAGTCTTTTCTCTCAGGTCCCAGATCATTTTGTGGCTTCACAGAATTGGTCCATTTCTTCTTTGAGAACTACCACCATAATATCAGTCTGATGGTACAACTGGCAAATACCACAGGTGAAAGAAATAGTATCACTATTAACCAATTCATTTGTCAAGGTCTTATTCATTTTTGATGAAAAATTTGTTTCTTTGCTGAATGTCCTTCATTCATTTTGTTCTGTCTGCCGATCAACTCCATCTGTGCCAGGCACAAAGAAAGGGACGTTCAACATGGCTTTGTTCTCATTTAACGCTTGGCATTCTTGCCATGGATGTAAACCTAGAAAGTTTCCTGTTTCTCCCTGCTGCCCTTTTCCGTGATTTTTTGAATAAATCAAATATATTTATTTTACACAAGGGTTAGAGAGATTCTTGGGTAACAGCCTATTTTTTTCAAAAATAAGGTGCTAAATAGAACAGGTTAATCTAAAATAGAGGTTTTTTCTCTTGTGTAAAAATTATGGCTGCCTAGACAGGTGCTCTTTGCAGTTCTCACTACAACGCCTTGGAGCAGATCCTATTAATCGCGGCTGCCCCGCATTGCTGCAGTGTCATGTGTATTAAACCCTGGCATGGTTTAAAATAGCCATTGGGTGCTTTACCTAAAACTTGTCAAACAAACTAGAGATAAAGCATCCTGCGGTCATTTTTAAATACATGGAAATTCATTATATGTGATGCTGCGGGGTTTTTTAGTAGAGTGGCTGTCCAGATGCCACTCTAACTAAAACACCCGCTCACGCCCCGTGTTCCACCTTTGACCTCAGTGGAGTGAATCTGGTGGAAAAACAACGTGAAGTGAGACAGGAATCAGACATAAAGTACAGTGCCTTGCAGTGGTTGGGAAGATCTGCTTCTAAGCACTTAGGATCATAGGCTGAAAGAAACCTCACCAGGTCCTGTGGCCCATGTCCCTGCTCCAGCCACGTTCATCTCTGACTAAACCACTACAGCCAAGTGTCTGTCTTACCTGCTTTTGGACATTTCCAAGCATGGAGAATCCACAGCTTCTCTCAGTAGCCTCATCCCTGTACGACCACTCCCAATGGCAGCTAGTTCCCCCTAATCTCCACCTTCTCTTTCCCCTGTTCTGGCTTGTGGCCCTTGCTCTTAGTCCTGTCACTTAGAGCCACAAAGAAAAGCCCATCTCCATTCTCTCTATAATCACTCTTCATGTATTTCAGAAACTATTATACACCCCTCCCCCCCAAGTGTATTCTTATCCATCCTAAATAACCCTCGTTCTTTCATACCTTCCTCATAAACTTTTGTCCAAAGGTGAATTTTGGTTGCCCTTCCATTTGTCATATTTCCTGCAGGGGGGCTTGGGCCTTGTGCAGGGGCAGCATCAGGGAAATACAAAGTTTCAATCCCCCATGAAGTCTTCAGTGTTTGCAATAATTTGGTTAAATTTCCTGAAGCAGGAAAACACTAATGAACAGGGAGAATGGGTAGGATTTCCTCAAACCTCTTTCTAAGCGTTTAAATGATAAAGTCCAAAAGCCCATGACTCTCCCTAGGGCACAGGCTATTACGTGACTGAGAAATGTTAGCTTCCTTCTAAAAGATCCAGAAAACACTGCCAGTGGCCTTCGCAGTTTAATGAGACTTAGCCCATGGTAAACTCCAGCTTATGTCAATTTTGCTGGAAGTCTCTGCATTTCCCAAACAGCTTTCTTATGGCTCGTAAGACATCCCTGTTTCTCAGGCTGTAGATGAGTGGATTCAGTACTGGGGGGACAATGGTGTAAAAGAGAGACACAATCTTGTCTTGCTCTGGGGAGTGGTAGGAGCTGGGTCTCATGTACATAAAGATGGCTGCCCCGTAAAACATGACCACCACAGTCAGGTGGGACGAGCAGGTGGCCAGAGCTTTCTGCTGTCCTTTGGTTGACTTCATCCTCAGGACCCTGGAGAGGATACAAGAGTAAGAGGCTAGTATAAGGGAAGAAGGGATGAAGAGCAGGACAATGCTACTCACAAACACCAGAGCCTCATATTGGGAGGTATCAGAGCAGGACAATTTGATCAGGGCTGGGACCTCACAGAAAAAGTGGTCAATGTCTTTTGAGCCACAGTAGGGGAGAGACAGTGTAAAAAGTGTGTGAATCAAGGCATCTACCAACGCTCCCATCCAGACTCCAGCTGATAAAACAGAGCAGATGTTCCTGCTCATGAGGATGGGGTACTGCAAGGGGTTGCAGATTGCTATGTACCTGTCATAAGACATGACTGCCAGGAGGAGGCACTCTGATACACCCATGGTCAGCATGAGGAAAATCTGAGCCCCACAGCCAGCTGGAGAAATGGGGTTGCCTGGGATCAGGAAGTCAGCTAACATTTTGGGGACAATTATCAGTGTCTGACAGATGTCCGTGAAGGCCAATTGGCAGAGGAAAAAGTACATGGGAGTGTGAAGGGAGGGATCCACTTGGATTACAAGTATGAGAAGAGCATTCCCGGACAAGGCAGTGATGAAGGCTAATAAGATCATGGCCATGGTGAACTTGTGTACATTGCTCTGACTCAGGAGTCCCAGCAAAATGAAGTCTGCTGAAGAAGTTTCATTCTCACTCTTCATTTCCTCCTTATGTGGCTGTGTCTGAAGTCCTGGACAAGAACAAGATGCCTTGGGCAATGTGTGCACACTTCCTACTGGATAATACTAACAGCACCTGAGTCACCTGGCAGGTTTTCTTTTCCTGTGGAAGAAATGCCAGACATTATGGTTGATGAGACAATAACCTCCACTTCCAGGGGAATAGAGTTTACTTAGGCTAAAGATTTTCTACACTTTGCCCAGCATTTCTATGTTCAGCTGCAGGCCCCACCTGCATGTGGAATCGCAGTGGTGTACCTTGTGTTATACCTACACTGTGGAATTGAGCACAGCAGAGATTTCAACCTATGGCCTGCATAACCATTGAATCAGGCCCAAGGGTTTTGGTGGCATTTGGTGGTGAGGGGCACTTTGTGTAGGTGCTGTCCACAGGATGCTATGGCAAGTAATGCCGGCTGTGGGCATCCTAGTTTTGCCATGGGTGGAGACTACTTCCAGGTTCTAGCACCCACCACCTCCAACCTGGGTTAGGCTATTCCAGTTTGCATCTAAAAAAGGTTGCCAACCCCTGAATTACCCATGGCCTGCAGAAGTTTTGAATCTGCCCTGAGCATTTTGGGGCATTGGTGGCCTTTGGAGGTGGGGGGCACCTTCTCCAGGTGCTGTCCCCAGGCTGTCCCGAAGACAAGCACCATCTGTGAGCTTTCTACTTGTGGCACAAGTGGAGAGTAGTGGCAGTGGTGGCAGGGTGCTAGGGTGTCCGCCTCCAACCTGCAGTAGGTTATTCCAGTTTGCAGCTGGAAACGACTGCCTACTCTTCAACTACTATGCTCTATGGAGACATCATAGCCAGGTTTATAAGAGTTAACTGGAGTCCTGGTTGCAATGTAGCCACAGCAGTGAGCATGTCAGTGCATAATACTTTCCCTAGCCAGAAGCAGGGCAAATAAGGAGTTCCTATGCTCCATGCTGGTAATATAACCAAATAGGAGCTGCACTCCTAATACTACCTTGTTACGTGTGAGTCTGATTAAAAATGAATGGGAAATAATCTCACAGAATCACCTCAGTGAAATATTCCACAATGATGAGTGTGGCTTGGTTGCTGTGGCTGATCTCACTTTTCATTACCACCAACAAATACATTTATCGCTATAAATGCTAATTGCAGTAATAGGAGGAGGAGCGTGACCAGGCAGGAACTGGATGTCGGGGTCTGGGAAAACATTGTCTGTTCCAAACACCTCACTATTTAGCAAGCAAAACTGAAATAAAAAGCCCAACACCAAAAAGTTTCAGGGCCAACGTACTATTTAAAAAGAATGGTTTTAAAAGAAAGGTTTCTATCAGTTCTTCATTTTTAGTGTCCATTGTTTCAAGAGCTTAGACTGATTCTCCTTTATAACATCTGAATTTCAGAGGAGAGATTTTCAGCTCTTTCTGAATGTCAGAATACAGTAACTCAGACAAACAAACTAAAATAGACTAAATGAAAGGTACCACCTAATGAGTTCAGTTGCAGGTTGTTCAGAAAAGAAAAAGAAAGAAATAATAGAATAAACACAACATAAGATGCTTAAAATAAAAAAAAATAATAATTGTCATGAAAATAAGTCAAATGAAGTTATTCTCATGTTGGTGGAGCTCTGTGCCATATCATTTCATTTCTACCAAACCATTAATGAAATATACTTAAATATCAGCTCTAGAGTGCTTTTGATAAAAAAAAAAAACAAACAAACCTGTCAATCATTAATTCAATTAATGTGTGTGGATATTTTTTATTGGAAAAAGAGAAATGTCACTCTTTTTAGTGACATTATCCCTCAAAATACAAATATTAATTCAGAACATTTCTGGTAACCAGCTGAATGACACAAAGTTCAAAATATGGTGTGAAGGGCCTGACTAGGAGCAGTCCAGGTGCAAGACCTGAAGAATAGCTTCCATAAAATTAGGAACAGAAACTCCCTGAGCAAGAGAGAAGTTGCCTCTGCCCATTTGATAAAAGGCCACAATCTCACTGGCTTCTCTGTTTCTGCAGGGCAGTGATGGATCTATTGGATTAACTAGAGAGATAACGCCCTTGGTGTTCAAGTGGGAGGAAGATATGGTGACCTTGCTCTGCCCTTTCTCCAACTTCACAGGCCAATGCACTCCATCACAGGTGATCTGTGGCTATACGTGACTACCCAGCATTCGGCCAGCCAGCCTTGGCACTTTAAAGTGGTCAGATCTGATTTTGCCAGCTAGCTTTCTACTGTCCACTACAATAAGTCTATGCCCTGGGAAACTGGTAAGGTACACCTGCTTACCATATCAGATGGATGAATTGTATATTATTTAAAAATTGGCATGATAAGACTTTTTTTTCATCCGACAGCCTCATTTGTGGTAATTTTATCTAGTAAGTTATTTAAGCTCAGCTAAAACTGGTGATCAAGAGCCCTGGTTGGCCTCAGAAACTTTCCTTTCAGGCAGGAACCCTGATCCTTGCTGTGTTGTCCCTCTGCAGGTGACCCAAGTCAGAGCATTTGAAACCTTGTTTCTGAAACCTCGGGAAGAAGTTATTTTCCCTGGAAGGCTGTCATGTTGGAGACCCATAAGAACGGGTGACTTGAAGATTTTTTTCTCTACTAACAATTCTGCAACTCTCTTAGGTTAAGTCTCTTTTAAATTTTCAGCTCACTATGCCTTATAGTATTATACACTATGCCTGTATTGTCTTCATAATTGCCTATGATTTGTATTCCAATATTAGACATGCTATTAAGATGTCTGTGACACTATTTTTTTTTTTTGGAATGTATGGTTTTACTGGTCCTGGTTTCTCAAACCATCCTTGATCTCCAAAATCTCCCTGGGGCTCTGCAGTCCTCTGCCTCGGTGCCTGTTTCCCTTCTGGCAGAGTGAACTAGAAACCCTAGAGCCCTACAGCTACCAAACACTGTACATACCATGCAGGGACAGAAAGATAACTAGGAATTAACCCCCTTACATGCAAAGGTGGGGACAAGGAAAAGTCTTGAAAGAGAGGACCTGTAGTTTCCTCTGTCAGAGAGCACAGACCCCAACCTAAATGTGAGGTACAGGGTTGTGAAACACCTAAAACAAACAGTCCTTCTTACAGGGTGAAGGATGTGTGATATTAAAAATAGAAATATGTGATATGATATGTATCTATGTTATGATATACAGCACAGATCATATATGATATGCTATGTTAAACTAAATCTCTCTTTATCTGACATTTTTAGTAGCCCTAACAGTGACCTGGTTGAAATGCTGGACCTGTTAAGGTGAAAGGGGAATTTGGAATTGACTCCAGAGGAGCCAGATTTTACCCCTTCTTTGCAAACATTTCCCCCTCCTCGAGTTCCTCTGAAGTTCATCAATATACATAGCTACTCTGACAGGAATAATCTGTTTTAATTAAATACTTCCATCTTCCAGTTCTTAATTATACCATCTGCTTCTTTTCCACATCAAAAAAGAAAAACATTGCAGCACATTTGGAGTTATTAATAGAAAATAAAACCAAACACACATTATTAATATTAAGAGAAGTAATAATTAAAAGTAAAATGTATGTGACTTTATTCAAATGTAATACATGAGATATATTTTGAGAAACATTTACATGCCACTTCTTTTGTCCTTAACACATTAGGATCTTTATGGAGAAAAATGGTAATGGCTGTTTGTAATAAAGAAATATCTGATTCTAAGAATCTTCACCTGTATAAAATAGGACTGAAAGAAAACAGTAATCACTTACCTGGATCTGCTTTGTCTCATTCTGTGATGACTTCAGTAAGAAGCTTAATCTTTTCTACTAGAGTCCTTGAATGTTTTCTTTTTCCATCCTAATGGTACATGTACATTTCCAAGAAATAGAGAGTTATAAGCGCAAAAGCAAATGCACAAGCAACCCATGCAAATCTCTTCTCTTGCTATCATTACTTTAAAATGAAAGAAGTGGCTGTTCTAGGCATGGCATTCCTCTAGTATGGGCCAGCAGTAGTTTTCTAGGGAAGTAAATTAGTTTAAAGTCTCTCATGCATGAACTCAATTTAAGTCTCAAAATAAAATAATATACTAGTAGCTGATACAGAGCCTGAAAAAATATTTTATGGGTTGAGAAGATGGAACGTGGGCCATATATAAAAAAATCTAAAATCAGTCTGAAACAAAGACTGCCCCCACATTGAAAAAAATGGGCATTGTAACTCTATCAGTCCTGTGTCTGCAACTCACCGAGTAAATCAGGTAGCAGAGAGAGGGGAACAGACATATCATAAAAATATAGTGTTTTAAAAAGCCAATACAGGATTGTGGGCATGATGTCAATCTTCAGCAACAATTGTGAAATCTAAGGGGAGAAAAATACACAAACCTTCCCACACTTTGGGGACTCTTGTCCCAAGCCTTTAATTAAGCTCCCCAACGGGTGCTCCGGCAGACCGTTCTCCAGTCAGGTGTTTGAAAACTGCAAACTTCTTTTCAGAGAAATGTCTTAGTAACCTCTGTCTTCAGGTGGGAGAGAACAAAGCATGTCAGGAAGGACAAGAGACAGTTTATTTCATTGTTTGTTAAACAAAATCCTAGGGATAGGGCTTTTGGGTTTTTTTTTTTAAGTAGGAAATGTCATATTTGAATGTTTTCATTCTAACACAGAATGTCAAACCCCTCACTGTGTGATTTTCTAGTGGAATAAGACTTCTGGATGCTGACTTACTGCACATGATGCTTCTCCATCAAGAGCATTCGTTCCTGAAACATTTGTGCGCAAGACATCCCTCTCATATGCACTGTTCGGAATAGAGAATAAGCAAAGAAGCACAGTCTGGTCAGATAGGCATCTCCTAATTTGTTGCATGCAAATAGTAGCAGAAGAACAGGTCCAGAGGCCTCAGATTTGAACAGATTGCACACAAATGAGTGGAATCTATTCCTTGATTGCAGATCACAGAATCAGGTGCTTTATCTGAGACTGCCTGTACATTAGTCTAATGTGTATGAGAATTTATCTGTCGCTCTCCTTAGTTCTTTGAAAAATCTCTTTAAATTCTGCCAGAAAACACGGAGTCTAGGCTGGTAGTTTTAATACACTCTCACCTAAAGAAGATGATTCATAGATTCATAGATTGTAGAGTCAGAAGGGACCACAAAGGATCATCGTGTTCGACCCCCTGCCCCTGGCAGGAAAGAGGACCGAGGTCAGATGACCCCAGCCAGGTGACTATCAAGCCTCCTCTTGAAGACCTCGCAGTTAGGTGATATCACTACCTCTCTTGGAAGCCCATTCCAGGTTCTGGCCACCCTTACTGTAAAAAATGTCTTCCTAACACCTAACCTGAATCTACTCCCCACTAGTTTGCACCCATTATTCCCAGTTACTCCTAGGTGCTCTCTGGTAAATAGTGAATTTCCAATTCCCTGTTGTCCTCCCTTGATAAAATTTAGGTGGCTACACGGTCTCCCCTCAGCCGTCACTTGTGAAGGCTGAAGAGATCCACATCTCTCAACCTCCCCATGTAGGGTCTTTCACAGAGGCCACTAATCATGTGAGTGGCCCAACTCTGAACCCTCTCCATATTCTCCATGTCCCTGTTGAAGTGTGGCACCCAAAACTGGACACAGTACTCCAATTGCAGCCTGACCAATGCCACACAGAGGGGGAGCATCACCTCCCTCGATCTGTTGGTCATGCATCTGCTAATGCACAACAAGGTGTGATTGGCCTTGTTGATGGCCTCGTTACACTGCTGGCTCATGTTTACCTTGGAGTCAATTATGACTCCAAGATACCTCTTAGCCACTGAGCCGATGAGGAGGTCATCCCCCAACCTATAGGTGTGCTGGGGATTCCTCCTCCCTAGGTGGAGTACCTTGCATTTGTCTTTGTTGAATTGCATCCTATTTTGTTCTGCCCATTGATCCAACCTGTCCAGATTGGCCTGTATCTGCTCCCTGCCCTTCGGTGTGTTAATATTACCACGTAACTTGGTATCATTTGTGAACCTGGAGAGGGTGCTCTCCACACCCTTGTCCAAATGGCTGATGAAGATATTAAATTACGTCAGTCCAAAAACTGAACCCTGCAGGACCCCACTGCCCACCTCCTTCCAGTCCGAGAACAACCCGTCCACCACTACTCTCTGGGTGCAGTCCCTAAGCCAGTTGCTCACCCACCAGACTATATAAGTGACCACTCCACAGCCTGCAAGCTTCCATATGAGAATAGGATGCAAAACTGTGTTGAAGAAATTCTTAAAATTCAGGTATATGATATCAGCCTCAGCTCCTGTTTCAAGGCAGTGTGTGACCTGGTCAGGAAAGGATATAGGGTCACATGGATAACTATGTGTCGGGGGCGGGGACTTTCCCCACCAGAATGGCATACTTGTGTAACCCGCGTAATACCCAAGTATGCATTCCCCTCTCCTATAAAGGGAATGTTAGCAGGGCGGGGGCGCTGTGTGGGGCTTGAACTGCTGGCTGCATGTAATTTCCCTCTGGCCCCTGTAGAGCAAGGCCAGGATGCAGGATTACATTTATTTTATATAAATTTAATAAGACATAAATGTCATAAATGTAATACATACATACATACATACATACATACATACATACTTCATACATATATATATTAATATTATAAAAGCCTTAATTGGTCTGTCTGTTTGTCTGTCTGTCCATAAGGCCTTATTTGTGTTCTGATTGTCTGACAAACAGCCAATCAGAGTGCAAAAAACCATTCAGACAAGTGGCAGCGTGTCACCATGATGGCAGGGACACAGGGGATGGAGTTGGGGGGCCTCAGCGCACCCCTTCCCGCTTCTGTCATTGCTGCCTGCAGGGCCGAGGCACCAGTGGTGGGGGGAGGAGCGGGCCCGATGCAGGGTTGGGGGGCGGGAGGAGCAGGCGCACTTTGGCAGCAGAGGTGGTGGTGGGGGGAGGGGAGGGGAGGAGTGGGCCCAGGCCTGATGTGGCGGGGGTGGGGAGGAGGAGCGAGTGGAGCAAGGGGAGAAGCTGACCTGCCACGGCCGTGGGTAGGAAGCAGTGGGCCTGGCCTGATGCAGGCCAACACAGCAGTGGCTCGGGGCAGGGAGGAGCAAGTCTCCTCTCCCTGCACCACAGTGGTCCTGAGACAGCTCCTCCTGTCACCGCGTTGCTGCCGGGTTGGCCTGGGCCCACTGCTACCCCCCCACCACGGCGGCCTGGCTTCTCCCCACCCTCCGGCCCAATTCTCCCCTACATTGGGCCTCAGCGAGTGGGCCTGGACCCCAAGCAGGAGGTGGGAAGTGGGGAGTGGGCCCAGATGGGGCGGGGGCATGGGGCTCTCTGCCTGCTCCCCACGTCCCCCTGAGTCATTCTTGATGAGCAATTCACTAGTACACACACACACACACACACACACACACACACACACGACTTGCAAGAACTATAGGCAGAGTATATACATATCTATCCAAACTCTATAAACAGAAGTGGGATCCAAAGGGTCACAACAAGTGTCTCATTAAGGCATGCAAACGTATACTCCAATGGAATACCAAATTACAAAACATGAGGTGCAAGCTCACAGAATATGTGGTGCAGGGCCCAGGGGAAATAAATGAGCAATAGCAATGCCCCAGGAAAAGCAGGAGCCCTGGATGGAAGGAGGGAAGTGGAGAAGCCTCAGATATCTCAGCTGCCCTTTAACCAACTTGAATATCCCAACTGCTCATCATGGGGGGAAGACCCTCCTCCTCTTGCCTGGGAATCTCCTCCCAGGCAACTCACAACTACTCCAAGGGCCTGGTGAGGCTGTCCACATCTTTCAGGATGAGGTGTCTCTCCCCTTGGCGGGGGGGCTCAGCTGCTTTGGGGCTCTCCCAAACTCCAGCCTACTCGGGGGCCCTGTGCATCGCTCTGTGCACCTCTGGCCCTGCCTTGTGCCACAGGTTGGCGACCTGAGCTGCCTGGTGCAGCGCCAGGGTCTCGGCCTGCTCCTAGATCCTCCATGCACCGGCTGTGCACCATGTACGTGGCCCGTGCCAGAGTTTGGAGACCCTAGCCATCCCGTGCAGCTCTAGGGTTTTGGTCTGCTCCTTGGCCCTTCAGGCATCAGCTTTGCACCATGTACCCAGCCCGTGCTAGGGGTTGGAGACCCTAACCTCCTCATGCAGCTCTGGGATCTCATCCTGGCTCCGGACCCTCTGTGCACTGACTGTCTAGCCTTGTGCCCGGGGGTTGGAGACCCGAGCTGCCTCGTGCAGCTCCCGGGGTCCTGGACGCTCTGAGCAATCCTCGTGCACTGACACGGTGCTCCCTCGTGGTGGGGATGGGGGACATGGCCTCTTGCCACTTCCCATCTGATGAGGAGTCTTCAGGCTCTTCCAGGGCAACAGCTCTGACTCCCTGGCCAGTTCTGCCAGCTCTTACTTGTCCTCTTCTCTGTCCCTTGACACAGCCATCCACGTGCCTGGCTCACTGCCTTTTTATTCCCAAGGAATATTGGAAACGGACCAATCAGAGACAGGGGTGTTAGTGCCTTTCTGGGTCCAGGTCTTCGCTTTGCCACAGAATAGGGGCAGGGCAAGCCTCCCTCCTCCTGGCTCCTGATTGGTGGGGAGGAGAAAGACTCCCACCAATCATTTTGAACCGTTCTGAAGCCGGCACACTGGGCTGCCACCGGCAAGCCCGCCACACTTGTGTCAGTGCAAGTGTAAAGAGAAAAGGCCTAAGGGCCTGTGGCAGGGCACTGTTTGTGCTGCCACTTTAAGACCTGGGGCCAAGCAGCCAGCAGGTGCTTAAATGCGGCAGGCATTTTAGAGCTCAGACGCCCGTGTAGACAGGGCAGTTCATTGCTGGCAGCCCAGGCAGCAACATCACCGGCTGTGCGAATTCTTGGAGCGCCCTGGAGGTGAGGGAGGAGCTGCAGGGATGGGTTGGAGGCTCCTGCTCCTGGGCATGATCTACAACTGCACCCTGCCGGGAGCGGGTGGCCTGGTGGGGCTCCCAGTGGCGCGGGAGCCCCCAGGAAATGCCAGGCCCAGTGAGAGGCGGGTCGGGGCGCCCTAAGCCCAGCTCCCACAACCGGGTGGGTCACCCACCAAAAGGGCCAGAAGATGGACCCAGGAGTGAGAGTCGGGGTAGAGGCTCAGCGTCATGACTGAGAGTAGCCTTGACTGGGCTGGGCTGGGCTGGGGCCAGGACCAGAGCGGCCAAAAGGGCCAGGGGCCCACAGCGAGGGACGCCCAGAGCTTGGAGGGCCTGGGGCTCCCAACTGGCCTTGGAGGCAAGGCCGGGGCCTGCGTGGACAAAGGTCCTGGGAGGGACCACGCCCGAGGGGGGAAATAGTTTCAGGGAGCGAGGCAGCCCTGCATGAGGGCGGGGTAGGCCGCCTGAATGCCGGGATCCTGGAGGGGTCCTGAGAGTAGGATTCTGGGACCCAGTGCGGGGCGGTGAGAGTAACAGCGGGATGCTATCTGCGACGCATGGGCTGCGGTGGAGAGGAGGTACGGAGCTGCAGATAGCACCCCCCTGGCATTGAGGCAAGAAATGGGCAGCCTTCCGTTTAATTAAGATCATTAATTAATTAATTAACACCAATGTGTGCGGGGTGAGAAGGTAGGCTGTTGGCCTAGAAACAAGTGGGTGGGCCGCAGGGAAATCAGCTCAGAGAAGGCCCCCTGTTACACGGCCTAATCAGAATAAATCTCACACGTATAATAAGACAGCGTGGAACAAGCTTCTAGTATTAGGAACAGAAAACTCCCTCTCACCTGAAGAAGAAAGCACTGGATGTGAAAGGTTGTCACAGTCTCTCCCAACCATGCAGTTGGTCCAGTAAAATGTATCATTCAGAAAAGTACTTGCAGATCACATATTTCCTGGACCATCCCAGCTATGCCATCACTCCAGAAGTACTGTTGTAAAACTCCCTCTACTTTGACCTGAATTATAGTTTATTTTTAACTAGGCACATCTACACAAGACACTGACTGCACAGTAGCCTGATAATTATGCGCAGTTCTGTTGCTGGCAAAAATGTGCAGGGATACTACTGCCCACTAGCCTAATCACTTACAAGCTGTTTGCTGGTGCTGATGTACAGTAGCTCCAGTTATGGTGCATTTATTTACTACTTGTTTATATAAGTACTAACTAAAGACACAGTAACCACTGCACAGTAGCATCTTGTGTAGATGTGCCCACTGCCCCCAAAAAGAGAAAAGATTGCATTCAGCATCATTACAAGCTGTCTGCAATATCTGGCTCCTCAGGTAGGATTTCCAGGGAAAAATAAATGTCGTAGAGACCAAGAAGTGAAAAAAAAAAAATAATAGAAGAAAAAAAAAAGGAAAAGATAAAAAGATTTCTGGAAAGACTTTTAAAGACAATAAGAGTTTACCAAGATAATACTCGGCTCTGGGACAAGGCCAGCTGGACATCTAGACTAAGACCAAACATCTCCTGCTGAGTTAAGGCGGCAGTATTGTGGTGCATAACTTATGCCTCAGTCTTTTGGATGGTTTATACTCCAAACTCATAACTCATCATAATGATGAGTGAACTCATCATTATGTAACTTTTGTCAAGTTCCTGGCACAGTCTAGTGGCTTCAGTCCCTACCAGATGTCACTGACAAGAACATAGTCAGTCAGTCCTCATGATTAGGTCCTGTCCCAGGGGCCAGAATCAGTAGCCCTGGATAAGAGGCAAGGGTCAGGGACCAAGAGACAGGACTGAGTCAAGAGCAGCCAGGAGGACCTCAGACTGATAATCAGAAGAAAGCTAATAGTCAAAAACCAGACATTTTCTTTGTTTGATTGATTCATTATATGCCATCCTTCCCAGAAGCACCTCAGGGGGGACACAGATACCAGAGGTGTCTATTCTTTCCTGATTTTCGCTGTGACTGCAGTTATTTGTCTGCATCTCAGTCTGGACACTTGAGTGCCAGAAGGAAGTCTATTTTTGTACCTGTAGGCAGCTATATACATACCGAGACCAGGCACGGGCACTGGCAACAGGATGAGAGGTTGGAAGAAAAACAAGCTTCTTACCTTCTAACTCAATAACCAGGTGACCAGGGCACCCACCTGGGAGGAGAAGGGCAGGGGTCACAGAACCTATTCACCTGAATTTTTAAATTCAGGTATTTGAACATAATTTTTTTTCTAATTTCTAGCATAGCTAGCTAACAACTCAGGTCAGTCATTACCCAGGCCCTTCTTCTATTATCCTTTAGAAGATATGCCACTAGTATAGTCATTGGGAAGGATTGAGGATTGGGATGGATGGAGGATTGTGCCAGAAGGGAGGTGTCTGACCTGCTAGGGACAAGGGCCCAGGCTATCCAGGGCTCTCTCTGCTAGGGGAACAGCTTCTTCACACCATCTGACTCACTCCCATCCTCCCGGTTCCACACATCTCCCACATACCTTCCTTTTAAGAAGTGCCCAGAATTGGTGTTTCAAAACAAGATCCAAAGACAGCCCTGAGTAGTGCCTGATCTGGGGCCTGGTGGTTAGTAGGCATTCCTGGGAAGCCCAATTGATCCAGTCTCAAATCATTTGGTGCAGGATGAATGTTTCCAGCTTTTCCTTGGATGCCCTGGTCCTTCAGAGGCAAAGATGAGAAATCTTTCTCCCTTTGCCTTTCTGGGTGCAACTCTTGGCACGTTTGGGCCATCACTGAGAACTTTTTCAGTTGTCTAAGCCTGCTACACATTCACAAGTGCTGCAGGTATGTTCCCTGGCTCTTACTGCCCCAGCTATGTGGGCAGGCTTGTGGATTCAGGAATGGAAATCCTTCCTGCATGTCAGTGCCATAAATGACATGTAGACAACCAAAACACAGCCCCAATGACATCCTGGGAAGAATAGTGTGTTGCCCCCGGAAGTTAGGAACAGGGAATAAGAGCAGGGGAAAAGTTGTGGTAAGTTTTTGGGACGAGGGTTATCACCAGGCTTACTAAGACATTTAGGGCTGATTCCTATTTCACCATCAGGTGCCAAAGTGGTACATTTAGAGTAACATACTGGCAGCTTTCAGTACTTACATACAACATAATTCTTCTGCTTTTCCCCCAATAATTTTCCCCCAAGACATAAATCTAACCTTGCATGCAATCCAATATGTTTGCACCATAGTTTTATAGTTGGTAGAGTCTGATGGGAGCTGAGCAGATCATCAAATCTGACCCCCTGCCATGAGCAGGAAAGAGTACTGGGATCAAACAACCCCAGGTAGGTGATTATCTAGCCTCCTTTTGAAGACTCCCAGGGTAGAAGAAGGCACCACTTCGCTTAGAAGTTGGTTCCAGATCCTAGCTGCCCTGACAGTGAAGTAGTGCCTCCTGATGTCTGGCATGAATCTACTCTCAATCAACTTATGGCCATTATTCCTTGTTACTCCTGGTAGTGCTCAGGGGAACAGGGACTCTCCCATTCCTCACTGGTCCACCCTGGTAAGTTGATAGACAACCACCACATCCCTTCTCAGCGTTCTCTTGTGGATGCTAAACACGTTCAGGTCCTGTAGCCTCTCCTCGTAGGGCCTGCCAAGCTGCCCCCGTTCATGTGAGTGGCCCTCCTCTGGACCCTCTCAATGCTGGCCACATCCCTCCTAAAGTGCAGCGCCCAGAGCTGAACGCATTACTCCAACTGTGGCCTGACCAGTGTCACATAGAGGGGGAGGATCACCTCCTTGGACCTGCTCATGATGCATCTGTGGATGCATGACAAGGTGTGGTTAGCCTTCCTGATTGCGTCCTCCCATTGGTGGCCCATGTTCATCTGGGAATCAAGAGTGACTCCAAGATCCTTTTCTGCCTCTGTGCTGATGAGCAGGGAGTTCCCCAGGCTGTAGTTATTGTGCTGGTTCTTTCTCCCCCAGTGCAGTACCTTGCACTTGGCAGCACTGAAACCCATCCTATTCTCATCGCCACCCCTGTAACCTGTCCAGATCTAGTTGTAGCCTGTCCCTCTCTTCTAGCACGCCCACTTCTCCCCACATCTTAGTGTCATCCGCAAATTTGGACAAGGTGCTTTTCACTCCCTCGTCCAAGTCACTGATGAAGATGTTGAGCAGTGCAGGCTCAAGGACTGAGCCGTGGGGAACCCCACTGCCCACATCCTCCAGGTTGAAAATGACCCATCCACCACCACTCTCTGGGTGAAGCCCTCCAGCCAATTTATGACCCATATGACTGTGTAGGCATCAATGCCACAGTCACCTAATTTTTAATGTGAGTGGGGTGAGAGACTGTGTCGAAGGCCTTCCTAAAGTCCAGGAAGATTATATCCACCGCGGCACCTGCGTCCAAGGGTTTTGTGACCTGGTCGTAGAAGACCACCAGTTTGGTCTGACAGGACCTGCCTCAAATGAACCCATGGTGATTGCCCCTCAGCATAATCTCCCCTTCTGATCATTTGCAGATGTGCTCCTGTTTCTCAAAGAGCTTACCTGGTACCGAGGTAAGACTAACGGGCCTATAGTTTTCTGGTTCCTCCTTCTTCTCATTTTTGAAAATGGGGACCACAGTGGCCCTTTTCCAGTCTTCTGGCACTTCACCAGAGCACCACGAGTGCTTGTAAAGCTATGCCAGGGGTCCCTCAATGACCTCTGCCAATTCCCTCAGCCCCTTGGGGTGTAGATTGTCAGGACCTGCTAATTTGAACATGTCCAGCCCCACCAGCAATTCCCTGACTACGTCCGCACCTCCCCTGGGCCTGTCTGGGATCCCAGTTGCGGGGGGATGTCCTGGTCACTTCTCAGAAAAATGGAGGCAAAGAATTTATTAAAGAGTTTAGCTTTGTCATCTGCTGCGACCACCAGATTTTCAAGCGTGTCCTGCAGAGGCCCCACGTTATCCGGTACCTTCTTTTTACTCCCTATATATTTAAGAAAGGACTTCTTGTTATCTTTGATTTGGGTCGCTAGTCCCAGTTCCATCTCTGCCTTGGCCTTCCTAACAGCCCCCTACAATCTTGAGCAATGGAGATATAATCCTCCTTGGTGATGGCCCTTCCCTTCCATTGGGTGTACGCCTCCTTTTTAGCTTTGAGACTTTCCTGAATGCCTTCAGTGAGCCATGTGGCCTTTTGAGCACTTTTTTCCCCTTTGATCCACATTGGGACTGGCATCCTTTGGGCTTCCAGGATCATCTCCTTAAAGAACAACCGCTCTTCTTGGACACCCAACTCCCCACCCCTCCCCTCTGTGACCTCAGTGCCTCCCTGACTAGTCTCCTTACCTCATTGAAATCCACCCTCCTGAAGTCCAGGGCTGCTGCCTTGCTGCAGGCCTTTGACACCCTGTGCTGGATGCTGAATTCCAGTAGGCAATGATCGCTATCACCCAGGTGGTCGAGCACCCACAGTCCCCTCACCAAGTAGTTGCCTGTGGCCTGGACCAGGTCCAACGAGGCATTCCCCGTGGTAGGACTGTGTACCTCCTGGGTTAGATGGAGGTCCTGTAATTCAGCTAGGAACCTATGTGAGCGGTCAGACCTGGCTGACTGCTCTTCCCAGCAGATGTCTGGGTAGTTTAGGTCACTCATGATGACCGCGTCCCTTGACTTAACTGCTTCCATGAGCTGACCTGAGAATTCCCAGTCCAGCTCTTCCCCTGGTTGGGTGGTCTGTAGTAGACCCCCACCGTTAAGTCCCTTTCCCCCCCGACTCCCTTGTATTCTGACCCAGAGCACTTCAGTCTTCCCCTCCTCTGACCCAGTGCTGTTTGTTGAGGACGTGTATTGCTCTTTGGCATAGAGCGCTAAACCCCCGCCTTTCCTTCCCGTTCTATCCCACCTGAGCAGTCTGTAGCCCTTGATGTTTGCCACCCAGTCATGCAGTGGATCCCACCAAGTTTCAGTGATCCCCACTATGTCTGGGTTTGTGTTAGGTAGCAGGAGGGCAAGTTCCTTCTGCTTGTTCCCCATACTATGAGCATTAGTGTAGAGGCATTTAAGGCCTCCTGAGGGTGTATGCACTGCCCCGCTAATCCCAGGACTATCCGGACCCCTGTCTCTTACCTGGATATGTCTTGTGCTTGTCACCTCTCTTGGCTGGGCTGTTCTTGTTGGTGTCTCTTGGTTCTGTGTCCAGTGGACTGAATGTTGGTGTCAGCACAATCACCAAAGAGTTCACAGCAAAAACTCATTACACTAGGTTGGACCATAAACTAGAGATGGAATAACCCAAGTGAGTTTCTTAGGACTCTTAAAATTGCCCAGTTTCTCAGACAGTGTCAGAGAGGAATCAGGATTTTGCTGACAATGGTGTGATATGGAGACCCAATCTTACTTTTATTGCACCTGTCCAATGGCAATTGTTGAGTTTCATGCACATGAAGATGGCTACCTATAAGGACTGTGGCACAGGTGTTCTGGCATAATGGGTAAGCTGCTGGGAGAGTGCAGAAGCTAGGGGTGGACTCCACATCACGGTGCGGGTTACGGATCAGGAATCAAAGACTTACCCATGAGATCCATGGGGGAAAAGCTGAGACAGTGTCCCGGTCAAGGTTCAGGGGTGAAGTAGTGAATAAAAAAAGCAAAGAGGAGATTCCAAGAGCCAAAGCCCAGACACACAGGTGAGCAGGTTGAGAAACTGGAAAAGCAGTGAGTGCAGGATCCACAGAGCTTAACCACAGCAGATCTTCAGACAGAAGTGTTGGCTGTCCTGCTGCCACAGCTGGACTTTATTGCACAGACTGCTATTACCAGCAGCCCAGCAGAAGGCCCTAACATTGGCCAGTTGGTTCAAAAACAAAGATGGGCCACAGGTTAGAGCCCTGTTTTGGTTAGGCTGGGCTGCCTTTCGGGCCCCTGACACTGCCCCAGCAGAACAGCCCCAGCACTGTCACATGTGGTAAGTCCCCTCTGTCTGACATTGTCCTCACAACTAGGGATCTACCGAATTCAAAGTGGACGTGGGCTGCGCAGCAATTCCCTTCATCTTGCAGGTTCCCTGAAACATGTCCCCTCCTCCCCCGATTGACAGCAGGGCCCTGCCCCTTGCTCCTGATTGGCAGACAGGCAAAAGCTGTGATTTTAAATATGGTGCGGTTTTCTCCTTCCAGCTGGTCAGACACGTGCAGCAGGGCCACCGGGGCCTCTCAGCCTGTCAGCAACTGGGGGTGGGAGTGGGGGTGAGGATTTGTGGGGGATTGCAGAGGGGAACCTCCAGGATTAAAGGAGCTTCCACCTAGGCAGCTTCCAGGATGAATTTGGTAGGTCCCTACTCATGACCAGAGACAGGATACAAGCAAAAGCAGATAGGATTTCTGAAAGTCCAGAAGTGCCAGATTCCTAATAAGAGGTCACATCTGCTTTATTCCCTTCTGGTCTCTGACTCACCATTGAACTGAGCCATGAGGAAAGTCCTGCATGTGATCCCAGGCAAACAGTCCTACTTTTCCAAGGGCACATCGCCATCACTTTCTGGCCATGCAAACCAAAACGTCTGGATCCCTCCCCTGCGTCCCACTTCAGTTCCATGAAAACAAAAGGGTCCATACATGAAGCCTGCTCACTCCCAGTGGGTTGTAAGTGCATTATCTGAAATCTTCTCGTGCTCAATCCCTTGCATTGGCCCAAGCCACTCACTCCAGGCCTCTGGCTACCATGCTATAGATGTGTGCAGGAGGCAGATGGGTGACTCATGGGATCCAGCACTGTGCAAAGCTCTGGGATCCTCTCCTCTGAACCCTTTTTCAAACACTTAACTCCCAGTGTCTGAAGCACAGGGGTTGCCCCAGGGCTGTATGGTCCTCAGTGACCTACTTTTGGCAACCTGGCCTAGATTATTACAAGAAGTATCCTATGTCTCCTGTCTCTGTCTTGCTATTCAGTTTGGGGTCACTGTTTCCTCCAAGACACATCTGAGTTCAACTACTTTCCTCTTCTGGGAACCATGTCTTGGCTAGACTCAAAGCCAGCTCCACTATCAACAAGCTCATTCATCAGTGCGCCTGAGCATCACAGACACCATGGCCTCTTATTCCTCTTATTACTATAAGTACCCCCGCTGTATGCCATTTTGTTTTCATTTGCTCCTGTGTCATTTCATCATGGATGCAAAGCTAGGAAGCTTCTTCTTTCTCCCTGTTGCCCTTTGCTGAGATGTCTTACATAAATCAAATCCATTTATCTTGCATAAGGTTTAGACAGATACTTGGTAACAATTTTTTATGAATACAATAATAATAATTATAATCTTTTCCACAAAAGAGAAAAGATTAGACTAAAATGGTGTTTTTCTTCTCTTTTGTAAAAAAAATGAGTTCCACCATTGGCCTCAATGGAGTGAAAACAGTGTAAAAAAATATAGGTGAGACAAGAATCAGGTCTAAAGTCCCTTGCTCTTTAAAATAGTTCTTGGGAACATGTGCATCTAAGCACTTAGGATCATAGGATCCTACGTTTGTAGGAATGTGGGGCTGGAAGGGACCTTGCAAGGTCACATCTTGTTCAGCTCCTGCTCAAACCAAGATCATCCCTGACTAAGTATCCCCTGGCAAGTGCCTGTCTCACCTGTTCTTGAATGCTTTCAAGCATGGAGACTCCTCAGCTTCCCTAGGCAGCCTGTTCCAATGCCCAATGGCTCCCAGAGTTAGCTAGTTCACCCTAATTTCCAGCCTTAATTTTCCCTGCTGCAGTGTGAGACCATTGCTCCTAGTCCTATCCCCAATAGACACAGATAAACACCCATTTTTATCTTTTCTATAATCACCCTGTAGATATTTGAAGACAGTTATCAAATACCATTGGCAGTCTTCTCTTCTCCAAGGTAAATAACTGTAGTTCTTTCAACCTTTCTTCATAAGTCTTGTCTCCCAGGCCCCGGATCATTTTTGTTGCTTCACAGAATTATTCAATTACTTCTTTGAGAACTAGCACCATAATACCAGTCTGAGGTGAAAACTGTCAGATGTGATAGGTGAAAGAAATATTATACCTATTAACCAATTCATTTTTCAATGTTTTATTTATTTTTAATGAAAAATTCCTTTATTTGATTAATGCCCTGCATTCATTTGCTCCCGTCTACTGATTGGCTCCATTTTGTCCAGTCACAAAGACAGGAACATCGAACATCATTCTGTTTTCATTTACTGCTCTGCATTCTTGCCATGGATGTCAACCTAGCAAGCTTTCTGTTTCCCCCTTTTGCCCTTTTCCATGATATCTTGGTTAAATCAAATCAATTTATTTTATACAAGGCTTAGAGAGATGCTTGGGTAACAGCCTTTTTTCATGAATAAGACTGATAAATAGAACAGGTTAACCTAAAATAGAGCTTTTCTTCTCTTTTGTAAAAACTATGGCTGCCTAGACGGGAGCTCTTTGGAGTTCTCATTAGAACACGTTGGAGCAGATCCTATTAATCTCCTCTAATTAGAGTGCTTCAGTGTTGCTGCAGTGTCATGTATATTAAGCCCCTGCACAATTTAAAATGGCCATGGGGGTGCTTTACCTAAACCTCATAGAACAAGCTTTAAATAAAGCATCCTGTGGCCCTTTTTAAATGCACGGGGGGTTAATGTATGTGGCATTGTGGCCTTTTAAGTAGAGCGTCTATCTGGGAGCTATGCTAATTAAAAAGCCCCCCTCCCACAATGAAGCACGTGCATAGACACACCGTGTGTCCCACCATTGGCCTCAGTAGAGTGAAACCAGATAGAAAAACAATGTAAGGGAGACAGGAATCACACCTAAAGTACACTGCCTTGCTCGTAAAGAGTTGTTTGGAAGATCTTCATCTAAGTCAGCGGCGAGTGAAGTGTGACCCACCAGCTGGATCTTGCTAGCAGAGGACTCAATTTCCCAGCAGCCCTTTCCTGCGTGGCTCGGGCTGGTTTCCATGGAGACCCCAGCAGCACCCCCACTGTAGGGACGGGGTTCCTGTGGAGACCGGCCCCAGCCGTGCTGGCAGGCAGCAGTGGTGCCAGCCTCTTCCTGCTGGGGAGGATGAGGGGGAGCAGAGAGGGGCTGTGCTGGAGCCAGGAGTGGGGTGGACTCAGCTACCATCACCTGTGTGAGGCAGGCAGTGGCAGTAGTGGTGGCGCCACTGGAAAGGGTGGCTACAGGGGGTTACAGGGAATTTTGGGGTGTCTATAGCCCCCGAAACACCCTAAGCATTGTCACTGCTGGCAGGGCAGGGAGCTGCCCTGGCACCGGGTTGGGATCATGCAGTGGTGATAGCATGGTCCAGAGTCAGGGTAGAGCTTGGATCTGTTGCCTGCATGCCCTGTGGCTGTTGATGTAGTCTCCATTGAAACTGGCCCCAACTATGTGGGCAGGGGCTACTGGGAAATGGAGTCTGGCCACTGGCTGGATCTGCCATTTTGCCCACCCTGATCTAATCACACATTATCCTAGGTAATTTGCACTGCAAAGGACTCCACTAGTTAAACCACTGCAGCCATTTATCTGTGTCTATTGGTACACCTATGCCATGCCCCTACTCAAGGCAGGATCATCCCTCACTAAACCACTCCAGCCGAGTGTCCGTCTCACCTGCTTGTGAAAGTTTCCAAGCACGGAGAATACACAGCTTTTCTAGGTCACCTGATCCAATGCCTGATCTCTCCAAAGTCAGCTAGTTCCCCCTGATCTCCATCTCCAATTTCTTCTGTTGTGGCTTGAGGCAGTTGCTCCTAGCCCTGTACCTGATAGCCACAGAGAAAAGCTGATCTCCATTCTCTCTATAATATCATTCAGCTTTTTGAAGACTATTCTCAAATCCCCCCTCAGTATTTTCTTCTCCAGGCTAAATAATAGGGGTGTGCAAAATGGGCCCTATTTTATTCAGATTCGGCCCGAATCAGGGACAGTGATTTGATTTGTTGATTCAGATCACTGTCCCTGATTCAATTTGGCTGAATTAAAATGTGAAGATTCAATGTTGATTTGGAGAATCAGCAATTCAGATATACAGACAGTTATAAATGTTTTTTTTCACATACCTCAAGGTACCAGCACGGCTTGTGAACGCTGAAATGCTGGGGCGCATGGAGCATCCCACAGGAGTGTGGGGGCCCCTCCACATCTTTGGTGGCAAACCCGGAAGTACTTTGGGTCCACTTCTGGGTCCTCCGGGGAGCACACCTTGGACCGCCCCCCATACTCCCCGGATCAGTGATTGGCTGCAGGGGGACCCCAGGTGCCCCCCCAGGCCCAGGAGGCACCAGTCGCCAAGCCAGGGTAGCGTGGGAGCCCCCCCCCCACGCTCCCCCACAGACACAGGACTGCTTCTGGTCCACTTCCAGGTCTGCTGCTGAGCGCACTGGGGAGCCCTGCGCACTTCTGTGGGACGTTTCATGTGCCCCAGAATCGCAGCACTCATGAGATATGTAGAAAAAAACATTTAAAGCTGCCTCTATCTCTGAATCGCTGAATCTTTCCGAATGTCTCCGAACCAATTCCAAGGGTTCCAATTTGAGTCAGAGAGATAAAAGTGTCCTCTGATTCAATTCAGATTCAGAGATTCGGCCACCAAATTGGGCCAAATCTCCACTGAATTGAATTAGGAACCAAAGTTTTGCACAGTCCTACTAAATACCCCTTGTTCTTTGAACTTTTCCTCATAAGTCTTGTCTCTTTGGGCCCCGGATCATCTTTGTTGCCCTGCCACTTTACCTATTAGCTTGATTTTTTTATCTGGGTTTGGAACTTCTTCAGAGGGTCAGCATAAGGGAAATACAAAGTCTCAAACCCCCATTAAATCTTCACGTATGCAATAATTTAGTTAAATTTCCTGCAACAGGAAAACTCGAGTGAACAAGGAAAAGGGAGTAGACTCCCTCAAAACTTTTTCTAAACATTTAAGTGATATAGCCCATAATTTATAGTAGGGCACTGACTGTTAAGTGAATAAGGAAACTTAGCTTTCTCCTAAATGTTCGAGAAAATTATGGTGGCCTTCTCAGTTGAATGAGACTTAGCTCACAGTAAACTACAACATTTGTCAATTTTGCTGGAAGATTCTGCATTTCCCAACCAGCTTTCTAAGGGCTCCTAAGACATCCCTGTTTCTCAGGCTGTAGATAAGCGGATTCAGTACTGGGGGAACAATGGTGTAAAACAGAGACAAAATCTTGTCTTTTTCTGGGGAGTGGTAGGAGCTGGGTCTCATGTACATGAAGATGGCTGTCCCATAGAACATGCCCACCACAGTCAGATGGGAGGAGCAGGTGGCCAGAGCTTTCTGCTGTCTGGTTGAATTCATCCTGAGGACTGCAGCAAGGATGCGAGCATAAGAGGCTAGGATGGTGGAAGAAGGGATAAGGAACATAATGATGCTACACACAAACAGCAGGGTCTCATATTGGGATGTGTCAGAGCAGGACAATTTGAGCAGGGCTGGGACTTCACAGAAAAAGTGGTTAATTTTTTTAGAGCCGCAGTAGGGCAAGTGCATGGTAGAAGCTGTAAGAATCAAGGCATCTACACATGTCCCGATCCAGACCCCGCCTGTCAGACCCAGGCAGACTCTCTTGCTCAGGAGGAGAGGGTATTGAAAGGGGTTGCAGATCGCTACGTACCTGTCATAAGCCATGACTGCCAGGAGGAGGCACTCTGCTCCACCCATTGTCAAGGAGAGGAAAATCTGAACCCCACAGCCAGCTGCAGAAATGGGGTTGCCTGGGGTCAGAAAGTCTGCTGCCATTTTGGGGACAACAATCAGAGTCTGACAGATGTCCATGAAGGCCAATTGACTTAGGAAAAAGTACATGGGGGTGTGAAGGGAGGAATCCACTTTGATTAGAAGTATGAGGAGAGCATTTCCAGACACAGCAGCAATGAAAGCTAATAAGATCATGGCCATGGAGAACATGTGTACGTTGCTCCGGCTCAGGAATCCCAACAGAATAAAGTCTGCTGAAGCAGTTTCATTCCCACTCTTCATTTCCTCTTCATGTGGCTGTGCCTGAAACCATGGACAAAAACCATATCCCTTGGGGAATGTGCATAGACTCAGTAATAGGAACTGAGGTAACTGGCAGGTTTTCCTCTCCTGTGAAAGAAATGACAGACATAGTTCATAAGAGAATGACTTCACTTCCCTGGGAAAGTGGTTTGGTACGTCCAGCTACAGGCGCCACCTCCACATGGTTGCAGTGGTTTAACCTGTGGTATGTCTATGCTGCGGACACAGAACTGACTACAGCAGGGATTGGAAACCTCTGCGTGTGGCACCTTTGAATCTGGCCCGGGGATTTGGTGCTTTGGTGGCGGGGAGGCACTTTCTGCAGGTGCTCTCCCCAGGCTGCTGTGAGGCAGAACGCCGGCTGTGGGCATTGCACTCGCACCACGAGGGGAGATATGCAGTGGTGGCTTAAGATTTCCTGGGGCCCTGGGCAAAGGGAGACTTGGAGGTCCCCCACACCACGTTAGAAACAGGAATGTATCAAAAAGCATTAATAAATGGACCTGTTAAATGTTTTCATGGTGCATTAATAAATAAAGTACAACAGGCAATGTCAAAATGAACTACTCAGTTTTGCCGCACACAAAACTGAATAAAACAACTGCCATAGGAAAATGACTCAGATGCATGGGATTGCCATAAATGTATAATAACATGAAAGGAAAGATGTTCTAGTTTAGTGGTCATATAGATTCTTGTTTAACTGGTTTTTTAAATTCACATTTTACATCGTACCTGCACTACAGTAACTATTCCAAGAAAAATACGGGCCATACCGATAGCCTTGAGTATGAGTCTAAGAATGCTGTTAGTGATTCTTGCAATTAAAATAAAGCAATACATCTACACAATACATCCCAATTTTTTTATCTTTTCCAAAACATTAAACATATGCTAAGCGTCATATACTGTAAAGCTCTATCTTTTCTCTACCCATTACACCCTTGTGCTAGCATTGCATAATTATGTAACCAACATGTATAGATATTTTGATATATACTTACATATATGCACACATAATGTCTCTCTCTCTATACCACTATCTCTCTCTCTATATAGATATCTATATAGATGTATACATATACACACACATATGCACAGTCTTTCTCTCTATATCCAATGTATCTAGACAGACAGACAGAGATCTAATCAGCCCCTGGAATGGCTCACCCTTCCCCACACTACTTGCTATCACTTGGGAAAAATGCACACTCCCTCTCTATCGGCAGCCTTCTTTGGGGTCAAGAACTGCAGGAAGCATCCTGGGGCCAGTAGGATTCTCCTTCTCTGCACCCCAAAGCAGCAGGCCTAAAGCACCACATGCTGCTTGCAAGGGGATCTGGTGCAGCTTGGGGGCAGTGAGCAGCACAGCAACACATTCTGAGTTGCTTGCCTGCCCTGCGACCCAACCCTTGGGAGGGAAGGAGAGCAGGATCAGGCTTCTTTCAGGCACAGGGACGGGAGAGGGACAGACCAGTTGGGCAGTGAGTGGCATGGGCAGCATTGATCCTCACTGCCACTTCATCCCGACTGTGCCCACGGAGTGGTGAGACAAGTTCCCAGCTGCTACCGCATTTTGGCTCTCAGGTGTTTAACATGCAGTGGAGCTTCAGTGCTTTGCAGGACTTGCCCCTGCAGGCTGGGGAGTGTGGTGGGTCCCTGCTCCATCCCCTGAGCCTGCTCCCAGACAGCCCCTGATTGGTAGGGGTCCCTGGGCCTGGGCCCCTTGGCCCATGAATCGATTAATTTCTGGAGACAAGTCACAGTGTTGGCAGAGTCCTACCACCCGCCCACCTCCAACCTGGGGTAGGTTATTCCAGTTTGCAGCTGGAAAGGGTTACCTACCCTAAACTACTAGACTGTGCAGAGACATCATAGCCAGGCTGATAAGAGTTAACTGGAGTCCTGCTTGCAATCTAGCCATGGCAGTGAGCAAGTCAGTGCATGCTATTTTCCTTGCCCAGATGTGGGGCAAATAATGAGCTCCTATACACCATGCTGGTGATAGTGCCCAAACAGTAGCTGCACCGCTAATACGACCTTCTTGCCTGTGAGTCTGCACTAGGTGCACAGTGTACAGGGGGGCACCTGTGCAGACAGGTGCCCCCTGTCTGCACTCACAGGTGCCACCTGTAAGTCTGCGTTACCCCTAGTGGGGCTGTGCACTTCCTGGATAAGGTGAAGGTCCTGTAATACAGCCAGGAACCTACGCGAGCGGTCAGACCTGGCTGTCTGCTCCTCCCAGCAAATGTCTGGGTAGTTTAGGTCACCCATGACAATGACTTCCCTTGACCTAACCGCCTCCATAAGCTGACTGGAGAAGTCCTGGTCTAGCTCTTCCCCCTGGTTGGGTGGTCTGTAGTAGACACCCCCCGTAAGGTCCCTTTCTCCATGCCCCCCTTGTAGTTTGACCCATAGTGTCTCTGCCCGACCCTCCTCTACCCCAAAGCTAATCCTTTATGATGTGAGGTGCTCTTTGACATAGAGTGCAACCCCCCCACCTTTCCTCTCTGTCCTGTCTCTTCTATATAGGGTGTACCCCCGAATGCCCACCTCCCAGTCGTAGGTAGGGTCCCACCAGGTTTCTGTGAGCCCTACTAAGTCTGGGTTCTTGCTCGCAATCAGGAGGCACAGTTCCTTCTGCTTATACCCCATACTATGAGCATTAATGTAGAGGCACCTGAGGCCTCCTGAGGGTGCTCGTGCCTTCCTCCCACTCCCAGGACAGTTGTGGCCCCCTAGTCCCCGGATGTTGATACTTACCTGTGCTTCCCTTCCTCTTGTCACCTTGCATGCTGGTGTAGCATCCTCTCCACTCAAAGCAGCCCCTTCCCTCAGCGAAGCTAGTTTAAAGCCCGGCGTATGAGATCAGCCAACCTAGAGGAAAAGATACATCTGCCATTAAGGGAGAGGTGAAGCCCATCCTACCCAAGCAGGCTCTGTCCCCTCCAGCCCAGTGGTTCAGCCAAGGCTGGCCCCATTCTGGCCCCTGGCTCTGGGCTCCTCTACATGGTGCGGGGCCAGTGTGGGCAGGCAGCCAGGGCCGGTGCAGTGCTGGGGAGTGGTGAATTCACGGGGGCCACCGGTGCCAGGCAACAACCCTGGGCACAGGAGAAGACGCTGCCATAGCCCCAGTCCCAGGCCTGGCTCTGCTCTCCCACTCCATGGCCCTTTCCCTTCCGCCTGCCTATTCCACCACAGATTTCCTGTTGGGGGGCATGCCCACTCATGCACACATGCTTTATCCCCCCACAAAACAAAAATTCTCCCTCTCCCTATGCCCATGGTGTTCAACTGTGAGGAAGATACAGTGACCTGGCTGTGCCCTTCCTCTGACCTCACCGGCCCATGTACTCCATCACAGGTCATCTCGAGGCATACATGACAAGACAGCATTCAACGAGCCAGCCCTGTCATTTTAAACTAGTCAAATCTGGTTTTTGTTTCTTTTTTCCAGAGACCTAGCTTTCTACTGGGTGCATCTACACAGGGATTAAATCTGGCCTAGATTTATTCCAGTGTAAACTAATCAGCAGGAAGTGTTTTCAGGCAGGTATCTACAAATGCATGGATTAGAGAGAAGATTTGCTGCTCTTTGCAGCAAGATTCCTGCAGCCCTGCCATGGACCCCTGCCACCACTGCGGGGAGCTCCAGACTCCCCCCAGGTCCTAGCACAGGGGCTGTCAGGCAGCAAGGGGCAGGAGACAACTGCTTCCCGGCTCCTTGGATCTGCCTGCTCCTGGAGTGGGGACTATGTCCCCCTGACCCAGTAGCACAGAGCTCCTGCCCTGGCTCCCTGATCAGGGGCAGGGGACTTGGAGAGAGCTGCAGGGGCAGGACAGGTCCCAGCTCCCTGCCCCAAATCCACCAGTGGGGCAGCTATGACGCTACTAGCTTACCCACCAGCAGATCAGGGCAGAGGGCTGGCACCCACCTCACCCCTGCATCTCTTTCTAAACCCCGTGCCTCAATCACACAATTGGGCATAGTGCTGGGACCTGTCCTTGACCTGTCCCCCACCCTGCATGCCAGGTAGAGGTTGGGCAGCTTGTTCTCCGCTTAGCTCTGCAAGCCCAAAGCTGGGGGGTGGGGAGGAGGGAAAGGCTAGGGGGCTTGTTTCCCATTCAGGTCCATCAGCACAGAGCTGGGGGGTGGGACAGGCTGAGGGGCTTTCCTCACCCAGCTCTGTGAGTGCAGAACTGAGCTGGGAACAAGCGAGCATGTTCCCTGCCCAACTCCATGCTCCATGTTTCCCCATCCCCACCAGTGAGGAGCTCCCAGCACTGGCTCCACGACCACAGGCCCAGTGCTGGAAGATGCTTATCTCCCAGCCTGAGTCCCAAAACCACAGAGCTCAGGCTGGGACATAAGGATCTCCCAGCACTGGCTTCACCATCACGGAGCTGGGAATGGGATTTAAGGGTCTCCTGGCCCCCACTCCCCAGTCACAATGGCAGAGTAGGGGCCAGGACATAAGGATCTCCCAGTCCCCAGGCCCCAGTCACGATCTCAGAGCAGAGGGCTTGGAGCACCTCTGGTGGCACCCGCCCTGCTAGCAGGCAGCTCCCATAGACAGGAATCTTCCTCCTGCCTCCTGGTGGATGGCTGACCCGGACCAGATTTTGCTCCCAGTCAGATGTTTCCATGAGTACTACAGCACTATTACTAATCTCAAGTAAATTCACTATGCCATTTCAGGTCACAGATTTACTCAGGATTAGGGAGCTTTACTGTGAAGTAAGCATGTGCATGTGTAGACGGACTTGCTTACTTCACAGTAACCTACGCTAATGCAATGTTAAGCTTTTCATGTAGATGGACCCACTGTCAACTAAAATATGTCTATGCCCTGGGATATGGATAAAGAATACCTTATTACCATATTAGATGGATTAATTATATATCATTGATTAATAGGCATGATTTTTTAACATCTGATAATCTGATTTGTGCTAATTTTATTTAGTAAGGTTTTTAAGTCCAGCTAAAAGCTGGTGATAAGGACCCCAGGTCTGCCTCAGAAACTCTTTTCAGGCAGCAACCCAGATCCTTGCTGTATTTCCCCCCTGCAGGTGAACTAATATCAGTGCTTCAAGAAACCGAGTTTCTGAAACCTCAGTAAGAAGTTATTTTGCCAGACAGGCTGCCCACCCATTGGAGAGCTAAAAGAATTGGTAACTTGAAGATTTCTTTCTTTTGTTCTAACAATTCTGTGACTCGTTTCATTTAATGTTTTTGGGGTTTTTTTGTTTTTTAATCAGCAGCTTGCTATGTTTTATCTGTCCTGTCTTAGGAATTTCCTGTGGTTTGTATTCTAATATTAGAAGTGCTGTTAAGATTTCCTTGACTTTTTTTTTTGGACTGTGTGCTTTTACCGGACCCAGCTTCTCAAAGCATCCTTGGTCCCCAGAATCTCCCTGGGGCTCTGCAGTCCTCTGCCTCGGTGCCTGTTTTCCTTCTGCCAGAGTGAACTGGAAACCCTAGATGTCTATAGCTACTGAACTTTGTACATATCATGTAGGCACAAAAAGATCATTAGGATTTAGCCCCTTACATGCAAAGCTAGGGACAAGGGAAAGTCTTGAAAGAGTGGATTGTTTGTGTTATGTGTTTCATACACCAGTACCACACAGTAATTTGAGGTCTATGTCCTCTCTAAAGAGGAAACTTTCAGAGAACACAGGCCCCAATTTACTGTGTAATAGAGTTGTGAAGCACGTAACACAAATAATCATTCTGGGTGGTGGGGGGCAGGTTCAAAGTCATTGAAGTGGAAATATATGATATGATATTATACACGTATGTTATGATACACAACACAGACCGTTTATGATATGCTATGTTAAACTAAATCTCTGTTTATCTAACACTTTTAATAGCCCTAAAAGTGGCTGGGTGAAATCCTGAATCTGTTAATGTGAATGGGGATATTGGAATTAACTCCTGGAGAGTAACGCTTTAACCCCTTCTTTACAAACTTTTCCTCTTCCCCGGGTTCCTTTGAATACATAGCTACCATGACAGAAATAATCTGTTTTCATTAATAATTTCCACCTTTTAATCCTTAATTGTATCACCTACTTTATCACACCAAAAAAGCCATTTCATGCAGAGTTGTAGGGAAAAAAATAACATAAAATAAAATAAAACATTTTATTAATAATACTGCTAGTAGAAGTAATAATAGTTAAAAGTAAAATTTATGTGATTTAATTGAAACGTAATACCTGAGAAACATTTTGAGGCAGATTTATATGACACTTCTTCTGTCAGTATCACATGCAGACCTTTAAGAAGAAACATGGTGCTGTTTCTAATAAAGATAAATCTAGTTTTAAGAATCTTCGCCTGCGTAAAGTAGGACTAAAAGAAAACAGGAATCACTTACCTTGATCTGCTTTATCTTTCTGTGACCACTTCAGTAAGAAGTTTCATCTCTTCCAAAAATGCTGTCGTTTATTTAAAAAGAAGTTCCCACACCCCAAATATTTACAAACCTACTCTCCTGTAACCTATTCTCTTCCCAAAATATTTTCTTTTTCCCATCCCATATGAGCATTTATAAAAAATAAACAGTTATTGGCTAAAAAGCAAGCACATGATCTATCCACATAAATCTCTTTGAAAAACCCCTCTAAAATTATAGAAGTGACTGTTCTAGGCATGGCATTGCTTTAGTAAGGGGCAGCAGTCGTTTTCTAAGGAAGTAAATTAATTTAAAAACTCTCAGGCATGAGCTCCATTTCAATTTCCAGTTTAAAATAATATAATAACAATTGTCGCCTACAGGTTGAAAAAAATATTTTAAAATGTTGAAAAAATGCAACATAGGCAACATATAAAAACAATTTGAAATCAGCCTTAAAAATATATATTTTCTACATTGAATAAAGGCACACTTTTTCATCATGCATTTCCAGCTAATTGAGTAAATTCGGTAGTGGAGAGAGGGGAGCAGGCAGGTCATAAAAAACACAGTCTTTACAAAAGCCAAGTCAAGTTTGTGACCATTACGTTACTCATCAGCAATAGCTTTGAAATCTAAGGGGAGGAAAATACACAAACTTCCCCACACTTTGGGGACTCCTGTCAAGTCTTTAATTAAGTTGCACTTTCAGCTCCAGCGGGTGCTCTGCCAGACCTTCCTCCATTTAGCTGTTTGAAAACTCTGTAAACTTCTGCAAAGGGAAATTTCTTGGCAACCTCTGTGTTGAGGTGGGAGATAGCAAAGCATTTCAGGAAGGACAAATCACAATACATCTCAGTCTTTTTTTAAATAAAGTCTAAGTGTAGGATTTTATTTTTTTTTAAGTGGGAAATGTCATATTTGACTTTTTTCAGTCCAATACAGCATACCCGATCTCTCACTGCTGGAGTTTCTAGTGGAACAAGGCGTCTGGGTTCTGACTCACTCTACATGATGCTTCTTCGTCACAATTTGTAGGATGCAAATAATAGTAGAAGAACAGGCCCAGAGGCCTCAGATTTCAATAGATTTGACTCAGATGAATGGAATTTATCTCTTGTTTGCAGACCACAGAATTTGGTGCTTTATCTGAGACTGCCTGTACATTAGTCTAACATGTATGAGAAGGCATCTGTTGCTGTCCATAGCGTTTTGAAAAATCTCTGCCAGTCATCTTAGAGTCTAGGCTGGTAATTTTAATGCAGCCTCACCTATACCAAATGCAGAACTATGCTGGGGTTGGGAGGGAAATAACCTTCCCCCTGTAACTGGCATACCTGTGTCAATGAAAGTTTAGAGAGCGAAGACCTGAGAAAAGGCCTGAAAGCATGTCAAAACCTATCCAACCATGCAGCAGGTCCAAGAAATTTTATCACCCGCAAATTACTTGGCCACTCACATATTTTTTGTACCATCCCAACTACACGGTCACTCCAGCCATATTAAAATGCCCTCTATTGTGAGCTGGATTATATTTTATTAATAACTGCTCCTAAGAAGAGAGAGCATTGCATTCAGCATCATTATAACCTGTCTGTAGTACCTGGCTCCTCAGGTAAGCTGTCCAGGGGAAAATGATTGTTGTAAAGACCTAGAAGTGAAGGAATGAGGGAAAAAAAAAGATTTCTGGAGAGACTTTTGGGAGCCTACATAGATCAAACTCAGTTCTGAGCCAAGGCCAGTTGGATACCTAGGATGAGACCATTCACCACCTTTCTGAAGTAAAGTGGTACCTGGCTTTGCTATAGCCTTCTGAATTTTTTATACCTTGGGGAGTGCCTACATCTTTATGTAACTTCCTAGGTTTTAAATGCTGTAAGCTGTAAGTGTGAGAGGAAGAGTAGGGTAAAAAATCCTGTTTAGAGTCATTTCACTCTCCCCTTCAGCCTCCACTTTCTGCCATTGTGTGACACAGGATACTGGACAAGATAGACCTATGGTCTGAACCAGTAAATAGCAGTTATGCTCTTATGGTCTACATTATATGAAGTGTCTGACACATTTGGGTTTAATCAGTCAAGTGGCTTTAGTCACCACCAGATTTCACTAACAAGAAAACAGGCAGTCATCCCGCATGATTAAGTCCTTCAGCAGGGGCCAGAGACAGTAGCCAAGAAAGAGGCCAGGGCAGGGTCCAAAATCAGGAACCAAGACAGAGATGGGTCAAGAATAGTCCAGATGACCCGAGAACAATAAGCAGGAGAAAGCTAACAGTATAAAACCTGACATGTTTGATTGATTGATTGATTGATTGATTGATTGATATCCACCCTTCAAGAAGAAGCTCAGCGAAGACATAGTCTATTCATTCTTGGTTGTCTCTGTGACCAGTTTATGGATTTGTCTATATGTCATTCTTGACACTTATGCACAGGAAGGAATCTGTTCTTGCATCTGTGGAAAATCATGCATACACAGAGACCAGGCATGGGCAATGGCAGCGGGCTGAGAGGGTGGAAGAGACATACTTCTTATCTTCTGCATCAGTAACCAAGTAACTAGGTCACGCGCTGGCAGAAGTGAAGGACAGGGGTTGAGGAACCTGTTCACCCCAAGGGTATTTGAATGTGAATCTTTCTAACTTTTAGCATAGCACGCTAACCACTACAATCTCTGAGCAGTCATTATCCAAGTGCTTCTCCAATGCTTCTTTAAAAGCTGTACCACTAATAATATAATCAAAAATGGATAAAAGATTGTGCAAATGGAAAGGTTTCTGCCCTGCTGGAACATTGACCCAGACTACCCAGGGCTCTCTCTGTGCTAGGAGAGCAGCTGCCTCTTATTATCTGCTTTGCTCCCATCCTCTTGGTTGCACACATCTTCCACACACCTTCTTCTCATGGTTTCCCAGGGGTGGAGATTCAAAATGAGCTCCAAAGACAAGTCTGTGGTGTGGTGTTTAATGTGCATTGCTAGGAAGCCCAAGTGTTTCAGGCTCAAATCATTTGTGGGAAATGAAGGTTTTCAGCTTCTCAGTTGCGAGTGCCCTGATTCCTCAGGGGCAAAAATGAGAGTTTCTCTCCATCTACCTTCCTACGTCCTGCTAAATCTGGGCAATTATTGAGGGTGTTTTAAGGCTTCATGCCCACTGCACATCCACAGTGCTGCAGGTAGGTGCCCTGGCTCCTACTGCTCAATCTGTGGGGATGCTTATGGATTGAGGAATGGAAATGTGCCTGTGTCAGTGCCAAAAATGACATGTAGAAAACCAAAGCCCAGCCCTGGTGACAACCAGGGTGTCATACAAGAAAGTCAGGAACAAGGAATAAGAACAGGGACCAAGTTGAAGTAAGATGTGCTTTTAAAAGTTGTTGGGAGGGTCTGCATCAAAGCACTTAGACTCATAGGATCATAGGAAAGTAAGACTGGAAGGAACTTCACAAGGTCACATCTAGTCCAGCCCTCTGCTCAAAGCAGGATCACCCCTAATTAAGCCTCCCCAGTTAAGTATCTATTTCACCTCCTCTTGAACGCTTCCAAGCCTGGAGACTCCTCAGCTTCGCTAGGTAGCCTGTGCCAATGCCTGACGACTCCCAAAGTCAGCTAGTTCCCCCTATTCTCCAGCCCAAATTTGCCCTGCTGCACCTTGAGGCCATTGTTCCTAGTCCTGTCCCCACTAAGCTCAGAGAAAAGCCTGTTTCTATCATTTCTATACTCACCCTTCAGCTATTTGGAGACTGTTATTAAAACCTCCTGGCAGTCTTTTCTTCTCTAGGCTACATATCCCCAGGACTTCCAATCTTTCCTCATAAATCTTGGCTCCCAGGTCCCGGATCATTTGTGTTGGCCTCCACTTGACCTATATCCTGCAGGAGGTTTTGGGCCATCTGCAGAGTGTCAGAATAAGGGAAATGCAAACTTTCAATCCCCCATCAAGTCTTTGTGTATGCAATAATTTGGTTAAATATCCTGCAACAGGAAAACACTAGTGCCTGGGAGAGTGGGCTGGACTTTTAAATGTTCTAAACTTCTCATTTTAATGAGACACAGCTCTTAAGAAAGTACAGCTTCTGTCAATTTTGCTGGAAGGCTCTGCATTTCTGAATCAGCTCTCTTAGAGCTCCTAAGACATCCTTGTTTCTCAGGCTGTAGATGAGCAGATTCAGTACGGGGGTGACAATGGTGTAAAACAGAGCCACAATCTTGTCTTGCTCTGGGGAGTGGTAGGAGCTGGGTCTCATGTACATGAAGATGGCTGCCCCATAGACTATGCCCACGGCAGTCAGATATGAAGAGCAAGTGGTCAGAGCTTTCTGCTGTCCTCTGGTTGACTACATCCTCAGGACCCTGGAGAGGATACAAGCGTAAGTGGCTAGCCTAATGGAAGAAAGGATGGGGACCAGGACAACACTACTCACAAACACCAGAGCCTTATATCGAGAGGTGTCAGAGCAGGACAATTTTACCAGGGCTGGGGTCTCACAGAAGAAGTAGTCAATCTCTTTTGAGCCATAGTAGGGGAGAGCCAGCATAAACACTGTGTGAATCAAGGCATTTACCAATTTTCCCATCCAGAGACCAGCTCATAAAAGAAAGCAGATGTTCTTGGTCATGAGGACGGGGTACTGCAAGAGGGTGCAGATCGCTATGTACCTGTCATAAGCCATGACTGCCACGAGGAGGCACGCTGATACACCCATTGTCAATGTGAGAAAAATCTGAGCCCCACAGCCAGCTGCAGAAATGGGGTTGCCTGGGGTCAGGAAGTCTGCTGCCATTTCGGGGACAACAATCAGCATCTGACAGATGTCAATGAAAGCCAACTGACTGAGGAAAAAGTGCATGGGGGTGTGAAGGGAGGAATCCACTTGGATGAGAAGTATGAGGAGAGCATTTCCAGACATGGCAGTGATGAGGGGTAATAAGATCAGGGCCAGAGAGAAGAAGGCTGTGCAAAGGCATCATCTCCAAGGTTAAACTAGTCAACTGGAGTCCTGGTTGAAATCTAGCAAAGGCAGTGAGGAAGTCAATACATGTTACTTTCCCTGCCCAAATGCAGGGAAAATAGTGAGTTCCTATGACCCATGCTGGTACAGATACAACGTCTGAAGAATAGTTTCCATAACATTAGGAACAAAAAACACCTTGAACCAGGGAGCATTTGCCTCTTCCTATTAGATAAAGTCCACAATCTCACTGACTTTTCTATTTCTGCAGGGAGCGTGGTGGCTCTGTTTGATTAACTGCTGAGATAACCCCATAGTGTTAAACTGGGAGGAAGATATGGTGACTTTGCTATGCCCTTCCCCAGACTTCACAAACCAATGTACTCCATCACAGGAGATCTCTACACATCCTCGACTAGCTAACATTCAGCCAGCCAACCTTTCTGTTTTGTACTAGAGAGATCTGGCTTTGCCAAAGAGCTAGCTTTTCCTGACAACTCAAATATGCCCAAGCCCTGGGAAACCAGTAATGCATACCGGAGTACTACAATTAGATGGATTAATTGTATATTCATGGTGATTTGACATAAGCTATTTTTTGCATATGATGGCCTTATATTAGGGCTGTGCAAAGCTTCAGTCCCTGATTCAATTTGGTGGACATTCAGCCCAGTTCAGTGGCTGGGTCTCCTAATCTGAATCAAATCAGAGGACCCTTTAATTTCTCCGAATCAATTTGAGAAATTCGGACAGATTCTGCGATTTGGACATAGATACATCTTTAAATGATGTTTCTATGTACCCCTAGGTAGCAGGATCTCCGAACACTGTGGTGCTGGGGAAGATGCAGCATCCCACAGAAGTGTGGGGGGTTCCCCAGCACACTCAGCAGCAGACCCAGAAGTGGACCAGAAGCACTGCTGGGTCTGCTGGGGAACATGTGGGGGGCCCTTCCATGCTCCCCTGGTTTGGCAACTAGTGCCTTCTGGGCCTGGGGTGGCATTTGGGGTCTCCCCGCAGCCAATTGCTGGGTCAGACAAGGGTATGGGGGGCCCCCCAGCACACTCCCAGGCAGATCCAGAAGTGCATCCAGTCCACTTCTGGGTTCACTGCCAAGCATGCTGAAACCGCCCCCCATGCTCCTGTGAGATTCTCCATGTGCCCCAGCACCACTGTTGTCTGTGGAGTCAGGCCAACTCTCAGGATCTCAATATTGTGCTATTAGACAGGAGAGTGTGACACAATTGCACCACCCACCTACACATACACACAGGTAAGTTCCTAACTTGGATAGTACAGTATGTATGCATGTGCTTAGGGTACCTGGGATACTTGAGGGAAGGTTAAGGTGAGAGAGAGAGTTAAAGTGTAGGGAGTGAAAGTTGCTAGAACCGGGACTAGAACTGGTGAACTAGAGAGAAGCTGGCTGAGGAACTGAGGCTTTGGGGGTTTTTTTGGATCAAGTGGCCCCAGGGGTTACTTGAGGTGATTGGTGCAAGGAAAAAAAAAAATCCCAGTGGCATGAAAGAGAGATCCAGGAAAGAGAGAGAGAGAGACAGAAACCTGGGAGCTTGGGGCTGGAAACTGAGGCAGACAGCTGAGATATTGGAGGGTGGGGCAGATAAGTGGTGGCAAGGAGGAGACAGCCAGGAAAGAAACTGAGTCAGAAACCTGGGAGCTCAAGGGAAAAGGCAGTGGGAATAAGACAGTGGCAAAGAAACATGGGTTTGGAGGCAGAGAGGAGCTCAGGACAGGAGTTGGAGGTGGCAGTGAGCCAGAAGGAGGAGAGGGAGAAGTGAGCCAGAAATTAGAGGAGTGAGAAGCAGCGTTTGGAGCAGAGCCAGACTGTAGTAAAGCAAACCCAACTCAGGGGTCCAAATAACAGGTTTATTAAACAGCCAACACACTACACAGCCCTGTGAAGTTATTGGTTCATGCACACACATACATACACACACACACAAGCACTCACAATGGCAGCAGGAGAAAGAGACTCAGTGGAAGGGTTGGAGTCCAGGTAGGGAAGAGAAGCAGAGTCCAAGTCCTTGACTGAAGAGGGGGTGGTGGTGATAGCTACCTATCCAGGCTGGAAAAGGGTCTTTGTCCAATATGTGTTGTCCAGAGGAGGGTCGCCAGCAGGGCCTCTGGGTGGATAGGTGGTGTGGTGTGGTGCTGGTCCAGATGGAGAGGGCGTCCCAAGAAGTCTGATTTCACTACCCCTTTTATGGGGCAGACTGCCTCTGATCTCCTATGGGGAGGGTCTGTCCAGGCATTGTCAGTCCTGATCCAGAGGCCTCCAAGTGTTCTTACCGAGTGTGTGCAGCCTGGCACAATGGTGGGTTGCCTCATCTTTTGTGTCTTGAATGCTGAAGGTGGTTCCAAGGGCTGGGTCGTTGGTCCAGGTATTGGTGTTATGGTTTGGTCATTCAGAGGGAGCTATTAGTAGACCTACTGCCATTGTCTCTCGAGCACCCTCATACATCCCCATTCATTCAGGAACCAAGTTACACAGGAAGGGTACTATAAGTCATAGGTTACACAACTGGGCCTGGGGATAAGGTGGAGGCTTGACATTACAAAATGGAAACTTGACATGATTTATGCTAACACATATATAGGCCTAAAACAGTAATCACACAATATAAAAGCAGTAAGAAATCAATACAAACATAGTAAGTATCACTTATAAAACAGTGGATATCTATATCAAAATAACAGGACACTTATTTGCAAAGAGGGGAGAGAAAAATAAAACTTACTACCTAAAATAAAATGTTAAAGCTTATCCTACTTCTTGCGTTACTTATACTTATCTATAGGGAATAAAGAGGGAGAGAAAAAGTCAGAAATGGTTGGGGAAAGGGTGGGAATTAATTTTAAAATAAATTAAAAAAAGAAAACTGGGGGTTTTGCTACACCACGTCAATCACGAGCCGTGCCTGCTACCTCAAGGTATGTAGAAAAAAAACCTTTTTAAAGCTGTGCCTGTGTCCAAATTGCTGATTCATCAAATCAGCATCAAATCTTCACATTTGGATTCGGCCGAATCAAATCAGGGACAGTGATCCGAGTCAACGAACAAAACTTTGTACCCGATTCATTCCAAATACGAATCTGAATCAAATAGGGCCCATTTCTCACAGCCCTACCTTATACGTTGTACTTTTATGTAGTGAGATTTTTAAACTCAGCTAAAAACTGGTGATAAAGATCCCAGCTCTGCAAGAGCCCTGCTCCTTGCTGTATTGCCCATCTGCTGATGAACCAAGATCAACACTTCTTTGAAACCTAGTCTCCGGAGCCTCAATAAGAAGTTACTTTGCCTGAAAGGCTGTCTACAAATTTATGATCGTTAAGACCAGAAATCTAAAGGATTTAATTGGTTCTGTACTAATGATTCTGTGAATGTCTTCAGTTAACGGGTATTTCTTTTAAATCAGCAGCTCCCTATCCTTTATCTGCACTGTCTTAGCAAGTGCCTGTGGTTTGTATTCCAATATTAGATGTGCTATTAAGATTTCTTTGACTGTTTTTTGTAATGTGTGGTTTTCCTGGAGCCAGCTTCTCAAACCATCTTTGATCTCCAGAATCTCCCTGGGGCTCTGCAGTCCTCTGCCTCGGTGCCTGTTTTCCTTCTGGCAGATTCAACTAGAAACCCTAGACCCCTACAGCTACCGAATATGTACATACCATTTAGGCATAGAAAGATAACTTGGATTTAGCCTCTCACGTGCAAAGCTAGGGAAAAGAAAAAGTACTGAAAGAGTGGCACTGTAGTTTCTTCTTGGAGAAAGCACAAACCCCAAAGTAACTGTGAGATACAGGGCTGTGAAGCGCCTCTTAGAAACAGGGTCAGGAAGTCTGCTAACATTTTGGGCACCACAATTAGCATCTGACCGATGTGTATGAAGCCCAACTGGTTGAGGAAAAAGTATGTGGCTAATAACATCATGGCCAGGGAGAACATGTACACATTGATCTGGCTCAAAAGTCCCAGCACAATGAAGTCTGCTGAAGAAATTTCATTCCCACTCTTCATTTCCTCTTCCTGTGGCTGTGCCTGAAGTCCTGGACAAGAACATCATTCCTCACTTCCTACTCGAGAATACCAATAGCAACTGAGGCACCCAGCAGGGTTTCTTCCCCTGTGAAACAAATGACAGACAGTATGGTGGATGAAACAATAACCTCACTTCCCTAGGAACAGTGTTTATTTAGGCTGAAGATTTTCTAAAATTAGTCCCACATTTTGCATGTCCAGCTGTAGTCCATCCCCTGCCCATTCTGGGGCAAAACTGGTGAAAGCTGGAGGTAAAGTGTGTCTCTTATATGAGATCTCATCATGTCTGGTTGACTCCAACTAGAGGTGCGCCTCTGACTTCCCCGGTAAGATGCTAGATTGTGCCCATGTGCCTTCCTGTCATGTAAGAAAGTTGGTGTCTTGAAACATGGCAGCTAGAGCTCATCATACACCGTGGGAGAATAGGTGACAGGAGAAGCCAGCTAGCAAACACCATTTTCAGTAAGCTTTCCTTGGTTGAAGTTTCTGGCTGGGGCAGTGAAACAAAGAGTATCTCCACATTGGAAGCAATCAGGGCTCGAAGTAGAGATGATATCTTTTATTAGACCTAAAAGTTTTTGGCACAAAAAATAATTATTTCAATTGCAAGCTTTCAGCATCAGGCACTGGAGAAAAGATTGTAAGAGATCTCCTGGGTAGAGCTTTGCCCGGGGCGTTCCTATAAATAAGAATGATACTTCCCACTAGCTATTGCTGACCCCGTATGATCATTCCCTTCGCTCTCACATTGCCTCAGTCACCCACATAGACAGTAGGGCAGAGCAATTGGTTAAAACTCACAGGCCTTAAAAATGTGAGAATAGGCAGACATTGGCTGAGGAGACAACGCGTGTCTTCGAATAAAATCTGCAAAGAATGGCCTACCCTGGCACTTTTTGGATTCATTTCAACTCTGAGACCAGAGAAGCTCCAGGACATGCTGCAAACTGTGTCCTGGACTCAGGAGGTGGGTGACAGGTTATTCCATTGTATTTGATCCCTTTTGGTGGGGATGAGACTTAGGCAGAAGCCTGTTACATCCAAGAGGTGTCCAGCTGCAGTGATCTTATTATATAGGGAACCAGATTCCCTAGAGTGCAAACTCCTGTCCTTTCTCTCTCTCTCTCTCTCTCTCTTTTTCTCTCTCAGTCTGTTGATGAAACCCATCTATGGCATGGGAAGCCATTGCAAAATCTTTCAAACACTAAATGTTACAGCCGTTGCTCTATATAAGAGAAGCAGCTCTGAAGTCCTGTCTTAGAGGGACCACCACAAAGTACCTTCGGAGCACCACAGGGAGCAAGGGACTGCTGGCTCCACTGCAGCTGGGGCAGGCGTGTATTGTGCGGGACGAAGCTGTGCTGCATTCCCATGGCATTGACTTTGGTCCCTGAGGATTTCACCTTCTCTTTCCCTGAACAGAGCCAAGGAGGTGATGGCTGTCACTGGGAGGCTAAGTTCACTTTGGGGTTATAAGGCTGGTCCTTATTTCAGGTTGGCAGTTGCCCAAAGATGAGACCAGACAGTGACTCCCTTCCAAGAGCCCAAATACCAACCAGGAGAAATGAGACCTACACTAAACAGATGGAGAAGCAGGAGGAAAAACTGTCCTGCTGTGGAAAACCACTCCAGGGGAGAGAGGACCAATGTGCAAGACTTTCTAACCAAGATCAGCAGAAATGAACGAGAGCCCCTAGCAAGCCATGGACTGGACATGGGAAAATTAGCTGGCCAGATGAGTTTAAGATCAGTGTTTTAGAGCAAAGGATCCTTGCAAGGACCTTGTTGACCACTAACTTTTGTTTTGTTTTGTTCCAGCCATGAAATCAAATGTAAAGGCAAAAAGAGGGAATCCAGCCACAGAAAACCTAGACATTCAAAGGAAAATCTCCGACACCCTGTTCTCAAGCGGTGCACAGGGAAAATCAGACATGTTTTGTTTCCTGATCCTGTGCAGGAGCTTAGGAAATGGGATTTCATGACAAAGCATCACTTTTTCCCAAGTCATGGGGAAGGATTTAAATAAACTATTGATCAGATGGCAAGGCACAGTGTCTTTCAGGAAAATATTTTTTCTCCTTTTGCGGGGACAGGCATGGGGAAGATGGGAAGAGGAGGCACAGGAAACGGAGGAATATCCCTTCCCCCTGCCCCGCTGTCTTTTTTTTGTTAACAAAGAAAGAAATAAAGATGCACGTGTACACTTGAAAGAAAAATGGATATCCGAGGCAGCCTGGTTGGAAACCCCAGGTACAGGGCCTGACACAGGTTGCTTTACGTCACATGCTCCTTTATGATATGTGCCATCTTGTCACCAGGGAGACTTGTGATGTGAGAGGGAAAAAGGCAGCCTTGAGTATGTCTTCCCATACCTCTGCTGGTATCCCCCAAGAGCGAGTGGTTAGTTTGACTAGGTTTCCCAGGTGTTGTTTATTGTTGTCCCTCTATTTCTAGGATTAGTGATTAGGATTTATATTGTTAGCAGTTTATTTCTTAGGTTAATATTAGTTAGTTTATATAGTTTGTAGCTTAATATTATATAGTAAGTAGAGTTATCTTAGAATTAGTAGGAATTAGTTTTTGACAAGTTATTAACATCCCCTAGTGTTAAGATACCCCATAGTTTATAAGGACAACTTCAGGGAAAAGACAAGAATGGAGAGAAGACCAGGATCCTGCCCAGTGTGTGTAGGAGGAGCTGGAAAAAGCCCTTTACGGCTGCACGGCATAGAGGAACTGGGGGTACTGCGTCGAAAGATGAAGTCCTGGGGCACTGCCCTGTGGTCTCAAGGGGTAGATGAGTCTGTGTTTCTGGTGAGAGGTCGCTCATGGGGTTATTGGGCTGTGGATGATGGATACGTACAAACACAAACACACACACGCAAAGAAAGGGGCCTGCACTCGGGAGTCTGTGTTCACATGCGAGGGTGTTGTGGCAAATGCATGTATGTCACTGTGCACTGGAGAAGGGTTTCTGTGTGCATGATTCTGCACTCCCAGTTACATTCATTGATCAAGTCGAATGTAAGTGTGTCTCACGTGTCCCTGCAGTGGGGTGAGGCAGGGTGGCTGGCCTGTCTGTGGGGATGTGTCCTGTGGGGTCACTTACTGCTGTCTGCACTGACTCCTCCTTTGTTCCCTCCTGCTTCCCATTGAACCTCCAGTTCTGGATCAAGAAGGAGCAGCAGGCGGAGCAGTATTTTTGGGACCGGGAGCAGGAGTGGGAGGAGGAGAAGGAGCGGCTCCTACGGTTGGGGCCGAGGCTTGGGTAAGAGGAGGAGGAAGGTGAAGAGCTTGTTCATAGACCCATGTGGAAGTTCCCTGAACATCAGTGTCTGCCCACACAGAGCCAGGGAGGGCATCATTGGGGCTGGCTCTGACAGCAGGGAGCTGAGCATCTTTGGGCCTTGAGTCCTCTCCCTGCCAGGGACCCTTTCAAACACACTTCCTGTATGGCCTCTGACACATCTTCCTTCCTCCCATTCATCCCTCTTATAGATCCCCTGGAGCCCCCCAGTACCCTCCACACCAAGCAGTTTCCCCAGGGACGGTCTTGTCTGGGACTGAGGCTCCGCTTGGACCCGAGAGGATGAGCTGTTTGGGTCCGTCAGGGTGCGGGTGACAAAGCCGTGCAGGACAGGGAGGAAGCTCCGCGCTATTGTGCTGGGAGACCACAACCTTTCTGCACAGCTTAAAAGTGCCTGAAATAGCTGTGGGACAGGGCAGCATCCCCAGCACTGGCAGGGAGGGACAGCTGAAGTCAGGCAGCGTCCTGCTCAGCCCAGACCACCTCAGTGAGCAGCCAGCACGGGCACCACAGAGACCACAATTGAGATATTTGTGCCCAGACCCCAGGCAGCCTCAGCGTTTTCCTAACATTTCCCCTGTTCTTCCCTTTTTTTGCAGGGACAAGAGTTGAAGGGACCCACAGTCCCATGCCAGGCCTTCACTATTCCCCAGGCCGAAATTACCTCCAATATAGTTGGAACCCAAATTTTAATAAAGAATTTAAAAATTAATTGGACTCAGGATGTCCTTGATGACCTTGGTTGGTACAACATGGAAAGGAGGACACAAGGGTGCAAACGGGTACAACGGATATTGGGAGGGGTCAGGCAAAGGAGGACATGTTGCAGCCTCATGAGATCTCAGCACACCCTTGAGAAAAGGTTGGGACAGACCTGTTTGTGTTCAGGGACAGAAACAATATGGTCCCAACACAGGAGCACCCAGTTGGGGCGGTGGACTCCCCAGAGGTCACTGGAAGGGGACGGGGAATCGGGAACTTGAATCATGTTCCTTCTCCTCATTCTGTTAATGGCAAGGCTGGAGCCAAGATCCCCACCTCGTACAAAACCAGAGTTACCTTTGCTGGGTGCAGGAAGAGAAGGACCATGTCAAGTGTCAGGAGTTAACAGCTCAACCGTGGAGGGAAGCTGGGGCCATTCCTCCCCCTCCCCAGCAGCCCTGCACTGCCCGGAGCTGTCCTGGATTGCAGCAGGTTACATAGGAGGGGTTGAAAGCAGGAGAAAAAAGACCATAATCCTCAGAGTGAAGCTCTGGGTTCACGTCACTCCTTTCTTTGGCTAGGGAGGGGAAAGGATGATGTGGCAGTATGATAAAGCAGGGTTGGGCAGCACCATGACTGTGCAGCACCAACTGGAAGCTGGGTGTGGAGGGCATGGGAGCATAGGAAATGCCATGCTCTGTGTCCTGGCCCTACCCTGGCTGCGGCAGAACAGAGGAGCTTGGTGTCCGTCCCTCCCTCCTCAAGCTCCTGTCTGTCTACAGCTGGAGGGATGAATAGCATCAACTGTTGCCCCATTACCCGACAGGAGCCTCCAGGAGCAGGTCATTCATCTCTGTGCTCTGAGGCCTGGACATTTCTCATACAGTTGCTGATCTGGGAGCAGCAGGCGTACGCTCACCAGGGAATAGACTGAGACCCCATCTCCCCTCCCCAGGTCATTCTGCGTTCACTTCCAGGCATGCCCCATGTGGAGGATGTTGCAGGTCACTACTTGCCTTAGCCAAACTAAGCAGGGACCTAAGTGATATGCCCAGATCACTGCCTCAGAGCCCACCAGGCAGGCGCCCCGAGGGAGAGAACTTATCTGCAACGTAATACAAGCTGAACATTTCTCTCATTACACGCGTAGCTCCAGAGTTTAAATGAAGAAGACAACATCAGGGGGAACTTACTCAAAGGTTTGAAATCAAACAATCTTGGGCCACGTAGGGGTGCTTGGTTGCCCTGGGGGATGCAGCTGGGACTCTGTCTGAGTCCTTCCCCAGCAACTGGAATAGGAGTAGGAATGAGAAGGAACCACATCCTGGTGTAAAATGCTTCTGATGTTTAACCGGGAAAAGAAGAAAAGTAAGGAGCTCCTTTCTGGACAAGGGGAGCAAAGGCTGGGAGCAAGTGGGGCAAGCTACAAAGAACCTCATGTTTCTTGGTTACAAAACTTTTCCTCAAGAGGCGTGGTCCTGCCTGGGATTTAGATCTTTGTGGGACTGGTCCCCCAGGGATAGTGCTCTGTGAGGACAGAGGAGCAAAGTAGCACCACCATTTCCCACCTCCTACTGCCTCCTCCATACCACATCCTGGCTCAGGGTATCCTTGCTGACCATGGTTGGTACCACACGGCAAGGAGGACAGAGGAGGTAAATGTTACGTCTGAATTTGGGGTAGACTGGGACTGGAAAGGATGAGACACCTTAATGGCAAAAAGAATGCATGCAACCACAAGAAAACTTAAAAAAGGAAAGGAACCCCCCCCCCCCTCCCTTGTTCACAAGGGATGCACAAGGAAAGCAGCAGCCAGGTGAGTGTGGCCTGACCTCAGCATTTCCACCCAGGTGCCTATGGTCTGTATCTGTGGCACAGGAGGCGTATCTGAGGCACAGGCTGCAGGAGTGACATCCTGGGGACTGCAGCAAGTCATTCTTAGACCTTGGAGCCTAGGAGCCCCATGAATTGGGCACTAGTTTCATGTGATCTTGATCCTTTGCCTAGGAGCTACCGATGCACCAGGCCGCCCATTGCTCCAGAAGAGGCTGAGTTCAGACAGGTTGGGCAGGATCATTCCTGAGCAACCCCACACAAAGTCAGAGCTCCTTCCTGGGCCCTGTAATTCCTGGGGCTGCTGGAAACAGTGTGGAGGATGGCACAGCCTCCCATCCCCTCGGGATCCCACAGACTGTACAGAAGGAACCATGTCAAGGTGCTGAAGGGATGTTTCTGTTTCCCAGCCAGATGTCAATCGTATCAGCAACCACTTAGCATTCAAAGCTCTGGAGCGGCTTATTCCTGTAGTGAGCAAAAACAACAGGGAAGGGACACCCTAAAGAGACAGTATCTCCACAGAAAGGAGGAACCGCCTGGTTCCTGAGCGTGCCAAGGATTATGCAGTGTATAACTTCATAGACTGTAACACATGGATTTTGCAACACTTTAAGAGAGGGGAAAAGGGTTCTTCTCCTTAGAGGGAATCCTAGGAAAAGGAAGATTGAGGGAGGAAGGGATACCGGCCCCTTGGTGTATGACTTCTTTGCTTCAATGTTATGATGAGTGATGATAACTCTTGACTTTAATTCACTACCTCCATTGACAGCTTAATAAAGGCAGAGAAAAAGCTGCGGAGACTTGTAATTGTCTTTGAGTGGAAATCTAGGTCCCTAGAGCAATCTAGATCCTCACCAGCCCTAACTACAAGATCCATTGACCCACCAGGTGCTATTAAGATGGGGGGGGGGGGTCTATTAAGATCAGAGGCTGGAGACAGACATGGGATGCTGGAACCACGTACTTAGACCTCAACCCGAGCCCGCAGGTATAAGGCAGACTCCCCACCATATATTTTTTCAACAAGTAAGACATCAAGGTGTGGCAGAAGAGTGTGAGACAGTTGGGGCAGTGTATAGACACACTTAGTGCCTCACAAACGGCCTGTGGGCTGCAGTTTGGGAACATCAGCATTAGCCAAGCACAGTTTCTCCTCAGTGTATCTGGACATCTGCAGCTCCAGTGCCTCCAGCTGCAGCTGTGGTTGCCTAACAGCTGTGGGGCTGGTCTGGCAGTTCTGCTCCAGAGCCAGAGAAGGACAGAAGTGAAGTCACACAGCTAAATTAGGCCAACCTCCTAAATGACCCTTCTAAGGACTGTACCCTCGTCACAGGGAAGGTTGTGCCAGGTTTCTGCTCCCTGGGACCTGCCGCTTTGGCCATCACAATCAGGTTTATCTCTGATTCTGGACAGGATTTCAATGAAAACCATGTCCCCAGAGTCTGCACACCAGTCTTCTCTGTGCTAAGAGGCCAGGACTCTCCCCATATGGTTGCTGATCTTGAAGTAGGAGGCATATGTTCACCAGGGCCGACGCTGAGACCCCATGTCCCCATCTCAGCCATTCCACGCTGGCCTCCAGGCATGCCCCATGTGCAAGACATTTCTGGTCACTGCTGGCTTTACCCAAACTGTAAGCAGGGCTTGGAAGTGAAATGCCCAGATCCCAGCCCCAGAGTCCACTAGACAGACAGCCCTCAGGGATACATCTTCTCTTCAGTGTAAAACCAGCTCAGCACTTCTCTTGTTGTGGGTAATTGCTGAGTTTAATAGAATATGGTTACATCATGGGGAAAGTCAAAGGTTTAAAATCAAACATGCCTGGGCCATGCCTTGTGCGCGGTTGCCGGGTGGTAATGCAGCTGGGAACTGGTGTCCAAGCCCTGCTCTAGCAAGGGAAATAGGAGTGGGAATCAGAAGGGGCCAAATCCTGGTGCAAAGCGCTTCTGCTCTCATAGCGGGGAGAGACAAGGAAGAAGTCCCATTCTGGGGAGGGAAAGCAAGGGCCGGAAGCAAACTTGGCCAGGGTGGGCTCCCCTCTTGGATTTAAATCTCTGTTGGACTGGCTCCCCTTGGGATTGTGCTTGGTGAGGAAAGAGGGCCAAAGGTAGCACCACCATTTCCCACCTCCCACTTCCTCCTGCATCACACATCTTGCAAAGGGAAAATAGAGTGATGGATGGTGGCTACATTGTCTCTCTGGGCTCTGGAGCAGCACAAAAGCAGTGACTTCGGCAAGAGTCTGCGCTGATCCTCTGATGACTGCAGACTGCTCATTCCACATATCAAGTAAAGCCAGAGGGTTGGAAATGCACCACAGGCTCCTCCGTCTTGTGCCAAGTAAAATGGCTTTCATGCCATGCCCTGGCATGCATCCAAGGATTACTAAACTCTGGAGTAGGCCATCCCTGCCAAAACGAAGCTTTTTATGTGTCCTCTAGGTAGATCACCCCGCAAAAACAGGACTGCTTTCTATTATGACCATATTGTTTCTATCACTGAACACAGACAGGCCTGACCCAAACTTTCCTTAAGGGTCTATTGAGAGACCTGGACCCAGCGGGAGCAGTTTGATGGCTTCCAGGTGGTGTTAGTGCTATATTGGCTGCTCTTCCTGTGGCCACGGCCCTGGAGCTGCGGGAACTGGAGGAAGAAAAGAGATGACTGAGAGAAGGCGCTCTGGGGCCCAGGCTCCCCAGGCAGAGATGACTTACTTCTTTGCAGTCTATGGGGAACCTGTCAGAGGATGGGGTCCCCAAGGATGGCCATGATGAACCTAGGGCCCCTCAACTGTGCCAGTTCAGCTCGACAGGCACCCCTTTCTCATCCGCCACGTCTTGTTGGTACTAATTTTGAATAGGGAAGCTGCCCCCAAGTTTGTTTGGACATGGGCCTGATGGACCCCACTGAATCCTGGGGTTCTCATACCCATTTTGGGTCCCGCTTCAACATGGATGTCTTGGGACACCCTCAGCCTTATGGGCTAGATGCATGGCTCCAAACCATCACTTTACCATGCCCCAAGCCTCGCAGATCATATTCCTACAGCGTCCCTCCGAGGCCTTGGTTTCACTTGGCCTCGGATTGTCACTGGGCTCTCCTCAGCCCTCTTTTCTCACTGCGCCCCTCGGCGCTGGGCTCTCAGCCCTCTTTTCTCACTGCGCCCCTCGGCGCTGGGCTCTCCGCAGCCCTCTTTTCTCACTGCGCCCACACTGGCACTGCAATCCCCACACTGTCGTGGGCCCCCAGCGAGGCCTCCTCCTTCCCCAATAGCCTCAGCCCAATCAACCGGCATTACAAACAGAAATAAAAAAGGCAAGCCCCTAGGCTACAACATAACTCGAGCAGCACAGGGATTGCTCTGTCCCTTCAAAAGCGCCCTCTTCCCCAGCACTACAGGCCTTGTAGGCCGGGGTACGTGGGGAGCTCCTAAAGTCCCTTAATGTCCCCAGAAGAGGAACGGGCAGTCAGGCCCCTTCTCTTAGCTCCCTCTAGGAGAGCTCCTTCCCCCTTGGCTGCTGGTAGACAGCTGCCTCCCTGCTCCCAGCCCTGGGGTTTATATATGCCCCAGGCCCCGCCTCTTCTGGTCAGCTGACCGCCAGTGGGTGGGGGCTAACTCCCTCGTTCCTGCTGCCATGGCAACTTGCAGCGGGGGGGGCGGGTTGCTGCCTGGGTGCGAGGGCTCTCTCCCTAGCAGTTTCAGCCCGTAAAGGAGCAGACTCCTTAGTGCCCTGCGACACAACCAGCAGGGGAGCTTTCCCTATGTAGCTGCGAGCCCCAAGGTCCAGCACCCGTGGATCCTGTCAGGAACTGGCATAGTCCCTGCTCCTCAAGGCAAACCTCTGCTCATGCTATGGCTGGGTACGTGGAGACGGACTATAGAGGTGTGAAGCTACTGACACCTGAAATCAGCAGCAGGACCTGAAGTGAGAGGGAAAGGATGAACACAAGGAGAGTTCACATTTATATAGTTACTTGGGCCTGTATCATTCAGCAATGCCATCTGGTATTGCAGAAATAGGGGGAGCCTCGTAAATGTATTTGGTGTGACCTGATAGGAATGAATCAGCAATAGCATAACTACAGCAGGGCCAGAGGGTGAGAGGTCAGGAATTATTTCAGGTTCGCAGGTGCCCAAAAATGAGATCAGACAGTGAATCCACTCCGAAAGGGCAAGCTACGGACTGGGAGGTCAGAGGTCTACACTAAACAGCTTGAGAAGCAGCAGGAAAAAGAAACAGACAACACGATAGTCCAAAGAGACTCACATATTAAACACCAAGAGGGTGGAAGAAACACCATGTTCTCTCAAACATGCACAAACCCAGACAATCAGAAATCTGCTCCAGGTAAGAGAGAGCTCGTCTGAAAGCCTTTGCGACCAAGAGCAGCAGAAAGGAAGGAGAAGGCCGAGCAAGCCACTTCCATGCACTTGCCGGGATCCTTGTCATCGCTCCATTCTTGCTCTATTCCTAACACTACCTGTATCAACTAGGGGATACTCTATCAGTGGGGGCACTAAGAATTTCTGAAATGCTAATTCCTATCAATCCTAAAGTCCTAACTAACATTAACAATATAAATCCTTACTACTAATAATACAATAATAAAACTGGGAACTCTAGGAAACCTTATCACTTTTCACCTTCTGAGTCAATACCAACTGAGGTATGAGGAAAAAATACTTGACAATGCCTTTTTCTCTCCCACCAGTCTCCACAGCGATGTGATGGCACAACAGGGCATGGGGCACTAACCAGCCTGTGTCAGGCCCTGTACCAGGGACTTTCAACCAGACTGCCATGGCTTTCCTTTCTTTCTTCACACAGTTCACATGCATCTGAAATTCTTCGTATGTAAATTTAAAAAGAGGGTGGGGTGGGATTTTTCTTGGTTTCCTGTGCTGCCTCCTGCCTTCTTCCCTACCTCCCATCCCAAAAAAGGAAAAATAATTATCTCCCTGCAACACATTTCTCCTTGGGTCTGAGCAACAATGTACGTAAACCCTTTCCCAGCTTGAGAGATACCTAGAACTTAGAAGCTGAAAGGGATCTCATGAGATCAAACAGGTCCAGCCCGCCTGCTGTTAGGAGGGAAAGACTGCTGGACTGAGACGACCCCAGCAAGGTGTGCATCCAGTTGTCTTTTGAAGATGTTTATGTGCTGTCCTGGGGTTGGGGATTATGGGGTGCAGGCACCTATGGGGCAGAGCCCAGGCACAGTCAGCCAGCACCCTGGTCTTTGGCTGTTCCCCTGCAAGTGCGTACAGTGCGGTGAGTCCAGTGTGCACTGGGCTTACCCAGGGGTGATGGTATCCTGCACAGCATCCAGTGGCTTCCCCTCCAGCAGCTGGTGCCCAGGGTCAGTAGGGCTAGTGTCTAGTCTTGGCACCACTGCTGACAGCTCTGGATCTGTCTGGGGCTGAACAGTGGGCCTGGGCCCAGGTTGGAGGGGGCCAGGTGGCACAGGACCCAAGATACGGGCCAGGCCAGGGGATCCTGGTTTCTGGAGGCAGCACAGGACGTCCACCTAGGTGCATGGGGGCACCTGCTTCTGGGAGCAGGCAGTTGTCAGGGGGCAGGTCGGGCTAGGGTCAGGGTCCGGACACTCAGTAGTGTGAAAGCCACCAGTAGGGTCTGGACAGTATTCAGCACCCAGTGGTTGTCTACGGCCCGCTCTGCCTGGGCAGGCCTGCAGTGTGCTCCTGCAGGGCTTCCCCCCACTAGCACTCCAGGGCCAGGAGCTGCACCCAGACTGCCCGGTCTGCCCAGTCCCACAGCTCCACACGCCAGTCCTGCACGCCCTTGCAGACAACATCCTTCACCTGCCAGGCTTGTGTGTCCATTAGCGGGTCCTCCAATGCCATCACCAGCCAGTCCTGAAGGATGATGCAGTCCTGGGTCCACCTTTGGTGGAGCCCGTGCATCCTCAGGGCCCTGGCTGTCGGTAAACATGACCCTAAGGCCGCACTCTGTCTGGCAAATGTGGCCTCTCCCATGCACAAGCAGCTGCAGGACCTGCAGAGACATGAGTAGGAAGCTGTTTGTGAGACTTTGCAACATATCTGAGATAAGGTACGAGGAGCTGTGCACGGCCTGACCTCAGATCAGGGGTGAGGCGCTCATGGATCCTCATGTAAATGTGGCTCTGTAGACTATGGTTATGTGTCTTCCTTTGGCTGTGAGCACCTCATGTGATGTGATGGTGGGGGTGCTACAGACGACCAGACCAGGAGGCAGTGGAGGATGAGGCTTTCTCCAAACAGCTAGCACAAGTTTCCCCAGCACAGGCCCTGGCTCTCATGGGGGACTTCAGTCATGCTGACATCTGCCGGGAGGGCAACACAGCCTTGCCTGGGTGATCCAGGAAGATTTTGGAAAGCATTGAGGACAACTTCCTGGTGCAAGCACTGGAGCAGCCAGCGAGGGGCCATGCTCTTCCTGCTGTGCAGAAAAATGAGAAAGTATGGCAGAGGAATGGGTTTTCTCCACCCTGCCCCACCCAGAGACAGGCATTTTCATTCCTTCACAAAAAAAAGAAGGCAGGCAGACAGACAGGGTAACATGCCGCTTTATTGCACCTGAGTGATTGGTAAAACGCACACACACGAGTGTTAAGAAACTCTCCCCTTGGAAGAAAGTCAGCCTGGATGGAGAGAGGACACCATGCACCTGGAGTCCCCGAGACAAGACAGTGTCCGTGGGTGGGTCGGGGGTCCCCATGGAAACTGTACCATGCTCGGACAGCCGGGGGATGCTGGGAACTGCAGTCCTGTCGCACAGAGGAGGGCAGCAGCATGCCGGTGCCTCTACCTATCCTGTTGCCCCTCAATGCCAAGCCACAGCCCCCCCAGCCCTGCTGCTGCCCTTCACTCCTGACCTGCAGCCTCCTGTCCCCCAGCCCTGCCAGAGGGGCCCCAGCTGTCCCCATCCTGACTGGGCTGGAGCGTGGTGGCTCCTTCTCCTGCAGGCGGTGGCATGTGTCTGGCACCAGCACAGGCTGGAGGAAAGAGGAGAGGACCTGGGATGGGGCTGCCATGTCTCACCAATGTGAAGTACCATCTGGTAGATAAAGGGGTGAACTGCGAAAAAGCCACAGCACCATCAGGTGGATAAGAGGCTCATTACACTTTGTTTTAACATGCCACAAATCCATAGATAAGGTGATGTAATCAGCGGCATCACAAACTAAAACATGTCCGAGCAGTTTTACTTTAATGTGCCAAAAAAACCTTTTAAAGCAGTGGGAAATCCTGTTCTTGCAAACACAAACACAGTTATGGCAGTGTAAACAGGAAATCTTGTGGTGTGTACAAACGCTCATAGACGCCTGGAAAATCAGGGTTGGAAGGGACCTCAGAAGGTCATCTAGTGCAACCCCCTGCTCAGAGCAGGACCATCCCCAGTAAGATCATCCCAGCCAAGGCTTTGTCCAGCCAGATCATGAAAACCTCCAAGGATGGCGCTTCCACCACCAATCTGGGTAACCTCTTCCAGTGTTTTCCTACCCTCCTCCTGAGAAAATTCTTCCTGACATCTGACCTATATTTCCCTTACTGCAACGTGAGACCATTGCTCCTTGTTCTGTCATCTCCCACCACTGAGAATAGCCCAGCTGCAGGCTCTGTCCAACCCCCTTTCAGGTAGTTGAAGGCTGCTATTAAGACCCCTTTCAGTCTCTGCATCTGAAAACTAAATATGACCAAACCATGTAAACCTTTTTGCCTCCATTATTTTTAAAATAATAAAACAACAAAATGGCTCTAGTTAAGCTGTCATTCTTTTACTGAGAGACAACACGATTTCTATAATGATGTGAATTAGTTAAAAACACTTTCAGGCACAAATTCCCTGGGTGGAGTCTGATAGTGTTAAACATCATCCTGACCTGTTGTGGTTCGTCTGAGTCCTTTGCAACTGAAAAATTGCTGTGTATTTTGTCCATTATCCCAAAGTGTGAAAGCTAAGTGAAAGCTAAGAGCTGGCACTTTCTGAGGTTTGCTTTGAGCTGAACAGGGAGACCTTGAGTCTAAGACAGTTTGAGAGCCACGGATCTAGGGTAGAAGTTTGAAAAAGCAGAAATAAAAGGTAGGTGCCTTTCACTGAGGATTGAGTGCTTGGCTCCTCTCAGTGCTTTGGAAAATCTCTCTGTAAACGCTACCATTTCACACAGCATCTGGGGCAGCATTTAAACAAGGCCTCATCTACAAGGCCACAAGATTACATGAAATGATTATGAACATTAACTAGCTTTTTGTTCTCCAAGTTGTTGTCCACCAGACCATACATGTCTCCACCCTTTTGAGTGCTCATGTTTTCTGGGTCACAGGGTAATTTGATGTGCTTTTGTGACGTGTGTGACACATTCAGGCCTTGAATACACTAATGCTCATCCACCTTTACGAGATCTCAGTACCCGGGACATGGGCAGTCAGACTTCACATTTAGGGCCGTGGCCAGGGACCAGAACCAGTCACTCAGAAACAGGCTGGAAATTGGGGGCCAGAAGCAGGGCAGGTACGGTCCAGCCTGTGGCCCGGGTCAGTGCGAGGAGAGAGAAGAGCCCCAGAGAAGTAAAGTGGCCCCTCCTGTATTGCAGAGCACCGCAGGGCTCCTTCCTCAGGAGGGCAGGGGAGTCAGCCAAAACCCCAGGATAAAAGGAGACGCGCGGCAGGCAAAAGGGGACACAGGAAACTGGACAAGACTGACTCCGGCAGCAAGACAGCAGGGAGAGCCGGCGGCGCTGAGGAAGCGAGGGAGACCGGGCCGAAGGGAAGCAACTCTGTGGGGGGAGCTGCCGGGGGAGAGACCCTGAAGGAATCACCGACTGCCACAAGCTGTTTCTTACAATGGAGTCACCTAGGAAATGTTCCCCAAAACCTGCCGGCAGCTTTGTCAACTTTGACACCATCTAGTACCAAGTCCTGTCAATTTTGCTGAAGGACTCTGTATTTCCCAACCAGCTTTCTTAGGGCTCCCAAGACATCCCTGTTCCTCAGGCTGTAGATGAGTGGATTCAGCACTGGGGTGACAATGGTACAAAACACAGGGGACATCCTGTCTTGTTCAGGTGAGTCAGAGGCGTTGGGTCTCATGTACATGACGATGGCAGCCCCATAAAACATGCCCACCACAGTCAGGTGCGAGGAACAAGTGGCCAGAGCTTTCTGCTGTCCTTTGGTTGACTTCATCCTCAGGACCATGGAGAGGATGCGAGGGTAGGACGCTAGTATGATGGAAGAAGGGATGAGGAGCAGCACAATGCCAGTCACACACAGCAGAGTCTCGTACTGGGAGGTGTCAGAGCAGGACAGTTTCAGCAGGGATCGGATTTCACAAACAAATTGGTCAATATATTTGGAACCACAGTAGGGCAGGTGCATGGTGTGAACTGAATGGATCAAGGCATCTGCAGCTGCCCCAACCCAGACCCCAGCTGCCAGCCCCAGGCAGACTCTCCTGCTCAGCAGGACGGGGTATTGCAAGGGTTTGCAAATAGCTACGTACCTGTCATAAGCCATGACTGCCAGAAGGAGACACTCAGCTCCACCCATCGTCAGTGAGAGGAAAATCTGAGCCCCACAGCCCACTGGAGAAATGGGGTTGCCTGGGCTCAGGAAGTCTGCTGCCATTTTGAGGACTACAGTCAGGGTCTGACAGATGTCCATGAAGGCCAGTTGACTGAGGAAGAAGTACATGGGGGTGTGAAGGGAGGAATCCACCTGGATTAGTACGAGGAGGAGAGTATTCCCACACATGGCAGTAACCAAGGCAAGCAAAATGATGGCAAGGACGAAAGTGTGAGCTTTGGTGTGGTGCAGGAGTCCCAGCAGAACAAATTCTGTTGGTGAAGTTGTATTGTGTGTCTCCATTGCCTCTTCATGTGGCTGGGCCTGAAGCAGTGGGGAAGAACAAGGCTTTGTGGGATATGCACACACTTTCTACTGGGTAGCGCTAGTGGGATCTGCGGCAGTCACTGGGTTGCCCCTCCTGTGAAAGAAATGCCAGACATGATGGCTGATGAGAAAAACTGGCTTATATCCTTGTAATTTGCATTATGCAAGAGCTTTTTTAAGTAATATGTAATTTTAATGAGCTCCCCCTCCGGCCATCATACTGCGAGCCTATCTATAGGTGGATTTGCAGTGGTTTTACCTTTGATATGTCTGTGTTACAGGTGTGGAGATTCCACGGCCGCGTTTTGTCCATTTACTGAGGTGCTGGTTGCACCCTCACTGTGGAAGCGTAGCACTCAGAACGCGCTGAGCAAACAGCCCTGATTCAGGATGTGTAATTTCTTGCTCCCTCCATGTGCTACTAATAGGAAACTCCCTGGTTACACATCAGTCAGACTGAAGTGAAAGGGAAAACAGGTAATCTATAATCTCATGGAATAGCCATAGAAACCAGATACTTCCACAATGAATAAGAGGCCCAGGTTAGTCATTTTTCTATTTCAGCAGACACAATTACAGTAATTGTCATCATCACTATCACTAGAAGAAGGAGTTGTAATTTGAGAGGACGAGATGCCAAATGCACAGTAGACAAATTCAACCGCACATTAGTGTGTCATGGCAGCAAACCATTCTAACGTGCCGTAGCATTAGTCTAGTGTGCATTAGTATCACTAAAAAGGCATGAGCTGGTACTGCAGCGCAGGAGTACTGGCTGCTGTACATTGAGCTGGTATCTGTTATTACAGGTACTAAACTTAATGTGCCACAAAACCATTACTTTTTACCATCACTATCACTAGAAGGAGGAGGAGTAGCCTGAGAGGACAGCGCCATCACTGCACACAGGAGTGGTAAGAAAACGTCTCTTTCCCCAACACCTCACCATTTTCTAAATAAGTTCTAAGCTCTCGAGATGTGCTGCCACATCCTATCATCTGCGCAGAATCCAGAGCCATGAGTGGAGGAGCTTGGATTTTTTTTTAATAGAACATTTGGCCCTATTTTAATAATTTCCATAATTTATAGTTGTTTTACTTTAAAAGCTAATACATAGAAAATAGTAGGTAACAGAATAATATCATTTTTAGGGATATAGAAGAAGAAAAAGAAATAGAAATAACACATTTGACAGAAGCAAGTTAAAGATGAAAAGGTCTTTTCATGAAAAAATGTGAAATTTGGATATTATTTTTGCCTTTTTTCATTTTGCTAAAGGTTTCTGAAAAAAACATCTTGATTGCATTAAAACACTATTAAATCATTATAACTACAAAATAATAGTTCCCTAACATTTTTAGTAAAAGCATCAATTAATATTTCAATTAACATCAATGATTTTTTCGCCGGGGGAGGGGGGGGCATATTTCGCTGCCATTTTCCTCACAATTTAATATATTAATTCAGAACATTTCTAATAGCTGACCACGTGACAGTGCAAGATACCCTGTGAGAGGTCCCATTGGAGTGCTACCGGTACAATGCCGGCAGAAACTGTGTCCAGAGAAGGAGGAACGTAAAGTATTGGAGCCACAGAGAAACTGCCTCTTCTCACTCCATAGAGAGTCGTGCAATCACACTGGCTTCTCTGTAACCGCAGGAGGAGGGTGGCTGGCTCTGCTGCGTAAACCGCCTGCCAGCCAAGCAAACCACCTCTTCAGTGTCTGCTGTCCCTGAAAGAGCCCTGGGGGAGATACAGAGACACTGACCCCAATAGACAAATGCAGCCTTGAATCTCGGGAAGGGGATTTAGGACTAGAAGGCAAACTCTTTGAACTGCTAATTGCTCTCTGCAGCTAAATACCTCTGCAGCTGCATGGAGGCACAGAAAGTCAACAAGGATTTGGCTCATAAACTGCATAGGTAGAAAACAGGTGAGGTCTTGGAAGAGTGGGACCCTCGTTTCTCCGTTGTTGGAGCAGGGATCCCAGGCTGGTTGTGGGACACGGGGCTGTGGGGGACGTTAAACAAACCATCCCTTCTGCTGGATGGGCTTCAAAGATGCTAGAAATTTTAAAATTCATTAACAGATATTATGAATGTGAAGAAAACTATATTATAATGACACAATTTTCATTCAACTCAATCTATCCAGGATTTCATATATGTCTATAATTCTGGAGAGGTGGAGACGAATGGGAATTTTCTAACGGACTTCAATAGAGCCCGGATTTTACCCCTTGAAAACAAGAATTTCCTTTTCCTCTTCAATTCATCTGAAATGCATCAGCATATTTAGACAGGCCAACAGGAAGAGTCTGCTTTCATTATCATTACAAGGACCACATAATCACTTATATTATCTGCATCTTTTCCACAGCATTGTTATCATCTAATAACATGTGTCAGTTTAAAAAATCGAAATGAAATAAAATATGTTTTCTTAGTAGTAGTGCTAGGTGAAATAATAAGTAGTAATTACATCTATGTTTAACTTTTATTAAATATAGCAGCTGAAATCTGTGTTGAGAAACATTCATGTGACTCATCCTCTGTAATTACTATATGCAGAACTTAAAATACAACAAAGGTTTTGTGTAATTCAGGAAAAACTATATTTCAGTGCCTTAACTTGTCTAAAATAATTACTTACCCTTATTTGCTTTATCCGATCCTTCAGTCATTCTTAAAAAGAAACAAGTTTGATGTCCAGTTAAAAATATTGTCCTTTATTTATAAAGAATTTCTCAGAACAAAAATCTTGCAGTTCCATTCTCCTGTCTTCTCTTACATTTGTAAAATGCTTTATTTTCCCATCACATTGGCATATGGCCTTCCATAAGACATAAATAGTTATCAGCTCAAAAGAAGTTGCGGTAGTATATAAATGAGCAATCCATATCAAATTCTTTTGGCCAACATTACTTTAAAAACAATACTTTTTAAAGGAATTAAAAATTAAACAATTACATTGCTTTAGTGTGAGTCAACAGTATTTTTCTAACACAGGACGCTGGCTTAATAGTCTTTACGGAATTAATTCCACTGAAGTTCGTAAAGTAAAATGATATAATAATGATTCACATCTTTAGTCTGGATATATGAGTGGTGTATTTCTAGAGAAGACTGAAAAACAAAAACTACAAAATCCATATTAAATAAAAAACCTTTCTGTTGAAGAAAGTACAGTGTAACTCTGACTCTCGTACTTGTTTCTGGAGCTACTTGAATAAATTTCCTAATATAAGGGGAGGAGGACTTATTTAATGAAATGCAATCTTATAAAAAGCTAGGTCAAACTTAGAGACATTACATTACTCAATAGGAATAAGTTTAGTATTTAAGCAGATGAAAACTTCCCCAGGCTTTGGGGAATTTTGTCCCAAGTCATTAATTGTTGCACTTTTGCTTCAGTTACTTGACAACTCTGCAATCTTCTCTTTGGGAGAATATCTTGGCATGCTCTGCCTGAGGTGGGTAAGGAAACAGAACCAAGTATTTTTAAAATGATCAAAGAAGATATTTTATAGTCTTCTTTATATGAATTGTAAGAGTTTTATTTTCTTTTTCCATGTTGGAAATGTCAAAATTGAATGTTTTCAATCTAAAACAGAATGTGCAGCTTTTCACAATTTTGATTGTCTAGTACAGTAGTGCACAACCTTTTTGGACTCGAGGCAACCCCCCTCACTGGATTTGGGGTGCCCTCCTTAACTTTTGTGAATTGAGAGGTACTCAGTTTCAAAAAACAAATTAATACCTTACAGCACTCACTTCCTTGCAGGGATACCAGGCAGTGGGTTTGGGGGATAATGCCTGAGCCTGTGCTTATCTTCTTATCTCCTCACAATTCACTTATCTCCTCCAATCTCGAGGCACTTTCAGAGGATCTTGCACCACCCCAAGGTGCCAGGGCACCATTCTAGAGGAAGGGGAATTCCGGGGTCTGACATTCAGTACTCTTCTGCCATCTAAGTGGTCATTTTTTGGTCACCTACATGGCATTTGGGGTATTTACATGGCCAGGGGAATTCTCTTCCTGGACAGATAGCCCTGTGCATCTAAATAACTAAGCATGCCTAGGCAGGGCACAGACTGAGCATGTACAGTAGACAACCTAGTGCATTTGTGGGGTTGACTAGACCTCATGAGCAGGGACCTACCGAATTCACGATCACACACTTTTCACAGAAACCACAAGTTTGGGAGGGCTCCATGTTTAAAAATGGGCTCCACATTTTTTGGAAAACTCAATGCAAAATTAAAAAAAAATACTTACTGAAAATAAAATAGTGGCTGCCCAAAGAAAGCCAGCAGTCCTCATTGTGCCGCAGACCAGCCATGCAGCCCATCAAGGGGAAAGAGGGGAGGAGGATGCCAGCGTGAAGGGCTGCCAGCAAGATGGCAGACAGCCCACCCCTTGCTGCTGGTTCACTGCAATGACTGCCTGTGACATGGCTTCACCCCTCTCCACCAACTGGGACACCCAAGGGCTGGATAGGGAGCAGGAGTGCCTGGAAGGCGGGGATCACCCACTGGCCTGCTCCGGGTCAGCTGGAGACAGCAGTGGCAACAGGCTTCCAGGTGCCCTTGCTCCCTGCCCACCTCCCAAGTGTCCCTTGCAGTCTGGAAGCAGGTGCTGGGATGGGGGATCCACCCCCCATTCCCATTGTCCCCAGCTGAGCCTGGCACCTCAGGCTGTCACTTCTCCTTGCCCCTGCCTGGAGCAGATCAGGAGCAGCCCTGGGGCTCCCCTGCCCCTGGATCAGCTGTGGACAGTGGGGGCAGTGGACAAGTCAGTCCTTCTTCCACCCAGAGGCAACACCTAGGCAACTCCTGTTGGAGAGCATGGGAGAGGACTGGGGCACCTGCACTGGAAGGGAGAAGGTGCTAAGAGGTGAAGGGAGGAGTTTCCCTGATTCACAGACTTCAAAAAGTCACCCGCCACAACTGCTGTCCTGGCTTCCCTCCTTGGCGCAGGCAGGGGGCCCAAGTGGAAGCTCTCACAGCCCTCTTTTCATATTCCTGCATCCACCCATGTCCACATCCTTCAGGGCTCAAGCAGGCCATATAGTGCTGCATAACCACTGTACTGGTCAGGCCAAATGATTTATTGAAACCATTATGAACTTTAATTAAATTTTCTTCTCCTCTTTGTTCTACATCAGCCTACTCATGTCTTTGCCTTTTTGAGTGTTCATGATTTCTGGACCCCAGAGTATCTTTATGTGACTTTTGTGAAGTTTCTGACACGTTCAAGCATTGATTAATCTAGTGTCCTTCTCTCTCTACTAGATGTCGGTGTCTAGGACATGGGTAGTCAGCCTTCTTGATTAGGGACTTGGCCAGGGACCGTAATCAGTAGCTCAGGAATAGGTCAGCATTAGGGGCTAGAATCAGAAGTTAAGAGAGAGGGCTGGCTCAGGAGTAGTCCAGAGTCAGGAGCTGAACCATAATCAGGAAGAAATCAAATGTCAGAAACCAGGCTCAGAGAACAGAGGTGCAGAAAAAGGGGTTGGGAGCAGGGACCAAAGTCAAGGCAAGCTGCGACCTCACCAGGATACTTAGAGCTAAATCCTATTTCTCCTTGACATGCCAAAGGAGTATCTTTCTAGTTAGATTATGGCAATTTTTGGAACAGACACAAAGTTCAGATTCTATTTCCTCCTGTGCTGGACTGAGATTGTCCATCCAACATACATATGTGAGGAAAAATGGAGGAAAAGGAGGACACACATTTTTGGAGTTACATGCTATTAAGCACACGCCCAGGTGATTCTGTCACCCATGGATTCTTATGCAGCCATCGTGCATGAGCATGAGCAAGCCTGAGCCTAGAAGGGAAACACAGGGCAAGTGTAGCTGCATGTAGCAGTGCCTAAGCACAAATTATTGTACTTATGAAACTGTCTGGCCATCACTTAGGAGCAAGAAACAGAAATGGGACTTATGCTTTTTTGCACAGGCAGTCCATCACAGTTTGCCCTCCTGGTTTGAAAGCTGTGTTGGTCTCCTTCAAGCACAGCAGCCACTGCCTTGCCACCGGAGAGATGATTAACCACAATATGGGACAATGGCTTAGCACACCTTCAATAAAATCTGACTGGAGCAGGCCTCACAGAATAAGCTCCTGTTTCCCAGAACAGTAATACATGGACTCTCCAAAAGAATTGACAAGGGCTTGAGGATGCCTGATGCATTGCGCACGACAGAGAAAGATCATCTGGCCACAGTAGGGGTCATGGGTAGGGGCCTACGGGGATTTCTGTGCCCTTCCTGGTTCTGGTTGAACCTCTCAGTACTGGCCTGATCTTGGTACAAGTCTACAGTGAGTAGCAACCACTGTAGCAGTGTTTTGCTGGAATTAATGTGTTTTGGGTGGGAGGGCTGTCCCTGGCGGGGATGAATTAGGACAATCATCCCATTCCCCATGCTTTGTGGGTCTCGCGGAGCCGGGTGGAGCGGCACGGTGATTTTGTACTGCTGCTGGCTTCATGTTCAGCTGCTCAGCACCCCCCCACTGCCGAATCTGCCCCTGACTTCCTTGAGTCTGGGAGTGTGTCCCTGCACACGCTGATTTGCCTGGGGCCCCACACCCTGCTCAGATCGTCTCTGTTGGGTGGATGCCTTTTCACTCTTTGGGCACGCTTGAACAGTGAGATAAGGAGCCACAATTCTTGCAGCACTTGTGAAATGCTTTTATTCAGTCGCTGCAAGTCTGCACTAGGGAACATGGATTTGGATATGACACATACCCTAAAACATGTTGGAGTACTGCGTTGGAGTACAGCATTGAGAGGGTCCAAAGGAGGGCCACTCACATGATCCAGGGACAGCAGGGCAGACCCTACGAGGAGAGGCTATGGGACCTGAACCTGTTCAGCCTTCACAAGAGAAGGCTGAGGGGGGACCTGGTGCCCATCTATAAACTTGCTAGGGGGGACCAGCAGGGAATGGGAGAGACCTTGTTCCCCCAAGCGCCTCCCACAGTAACAAGGAATAACAGCCATAAGTTGTTAGAGAGAAATGTAAAGTATTGGAAACACAGAGAAACTGCCTCTTCTCACTCCATAAAGAATCGTGCAATCACACTGGCTTCTCTGTAACCGCAGGAGGAGGGTGGCTTGCTCTGCTGCGTACAACCACCTGCCAGCCAAGCATACCACCTCTTCAGTGTCTGCAGTCCCTGAAAGAGCCCTGGGGGAGATACGGAGACATTGACCTCAATAGATGAACGCAGCCTTGAATCTCGGGAAGGGGATTTGAGACTAGAAGGCAAACTCTTTGAACTGCTAATTGCTCTCTGCAGTTAAATACCTCTGCAGCTAAATACCTCTACAGCTGCATGGAAGCACAGAAGGTCAGCAAGGATTTGGCTCATAAGCAGGAAAGGTAGAAAAGAGGTGAGGTCTTGGAAGAGTGGGACCCTCATTTCTCCATTGCCAGAGCAGGGATCCCAGGCTGGTTGTGGGACACGGGGCTGTGGGGGACGTTAAACAAACCATCCCTTCTACTGGATGGGCTTCAAAGACATTAGGAATGAAAATGCATTAAGTGATAGTATGAATGGAAATATAGAAATATTATAAAGACAAAAGTTGCATTCATCTCAATCTGTCCAGGATGTCATATATGTTTGATTTCCTGGAGACACAGAGATGAACAGGGATTTTGTACATGACTTACTAGAGCCAGGATTTTACCCTTTGAAAACAAGAATTTCCTCTTCAATTCATCTGAAATGCATCAATGTATGTAGACATGCTAACAGGAAGAATCTGCCCTCATTATCATTGCAAGGACATCATAATCAGTTATATTATCTGCCTCTTTTTCACATCATTATTATCATACAGTAACATGTGTTAGATTAAAAAAAATCAAAGTGAAATAACATACCTTTTCTTAGTACTACTTGTAGGTGAAATTAAAATTAGTAATTAAATTTAAGTTTAGCTGTAATTAAATATAGTAGCTGAAATATATGTTGAGAAACATATACGTGACTCGTCCTCTCTGATTATTATATGCAGAACTTAAAGTACCAGAAAGGTTTCATGTGTAATTCAAAAACACCTATATTTCAGTGCCTTAATGTATGTAAAATAATTACTGACCTTTATTTGCTGTATCTCATCCTTCAATCATTCTAAAAATGAGAAATGTTTGATGTCCAGCAAAAAATATTCTCCTCTATTTATAAAGAACCTCTCAAAACAAAAATCTTGCAGGTCTACTCTCCTGTATTTGTTGAATGCTTTGTTTTTTCCCATCCCACTGACTTATGGGCATCTACAAGAAATACATAGTTATCAGCTCAAAAGAAGTTGCAATAGTATATGAATGAGCACCCCATATAACATCCTTTTGGCCAACACTGCTTTAAAAATAATACTTTATAAAGGAATTAAAAATTTTTAAATGATTTTTTTTAGGGAGAGGACATGGTATTTTTATAACACAGGACACTGGGTTAAAAGTCATTCAGGCATTAATTCCATTGAACTTCCGAAAGTAAAAGGATATAATGATGATTCATGACTTAATTTGAAAAAAAGAATGGTATTTGGCCATCAAAAAAATACGGCCTGGATAAAATTTTAGAACAAGACATCTGAAATCTGTATTAAACAAAAAACCTTTCTGTTGAACAAGGGACAATATAGCTCTTACTGTCACACTTGGTTCTGGAGCTACTTGAATAAATTACCTAGTAGAAAGGGAGGAGAACTTATTTAAAGAAATGCAGTCTTTAAAAAAGCCAGGGGAAACTTAGAGCCATTACATCACTCTACAGGGATAAATGTAAAATCTAAGGAGAGAAACACTTCCCCAGGCTTTGGGAAATCTTGTCCCAAGTCATTAATTAAGTTGCAATTTCTCTTCAATTACTTGACAACTCTGCAATCTTCTCTTTGGGGGAATTTCTTGGCATCCTCTGCCTCAGGCGGGTGAGGGCACCGAACAAAACATTTCAGAAATGACCAAAGAAAACAATTTTTAGTTATCCTTAATTGAATTTTTAAGAGTTTTATTTTCATTTTCTGTGTTGGAAAGGCCAAATTTTAATATTCTCAATGCGAAACAGAATGTGAAGCTTCTCACAATGTTTGATGGTCTTGAGCAGTAGGGCTCAACCTTTGTAGACTCAAGCCAGCCCTCACTGGACTCGAGGCCCCCTCCATAACTGTTGTGAATTGAGTGGCAGTCAATTAACTAAAATAAAAATACCTTACAGTCCTGAGTTCCTTGCAGAGAGGGCAGGCAGTGGGGTGGAGGATCAGCTAGGCAAGGCCATGGCTAAGACTGTGCTTATCTGCTTTTCTCCTCACACTTCACTTATCTCCTCATACTTCGCAGAACCCTTCAAAGGATCTGCCATCACTCCAGGGTGGCACAACAGCATTCCGGTGGACGGGGATTTCTGGGTTCAGACATTTAGTACTTTTCTGGTCATTTAAGTGGTCATTTTTTTGTTCAACTACATGGCATTTTGGGGTAGTTAGATGCCCAGGGGAATTCTCATCCTGGATACATAGCTTTCTGCACGGGAATACCTAAGCATGACTAGGTAGGTGCACAGACTGAGCAAAGGATCTTGGCTGTAGCTGTATTGGTCTAAGCACAAGGACATAAAATCTCTTGGGTTGAGGCAATATCTTTTATTACATTAACTAAAGAGTTGCAAAAAAGTTGTTCTTTGCAAGCTTTCTGGCACATGTGTTCTTCTTCAGAGAAAAAGAAATGAAAATGGTGAGAGAAATTCAAGATGGTCAGAAATGTCTCAGGTAGGAAAAAAGCTGTCTTTGGAGAACTGTTCTGTGAGAAGGCAAATGGATACGAGTTGCAGGGATAAAAAGGAGGCTGGTTACCTGGACTTCTCGGATGGCAGACAGGCTGTGGGAGGCCTGAAACCTTGTGTTCATTAGTAGTCTGGGCTGCTATATTGGACCTCTTTCTTCTTCACTTTGTGAAGTTTCCATTTCAAACAGCAACATTTCAAATGGCAAAATGGTTTCCCTGTCTTTATGGTTAGACCAATATGGCTACAGCCAAGATCCCTGAAACATGGAAGATATTGCATTTTGCCACTTGACATGGAAACTTCACAGTGTGAAGAAGAAAGAAGCCACCACTGACATAATGATCTGTAGAGATTTTAGATCACTATCACTTCTAAAAAAGGCTTCTTTCTACAATGGGAAGACTACACTTGCTAGATATCTGCAGCACCTGATACCTTAGGCATATCCAATTTTTGGCAAACTCCCAATTGCTTTCATAGATTTCATAGATTTCATAGACATTCGGGCTCGAAGGGACCCCGGAGGATCATCAAGTCCAGCCCCCTGCCCCAGGGGCAGGAAGTCAGCAGGGATCATAGGATCACATTGGCCCTCCTCCAATATTTGGGCACCTCACCAGAGCATGAGGAGTTCTCGAAGATCCGTGCCAGGGCCTGGGCTATGATGCTTGCCAGCTCCTTGAGTCCCCGGGGGTGTAAACCATCAGGGCTGGCTGACTTGAAGGTATCCAGCCTGTCAAGGTGTTCCTTCATGAGGTCAGCTTTGATGGAGGGTGAGGAATCTCCCTCACCCGGGCCTCCCTGCCCCTCAGTGGGCAGGGGCATCCCATGGGGTGGTGAAAAATTGTCGCAAAGTACCCATTCATCAAGTTTGCTTTTTCCTGGGCATCAGTTGTCAGTTGTCCCACCTGGTTTAGCAGGGGTCCAATGTTCCCTTGTTTTATCTCTGGCTCTCCACAGATCTAAAAAAGGACTTTTTGTTGTCCTTAATATTTGCAGCTACCTGGAGTTCTGTCACAGCCTTGGCTTTCCTGGTTTGCTCTCTGGGTGTCTCTTGCCAGGTTTTCCCTTTGAACCCAAAGTGAGTGTCTCTTAAACTTGGCATTTTTTTTTTTTTTGGCCATTCCCCTGGTATTTGGCCATTCTTATGGTTTAATCAGTCCTGCACGGGTCAGAAGGATTTGAGACAGATGCACCAGAGTTGACCATCAACCCAAAAACTGGCAGGTTTCCATCTTGAATTCTCGTCTGGCTGCCTAGGCCTTTGCACACCCAGATAGTCAGGCACCATCTGCATAACTAGGTCTGCAAACTACAAATGACATTCCTCTAAGGTAACAGAGTGAAACAAGTTGTCAGGAAAGACTTTTAAAGGCAGTGAGATGCTGTGTTGGTGAAGCTCATCTCTGTGCCGTGGCCAATAGAATAGCCGAGATGACGACACTCACCCTTATGGGTGCCAGTGGGCCATATTGTGATGCAGTGCTGGCCAGCATGTAGGTGTTCATGTCACCCATTAAAAACACCAGCCTGGAGGTCTAATGTACAGATATGTGACTGGTCATTTCAATTCATATTCTCATTCTCAGGATAAAATGGTGGAATGAGTTTCTTATATTAAGAACACTTAAAATGGATTCTTGCCTGGGTTATGTTGTTGTTGATGGTGATTTCTAGTAATCCTCATAATTAGGGCCTTTACCAAGGGCCAAAGTCCACAGATAGAGAACTTCAAAATAATTCTGCAGCGCATAGTTAACGTGTGTTACTCGTTACAATAAGAGGCTATAGAAGAAGATAGGACAGCCAAGTTGAAAAGGGGATAAAAAGATTTCATGGAGGAACGCTTCATTAACAGACGTGAAACAGGACATTCAGGCATGTATTGTAAGAACCAGGTTTTAGGTGGTCCGGACTGCAGGTAGGGCTACAGACAGGACCTGGGGACCAAGAGCCACATGGAGGGGCAGGAGCTACAGACCAAGTTGCCAAATCCGAGGGGAAAATCCAGAGGCAGAGACCAGGGCACAGGTAGTATCAGGTCTTTGCAGTTAAAGACCAAGTCACCAAAGTTGAGCCAAGTTTCCAAAGGCCAGACTCCAGTGACAGAGCCAAGCAGTGTTAGGAGACCTTCAGGCAGAACTAGTGCCACTGTCAGAGACAAGATACTAGGCTAGGGCCATGGTCTAATGCCTACACTTTTATAAATTTACTGAATTGACATGCATTATATTGAGATGCTATTTGGAAGATGAAGAGGAACCCAATGCTTTTCAAAGGTTTTATATTTATTCACTTAGAAACTGGGTCAAAATATGAGACTGATAGGCAAATTACAAATGTGACAGGTTGGTGGTGCCCAGAACCTAATCCATTGGTGCTGGGCTTGGCAATTTGACAGTGAGGAAGCATTGGCATTGTTATTGCCCCAATTTCAAGCCACCAAATTTCTGGAAATATGGGGAGCCCGATGACACGTATGATGCGTATAAATGGATGTGATCTGCAGGCTGGAGATTAAGCACAGCTGTGATAAGTGAATAGAAGAATCATATCAGCATATCAATTCATCTTTAAGATTTTTTTATTTATCCTTAAGGAACAATTCTTTTATTATTTCAGAATCTATGTTTAGTAACTCCTGTCTCCTACCACACTCCATTTCTCCTATCGAGAAAGAAAGGCAACAATAAGTCCCATCTCCTTGTCTCTTTCTCCTCTGCAAAGTCTCATTGTGGTTGGAGAGCTCACAAGTTTTGCCCTGTTGCCCTTTTCCATGATGGCATGCATAAGTCAAATTAATTTATTTTACATGTGGTTTAGAGACATACTTGGTTACCGACCATTTCCCATTCTACATGATTCTGGCTGCTATAAAGAGGAGAAAAACTCAAACTGAGCTCATTCCTTGTGCTAGGAAACACAAGGGCTCCACTGATGAACTCAGTGATGTTTACTTGATTTAAAACCAATGCAAATGACAGGAGAATCATGCCCAAACGTAAAGACCTACTATGACAAGTGCCTGCTTGAAACGTCTGCAGGTAAACACTTGGCCTACTTCCTGCAGCACAATTTCAGGCATTTACAAAGGGCAGGACAAGGGCCTTAAAGATCTTCAAGGTCCTTGGAGGCCTTTGGTCCATGCAACAGACTGGAGAAAGCTCCTATGATAGAGGTGTGGGGCTGACGACCTCCAACTATTTCCTAAGGGATTACGTGAGAGAGGAATGCAATGATTGTGATTCTCAGGGGAAACTGGTAGCTAAGGCAGTCAGATACTGTTAAAATAATATGGTTTAATTCTAAATTTTCCAGTAAGCCTAGGCTTTGGCTTTGATCAGACTTAGTATAAATAACATTAAACCACAGCTTTTGTCAATTCTGCTGGAAGATTCTGCCTTTCCCAAACAACTTTCTTAGGGCTGCTATGACATCCTTGTTTCTCAGGCTGTAGATGAGTGGATTCAGCACTGGGGTGACAATAGTGTAAAACAGAGACACAATTTTGTCTTCCTCTGGGGAGTGGTAGGAGCTGGGTCTCATGTACATGAAGATGGCTGCCCCGTAGAACATGCCCACCACAGTCAGGTGGGAGGAGCAGGTGGCCAGAGCTTTCTGCTGTCCTGTGGTTGACTTCATGCTTTGGACTGCAGCAAGGCTGTGAGCGTAAGAGGCTAGGATGGTGGAAGAGGGGATGAGGAGCAGGACAATGCCACATACAAACAGCAGAGTCTCATATTGGGATGTGTCAGAGCAGGACAATTTGAGCAGGACTGGGACCTCACAAAAGAAGTGGTTAATCTCTTTAGAGCCACAGTAGGGCAGGTGCATTGTGCAAGTTGTAAGAATCAAAGCATCTGCAGACACCCCGACCCAGACGCTACTTGTCAGGCCCAGGCAGACTCTCCTGCTCAGGAGAATAGGTTATTGCAAGGGATTGCAAATAGCTACATACCTGTCATAAGCCATGACTGACAGGAGCAGGCACTCTGCTCCTCCCATTGTCAGTGTGAGGAAAACCTGAGCCCCACAGCCAGCTGGAGAAATGGGGTTGCCTGGGGTCAGGAAGTCTGCTGCCATTTTGGGGACAACAATCAGGGTCTGGCAGATGTCCATGAAGGCCAGTTGACTCAGGAAAAAGTACATGGGAGTGTGAAGGGAGGAGTCCACTTGGATTAGAAATATGAGGAGAGCATTCCCAGACAAGGCAGCGATGAAGGCTAATAAGATGATGGCCAGGGAGAATTTGTGTACATTGGTCCGGCTCAGGAATCCCAGCAGAATGAAGTCTGCTGAAGAAGTATCATTCCCACTCTTCATTTCCTCTTAATGCAGCTGTGCCTGAAGCCCTGGACAAAAACAAAATGTCTTCAGAAATGTGTATATACTTTCGCCTGGGTAACACTAACGGCAACTGAGGCAGCCAGCAGGTTTTTGTCTCCTGTGAAGAAATGCCAGACATTATGGTTGATGAGACAATAACTGCACTTCCCTGGGAACGGTGTTCATTTCTCCCTGGGGCTCTGCAGTCCTCTGCCTCAGCGCCTGTTTTCCTTCTGGCAGAGTGAACTAGAAACCCAAGAGCTCGATAACCACCAAACTTTGTACCTACCATGTAGGTACAGAAAGATAACTAGGATTTTGCCCATCACATGCAAAGCTAGGGACAAGAGAAAGTCTTGGAAGAGTTTCATAGTTTCATAGTTGCATAGTAGCTAGGGTCAGGAGGGACCTGATCAGATCATCTAGCCTGACCCCCTGCCACAGGAAGGAATGAATGCTGGGTTCACAAGACCCCAGACAGGTGATTGTCCAACCTCCTCTTGAATTTGCCCAAGGTAGGGGTGAGGACCACTTCCCTGGGAAGTTGGTTCCAGATTTTGGCCACCCTAACTGTAAAATATTGCCTTCTGATCTCCAACCTAAACCTATTCTCCATCAGCTTATGACCATTGTTCCTCGTCACCCCAGCTGGTGCTGGGAAGAAAAGAGCTCTGCCTATTTGCTGTTGATTCCCCCTATCGAGCTTGTAGGCAGCCACCAGGTCCTTGTGCTGAGGCTAAAAAAAATTTTTTTTTAAAGGTTTGGTGTAAAAAGTATGTGCGGATGCTAACGCAACCTTTCCCCAGAGGTGCTCAATCCAGCAACAAATAGTTTTGGTGGGTTCAATTTGGTTATAAATGTTTCCTTTAAGCGAAGACTTCTAGTGCCATTGAAACCAAAACTTTGTTACTGTTGGTAAAAAAAAAATAAAAAATAAATATAAGGACGCTGGTTTCCTCTTTGAGAGAGCACAGACCCGAAAGTAACTGTTAGATACAGGGCTGTGAAGCACCTCTCAAAACTATCCTTCTTACAGTGTGGGTTTCAAAGACATTAAAACTGGAAATACATGATATTATACATATATGTTATAATATACAACATGGATCATATGTGATATGCTATGTTAAACTAAATCTCTCTGTATATCATGTTTTAATGCCCTAAATGTGGACTGGGTAAAATCTTAGACCTGCCATGGTGAAAGGGGTACAATATCTGGAACTGCCTCCAAGACAGCCAGATTTTTACCCCTTCTTTGTAAAGATTTCCTCCCCCTCATTTTCCTAATTCTTAATTGTATCCTCTGATTTTTTTCCACATCAAAAATGAAGCACATTGGAGCACATTTGGAGTTAAAAACTGAAATGAAATGAACTAGTAGAAGTAATAATTAAAAGTAAAATGTATATGATTTCATTTAAAAGTATTACTGGAGAATATACACTGTGAGAAACATGTACATGCCACTACCTCTGTCATTATCATGTGGGGATCTCTCAGGAGAAAAATAGCGCTATTTGCAATAAATATATGTCTGCTTTTAAGAATGTGTACCTGTATAAAGTAGGACCATTAAGAAAACAGCAATCACTTACATTGGACTGCTGTATCTATTTCTCTGACCAATTTAGGAAAATGTTTAATTTCTTCCAAGAATGCTGTCCTTTATTTAAAATGAAGCTCCCCTCCTGGCAAATCTTTAAAGATCTAGTCTCCCATATGCTATTATATTCCTAGAATATGTTCTTTTTCCCATCCTATGGGACTTGTTCGTTTACAAGTAATAAAAAGTCAATTCAAATGCAAGTATGCAAGCAACCCATGTAAATCTCTTCTTTTGCTGTCTTTACTTTAAAATGAAAGAAGTGACTGTTCTGCAAGGCATGGCACTCCTTTAGTATGGGGCAGCAGGAGCTTTCTAAAGAAGTAAATTATTTTATAATCTCTCAGGTATGAACTCCATTTAAGTTTCAAAATTAAAAGAATATAGTAATAATAACTTATGTCCAGAGCCTGAAAAAATATTTTATGGGTTGAAAAAATGCAACATGGCCAATATATAAAAGCAATCTGAAATCAATCTGAAACAAAGACCCCCCATATTGAATAAAGGGGCATTGTAACTTTTTCAATCCTGTGTCTTCAGCTCACTCAGTAAATTGGGTAGGAGAGAAGGGAGGAGGCATGCCATACAAGTCCAGTCTTTAAAAAATCCAAATCCAGTTTGTGGCCATTACGTTACTCATCAGCAATAGCTCATAAATCTAAGGGGAGAAAAATACACAAACTTTGCTACACTTTAGGGACTTTTGTCCCAAGACTTTAATTAAAGTTGCACTCTCTGCTCAAGCTGGTGCTCGGGCAGCTCTTCCTCCATTCAGGTGTTTGAAAACTCTGCAAACTTCTGCTCAGGGCAATTCCTTGGCAACCTCTGTGTTGAGGTGGAAGAGAACAAAGCATGTCAGGATGGAAAGACGACACTATGATTTCAGTCTTTCTTAAAATAAATTCTAGGCGTAGGGTTTGCTTTTTTTAAAGTGGGAAACGTCATATTTGAATTGTTTCATTCTGATACATAATTCCAAATCTCTCACTGGTTGATTTTCTAGTGGAATGAGACGTCTGGGTTGTGACTCACTCGACACGATGTTTCTCCATCAAGAACATCAGTTCCTGAAGCATTTGTGCACAAGACATCCCTCTCATATGCACAGGCCAGAACAGAGAAAAAGCGAAGAAGCACAGTCTGGGCAGATAGGCCTCTCCAAATTTGCTGGATGTAAATTATGGTAGAGGAACAGGCCCGGAGGCCACTGGTATGAATAAAGTCCACTCAAACGAGTGGAATCTATTCCTTGATTGCAGACCACAGACTCAGGTGCCTGATCTGAGACTCTTTGTACCTTAGTCTAATGTGTATGCGAGGGCATCTGTAGCTCTCCTTAGTGCTTTGAAAAATCTCTTTAAATTCTGCCAGTCAACACAGAGTCTAGGCTCGTGTTTTAACAGAGCCTCTCTTACACAAAAAGCAAAAGTATGTCGGGGGTGGGAGGGAGAGACCCCTGCCCCCTAACTAGCAGACCTTTGTCAGTGAACATTTAGAGACAAAAGGCTTGAGAGCTACTCAGAAACATTCTCACACTGAGGATAAGACAGTGTGGGACACATTTCTTGCATTAGGAACAGAAAACTCCCAGTGACCTGAAGACAAATTCACTGCATTTGACAGCTTGTCAAAATCTATCCCAACCATGCAGTTGGTCCAATCAAATTTATCTTTCACAAAAGTACTTGCCTGTCACATATTTCCTGGACTATCCCAACTACGCCATCACTCCCACAGTATTAAAACCCCTCTATTGTGACCTGGATTATATTTCATTTTTAACTGGATGCATCTACATGACAGACTGACTGGTCAGGAGCCTGAATACCACTGCACAGTGGCATCTAGTGTAGATGTGCCCACCGCTCCTAAGAAGAGAGAAGATTGCATTCAACATTATTAGAAGTTGTCTGTAGTATGTGGCTCCTCAGGTAGGATTTCTAGGCAAAAATAAATGTCCTGAAGACCTAGAGGTGAAGAAATCTGGGGTAAAAAAAAAAAAAAAAGAAAAAAAAGAGAGACTTCATGTTTTAAAGACGATGAGAGTCTGTGCAGATAAAACTCAGCTCTGGGACCAGGGCCAGTTGGATAACTTGGGTGAGACCAAATATCTTTCTGACTTAATGGGCTGTATTGTGGTGCATAGCTGATTTCTCAGTCTTTTGATTTCTTTATACTCTGTGGTGCACTGATCTTTAGGTAACTTTTCTCAAGTGCCTGGCACATTCAGATCTGAATCAGTCTAGTGACTTCAGTCACCACCAGATGTCACTGACAAAATCACAGTCTGTCCGTCCTCCACCAGGGCCAGAATCAGCAGCTGGAGAGGAGACCAGGGTCAGGGGCCAAGAGACAGGGCTGGGTCAAAAGTAGTCTGGAGGATCTAAGAATGAAAGGCAGGAGGAAGCTAGAAGTCAAGAACCTGACATTTTATTTGTTTGATTGATACCATTATATGCCGACCTTCCTTGAAGCATCTCAGGGAGGACACCCACCTGGGAAGACAAGGACAGGTGGTATTAAATCTCTTCACCACCATCCACCACACCATACCATACCACCACTGCCACGCATTGCACATGCGATTCCGTAGGCTGCTGATGGGGGGTGCATCACTAGCCGTGTGAGAGGCCCATCAGCAGCCCATGGAGCCACACGTGCAACCAGCCGCTGCCATGTGACTGGCCGTGTGATGTCATGCCGCTGCCACCAGAAGGAGTACACTCCTTAAAAAAGCTTGAAAACCCCTGGAGTAGGGGATGTGCTAGCAGGCCCCATAACAAGCTAAATAAAGCAGATCATAATCATATCATTTCATGATACAACATTACGTACACAAGTTTCCAGAAAGGGTCTCAACAATATAAGGAACACGAACAACAACAATAGTACAGCAATTATGCATGATGCAGTAACTGCAAAGCCACCCCATGATGAACGTGGGCCCTTATCTCTCTCTGCCATGAAGGAGGTTGCCCCTGCCAACTTCATCATGGGGCATCCCTTTGATCAACAAAAGGGGAGGGCCCTTCTTTGCCTGTGGAAATCCTCGCCTCCTTCTCTCCTAAGAACTGCAATCCCCTTTGCTGGTAATTTACAACTCCCAGCAGTTCTTGTGGACTGGCTCGTCTCTCTCTCTCTGAGTTGGCTGTGGGGCTTCCCCCTTCATTGCCATGGTTGCTCCGTCCTGCTTTCCACTTCTGCAGGAAATCCCAAGATACCTCATGTAGCTTCCTGGCCTGTCAGCCCTCTCAGGCCCCGTGCACTGCTCTGAGCACCAAAGGGGCTCTTGCCTCCTGCAGGAATAGGGACCTGCGCTTCCTCATGCAGCCACGCAGTCCCATCAGCTCTCCAGACCCACAGTGCACAGATCCATGCACCACCACTGCGGCTCTCTACACTGTAGGGCTGAAAGCAGCTGCTCATTGCTTCCCACTCAATGGAGGCATCTTCAAGCCACTTCTGGGGCAACTCCTCCAACCTGATGGTCAGCTCTAACAGCTCTTCTGCCACCCCATCTTCATCATCCCGCACCAAAGCCACCCATGTGCTGGGCACACAGACTTTTATCCCTTCTGGAGGCTCCACCCCACTATTGAAGATGGACCAAGGGGAAGCCTGAGAGGTTAGTTCCCCCTCAGGTCCTCTTTTTCACCTCACACCTTGGTCAGGGCAGGGCAAGCCATCCTCCTACTTTTTTTTGATTGGTTGGGGAGAGAAATGCCCCCACCAATCAGTCTGAGCCACCAGGCTCAAGCCATCAAGCTGGGCTGCTGGTGAACCCTTGGCCAGCCTGCCACATTAATAAATTAGATCAGACCACAAACTAGAGACTGAATATCCCAAATGAGATGCCTAGAGCTCCTAAAATATCCCGGATTCTGGGAGGAACCAGCTATGTGCTTACAATGGTGTAATATGGAGACCCAAACTTACTTTTATTGCACATTTCCAATGGCAATTGATGAGTTTCATGCGCATGAAAATGACTGCCGGTAAGGACCATAGCATAGGTGTTCTGGCCTAATGTGAAGGCTGTTGGGAGAAGGCAGAAGCTATGTGTGGACTCCAAATCTATGGCCAAGTCAGAGATCAGGAATTAAGGATTTAGCTATAAGATCCATTGGGGAAAATCTCAGGCAGAGCCCCGGTCAAAGCTCAGGAGCCAGGAAGTGAGCAAGCAAAGCAAAGAGGAGATTCAAAGAGCCGGAGCCAAAACATGCAGGTGAGAAGGTTGAGAACTTGGAAACAAAGAGCTGAAAATCCAGCAGGATCCAGAGAGCTTACCACAGCAGATCTACACACAGAAGTGTCCTCTGGCCTGCAGCCTGCTGCCACAACTGGACTTTATTGAAGAGACAGCCATTACCAGCAGCCCAGCAGGAGGCCCTAAGACTGGCCAGTTGGTTAAATAGCAGAGTGGGGCCACCAGTTAGAGACTCTGTTGGTTAGTGAATTAGTCCAGGCTGGACTGCCTATTAGGACCCCTGGCACTGCCCCAGTAATACATCCCCACCACTGTCATACGTGTTCAATGACATCTGGTATCCTTTGCTGACCTTGACCTCATAACTAGGGACATACATAATTCAAAGTGGAAGTCTTCTGCGCAGCTCCCTTAATATTGCAGGGTCCTTGGCATGTCCCATCCCCTCCACACCCCTCCCCACACATAGATTGGCAGAGGTGCCCTGACACTCACTCCTGATTGTCAGGAAGGCCAAAGTTGCAGTATTAAATATGGTGCTGTTTTTGCCTCCCAACTGGTCAGCCACAAACAGCAGGGCCACCAGGGCCCCTCCGCCAATCTGCAATGTTTGGCAGGGGGGTGCACAGGGGAACCTGCAAGGTTCACAAAGGAGCCACACCAGCCACGCCAGGCCTAAGACCACCATGATGTACACGTGCACAGGGGGCAGGGGAGTGAATCAGGATCTCTAGCACTGTGCGTGACTCTGGGGATACTCTCCTCTGAAAGCTTTTTCAAACACTTAACACCCAATGTCTGAAATGCAGGTGTTGCCCCAGGTCTTTATGGTCTCCAGTGGCCTTCCTCGGCCCATGTGGCCAAGGTTATTACAGGCAGGATCCTATGACTCCCCTCTCCATCTTGGTAGTCAGTCTGGGGTCACTGTTTCCCTGAAGCCACACTTCAATTCAACAACTTACCTCTTCTGGGAACCATGGCTTGGCTAGTCTCAGAGCCAGCTCCACTATCAACAGGCGCATCCATCATTATGCATGAGGACCACAAACACAATGGCCTTTTCTTTCTCACCCTCACTCAATCCAGGGGGACACACAGACTGACCTATAATACATTCCCCTCAGTGACATCATAGAGATTTCAACATCTCAGAAGGAGATCATAGGGATTTCTTCTTCAGGGCAGATGGAGCAATGCTCTATGTGAACCTAGCACATGGGTTTGTTCATTTTTAGGGAAGGTTGGGAATATGGAGATAGCCAGCCTTCACAAAATTGTTCCATTGCTTCTTTGAGAAGGCACACTCCTATTAACATTTTTCAACATCTTATTCATTTTTAATGAAAAATTCCTTTATTTCATTAATATTGTGCATTCATTTTGTGTCTATCCATCAGCTCCATTCCTTCCAGTCACAAAGACAGGAGTATTGGACACGATTTTGTTTTCATTTACTGCTCTGCATTCTTGCCATCAATGTAAACCTTGAAAGCTTCCTGTTTCTCCCTTTTGCCCTTTTTCATGATATCTGGAATATATCAAATCAATCTATTTTACAAAAGGCTTACATAGATTCTTGGGTAACAGCCTTTTCCATGAATAAAGCTGCTAAATAGAACAGGTTAACCTGAAATTTCTGCTAAATAGAACAGATTAATCAGGGAGGCTGTTAGGCAGGCCAAGGCAGAGATGGAGCTCCGGCTAGTGACCAGAATTAAGGATAATAAAAAGTCCTTTTTCAAATAAATAGGAAGTAAGAAGAAGGTACTGGGTAGCATGAGGATGCTACAGGATAGGCTTGGCAATCTGGTGATTGCAGCAAACGAAACAGCACGCTGTCCAAATTTTCTGATGACACCAAGTTGTGGGGTGAGGTGGGCACGCTGGAGGGGAGAGACAGAATCCAGCTAGATCTAGGAAGGTTACAGAGGTGGACGGATGAGAATAGGATGGACTTCAACACAGACAAGGGCAAGGTGCTGCATCTAGGGAGAAGGAACCAGAAACACACCTATAGGCTGGGAACACCCTTCTTGTCAACACAGTGGCAGAAAGGGATCTTGGAGTCATTGTTGACTCCAGGATGAGCATGAGCCACCAATGCGAGGAAGAGGTCAGCAAGGCTAATCACACCTTGTCATGCAAATACAGATACACCACAACCAGGTCTAGGGAGGTGATCATTCCCCTCTGTGCGGCGCTGATCAGGCTGCAGTTGGAGTACTGCATCCAGTTCTGTGTGCTGTGCTTCGGGAGGGATGTGGACAGCATCGAGAGGGTCCAGAAGAGAGCCACCCGAATGGTCAAGGGGCAGCAGGGCAGGCTCCATGAGGACAGGATAAAGGGCCTGAAACCATCCAGTCTCCACACAAGAAGGCTGAGAGGGGATCTGGTGGCGACTTACAAACTTACCAGCTTGGACCAGAGGGAATTGGGGGAGGCTCTGTTCCCCCAGGCACCACCCAGGGTTACTAGGAAGAGCAGCCAAAAAGTGTTAGAGATAAGGTTCAGGCTGGACATCAGAGACATTACTTTACAGTTAGGGCTGCCAGGCTCTGCAATGGGCTGAGCAGCACGCAAGTCTCCCTCCACCCTCCCCTGGGCAGGCTACAACTTCTGTCAATCCTGCTGAAAGTCTCTGCACTTCCCAATCTTACCAGCGGGGAACAGAGGGAATTTGGGGAGGCTCTGTTCCCCCAGGCACCACCTGAGGTGACTAGAAATAACAGCCACAAAATGTTAGAGAGGAGGTTCAGGCTGGACTTCAGAGACATTACTTTACAGTTAGGGCTGCCAGGCTCTGCAATGGGCTGAGCCGCACGCAAGTCTCCTCTCCCTGTCACCTGGGCTGTCTACAAATTCTATCAATCTTGCTGGAAGTCTCTGCATTTCCCAATCAACTTTCTGAGGGCTCCTAAGACATCCCTGTTTCTCAGGCTGTAGATGAGTGGATTGAGTACTGGGGGGACAATGGTGTAAAAGAGAGATACAATCTTGTCTTGCTCTGGAGAGTGGTAGGACCTGGGTCTCATGTACATGAAAATGGCTGCCCCATAAAACATGACCACCACAGTGAGATGGGAGGAGCAGGTGGCCAGAGCTTTCTGTTGTCCTTTGGTTGACTTCATGCTCAGGACCCTGGAGAGGATACAAGCGTAAGTGGCTAGTATAAGGGAAGAAGGGATGAGGAGCAGGACAATGCCAAACACAAATACCAGAGATTCATATCGAGATGTGTCAGAGCAGGACAATTTGAGCAGGGCTGGGACCTCACAGAAGAACTGGTCAATCTCTTTTGAGCCACAGTAGTGGAAACCCAGTGTGAACACTGTCTGAATCAACGCATTTACTGATGCTCCCATCCAGACTCCAACTGATAAAAGAAAGCAGATGTTCCTGCTCATGAGGATGGGGTACTGCAAGGGGTTGCAGATCGCTATGTACCTGTCATAAGCCATGACTGCCAGGAGGAGGCACTCTGATACGCCCATTGTCAACGCAAGGAAAATCTGAGCCCCACAGCCAGCTGGAGAAATGGGGTTGCCTGGGATCAGGAAGTCTGCTAACATTTTGGGGACAATGATCAGTGTCTGACAGATGTCCATGAAGGCCAATTGTCTGAGGAAAAAGTACATGGGAGTGTGAAGGGAGGAATCCACTTGGATTAGAAGTATGAGAAGAGCATTCCCAGACAAGGCAGCGATGAAGGCTAATAAGATCGTGGCCATGGAGAACTTGTGTACATTGGTCCGGCTCAGGAATCCCAGCAGAATGAAGTCTGCTGAAGAAGTTTCATTCCCACTCTTCATTTCCTCTTCATGTGGCTGTGCCTGAAGTCCTGGACAAGAACAAGATGCCTTGGGCAATGTGTGCACACTTCCTACTGGATAATACTAACAGCACCTGAGGCACCTGGCAGGTTTTCTTTTCCTGTGGAAGAAATGCCAGACATTATACTTGATGAGACAATAACTTCACTTCCATGGGAAAAGAGTTTACACTTGCTAAAGATTTTCTACACTTTGCCCAGCATTTCTATGTTCAGCTGCAGGCCCCACCTGCATGTGGAATTGCAGTGGTATACCTTGTGTTATTCCTACGCTGTGGAATTGAGCACAGCAGAGATTTTAAACCGATGGCCTGCATAACCTTTGAATCAGGCCCAGGGGTTTTGGTGGCATTTGGTGGTGAGAGGCACTTTCTGCAGGTGCTCTCCCCAGGATGCTATGGCAAGTAATGCTGGCTGTGGACCTCCTAGTTGCGCCACGGGTGCAGACTAGTGGCAGGTCCTAGCACCCACCTACCTCCAACCTGGGTTAGGCTATTCCAGTTTGCATCTGAAAAAGGTTGCCAACCCCTGAATTACCCATGGCCTGCAGAAGTTTTGAATCTGCCCTGACCTTTTTGGGGCATTGGTGGCCTTTGGAGGTGGGGGCACCTTCTCCAGGTGCTGTCCCCAGGCTGTCACAAAGACACGCAACATCTGTGAGCTATCTACTTGTGCCACAAGTGGAGATTAGTGGCAGTGGTGGCAGGGTGCTAGGGTGTCCGCCTCCAACCTGCAGTAGGTTATTCCAGTTTGCAGCTGGAAACGGTTGCCTACTCTTCAACTACTATGCTCTATGGAGACATCATAGCCAGGTTTATAAGAGTTAACTGGAGTCCTGGTTGCAATGTAGCCACAGCAGTGAGGAAGTCAGTGCATAGCACTTTCCCTAGCCAGAAGCAGGGCAAATAAGGTGTTCCTACGCTCCATGCTGGTAATATTACCCAAATAGGAGCTGCACTCCTAATACTCCCTTGTTACGTGTGAGTCTGACTGAAATCAATGGGAAATAATCTCACAAAATCACCTTGGTGAAATATTCCACAATGACCGTGTGGGGCTTGGTTGTTCTACCCATTTGCACTTTCCATCACCACCAACAGATACATTTATCGCTATAAATGCTACTTGTAGTAATAGGAGGAGGAGCACTTGCCAAGACAGGAACTGGATGTCGGGTTATGGGAAAACACTGTCTGTTCCAAACACCTCACTATTTAGCAAGCAAAACTAAAAAAAACAAACCCTCAAAACAGAAATGTTTCAAAGCCAACATACTGTTTAAAAAGAATGGCTTTAAAAGAAATGTTCCTATCAGCTCTTCGTTTTTAGTGTTCAGTGTTTAAAGAGCTCAGACTGATTCTCCTTTATAACATCTGAATTTCAGAGGAGAGATTTTCAGCTCTTTCTGAATATCACAATACAGTAACTTGGGCAAACGAACTAAAATAGACTAAATGAAAGGTACCACCTAATGAGTTCAGTTGTAGGTTGGTCAGAAAAGAAAAAGAAAGAAATAGTAGAATAAACACAACATAAGCCTCTTAAAAACAAAAAATAATTGTCATGAAAATAAGTCAAATGAAGTTATTCTCATGCTGGTGGAGCTCTGTGCCATATCATTTCATTTCTACCAAACCATTAATAAAATATAATTAAAAGAAATATCAGCTCTGGAGTGCTTTTGATAAAAACTGTCAATCAATAATTCAATTAATGTGTGTGGATATTTTTTATGGGAAAAAGAGAAATTTCACTCTTTTAAGTGACATTTTACTTCAAAATTTAAATATTAATTCAGAACATTTTTAGTAACCAGCTGAATGACATAGAGTGCAAAATATGCTGGAAAGGGCCTGACTAGGAGCGGTCCAGGTGCAAGACCTGAAGAATAGCTTCCATGAAATTAGGAACAGAAACTCTCTGAGCCAGAGAGAAGTTGCCTCTGCCCATTTGATAAAAGGCCACAATCTCACTGGCTTATCTGTTTCTGCAGGGCGGTGCGGGATCTACTGGATTAACTAGAGAGATAACGCCCATGGTGTTCAAGTGGGAGGGAGATATGGTGACCTTGCTCTGCCCTTCCTCTGACTTCACAGGCCAATCTACTCCATCACAGGTGATCTCTGGTTATTTTATCTAGTAAGTTTTTAAGCTCAGCTAAAACTGGTGATCAAGAGCCCTGGTTGGCCTCAGAAACTTTCCTTTCAGGCAGGAACCCTGATCCTTGCTGTGTTGTCCCTCTGCAGGTGACCCAAAATCAGCGCCTCTTTGAAACCTTGTTTCTGAAACCTTGGGAAGAAGTTATTTTGCCTGGAAGGCTGTCCTCCTATCAGAGACCCATAAATACGGGTGACTTTAAGATTTTTTGTGTACTAACGATTCTGCAACTCTCTTAGATTAATGGATATTTCTTTTAAATCAGCAGCTCACTATGCCTTATCTGTATTGTCTTCATAATTGCCTATGGTTTGTATTCCAATATTAGACGTGCTATTAAGATGTCTGTGACACTGTTTTTTGGAATGGGTGGTTTTACTGGTCCTGGCTTCTCAAACCATCCTTGATCTGCAAACTCTCCCTGGGGCTCTGCAGTCCTCTGCCTAGGTGCCTGTTTTCCTTCTGGCAGAGTGAACTAGAAACCCTAGAGCCCTACAGCTACCAAACTCTGTACATACCATGCAGGCACAGAAAGATAACTAGAAATTAACCCCCTTACATGCAAAGGTGGGGCACGGAAAAGTCTTGAAAGAGAGGACCTGTAGTTTCCTCTGTGAGAGAGCACAGACCCCAACCTAACTGTGAGGTACAGGGTTGTGAAGCACCCAAAACAAACCATCCTTCTTACAGTGTGAAGGATGTGTGAAATTAAAAATAGAAATATATGATATTGTATTATGTATCTATGTTATGATATACAACACAGAGCATATATGATATGCTATGTTAAACTAAATCTCTCTTTATCTGACATTTTTAGAAGCCCTAACAGAAAATAAAACCAAACACACATTATTAATATTAAGAGAAGTAATAATTAAAAGTAAAATGTATGTGACTTTATTCAAATGCAACACATGAGATATATTTTGAAAAATATTTACATGCTACTTCTTTTGTCCTTAACACATTAGGATCTTTATGGAGAAAAATGGTAATGGCTGTTTGTAATAAAGAAATATCTGATTGTAAGAATCTTCACCTATATAAAATAGGACTGGAAGAAAACAGTAATCACTTACCTGGATCTGCTTTGTCTCGTTCTGTGATGACTTCAGTAAGAAGCTTAATCTTTTCTACTATAGTCCTAGAATGTTTCCTTTTTCCATCCTAATGGTACATGTACATTTCCAAGAAATATACAGTTATAAGCTCAAAAGCAAATACACAAGCAACCCATGTAAATCTCTTCTCTTGCTATCGTTACTTTAAAATGAAAGAAGTGGCTGTTCTAGGCATGGCATTCCTTTAGTATGGGCCAGCAGTAGTTTTCTAAGGAAGTTAGTTGCTTTAAAATCTCTCATGCATGAACTCAATATAAGTCTCAGAATTAAATAATATAATAATAGCTGATGCACAAAGCCGGAAAAAAAAATTTAAGGGTTGCGAAAATGGAACATGGGCAATATATAAAAACAATCTAAAATCAGTCTGAAACAAAGACTGCCCCCACATTGAAAAAAACGGGCATTGCAACACTTTCAGTCCTGTGTCTGCAGTTCACTGAGTAAATCAGATAGCAGAGAGAGGGGAACAGACATGTCATAAAAATACAGTGTTTTAAAAAGCCAATACAAGATTGTGGGCTTGATGTCACTCGTCAGCAATAATGGTGAAATCTAAGGGGAGAAAAATACACAAAACTTCCCACACTTTGGGGACTCTTGTCCCAAGTCTTTAATTAAGTTCCACTTTCAGCCCCAACGGGTGCTCCGGCAGACCGTTCTCCAGTCAGGTGTTTGAAAACTAGCAAACTTCTGCTCAGAGAAATGTCTTAGTAACCTGTGTCTTCAGGCGGGAGAGAACAAAGCGTGTCAGGAAGGACAAGAGACAGTATACTTCAGTGTTTGTTCAACAAAATTCTAGAGGTAGTGTTTTTGGGTTTCTTTAAGGAGAAAACGTCATATTTGAATATTTTCATTCTAACGTAGATGCCAAATCTCTCACTGCGTGATTTTCTAGTGAAATAAGACTTCCAGATTCTGACTCAATCTACATGATGTTTCTCCACCAAGAGCATTAGTTCCTGAAACATTTGTGCGCAAGACATCCCTCTCATATGCACTGTTTGGAACAGAGAATAAGCAAAGGAGCACAGTCTGGTCAGATAGGCATCTCCTAATTTGTTGCATGCAAATAGTAGTAAAAGAACAGGTCCAGAGGCCTCAGATTTGAACAGATTGCGTACAAATGAGTGGAATCTATTCCTTGATTGTAGACCACAGAATCAGGTACTTTATCGGAGACTGCCTGTACATTAGTCTAATATGTATGACATTTACCTGTCGCTCTCCTTAGTTCTTTGAAAAAGTCTCTTTAAAATCTGCCAGATAACACAGAGTCTAGGCTGGTAGTTTTAATAGTCCCTCACCTACAGAAAACGATTCATAGATTGTAGGGTTGGAAGGGACCACAATGGATTCATAGATTCATAGATGTTAGGGTCGGAAGGGACCTCAATAGATCATCGAGTTCGATCCCCTGCATAAGCAGGAAAGAGTGCTGGGTCTAGATGACCCCAGCTAGATACTCATCTAACCTCCTCTTGAAGACCCTCAGGGTAGGGGAGAGCACCACCTCCCTTGGGAGCCCGTTCCAGACCTTGGCCACTCGAACTGTGAACTTCTTCCTAATGTCCAATCTAAATCTGCTCTCTGCTAGCTTGTGGCCATTGTTTCTTGTAACCCCCGAGTGCGCCTTGGTGAATAAATACTCACCAATTCCCTTCTGTGCCCCCGTGATGAACTTATAGGCAGCCACAAGGTCGTCTCTCAACCTTCTCTTGCGGAGGCTGAAAAGGTCCAGTTTCTCTAGTCTCTCCTCATAGGGCTTGGTCTGCAGGCCCTTGACCATACGAGTTGCCCTTCTCTGGACCCTATCCAGGTTATCCGCATCCTTCTTGAAGTATGGCGCCCAGAATTGCACGCAGTACTCCAACTGCAGTCTGACCAGCGCCCGATAGAGGGGAAGTATCACCTCCTTGGACCTATTCGTCATGCATCTGCTGATGCATGATAAAGTGCCATTGGCTTTTTTGATGGCTTCGTCACACTGCCGGCTCATGTTCATCTTGGAGTCCACTAGGACTCCAAGATCCCTTTCCACTTCCGTGCCACCCAGCAGGTCATTCCCTAGGCTGTAGGTTTGCTGGACATTTTTCCTCCCTAGGTGCAGCACTTTGCATTTCTCCTTGTTGAATTGAATCCTGTTGTTTTCTGCCCACTTGTCCAACCTATCCAGGTCTGCCTGCAGCTGTTCCCTGCCCTCCGGCGTGTCCACTTCTCCCCATAGCTTTTTGTCATCTGCAAACTTGGGCAGAGTACATTTGACTCCCTCGTCCAAGTCACTGATGAAGACATTAAAGAGTATCGGTCCAAGAACCGAGCCCTGTGGGACCCCACTGCCCACAACCTTCCAGGTCGAGACCAACCCATCCACCACGACTCTCAGGGTGCAGCCCTCTAGCCAATTTGCCACCCACCGGACTGTGTAGTCATCCACGTCACAGCCTCTTAACTTGTTCACCAGTATCTTAACTTGTTCACCAGTATCTTAACTTGTTCACCAGCACTTAACTTGTTCACCAGTAAACTTGGATCACTTGGATCACCGTGTCCAACCGCCTGCCCCTGGCAGGAAAGAGGACTGAGGTCAGATGACCCCAGCCAGATGACTATCAAGCCTTCTCTTGAAGACCTCCAAGTTACGTGATATCACTACCTCTCTTGGAAGCCCATTCCAGATTCTGGCCACCCTCACTGTGAAAAATGTCTTCCTAACATCTAACCTGAATCTACTCTCCACTAGTTTGCACCCAATATTCCCAGTTACTCCTCGGGGCGCTCTGGTAAATAGCGCATCTCCAATTCCCTGTTGTCCTCCCTTGACAAACTTTAGGTGGTTACATGGTCTCCTCTCAGCCATCTCTTGTGAAGGCTGAAGAGATCCAGATCTCTCAACCTCCCCATGTAGGGTCTTTCACAGAGGCCGCTAATCATGCGAGTGACCCAACTCTGAACCCTCTCCATATTCTCCATGTCCCTGTTGAAGTGTGGCACCCAAAACTGGACATAGTACTCCAATTGCGGCCTGACCAATGCCACATGGAGGGGGAGCATCACCTCCCTCAATCTGTTGGTCGTGCACCTGCTAATGCACAACAACGTGTGATTGGCCTTGTTGATGGCCTCGTTACACTGCTGGCTCATGTTTATCTTGGAGGCAACTATGACTCCAAGATCCCTCTCAGCCGCTGAGCTGCTAAGGAGGTCATCCTGCTTGTTCCCCATACTACGAGCATTAGTGTAGAGGCATTTAAAGCCTCCTGAGAATGTATGCACCGCCCCACTAATCCCAGGACTCTCCAGGCCCCTGTCTCCTACCTGAATACTTCTTGGGCTCATTGCCTGTCTTGGCTGGGCTGTTCTTGTTGGTATGCTTTGGTTTGGTGTTCTGTGGACTGAACACCAGTGTCAGGACAATCCTGTACCAAAGAGTTCACAGCAAAAACTCATTAAATTAGGTCGGACCATAAACTAGAGATGGAATAGCCAAGTGAGTTTCTTAGGACTCCTAAAATTGCCCAGTTTCTCAGATAGTGTCAGAGAGGAGTCAGGATTTTGCTGACAAGATTATGATATGGAGACTCAATCTTACTTTTATTGCACCTGTCCAATGGCAATTGTTGAGTTTCATGCACATGAAGATGGCTGCCTATAAGGGGTGGACTCCACATCACGGTGCGAGTTACGGATCAGGAATCAAAGACTTAGCCATGAGGTCCATGGGGGAAAAGCTGAGACAGTGTCCTGGTCAAGGTTCAGGGGTGAGGAAGTGAATAAGAAAAGCAAAGAGGAGATTCCAAGAGCCAAAGCCCAGACACACAGGTGAGCAGGTTGAGAAACTGGAAAAGCAGTGAGTGCAGGATCCACAGAGCTTAACCACAGCAGATCTTCAGACAGAAGTGTTGGCTGTCCTGCAGCCACAGCTGGACTTTCTTGCAGAGACTGCTATTACCAGCAGCCAGGCAGAAGGCCCTAACATTGGCCAGTTGGTTCAGAAACAAAGATGGGCCACAGGTTAGAGCCTGTTTTGGTTAGGCTGGGCTGCCTTTCGGGCCCCTGACACTGCCCCAGCAGAACAGCCCCAGCACTGTCACATGTGGCAAGTCCCCTCTGTTTGTCTGACATTGTCCTCACGACTAGGGATCTACCAAATTCACAGTGGATGTGTGCTTCGCAGCAATTCCCTTCATCTTGCAGGTTCCCTGAAACATTTCCCCTCCTCCCCCGATTGACAGCAGGGCCCTGCCCCTCGCCCCTGATTGGCAGACAGGCAAAAGCCATGGTTTAAAATATGGTGCTGTTTTCTCCTTCCACCTGGTCAGACACATGCAGCAGGGCCACCGGGGCCCCTCAGCCTATCAGCAACTGGGGATGGGAGTGGGGGTGAGGATTTGTGGGGGATTGCAGAGGGGAACCTCCAAAATTAAAGGAGCTTCTGCCTAGGCAGCTTCCAGCATGAATTTGGTAGGTCCCTACTCAGGACCAGAGACAGGATACAAGCAAAAGCAGATAGGATTTCTGAAAGTCCAGAAGTGCCAGACTCCTAATAAGAGGTCACGTCTGCTTTATTCCCTTCTGGTCTGTGACTCACCATTGAACTGAGCCATGAGGAAAGTCCTGTGTGTGATCTCAGGCAAACAGTCCTACTTTTCCAAGGGGACATCGCCATCATTTTCTGGCCATGCAAACCAAAACATTTGGATCCCTCCCCTGCATCCCACTTCAGCTCCATGAAAACAACAGGGTCCATACATGAAGCCTGCACACTCCCAGTAGGTTGTAAGTGCATTATCCAAAATCTTCTCATGCTCAATCCCTTGCACTGGCCCAAGTCACTCACTCCAGGCCTCTGGCCACCATGCTGTACATGTGTACAGGAGGCAGACGGGTGACTCAGGGGCTCCAGCACTGTGCAAAGCTCTGGGATCCTCTCCTCTGAACCCTTTTTCAAACACTTAACTCCCAGTGTCTGAAGCACAGGGGTTGCCCCAGGGCTGTATGGTCCTCAGTGGCCTACTTTGGACAACCCGGCCTAGATTATTGAAAGAAGTATCCTATGTCTCCCGTCTGTGTCTTGCTATTCAGTTTGGGGTCACTGTTTCCTCCAAGCCACATTTGAGATCAACTACTTTCCTCATCTGGGAACCATGTCTTGACTAGACTCAGAGCCAGCTCCAGTCTCAACAAGCTCATCCATCAGCGCACCTGAGCACCACAGACACCATGGCCTCTTATTCCTCTTATTACTATGAGTGCCTCCGCTGTATGTTGTTTAGTTTTCATTTGCTCCTGTGCCATTTCACCATGGATGTAAAGCTAGGAAGCTTCTTGTTTCTCCATGCTGCCCTTCGCTGAGATGTCTTACATAAATCAAATCAATTTCTCTTCCATAAGGTTTAGACAGATACTTGGTAACATTTTTTATGAATATAATAATAATAATAATGCATTATATATATATATATATAATCTTTTCCACTAAAGAGAAAAGATTAGACTAAAATGGAGTTTTTCTTCTCTTTTGTAAAAAAGCGTGTTCCACCATTGTCTCAGTGGAGTGCAAATGGCATAAAAAAAATATAGGTGAGACAAGAATCGAGTCTAAAGTCCCTCGCTCTTTAAAATAGTTCTTGGGAACATGTGCGTCTAAGCACTTAGGATCATAGGATCCTATGTTTGTAGGCATGAAGGCCTGGAAGGGACCTCACAAGGTCACATCTTGTTCAGCTCCTGCTCAAAGCAAGATCATCCCTGACTAAGTATCCCCAGTCAAGTGCCTGTCTCACCTGCTCTTGAATGTTTTCAAGCATGGAGACTCCTCAGCTTCCCTAGGCAGCCTGTTCCAATGCCCAACTGCTCCCAGAGTTAGCTAGTTCTCCCTAATCTCCAACCTCAACTTCCCCTGCTGCAGTGTGAGACCATTGCTCCTAGTCCTGTTCCCAATAGACACAGCTAAACACTCATTTCTATCCTTTCTACAATCACCCTGCAGGTATTTGAAGACTGTTATCAAATGCTATTGGCAGTCTTCTCTTCTCCAAGCTAAAGAACTGTAGTTCTTTCAACCTTTCTTTATAAGTCTCGTCTCCCAGGCCCCAGATCATTTTTGTTGCTTCACAGAATTATTCAATTGCTTCTTTGAGAATTAGCACCATAATACCAGTCTGAGGTGAAAACTGGCAGATGTGAGAAGTGAAACAAATATTATACCTATTAACCAATTCATTTTACCACATTTTTAATTAAAGATTCCTTTATTTGATTAATGCCCTGCAGTCATTTGGTCCTGTCTACTGATTGGCTCCATTACTTCCAGTCACAAGACAGGAACATCGAACATCATTCAGTTTTCATTTACTGCTCTGCATTCTTGCCTAGCAAGCTTCCTGTTTCCCCCTGTTGGCCTTTTCCTTGATATCTTGGTTAAATCAAATATATTTATTTTACACAAGGCTTAGAGAGATTCTTTGGTAACAGCCTTTTTTCATGAATAAGAGATAAAATAGTACTTTTCTTGTCTTCTGTAAAAACTATGGCTGCCTATGCAGGTGGTCTTTGGAGTTCTCCATTTCCCAGCAGCCCCTACCTATGTGGCTGGGGCTGGTCTCCATGGAAACTCCAGCAGCATCCGCATTGTGATAGTGAAACTGGCCCCAACTATGTGGGCAGGGGTTACTGGGAAATGGAGTCTGGCCACTGGCCGGATCTTCATCATTTTGCCCACCCCTGATCTAAGCACATAGGATCATAGGAAATTCACGCTGCAAAGGACCCCACTAGTTAAAACCACTTCAGCCATGTTTATCTGTGTCTATTGGGACATTTATGCCATAACCCTACTCAAGGCAGGATCATCCCTCACTAAACCACTCCAGCCGAGTGTCCGTCTCACCTGCTTGTGACAGTTTCCAAGCACGGAGAATACACAGCTTCTCTAGGTCGCCTGATCCAATGCCTGACCGCTCCAAAGTCAGCTAGTTCCCCTGATCTCCATCTTCAATTTCTTCTGTTGTGGCTTGAGGCAGTTGCTCCTAGCCCTGTACCTGATAGCCACAGAGAAAAGCTCATCTCCATTCTCTCTATAATTCAGGTTTTTGAAGACTGTTCTCAAATCCCCGCTCAGTCTTCTCTTCTTCATGCTAAATAATAGGGGTGTGTGAAACGGGCCCAGAAGTGGACCAGAAGTACTCCGCCAGGTAATGCGCAGCTACACCCCCCCCCCCCCACACTCCCTCCCCCAGATCAGTGAATGGCTGCAAGGGGACCCCGGGTGCCTCCCCAGACCCAGGAGGCACCAGGCACTGAGCCGGGGGAGTGTGGCAGGGCTCCCCACATGTTTCCCAGCGGACCCAGAAGTGCTTCTGGTCCACTTCTGGGTCTGCTGCCCAGCGCATTGGGGAGTCCCCCGTGCTCCTGTGGGATGCTCCATGTGCCCCAGCATCACAGCACTCACGAGCCACCTGCTACCTAGAGGTATGTAGAAAAAACGTTTAAAGCTGCCTCTACAGCTGAATCGCTGAATCTTTCCAAATGAATCTGAATCTATTTGAAGTGTTCTGATTTGATTCACAGAGATTAAAGGGTCCTCTGATTCAATTCAGATTTGGAGATTTGGCCACTGGATTCGGCCGAATCTCCGCTGAATCAAATCAGGGACTGAACCTTTGCACAGCCCTAATAAATAACCCTTGTGCTTTCAACCTTTCCTCATAAGTCTTATCTCCTTGGGCCCCAGATCATTTTTGTTGCCCTGCCACTTCTCCTATTATCTTGACGTTTTATCTGGGTTTTGGCTTTCTTCAGAGGGTCAGCATGAGGGAAATAAAAAGTTTCAATCCCCCATTAAATCTTCACATATACAATAATTTAGTAAGATTTCCTGCAACAGAAGAACTCTAGTGAACTTGGAAAATGGAGTAGACTTCCTCAAACCTTTTTTCTAAGCATTTCAGTGATACAACCCATGATTCGTAGTAGGTCACTGGCTGCTAAGTGACTGAGAAAATTTAGTCCCCTAAATGTTCCAGAAAACCTTGTTGGTGGCCGTCTCAGTTGAATGAGACTTAGCTCACAGTAAACTACAGCGTTTGTCAATTTTGCTGGAATGCTCTGCATTTCCCAACCAGCTTTCTTAGGGCTCCTAAGACATCCCTGTTTCTCAGGCTGTAGATGAGTGGATTCAGCACTGGGGTGACAATGGTGTAAAAGAGAGCCACAATCTTGTCTTGCACTGGGGAGTGGTAGGAGCTGGGTCTCATGTACATGAAGATGGCTGCCCCGTAGAACATGCCCACCACAGTCAGATGGGAGGAGCAGGTGACCAGCGCTTTCTGCTGTCTGGTTGAATTCATCCTGCGGACTGCAGCAAGGATGCGAGCGTAAGAGGCAAGGATGGTGAAAGAAGGGATAAGGAACATAACGATGCTACACACAAACAGCAGGGTCTCATATTGGGACGTGTCAGAGCAGGACAATTTGAGCAGGGCTGGGACCTCACAGAAAAAGTGGTTAATTTTTTTAGAGCCTCAGTAGGACAAGTGCATGGTAGAAGCTGTAAGAATCAAGGCATCTACACATGTCCCGATCCAGACCCCGCCTGTCAGACCCAGGCAGACTCTCTTGCTCAGGAGGACAGGGTATTGCAAGGGGTTGCAGATTGCTACATACCTGTCATAAGCCATGACTGCCAGGAGGAGGCACTCTGCTCCACCCATTGTCAAAAAGAGGAAAATCTGAGCCCCACAGCCAGCTGGAGAAATGGGGTTGCCTGGGGTCAGGAAGTCTACTGCCATTTTGGGAACAACAATCAGAGTCTGACAGATGTCCATGAAGGCCAATTGACTTAGGAAAAAATACATGGGAGTGTGAAGGGAGGAATCCACTTTGATTAGAAGTATGAGGAGAGCATTTCCAGAAACGGCAGCGATGAAGGTTAATAAGATCATGGCCATGGAGAACATGTGTACATTGGTCCGGCTCAGGAGTCCCAGCAGAATGAAGTCTGCTGAAGATGTTTCATTCCCACTCTTCATTTCCTCTTCATGCAGCTTTGCCTGAAACCCTGGACAAGAACCAAATGCCTTTGGGAATGTGCATACACTCACTAATAGCAACTGAGGCAACTGGCAAGTTTTCTTCTCCTGTGAAAGAAATGATGGGCATTATGGTTCTAAAGAGAGGGGAGACATGCAGTGGTGGATTAAGATTTATTTGGGCCCCTGGGCAAACAGAAAATTGGAGGTCCCTTGTACCACATTATAAACAGGAATGTATCAAAAAGCATTAATAAATAGACCCAATAAATGGTTACATGCTGCATTAATAAATAAAGCACAAGAGGCAATGTCAAAATTAACTATTTAGTTTTGCCACACACAAAACTGAATAAAACAACTGCCGTAGGAAAATGACTCAGATGCATGGGATTGCCATAAATGTATAATTATATGAAAGGAAAGATGTTCTAGTTTAGTGGTCATATAGATTCTTGTCTGACTGATTTTTTTTTAAATACACATTTTACATTGTACCTGCACTACAGTAACTATTGCAAGAAAAATATGGGCCACACCTATAGCCTTGAGTATCAGTCTAAGAATGCTGTTAGTGATTCTTGCAATTAAAATAAAGGCCTACACAATACAACTCTTTTTTTTCTCTTTCCCAAAAACTTAAACAGATGCTAAACATCATATACTGTAAAGCTCTCTCTTTTATCTACGCATTACACCCTTGTGCTACCATTGCATAATTTTATAACCAAAATGTATAGATATATTAATGTGTTATATTAATTAATATGCATTATATATATATATATAATGTAGACAGACAGATCTAATCAGCTCCTAGAAGAGCTCACCCTTCCCTACACGAGCTGCCATCACTTGGGAAAAATGCACACTCCCTCTCTATTGGGAGCTCGGTTTGGGGTCAAGAACTGCAGGAAGCATCCTGGGGTGAGTAGGATTCCCCTTCTCTGTACCCCAAAGCACCCAATAGCAGCAGGACTAAAGCACCACACCCTGCCTTGCTGGGGGATCTGATGCAGTTTGGGGGTGGTTTGGAGCTACAACCCCCAACACCACACACACACACACACACATGCACGCACACACGCACGCACTCTGTATCTGGAGCGGCACGGCAACCCATTCTGTAGTTGCTTGCCTGCCCTGCGACGCAACCCTTGGGAGGGAAGGAGAGCAGGATCAGGCTCCTTTCAGGCACAGGGATGGGAGAGGAACAGACCAGCTGGGCAGTGAGTGGCAAGGGCAGCATTGATCCTCACTGCCACTTCATCCCAGCTGTCCCCACAGAGTGGTGAGATGAGCTCCCAACCACTACCTACTTCTGGCTCTCAGGTGTTTAACATGCAATGGAGCTTCAGCGCTTTGCAGGACTTTCCCCTGCAGGCTGGGAAGCATGGCGGGTCCCTGCTCCATCCCCTACCTTGCTCCCAGAGAGCCCCTGATTGGTAGGGGACCCTGGGCCTGGGCCCCTTGGCCCATGAATCAATCAATTTCCGGGGACAAGTCACAGTGTTGGCAGAGTCCTACCACCTGCCCACCTCCAACCTGGGGTAGGTTATTCCAGTTTGCAGCTGGAAAACAGTTACCTACCCTAAACTACTAGACTATGCAGAGACATCATAGACAGGTTTATAAGAGTTAACAGGAGTCCTGTTTGCAATCTATCCATGGCAGTGAGCAAGTCAGTGCATGCTATTTTCCTTGCCCAGATGAGGGGCAAATAATGCGCTCCTATACACCATGTTGGTGATAGTGCCCTAATAGTAGCTGCACCGCTAATACGACTGACTTACCTGTGAGTCTGACTGAAGTCAATGGGAAATAATCTCACAGAATCACCTCGTGGCGAAACATTTCACAGTCACTGAGTGTCGCTGAGTCATTCTGGCGATTCTCCTTTCCTATCACCACAAAAAATGATATTTATCATTATGGACATTATCTGTAGCATGTGTAGATAAAAACTACCACCTAATGAGCATGTCTACACATGACGCTACATTGCCACAGCTACCTGCTACAGCGACATAGCACCTGCGGGCAAGGAAGTGACACAGCAGCTATGTTGCCATAGCAACATGCCCCCTCATTTTAGCACATTACTATGGTGACATAGCAGTTAAAAGTAACCATGCATCACATGCACGACATAGTATGGGTTGTTACTACGCGGTCATTTAGTACTTCCAAGAAGAAATAGTAAATGATGGTGCAGTAACAACAGCGTGTAGGGGACACAAATAAATGTGCCAAGTAAAATCAGCTGTAGGCTGTTCAGAAAAGAAGAAGAAAAACAAAGAAAGAGAAGACTAGAACATAACAAAAGTTGCTTAAAATTATGTATATATATTTCAGGAAAAAAACTGAAACAAATTTATTTTAGTCTCAGGTTGCTAGAGATCTCTGGCCTATCATTTCAATTCCATGAAACCAATGATAAAATAAAATTAAGAAGAAATGTCAGTTCTATAATGCTTTTGATAAAAATGGTCAATCAGTATTTCAATTAATGTGAGTGGGTATTTTTTCCTGAAAAAAAGGATGTTTCACTTTTTTAAGGGGCATTTCCCCCCAAAATTGAAACATTAATTTTGAACATTTCCAGTAACGGGCTAAAGGCCATACAGTACAAAATACTCTGTGAGGGACCTGCCTGACTAGGAGTGGTACAGATGCAACACCTGAAGAATAGCCTTCATAACTCTTGGAACAAAAGCTCTCTGAATCTGAAAGAAGTTGCCTCTTCCCACTAGGTAAAAGGCCACAATCTCACTGGCTTCTCTGTTTCTCTAGGGAGGGTGGTAGGGTCCCAGGGCAGCCCAGCTGCAGGCTGCTGCAGTGGGCTGGGGAGGAGGCACACATATACTCACATACCGTGCTTAGCCAGGAACACAGCTGGCTCGCAGAGACTGAAAGAAACTGACCTGCAGTTTCCTTTCTGCCTGGACTTGCAGGGGTGCAGATCAACACCCCCCCATAAACCAAGAGGGAGTGGGGTAGGGGCAGGGGTGAATCATTTGCCCCTGCCCCGCTCCCTGCTGCACTGTGGGCATTGCCCCACACCCCAGCCTGGCTGGGCCTCCATTCATGGGGAATGGGGCCCCCGCCATGATGGATTGTGGGGCAAACAGAACCCAGAAGCTCATCTAGGGGTGTGGCGCCAGGGAGCCAAAACAGGGGCACGTGGTCCCCCGGTCTGTGCACGGGGCAAGGACGAGCTACAGCTGCGGGCTGGGCTCAGCCTGCTCCTGGCCTGCACGCCTCGCTGCAGCCTTTGCAAGTGGTGTGAGGTGGCACCTTATGCCTCACTGCCTAGCTGGGTTGGCAGTGAGACGCATATGCAGCTGCACTGCTTTCAAAGATGGCAGCAAGGCATGCAGGCAGGGAGCAGGCAGAGCTCTGTGCAAAGATCAGGGGTCACATGGTTCCTCCTTGGCTCCCTGGCACAGTGCTTCTGGAGGAGCCACCGGGCTGCACTGGGTATTTCCTGTGGATGATGCAAGTTGGGTCCAGGGGTCCCATAGTCTTCGTCCCCTATGACCCAGTGGTGCAGCCAAGGCTGGCCCCAGTCTAGCTCCTGGCTCTGGGCCCTGCTGGGCGGTGCGGGGCCAGTGTGGGGAGGCAGCTGTGGCCAGTGCAGTGCTGCGGGGTGGTAAATTCACAGGGGCCACCAGTGCCAGGCAACAACCCTGGGCACAAGGGAAGAGGCTGCCACAGCCCCAATCCCAGGCTCAGCTTTTCTCTCCCTCCCCACGGCCCTTTCCCCTCCATCGGCCTATTCCCCCACAGACCTTCCTGTCAAGGGGGTGGGGTGGGGGGGGGACATGCTCACTCATGCACACACGCACTCCCCCCTCCCCCCCAAAAAAAATTCCCTCCACCTGTGCCCATGATGTTCAACTGTGAGGAAGATACAGTGACTTTGCTGTGCTCTTCCTCTGACCTCACAGGACAATGTATTCCATTACAGGTGATCTCTACTTATAAACTACAAGCCAGCATTCAGCCAGCCAGCCTTGACCTAATCTGGTCAAATCTGATTTTCTAAGAGACCTAGCTTTCTACTGGGTGCATTAACTCTGGCCTAGATTGATTCTGGTGTAAACTAATCAGGAGTAAGTGCTTTCAGCCAGGTATCTACAAATGCATGGATTAGAGAGAAGATTTGCTGCTCTTTGCAGCAAGATTCCTGCAGCCCTGCCATGGACCCCTGCCACCACTGCGGGGAGCTCCAGACTCCCCCCAGGTCCTAGCACAGGGGCTGTCAGGCAGCAAGGGGCAGGAGACAACTGCTTCCCAGCTCTTTGGATCTGCCTACTCCTGGAGTGGGGACTATGTCCCCCTGCCCCAGTAGCACAGAGCTCCTGCCCTGGCTCCCTGATCAGGGGCAGGGGACTTGGAGAGAGCTGCAGGGGCGGGACAGGTCCCAGCTCCCTGCCCCAAATCTGCCAGTGGGGCAGCTATGTCGCTACTAGCTTACCCACCAGCAGATCAGGGCAGAGGGCTGGCACCTACCTCACCCCTGCATCTCTTTCTAAACCCTGTGCCTCAGTCACCCAATTGGGCATAGTGCTGGGACCTGTCCTTGACCTGTCCCCCACTCTGCATGCCAGGTAGAAGTTGGGCAGCTTGTTCTCCGCTTAGCTCTGCAAGCCCAAAGCTGGGGGGTGGGGAGGAGGGAAAGGCTAGGGGGCTTGTTTCCCATTCAGGTCCATCAGCACAGAGCTGGGGGGTGGGACAGGCTGAGGGGCTTTCCCCACCCAGCTCTGTGAGTGCAGAACTGAGCTAGGAACAAGCAAGCATGTTCCCTGCCCAACTCCATGCTCCACGTTTCCCCATCCCCACCAGCGAGGAGCTCCCAGCACTGGCTCCACGACCACAGGCCCAGTGATGGAAGATGCTTATCTCCCAGCCCGACTCCCAAAACCACAGAGCTCAGTCCAGGAAATAAGGATCTCCCAGCACTGGGTCCCAATCACGGAGCTAGGAATGGGATTTAAGGGTCTCCCAGCCCCAACTCCCCAGTCCAATGGCAGAGTGGGGGCCAGGACATAAGGATCTCCCAGTCCCCAGGCCCCAATCACGATTTCAGAGCATAGGGCTTGGGCAGGGGGACATAGTCCTGTGGTGGAGCCCGTCCTACCAGCCGGCAGCTCCCATGAGCAGGAAGCTTCCTCCTGCCTCCAGGTGGATGGCTGACCTGGACCAGATTTTGCTCCCAATCAGATGTTTACATGAGCACTACGGCACTATTACTAATCTCAAGTAAATTCACTATGCCATTTCAGCTCACAAATTTACTCAAGATTAGAGAAGTTTACTATGAACTAGGCTTGTGTTTGTGTAGACAGACTTGCTTACTTCACAGTAAACTATGCTAATGCAATGTTAAGCTTCTCGTGTAGATGTGTCCACTGTCAACTAAAATATGCCTTTGGAAATGGATAAAGTATACCTTATTACCATATTAGATGGATTAAGTGTATATCATTGATGAATAGGCATAATTTTAAAACATCTGATAACTTAATTTGTGATAATTTTATTTAGTAAGGTTTTTAAGCCCAGCTCAAAGCTGGTGATAAAGATCCCAGGTCTGCCTCAGAAATTCTTTTCAGGCAGCAACCCAGATCCTTGCTGTATTTCCCCTCTGAAGGTGAACTAATATCAGCGCTTCAAGAAACCGAGTTTCTGAAACCTCAGGAAGAAGTTATTTTGCCAGACAGGCTGCCCACCCATTGGAGAGTTAAAAGAATTGGTAACTTAAAGATTTCTTTCTTTTTGTTCTAACAATTCTGTGACTCTCTTCGTTTAATTAATAGTTGTTGGTTTTTTTTTTTTTTAAATCAGCAGCTTGCTATGCTTTACCTCTACTATCTTAGCAATTGCCTGTGGTTTGTATTCTAATATTAGAAGTGCTGTTAAGATTTCCTTGACTCTGTTTTTTGGACTGTGCGCTTTTACCGGACCCAGCTTCTCAAAGCATCCTTGGTCCCCAGAATCTCCCTGGGGCTCTGCAGTCCTCGGCCTCAGTGCCTGTTTTCCTTCTGACCGAGTGAACTAGAAACCCTAAATCTCTATAGCTACTGAAGTTTGTACATACCAAGTAGGCACAGAAAGGTAACTAGGATTTATCCCCTTACATGCAAAGCTAGGGACAAGGGAAAGTCTTGAAAGACTGGATTGTTTGTGTTATGTGTCTCATACACCGGTACCACCAGTAATTTGGGGTCTACGTCCTCTCAAAAAGGAAGGTCTTTCAGAGAACACAGGCCCCAAGTTACTGTGTGATACAGAGTGGTGAAGCACGTAACACAAATGATCCTCCTTATAGGGGGGTTTCGAAGTCCTTGAAGTGGAAATATATGATATGATATTATACATGTATGTTATGATATACAACACAGACCATTTATGATATGCTATGTTAAACTAAATCTCTCTAACACTTTTAATAACCCTAAAAGTGGCTGGGGTGAAATCCTGGACCTGCTAATGTGAATGGGGATATTGGAATTGATTCCAGGAGAGCAACGATTTAATCCTTACAAACATTTCCTCCTCTTCAGGTTCCTTTGACTTACATAGCTACCATGACAGAAATAATCTGTTTTCATTAATAATTTCCACCTTCCAATTCTCAATTGTATCATCTCATTTATCACAGCAAAAAAGCCATTTCATACACATTTGTAGGAAAAATAAAATAAAATAAAACATATTTTATTAAAAATCCTACTAGTAGAAGTAATAATAGTTAAAAGTAAAATTTACATGACTTTATTGCCACGTAATAAGTGAGATACATTTTGAGAAATATTTATGTGCCACTTCTTCTATGGCCTATTTCACATGCGGACCTTTAAGAAGAAACATGGTGCTGTTTCTAATAAAGACAAATCAATTTTTTAAAAACTTTGCCTGCATAAAGTAGGACTAAAAGAAAACAGGAATCACTTACCTTGATTTGGTTTATCTCTTTCTGTGACCACTTCAGTAAGAAGTTTCATCTCTTCCAAAAAACACTGTCCCTTATTTAAAAAGAAGTTCCCACACCCCAAATTTTTACAGACCTACTCTCCTGTATTCTAATATATTCCCAAAATATTTTATTTTTCCAATCCCATCTGGGCATTTACAAAAAATGAAGAGTTATTAGCTCAAAAGCAACTACATGAGCTATCCACATAAATCTCTTTTCTTGCTGTCTTTACTTTTAAAATTAAAGAAGTGACTGTTCGAGGCTTGGCATTCCTTTAGTAGAGGGCATCAGTAGTTTTCTGAGGAAGTAAATTACTTTAAAAACTCTCAGGCATGAACTCCATTTCAATTTCAAGATTAAAATATATAATAACAATTCTTGCCCACAGGTTGAAAAAATATTTTAATATGTTTAAAATTTTGCAACACAGGCAATATATAAAAACAATTTGAAATCAGTCTTTAAAAAAAGATGTTCTACACTACATAAAGGCACAGTGCAAGTCTTTTTCATCACGCATCTGCAGCTCACTGAGTAAATTCGGTAGTGGAGAATGGATCAGGCAGGTCATAAAAAACACAGTCTTTACAAAAGCCAAGTCAAGTTTGTGACCATTACGTTACTCATCAGCAATAGTTTTTAAATCTAAGGGGAGGAAAATACACAAATGTTCCCACACTCTGGGGACTCTTGTTAAGTCTTTAATTAAGTTGTACTTTCAGCTCCAACGGGTACTCTGCCAAACCTTCCTCTATTTAGCTGTTTGAAAACTCTGTAAACTTATGCAAAGGGAAATTTCTTGACAACCTCTGTGTTGAGGTGGGAGATAGCAAAGCATTTCAGGAAGGACAAATCACAATACATTTCAGTCTTTTTTTAAAGAAAGTCTAAGGGTAGGATTTTTTTTTTAAAGTGGGAAATGTCATATTTGACTGTTTTCATTCTAATACAGAATGCTCGATTTCTCACTGATGGATTTTCTAGTGCAGGATGCAGATAATAGTAGAACAGGCCCAGAGGCCTCAGACTTGAATAGATGCTACTCAGATGAGTGGGGTCCATTCCTTGATTGCAGACCACAGAATCAGGTGCTTGATCTGAGACTGCCTGTACATTAGTCTAATGTGTAAGAGAAGGCATCTGTAGCTCTCCATAGTGCTTTGAATAATCTCTGCCAGTCAACACAGAGTCTAGGCTGGTAGTTTTAATGCAGCCTCACCTATACCAAATGCAGAACTATGCTGGGGGTTGGGAGGGAAGTAACCTTTCCCCCGTAACTGGCATACCCGTGTCGATGAAAGTTTAGAGAGAGAAGACCCGAGAACAGGCCTGAAAGCATGTCAAAGCGTATCCAATCATGCAGCTGGTCCAAGAAATGTTATCACCCACAAATTACTTGGCCACTCACATATTTTTTGTACCAGCCCAGCTACACGGTCACTCCAGCTGTATTAAAATTCCCTCTCTTGTGACCTGTCACTCCAGCTGGGTTATATTGTATTGTTAACTGCTCTTAAGGAGTGAGACCATTCTGAAGTAAAGTGGTACCTGGCTTTTGCTATAATCTTCTGAATTTCTTATAACTTGTGGAGTGCCTACATCTTTATGTAACTTCCTAGGCCTTAAATGCTGTAAGCTGCAAGTGTGAGAGGAAGAGTAGGGTAAAAAATCCTGTTAAGAGTCATTTCACTCTCCCCTTCAGCCTCCACTTTCTGCCATTGTGTGACACAGGATACTGGACAAGATGGACCTATGGTCTGACCCAGGGAACAGAAATTATGTTCTTATGGTCTACATGATGTGAAGTGTCTGGCATATTCAGGTTTAATCAGTCTAGTGGCTTTAGTCACCACCAGATTTCACTAACAAGAACTCAGGCAGTCATCCCGCATGACTAAGTCCTTCAGCAGGGGCCAGAGTCAGTAGCCAAGGAAGAGGCCAGGGCAGGGTCCAAAATCAGGAACCAAGAGACAGAGATGGGTCAAGAATAGTCCAGATGACCTGAGAACAATAAGCAGGAGAAAGCTAACAGTATAAAACCTAACATGTTTGTTTGATTGATTGATTGATTGATTGATTGATTGATTGATTGATTGATTGATATCCACCCTTCAAGATGAAGCTCAGTGAGGACATAGTCTATTCATTCTTGGTTGCCTCTGTGACCAGTTCATGGATTTGTCTATATGTCATTCTTGACACTTATGCACAGGAAGGAATCTGTTCTTGCATCTGTGGAAAATGATGCATACACAGAGACAGGCATGGGCACTGGCAGTGGGCTGAGAGGGTGGAAGAGACATACATCTTGGCTTCTGCATCAGTAACCAAGTAACTAGGTCACGCGCTGGCAGAAGTGAAGGACAGGGGTTGAAGAACCTGTTCACCCCAAAGGGTATTTGAATGTGAGTCTTTCTAACTTTTACCATAGCACGCTAACCACTACAATCTCTGGACAGTCATTATCCAAGTGCTTCTCCAATGCTTTTTTAAAAGCTGTGCCACTAATATTATAATTGAAAAATGGATGAAGCATTGTGCAAGTGGGAAGGTTTCTGCCCTGCTGGAACATTGGCCCAGACTACCCAGGGCTCTCTCTATGCTAGGAGAGCAGCTGCCTCTTACTATCTGCTTTGCTCCCATCCTGTTGGTTGCACACATCTTCCACACACCTTCTTTTCATGGTTGCCTAGGGTTGAGATTCAAAATGAGCTCCAAAGACTGATCTGTGGTGTGGTGGTTAATGTGCATTGCTAGGAAGCCCAAGTGTTTCAGGCTCAAATCATTTGTGGGAAATGAAGGTTTTCAGCTTCTCAGTTGAGCGTGTCCTAATTCCTCAGGGGCAAAGATGAGAGTCTCTCTCCGTCTGCCTTCCTACGTCCTGCTAAGTTTGGGTAATCATTGAAGGTGTTTTAAGGCTTCATGCCCACTGCACATCCACAGTGCTGCAGGTAGGTGCCCTGGCTCCTACTGCTCAATCTGTGGGGATGCTTAAGGATTGAGGAATGGAAACGTGCCTGCGTGTCAGTGCCAAAAACGACATGTAGAAAACCAAAGCCCAGCCCCGTTGGCAACCAGGGTGTCATAAGAACAGGGACCAGGGTGAAGTAAGATGTGCTGGGATAAGAGCTCCCTCCAAGCTTATTAGGAGACTTAACTAATCCCTGTTTCACCCTCATGGGCTGAAGTGGTTCATTTGTAGTGGCATACAGGCAGCATTTGGCACTTACATAAAGTTTAGTCCTTGTGCTGCTTCTATACACAGGGCAAAATTATTCTCCAAGAGATAAACAAAATGTTTTACATTTTGGTAAGCAAGGGAGTTGGGGCTGCCTGTTAGGGCCCCTAACACTGCCCCAAAAGAACAGCCCCACAACCATTGCATATGGTCAGTGCCCTTTGCTGTCCTTTGACTGACCTCATCCTCATGACCATGGACAGGATACAAGCAGAAGTAGCTTGGATTTCTCAATGTCACAGAAGTCCCAGATAAATAATAAGGGGCCATATCTGCTTTTTTCCCTTCTCATCATGAATTTGACACACCTTTGAACAAAACTGTAAGGAACGTTCTGCCTGTCAGCTCAGGAAACCATCCAAGTTTTCCATGGGGACATGGCCATCATTTTCTGGCCGTGCAAGCCAAAAATATGGACCCCCCACCTACTTCCCACTTCAGGTGTATCAGAGCAACGGGGTCCATGAGGCCTGCATACTCCCAGTAGGTCAAAAGTGCATTAGGCACAATCCTGCCATGCTCGCTCCGCTGCACTGGACCAAGCCACCCACTCCAGGCTATGGCCACCATGCTGTGCACGTGCACTGGAGGCAGAGGAGCGAATTTAGGAGCTCCAGTATGGTGCAAGGCTGTGGGGGGTCCTCTCCTCTGTAGCATTTTGTCACACAGTTATCTCCCAATGTCTGCAGTGCAGGGGTTGCCCCAGGGTGGTATGGTTCCCAGTGGCCTATACTTGGGCCAATGTGGCCCATATTATTACAGGAAGGATCCTATATCTCCCCTCTCTGTCTTGGTATTCAGTTTGGGGTCACACTTTCCCCCAAGCCACATTTCAATTTACCGACTTTCCTCTTTGGGGAACCATGTCTTGGCTAACCTCAGAGCAAGCTCCACTTTCAATGGGCTCATCCATCAGTGTGCCTGAGGACCACAGACACCAAGGCCTCTTGTTTCTCACCCACACTCACAGCTCAGAGGGAAACACAGGATGAACTGCAATACATTGCCCACCGCAGTGTCACCACTCAAAAATAAATCATAGGAATTTCTTCCCAGGGCCAGATGGAGAAATGGTCTCTGGGTGCGTCTACACAGGCACAGTTACTGCACAGTAACCAAAAATTTTGACGCAGCATAGAGGCATGATACAGGTCACAAATTTATGCCCGAGTAGTTACAGTAACTCTGTGTTTGTGGCCTGATGTGGGACTAACTTTAGGGATAGTCATGTCTTCACAGAATTGTTCCGTTGCTTCTTTGAGACCGAGCATCATAATAGTAATAGGAAAACTGGGGAATATGAGAAGTGAAAGAAATATTATTCCTATTAACTAATTATTTTGACCACATCTTATTTATTTGCAATGAAAAATTCCTTATCTGGTAACTGACCTGCATTCCTCATTGCCTCTCTCCTGGTCAGTTGCATTTCTTCCAGGCACGAAGAAAGAAACCTCCTATACCTCGGTGATTTCATTTACTCCTCTGCCGCCTCCCCATGGATGTAAAGTTCAGGAGCTTCCTGTTTCTCACTGCTGCCCTTTTCTGTGCTGTCTTGTACAAAAATTATTTAACACAAGGCTTAGAGGGATAGTTGGGTAACAACCTTTTTTCATTAATAAGCTTGCTAAAGATAAAAGGTTAGATTAATACACAGCTTTTTTTTTCTCCTGTAAAAACCATGTGTTCCACCATTGGCCTCAATGGACTGAAAGTGATGGAAAAACAAATGAGACATTAATCAGGCCTAAAATACAGTGCTTCACTCTTAAAAGTACTTGTTGGGAAGGTCTGCTTCAAAGCACTTGTAATCATAGGATCATAAAAAGTAGGACTGGAAGAAACCTCACAAGGTCACATCTAGTCCAGCCTCCTGCTCAAACAGGATCATCCCTAATTAAGTCTCCCCAGTTAAGTGGCTACTTCACATACTCTTGAATGTTTCCAAGCCTGAAGACTCCTCAGCTTCTCTAGGTCACCTGTTCCAATGTCTGATGAGTCCCAAAGTCAGCTAGTTCCCCCTATTCTCCAGGCCAAATTTCCTTTGCTGCAGCTTGAAGCCATTGTTCCTAGTCCTGCCCCACTACGCTCAGAGAAAAGCCCACTTCTATCATTTCTATACTCACCCTTCAGGTTTCTGAAGGGTTATCAAAACCTCATGGCAGTCTTTTCTTCTCCATGCTAAATATCCCCAGTACTTTCACCTTTCCTCATAAATCTTGGCTCCCAGGCCCTGGATCATTTCTGTTAGCCTGCCACTTGACCTATATCCTGCAGGAGGTTTTGAGCCTTCTGCAGAGGGTCAGCATAAGGGAAATGCAAACTTTCAATCCTCCAGCAAGTCTTCATGTACACAATAATTTGTTTAAATATCCTGCAACAGGAAAACACTAGCGCCTGAGAAAGTGGGCTGGACTTCCTCAAACATATTTCTAAGTGCTTTTCTAAGCTTTTAAGTGATAGAGTCTGTGATTCTCAGTAGGTCATTGGCTGTTAAGTGACTGAGAAAATTTAACTTCCTTTTAAATGTTCTTAACTTCTCATTTTAATGAGACTTAGCTCATAAGAAATGACATTTTCTGTCAATTTTGCTGGAAGCTTCTGCATTTCCGAATCAGGTCTTTTAGGGCTCCTAAGACATCCCTGTTTCTCAGGGTGTAGATGAGTGGATTCAGTACTAGGGTGGCAATGGTGTAAAACAGAGACACAATCTTGTCTTGCTCTGGGGAGTGGTAGGAGCTGAGTCTCATGTACATGAGGATCACATGCCCATCACACTCAGGTGGGAGGAGGAGATGGCCAGAGCTGTCTGCTGTCCTTAGGTTGACTTCATCCTCAAGATCCTGGAGAGGATACAAGCGTAAGAGGCTAGTATAATAGAAGAGGGGATGAGGACCAGGACAACGCTACTCACAAACACCAGATCCTCATGCTGAGAGGCATCAGAGCAGGACAATTTGAGCAGGGCTGGGATCTCCCAGAAGAAGTGGTCAATCTCTTTTGAGCCACAGTAGGGGAGAACAAGTGTAAACATTGTGTGAAACAGGGCACTTACTGATGCTCCCATCCAGACCCCAAATGCTAAAAGAAAGCAGCAGTTCCTGCTCATAAGGATGGGGTACTGCAAGGGGTTGCAGATCACTATGTACCTGTCATAAGCTATGAATGCCAGGAGGAGACACTCTGATACACCCATAGTCAATGTAAGAAAAATCTGAGCCCCACAGCCAGCTGGAGAAATGGGATTGCCTGGGGTCAGTAAGCCTGCTGCCATTTTGGGGACAACCATCAGCATCTGACAGATGTCCATGAAGGCCAACTGACTGAGGAAATAGTACATGGGGGTGTGAAGGGAGAAATCCACTTGGATTAGAAGTATGAGGAGAGCATTCCCAGACAAGGCAGTGATGAAAGCTAATAAGATCAGGGCCAGGGAGAACATGTGTACATTGATCTGGCTCAGGAGTCCCAGCACAATGAAGTCTGTTGAAGAAGTTTCATTCCCACTCTTCATTTCCTCCTCATGTGGCTGTGCCTGAAGTCCTGGCCAAGAACTACATTCCTTAGGAAATGTGTACAGACTTCCTACTGGATAAAGCTAATAGCAACTGAGGCACTCAGCAGGCTTTCTTCTCCTGTGGAAGAAATGTCAGACATTATGGTTGATGAAACAATAACCTCACTTCCCTTGGAACAGTGTTTATTTAGGCTAATGTTTTCTATAATTAGCTCCAGATGCAGGCCCCACCTACATGTAGAGTTGCAGTGGTTTAACTCACTTTATATCTATGCTGTAGATGCAGAATTGTCTTCAACAAGGATTTGCAACCTCCAGCCTGAAGAACCTTTGAATTTGGCCCAGGGATTTTGGCACTTTGGTGGCATTTAACTGTGAGGGGCACTTTCTTCTAATGCTGTCCCCAGGCTGCCATGGAGATTAATATTGGCTGTGGCCTGTCCATTTTTGTCACGTGTGGAAACTAGGGTGGCCATCATAGAGGAGAGTCCATTTGTCCTCTATTAATATGAAACAGGACAACTTTATGTTCTCTATTTTTCTCTTGAACATAAAGATAGAGGACATAAAGCCATCTGGTTTCATATCAAGCGACGACAGAAGAAAAGCCAACTGTCCTCTATGATGTCCATCCTCGTGGAGACTAGTGGCAGTGTTGGCAGAGTCCTAGCACCCGCCCATCTCCAACCTGGGGTATGTTATTCCAGATTGCTGTTGGAAGAGTTTGCCTAGCTCTGGTTGCCAAAAGGCTACTAGGATCAAGGATAATAAAAAGTCCTTTTTTAGATATGTGGGTGGTCAGAGAAAAGAAAAGGGTAACGTTGGACCCCTGCTAAACCAGATGGGACAACTGATGACTGACGTCCAGCAAAAAGCCAACCTACTAAAAGGGTACTTTGCAGCAGTCTTTCACCAGTTCCATGGGACACCTCTGCCCATCACAGGAGATGGAGGCCTGAGTGAGGGAGATTCCCTGCCCTCCATCAATGCTGATCTTGTGAAGGAACACCTTGAGAGGCTGGACACCTTCAAGTCAGTCGGTCCTGACAGTCTGCACCCCAGGGTACTCAAGGAGCTGGTGAGCATCACAGCTCCACCCCTGGCACTCATCTTCGAGAACTGCTGGCACTCTGGTGAAGTTCCCAAAGACTGGAAGAAGGCCAATGTGGTGCCTATCTTCAAGAAAGGGAGGAAAGTGGATCTGGCAAACTACAGGCCCAACAGCCTGACCTCTATCCCAGGAAAGGTCTTAGAAAAGATTCTCAAGGAGGCCATTCTTAACAGACTGGCTGATGGCAACATCGAGAGGGATAGCCAGCATGGGCTTGTTGTGGGTAAATCTTGATTGACCAATCTTATTTCCTTTTATGACCAGGTGACCTATCACCTGGACAAGGGAGAGGAGACTGATGTCATATATCTTGACCTTAAAAAAGCCTTCAATCTGGTATCCTATGAACACCTCTTGGCAAAACTGGCCATCTGTGCCCTCGGGTCCACCACGATCCGCTGGCTGGGGAACAGATCTAGTCTCCTGTAGTCTATTAATTCACAGAAGCTTTTTCCTTTTCCCGCCTCATTGGTATTTGTGCATTTTCAAGAAATAATTGGTTTTTGGCTCTAAAATAAGCACATTAGAAATTCATGTGAGCTTCTTTTCTTGCTATCTTTACATTTAAACTTAAAGAAATGGCTGTTCTAGGCATGGTGTTTCTTTAGTATGGGGCACCAGTAGTTTTCAAAGGAAATAAATTACTTTAAAATCCCTCAGGCATGAACTCCCTTTAAGTTTCAAAATTAAAATAATATAATACTAATTCTTGGTCAGAGCCTGAAAAATTATTTGTATAAGTTGAAAAATATAGTGGAGAGAAGGTAGCACACATGTCATAAAAACAATCTTTTAAAAGACCAAGTGAAAGTTAAGGCCATTACATCACCTCTTCAGCAATATCTTTGAAATCTAAGGGGAAAAAATACACAAACTTTTTTACACTTCGGGGACTCTTGTCCCAAGTCTTTAATTAAGTTGTGCTTTCACCTCCAGTGGGTGCTCTCGCACAGCTTCCTCCATTCTCTGCAAGGAAAACTCTGCAAAGTTCTTCTCAGAGAAATTTCCTGCCAACCTCTGTCTTGAGGTGAAAGAGAACAAAGCATTTCAGGAAGGCCAAAAGACAATATGTTTCAGTCTTTCTTAAAAGAAATGCTAGGGATAGGTTTTTTTGCCTTTTTTTTTTTTGTAATTGGCACATGTCATATGTGAATGGTTCGTTCTAACACAGAATACTGAATCTCTCACTGCTGGATTTTCTAGTGGAATGAGACGTCTGGCTTGTGACTCACTCGACATGATGTTTCTCCATCAAGAACATCAATTCCTCAAACATTCGAGCACAACACATCCCTCTCACACGGACAGTTTGGAACAGAGAAAGACCAAAGAAACACCGTCTAGTGAGATAGGCATCTCTTAATTTTTTGGATGCAAATTATGGTGGAAGAACAGGCCCAGAGGCCTCAGATTTGATTTCACTCAAATGAGTGATATCTATTCCTTGATTGTAGGCCACACAATCAGGTGCTTTATCTGAGACTGCCTGTACATTAGTCTAATATGTATGCAAATGCATCTGTAGGTCTCATTAGTGCTTTGAAAAATCTGCTTAAATTCTGCCACTCAACACAGAGTCTAGGCTGGTGGTTTTAACAGAGCCTCACCTACACCAAATGCATAAGTATGCTGTGGGGAGAGGGAAGAAACACTCCCTTATAACTGTCATAGCTGTGCCAATGAAAGATTTGAGAGAGGAGACCTGAGAGCCTTCTCAGAAATATACTCACGCTTAGGTTAAGACTGTGTGGAGCAAATTTCTTGTATTAGGAACAAAAGACTGACCTGAAAATGAATGCACTGCATGCCAAAGCTGTTCAAAGCCTATCCCTACCATGCAGTTGGTCCAATAAAAAAGTATCACCCACAGAAGTACATGCCTCTTACATATCTTGGACCATCCAAGCTACATAATCTATCCAGTGCTATTACAACTCCCTCCATTGTGACCTGGATTATATTTTTAATTGCTCCTAAGAAGTGAGAAAATTGCATTCAGCATCATTATAAATGTGTAGTACCTCGCTCCTCAGGTAAACTTTCCAGGGAGAAAGGAATGTTGAAGAGGCCTAGAAGTGAAGAAGTGAAAATAAAATAAATGGAAAAAGATTATTGGAGAGGCTTTTAAAGACAATGAGAGTCTGTGTAGATAAAACTCCCCTCTGAGCTTAGGCCAGTTGGATACCTAGTGTAAAGCCAAACATCTTTATCAGAGGTAAGGAGCCTGTATTGTGGTGCATAGCTTATGCCTCGGCCTTTTGGATGGTTTATACACTGTGGAGCACACTCATCTTTATGTAAGTTTTGTCAAGTACCTGCCACATTCAGATCTGAATCAGTCTAGTGGCTTCAGTCACTACCAGATGCCATCGGCAAGAACTCAGTCCATCCGTCCTCATGATTAGGTCCTCCCTCAGGGGTTGGTATCGCTAGCCAGAGAAAAGGCCAGGTAAAGGGCCAAGAAACATGGCTGGGTTAAGAGTAGTCCAGAGGACCTAAGAGTGATAGGCAAGACAAAGATAGAAGTCAAGAACCTGACATTTTATTTGTTTGATTGATTTATTATATGCAACCCTTCCCTGAAAGAGCTCAGAGAGGACACAAATACCAGGTTGTCTCTGTGACTAGCTTTTTATTTGTCTACATCTCATTCTTGACACTTATGCACCAGAAGGAGTGTTATTCTTGTGGCTCTAGACAACTCTGTGCTCACAGAGACCAGGCACAGGTACAAGCAGCAGGAAGAGAGGTTGAAAGAAAGACAAGCTTCTTGTGTTCTGCCTTAATAACCAGGCGACTAGGCACCCACCTGGGAGGAGAAGGCCTGGGCTTGTAGAACCTGTTCACCTGAATTTTTTAATTCAGATATTTGAACCTGAATTTCTAGCGTAGCTTTCTAACATCTCAGTGGTGCTCAAGGGAGGTCCCTGAAGACTGGAAGAGGGCCAGTGTTGTGTGCATAGTCAAGAAGGGGAGGAGAGAGGACCTGGGCAATCAGCCTAACTTCTATCCCAGGCAAAATCCTGAAAAAAAATTATCAGTGAGTCTATGTGAGATATGCTTGCAGAAGGTAGGAATCTGAATGACAGCCAGCATGGCTTCATCGCGGACAGGTCTTGCCTTACCATCCTTATCTCCTTTTACAACCAGCTAACTCAGCACCGGGATAAGAGAGAAGAGCTTTATATTATATACTTAGACTTTCAAAAGGCCTTTGATCTGGTATCCCATGATGTTCTCATGGGAAAAATGGAGGATTGTGGGCTTAACTGGTGGACAGTCAGGTGGGTGGGAAGCTGGCTGCAGGGTAGACCCCAGAGAGTCCTAATGAGTGGATCTGTGTCATCCTGGGATACCAGATCAAAGGCCTTTTGAAAGTCAAGATATACAACGACAACCTCCTCTCTCTTATCCAGGTGGTGAGTAGACTCCCAGCTCAATTAGCCTATCTTCTATCCCAGGGAAAATCCTGGAAAAATTCATCAGGGAGTCTACACCTGACTGCAGAGTAACCCTGTGTCTGTGGACTGACTTGGGGCTAGCTTTAGGGACAGTCAAGTCTTCACAAAATTGTTCCATTTCTTCTTTGAGATCTATCATCATAATGCTGCTCAGAAAACTGGAAAATGTGTGAGAGGTGAAAGAAATATTATTGCTATTGACTCATTCATTTTTCCACATCTTAGTTATTTTTAATGAAAAATTCCTTATCTGATAACTGGCCTGCATTCCTTATACCCTGTCTGCTGGTCACTTCCATTTCTTCCAGTCACAAAGAAAGAAACATTTGATACCGTATTGTTTTCATTTACTCCTGTGCTGCCTCACCATGGCTATAAAGCTAGGGAGTTTCTTGTTTCTCCCCATTGCCCTTTTCTGTTATATCTTGCATAAATCTGACCAATTTATTTTACACAAGCCTTAGAGAGATACTTGGGGAACAGCTGTTTTTCATTAGTAAGGTTGCTAAAGAGAAAAGGTTAGATTAAAACATAGCTTTTCTTTTCTCCTGTAAAAACGACGTGTTGCACCTTTGGCCTCAATGGAGTGAAAGTGGTGAACGAACAGCTGAGACAAGAGTCAACCCTGAAGTACAGCGCTTCGCTCTTAAAAGCAGTTGTTGCAAAGACCTGCATCTAAGCACTTACACTCATAGGATCATAGGAAAGTAGGCTTGGAAGGGACCTCACAAGGTTATATCTAGTGCAGATCCCTGCTCAAAGCAGGATCACCCCTAACCAAGTGTCCCCAGTCAAGTGTCCATCTCACCTGCTCTTGAACATTTCCAAGCATGGAGACTCCTCAGCTTTTCTAGGTCATCTGTTCCAATGCCCAGCCAGTCCCCAAATCAGCTAGTTCCCCATAATCTCCAGTCTAAAGTTCCCTTGCTGCAGCTTGAGGCCATTTTTCCTAGTCTGGTCCTCAATAGGTAAAGAGAAAAGCCCATTTCTATAATTTCTAGATCACCGTTCAGGTATCTGAAGACTGTTATTGAAGCCTCCTGGCCGTCCTTTCTTCTTCAGGCTAAATACACCCAGTAATATAAACCTTTCCATATAAGTCTTGGTTCACAGCGTCTGGATAATTTTTGTTCCCGTGCCACTAGATGTATTTCCTGCAGGAGAGTTTGGGCCTTCTGCAGAGGGTCAGCAAAAGGGAACCGCAAAGTATCAATCCCCCCCCCCCCCCCTTAAAGTCTTCATGTATGCAATAATTTGGTTAAATTTCCTGTAACAGGAGAACACTAGAGAGCTGGGAGAGTGGGGTGGACTTTGTCAAACCGTTTTTCCAAGCATTTAGGAGTCCAACCTCCCGTGATTCTCAGAAGAAGATTAACTGTTAAGTGATTAAAATAATTTAACTTCCTTCTAAATGTTCCAGTTTTCTCACTTCTAAATGTTCTTAACTTCTCATTTTAGTGAGACTTAGCTCATAAGAAATGACATTTTCTGTCAATTTTGCTGGAAGATTCTGCATTTCCCAACCAGCTTTCTTAGTGCTCCTAAGACATCCCTGTTTCTCAGGCTGTAGATGAGTGGATTCAGTACTGGGGTGGCAATGGTGTAAAAGAGAGACACAATCTTGTCTTGTGCTGGGGAGTGGTAGGAGCTGGGTCTCATGTACATGAAGATGGCTGCCCTGTAAAACATGCAAACCACAACCAGGTGGGAGGAGCAGGTGGCCAGAGCTTTCTGCTGTGCTCTGGTTGAGTTCATCCTCAGGACCCTAAAAAAGATAAAGGCACAAGAGGCTAGTGTAATGGAAGAAGGGATGAGGAGCAGGACAATGCCACACAAACACCAGTCTCATACTGAGAGGTGTCAGAGCAGGACAATTTTAGCAGAGCTGGGACCTCACAGAAGAAGTGGTCAGTCTCTTCTGAGCCACAATAAGGGAGAGACAGGGTAAACGCTGATTAAATCAAGGCATTTACAGATGCTCCCATCTATACCCCAGCAGCTAAATAAAGGAGATATTCCTGTTCTTAAGGGATACAGCAAGGGGTTGCTAACAGCTAGGTATCTGTCATAATCCATGCCTGCCAGACAGAGGCACTCTGATACACCTATTGTCAGTGTGAGAAAAATCTGCATCCCACTGGAGAAATGTGGTTGCCTGGGTCAGGAAATCTGCTAACATTTTGGGGACCACAATTAGCATCTGACAGATGTCCATGAAGGCCAACTGGTTGAGGAAAAAGTATGTGGCTAATAAGATCATGGCCAAGGACAAGTTGTTCAAAAGTTAGTTGACCTTATGAGTAGGGTCCTACCAAATTTGCAACTGTGCAATTTATGTGGAAACTGCAAGTTTGGGTGGAGTTCTGAGACAAATGGCAGGTTCCACAACTTTGGCAGGCTCACTGCAAATTAAATAAACATTTGCTGAAAATAATATGGTGGCTACCCAGAGCGAGCCACAAGCCTTCATGACACTGCAGATGGACCACGCAACCTGCTAGGGGGAGACTGGGGAAGGGGCTGCCAGCATGAAGGACTGCCATCAAGATGGCTACCACCCCTACCCCTTGCTGCTGATTGGTTTAGAGGGCTGCCATCAGCTTGTTTGTTCAAGCTTCCCTGTCCCTTTCCACCAATGGGGACACCCAAGGGCTGGACAGGTGCAGGAGTGCCTGGCATGGGGGAATTGCCCATTGACCTGCCTTTGGTCAGCTGGAGGCAGCAGTGGCAGCAGGTTTCCAGGCACTCCTGCTCCCTGACACCTCCCAGGTGTCCCTCGCAGTCTGGGAGCAGGGCCTGGAAGGGAGGAACCACCCTCTGCTCTCATTATCCCCAGCAAAGCTTGTCACCTCAGGGTGTCATTTCTCCTTGGCCCTGCCTGGAGCAGCCCTGGCACTCCCCCAACCCTGGATGACCAGTGGACATCGGGGGCTGTGGACAAGTCAGTCTTCTTCCACCCAGAAGCAACACATAGGAACGTCTGCTGGAGAGTGTGGGAGAGGAGGGGTACTTGCACTGGAAGGGAGAGGGTGCTAAGATGTGGAGGGAAGAGTTTACCTACTTCAAGGACTTCAAAAAGTCACCCACAGCCACTGTCATGCTGGCACCTGCCCTTGGTGGGGGACGGGGACACAGGTGTAGTCTCCTGCACCCCTCTTTCCAAATTCCTGCATCCACCCATGCCCACATCCTTCAAGGCTCCCATGGGCCACGTCGTGGTACCTAACCACCATGTTGGTCAAGCCATCTGATTAACTGAAACTCTTATGAACTGAAGCACTGGGGAAGAACAAGGCTTTGTGGAATATGCACACACTTTTCTTCTTTTGCTTCTACATCAGCCTGCTCATGTCTCTGCCCTGGTGAGTGTTCATGCTTTCTGGCTCACAGAATAATTTTATGTGACTTTTGTGAAGTTTCTGTCACATTCAGTCCTTCATTAAACTAGTGCCCTTCCATCTCTACTGGATGTCTGTGACCAGGACATGGGCAGTCAGTCTTCCTGAGTAGGGATTTAGCCAGAGACCAGAATCAGTAGATCAGAAACAGGCCAGCATTAGGGGCTAGACACAGGACCTGAGAGATAGGGCTGGCTCAGGTTTAGTCCAGGAGTCAGGACCTGAGTCATAATCAGGAAGGAACCAAATGTTAGAAACCAGGCTCAGACAACAGTGGTACAGCGAAAGGGTTTGAGAGCAGGGATCAAAGTCAAGGCAAGCTATGACCTCACCAGGATACTTACAGATAAATCTTATTGCACCTTGACATACCAAGGTGTCATCTTTGTAGTTGCCTTATGGCGATTTTTGGCATATGCACAATATTCAGATTCTATTTTCTCTTGTGCTGGATTATGTGGAAGAAATCAAACTTTGTGTTGTGGTTGTATTAGAATTGGCAGAGCCATCTAGGTTTATTTAAAACTATACAAGTGATCACAGGGAGAGTTCTCAAAGGAACTCTGACCTCTACAAGTTTACAAACGTATTTATACTTTAGACAGCGAGAAAAGATGCAGGGTTCAGACAAAGCAACCTTGAGAGAAACAGAAAGATGTTGATCGTTTGTTTGTCACATGTAAGCAGTTTACTTATTTAGAAAACAAACACTATGTTTTGGGAACATTTATCAGTTTCTGGTTCAGGGAAAAGGAGAAGGTAAACCTCTGCACACAGACAAAACAAGGCATGAAGGTTTCTCCTTATCTTAGAACATTTTAAAACACACAGCATCAGCATCACCACCTTTTTCTCTTCTTTCTCTCTCTCTTCTTAGTCAAGTAAGAGGCCTGGTTAAACTTATTTCCACATTCCCCCCTTTTGGTCCTTTTTGGCCCAACATATTACATATTTATAGCCATGAGCCTTTTAACTTCTAATTCTTCTGTCTCTTTACTTTTCGTTAGTTCAACATACATATTATACACTTCATTTCTTTGCACAGAGGTTAACAAGCTATTTTGCATTTGCTTAGCGGCACAACTTAAGCAGCATCATATTAGCGTAAGTACTAGGTATACCCCCCAAAAAATAACAAACAATATTAATAGACCATGAATAACTGTAGAGCTCAAGGAACTAAAAATGGAGCTGAACCAAGAACTGAAATTCCAACTGTCTGACTCGTGCAATTTGGCTGTTTCTTTCCGAATATGTGCAGTCAAATCCTGAATTGCTTCTGAGTTATCAGGAATATAAGTACAACATTCTTTACCTATTAAAGCACAGACTCCTCCTTTACTGGCTAAAGTGAAGTCTAGAGCCACGCAATTTTGCAAAATCATGGTTCGCAGCACTACCATCTCTCAGGATATTTGGTCTAAAGAATCTGCAGTATCATTACTTACTTTTTCTAATATATTAGCTAACAATCTTATTTCTTTAATGGTCCTGGCCACACCATACATAGGAAACATTATAGCACCAAATCATTCTTCTTCAGTGATTTCCCTTTTTTTTTCCTTACTGGTCTGGAAGGAAGGGAAGACAGATGTCCAATACCTGGTGTAATATATCCAATATAACATGATCCTGACCAGTTGCCAGGCAACCAAAAATATGCACAATCTCCACAAATATAATAAGTTCCATTATATGCCACCCATTTCCTGTTTTGAGCATGAGTACCATTTAAAATGATGGTTGGTGCCCATGCTGAACAGTTAAATGTTATCTTTCCGTATCCTTTAATTTCAAGGCTCACATTATTGTTCATTAAAGAACAATCAATAGTATAATTACTGGTACTAGTTCCTACCCATCTGGTACCGTTATATTTATAACACAAAAGTCCAGGAACTTTTCTGGCTAACTGGATATGTGGAAATGGAGCAGGATCAGAAAAGGGAGGAAGACATTGGGAAAAGGTCTGATTTGACCAAAATCCTTGGCACTCACTGTAGTTGTGCTGTGGGTCATACATATCACAAAAGTCAGTCCACTTAAGGGATAAAGCAATCATGGGAACCCCTGTCATTGTACCAGGAGGCAAGTGGCAACATATCCAACATTTGGAAACATTTAAATCCTTTGCATATTGATAAGTCAGTTGAAGAAAAGCATTTTGGTGAGCATGCCAGTGTGGGAGTGATCTTTTTGACCTGTTTGAAGTCTAGTCTGATTTACAAAGTTTCTTTTTGCTGGTCAGTCTTTAAGTACATATAAGATGATACAAAAGGAAAGACTGAGAAGTACCCAAGTCACGACTAACCAACCCCACTTCAGGAACCAAGAACTAGGTAGAGGCCTTTTTCTTTTTCCGAAGGGCACAGCGGTGTCATTGGGGTACATTTTCTTCACTCTGTAGTGGCAAATCCTCTTCGTCAGTAGGCACTTGGCTCACTACTGGTCTTGAGCTCTCCTGTTGGCAGGCGCTAGGCTCACTACCAGTTTGTGGAGGCTGATTACAAGGTTGATATGGAGGAGACTCTAAGTCTAATGGGGCTGATGTTTTCTTAGTGTGTGAAGCATGGATCCACGGTTGAAGTCCTTGACACTTTATTGCAGTGTTGGTTGTCAGGAGTCCCTGGAGTGGGCCTTTCCAGCAGGGTTCCAGCGATGACTTCTGTTGATGGACTTTTACATGGACCCAGTCACCAGGCAGGATGGACTGGCATGGCTCATCTTGTTCCTTGGGGAGAGTTGTTTGTACTTGTGAATGAAAAGCCTTGACACACTTCATTAGTGCTGTAGTCTAGAATAGTACCATCAAGTAAATGTATATCACAAAAGTGGGAGGCAACAGGTGGTGAGGCAGGGAGCCTCATGCGTCTTCCCATCAGGATTTCATGTGGGCTAAGTCCGGTCTTTCAATTGACAGTAGATCTCATACTCATAATGGCTATGGGAAGTGCATCTGGCCATTCCAAGTGAGTTTCAGCACAAATTGTGGCCAGTTTATTTTTTAAAATGCCATTCTGGCGTTCCACTTGGCCCGAGGCCTGTGGATGGTACAGGCAATGAAAGTTCTGCTGGATTTGCGGGACTTTGCAGACTTCTTTCATTATCTGCCCAGTAAAATGAGTTCCTCTATTGGAGTTTATGGATAAAGGAATACCAAACCTTGGAATAAAGTCCCTGAGCAACTTTTTGCTCACAGTGATTGTATCAGTTTTTGCACATGGGTAGGCTTCTACCCATCCAGAGAACACACATACAATAACAAGAATATATTCATAAGAACAACATTTCTGCATTTGAATAAAATCTATTTGTAAATTTACAAACGGCCCCCAAGGTGGGGGATGTGCTGCCTTTTTTGTTTTTACAGGTTTTCTCACATTATGGGCTATTACTAATTTTAGCACCTCCTGATGTGAGGAAGCCTCTTTGCTTCCAAAGTTGATCATAATCGTGTACAATACCAAAAGCATAGCAAGAATCAGTGTAAATATTAACAGAGGTACCAGAGGCTAGGGTGCAAGCCCTGGTAAGGGCCACAAGCTCAGCAACTTGAGCTGAATACACATTGGGCAAGTGATGGTTTTCTATAACATCATATTGGGAACATACTGCATATCCTGCAACAAGAGAACCTTTTGAGTTTCTTTGACATGACCCATCAACATAAAATACTAGATTTGGGTTTTGCAAGGGAGTGTCCTTTAGATCAGTGTGGGGCATTTTTAGGTGAGCAGTAACAGCAATACAGTCGTAGGGTTCACCATCTAAAGGAGTAGGCAACAGGAGGGAGGCAGGGTTTAAAACAGGGCATCTAGTTAAAGTAATATTTCGAGCAGAAACAAGCAACGTTTCATACTTAGTCTATCTAGCATTTGGAAGGTGTTGAGTTTTAGTTTTTAGTAAAAGGGATGCTACAGCATGCGGGACAGCAACAGTAAGGGAAGAACCTAATACAAGGGTACAGGACAGTTCAACAGTAATAGCAGCTGCAGCTACAGCACAAAGACATGGGGGAAGTCCAGCTACAACTGGGTCAAGAGCAGAGCTATAATAAGCAATGGGACGGTGCTTGTCTCCATGTGCTTGAATGAGCACAGCAAGTGCAAATCCGTCTTTTTCGTGACAAAAAAGAATAAATGGTTTAGTATAATCAGGAAGGCCTAGGGCAGGAGCTTGCGACAGAGCTTGTTTAATAGAGGCAAAAGCGACTTCGGCTTCTGAAGTCCAGGGCAAAGGCTCAGGGGTATTAACAAGAGTCAGGTTTTGCAGTGGCTTGACTATAAAGGCATAACCAAGTATCCACTGGCGGCAGTAGCCAGCCATGCCTAGGAAAGTAAGCATTTGGGACACAGTAGTTGGTCTAGGGATTTTAAGAATAGCTTCTATCCTGGAAGAAGAAAGCAGTCATTCTCCAGAGGAAATATGACCCAAATAGTGGACACGAAGGAGACAAAGTTGTAGCTTTTCTTTAGATGTCTTATGGCCTTTTAGGGCAAGAGGGGTGAGAAGAGTTAAAGAATCAGCTTTACAGGCTTTAAGGGAGGTAGATGCTAAGAGCAGATCATCAATGTACTGCACAAGCACAGAATTGTCTTTAAATATTATGTCATCTAAATCCTTCTTCAGAATTTGAGGAAAAAGAGAAGGGGATTCAGTATAGCCTTGGGGCAATCGAGTTCAGGTATACTGAAGTCTCTGATAGGTAAATGCAAAGAGAAACCGGCTATCAGGGTGTATAGGGATAGAGAAAAATGCAGAACACAAGTCAACAACAGTAAAATAACAGGCTTTAGGAAGAATACAGGACAAGACAGTGGCTGGATTTGTTACAACAGGAAAAGTAGGTAAAATTGCAGAATTTAATGCATGGGGGTCTTATACAAAATGATAGGTATTCTTCCCAGGTTTCTTTACAGGAAGAATAGGTGTATTAGTTGGGACAATGATCCCTTGCTCCAAAAGAGCTGTATAACAGGACGTATCCCTTCTTCAGCTTCTGGGCGTAAAGAGTTTTGAGCAACTTTAGGTAATGGCTTAGCTGGGTTTAATCTAATTTTTATAGGCTGGGCAGTATGAATTTGCCCTACTTCATTAGCATGTTGGGACCAGAGAAACGGAGGGACAGCCTTTATGATTTCCTCTTGTAATACAGAAAGATTAGGGGACTCAGGCTCAGGAGGTGAGCTAGCAAGGATAGCAAGTACAGCCATTTCATTAACACAGGGAACATCCAAATAAACACTATTAGGAGAACAATAAATAGTGCAGCTGAGTTTACAAAGCAAATTCCTGCCTAACAAATTAACAGGAGAACAAGGACTGAGGAGAAAAGCATGTTGATCAGAAACAGGGCTGAGAAAACCATGTAAGGGTTTGGGAAACAGGATGAGGAACTATCTGACTTGAAATTCCTACAGCGTTTACAACAGCAGAGGAGAAGGGGCTGTAGAAAATTCTTCAGCTTGGAGAGTAGAGCGACTTGCACCGGTATCTACTAAACATTTTGTAGGAGTACCACTTATTAAACAGGAAACAAAGGGATCCTCTTGATTAAGTGAGAGAAGCGGGGCTGTGATGATGTTATCATTCCTCAGGCTGTTCTGACAGGAGGCTTCTTGGTTCAGGACAGAAAATTGAGTGAGAGGAGGTGGTGGCTGGTTAAATGTCATCCCCGGCTGGCCAGACCGGTGAGGACATTGAGCCTTCCAGTGTCCTGGTTGGCCACAATAATAACAACTGTAATTATTTTGGGACTGCAATTCTCCTCGTCCCATCCCACGACCACGTCCCCTGCCTCTGAATTGTCCTTGATAGAAACCTCGGCTTCTACCTCTGCTAAAAGTTTGTATTTCTAAAGACATTAGCTTAGTTTCTGTGGATTAAATAAGCCTCTGTACTTTGATTAGCAATGGTGCATCTTAGTTTGCCAACCTACAGCAATTATACGCAGCTGTTCCTGGACTTTAGAAAGAAGTCCTTGAACAAAAGCGGCAACTGCTTCTGGGGCAGTTTCAGCTGCATCTTCAATGCTAGAATGTCTTTTAATTATAAGTTTCAAGTGATCCACATAGTCTGCTGGGCATTCTCCTTTGTTTTGCTTACAGTTATTTATTTTGGCCCTGTCAGTTTTCCTGGGGCAGATTTTAAGCACGGCCTCAAGAAGACATTCTCGGGCACCTACTATGCGACCTCCCATTTCGGGGTCTTGAGCAGGCCAATTAGCCTGTGCGATGAGGTGGTTACGGACTTCAGAGGGCAGAACACTTCTCATTAATTGGTTTAAATCTGCCCATGTTGGCTCATAGCAATTGATTACAGTTTCCAATTCCTCTCTAAACTTCTGGGGTTCTTCCCTAATATTGGGGAATTGCTTAACAAGGTATAGGAGATCTCCTGGGGTTGGTATGGGGGTGGCACACTAAAAAAATCAATTATGTCTTCTGCAGATTCATTCTCAGTCAATTATGGATAAAGCTGTGTTGGTGCTGATAATGTTGTTGATGGGGGATCCCCTTTTGGTGCACTTTTGTGTTTTAATTCTTTTATCTGAGATTTTAGTTTTTCTTGGGAGTCCTTAAGGCACTGAACCTGAAATTCTTGATGTCTTTTGGAAGCTTTTGCATACCAATCAAAAACGTATCCCACTGAGTCTGTCGTGTTTTACTGCCTCTTGACTCACAGGCTCCGCGGAGATGAAGAATTTTACTTAAATCAAATGTTCCGTCCAAGGGAAACTGCGAGCTAGCATCATCTCTGGTATACCAATTCCATTTGCCTAGAAACTTACACCTCTGATGGCCATAGTGTGTGTACATGTACAATGCTGGAGTCCCTTCTGGCAGAGCCAGTCCGTCTTTAGACCCTCCGCTCCCCATATCCTTAACCTCAACTCACACAGGTCTTTCACACAGGAGAGGCTTATTTAGGATGTCCGGGCTGCTCAGTGCCTTGCTCCGAGGTTTTTCACCGCCCAGACAAAAGGCTTCTGACCCGACACCAGCTCAATCATGAGAGTGGGGTAGGGAAAATTTGTCACACAACCCTGATCTCCTTCAGTCTAAGAGTTTCCACCTTGCACCCTTGCTTTCAAAGAGCACACAGTCTGGTGTCCTCGGGGCGACTGCACAAGGTTTCCACTCCTAGCTTCAGGAAGACCTCATAGTTCTTTGCAGAACTTAACTCAATTCACACGGGGAAATACATTCACTGACAACAGCAACACAGTTTCTTTACTCTTTTCTTTAACCTTAATTCCTTAACAGGAACCTTAACAGTTCCTACTCACATAGTGGGTCTGACAATTCTGGCAGCAAAAGGGACGGATAGGGTAAGCCTCAAGCAGCGAACAGGAAGACACACAGGCAGTCTCTCACTGAAAAGCCCCAATAGAGATTTCAAAAGGTCTCTTACCTTAGTTTGGCTAGCCAGGGCATCAGCGAGGAGACGGTCTGTATCTCAACCGATCACTCCGGGCGTCTCTATCCGAGTCACGGCACCAAATTGTGGAAGAAATCAAACTTTGTGTTGTGGTTGTATTAGAATTGGCAGAGCCATCTAGGTTTATTTAAAGCTCTACAAGTGATCACAGGGAGGGTTCTCAAAGGAACTCTGACCTCTACAAGTTTACAAGTGTATTTATACTTTAGACAGCGAGAAAAGATGCAGGGTTCAGACAAAGCAACCTTGAGAGAAACAGAAAGATGTTGATTATTCATTTGTCACACATAAGCAGTTTACTTATTTAGAAAAAAACACTATGTTTTGGGAACAGTTGTCACCTTCTGGTTCGGTGGAAAGGAGAAGGTTAACATCTGCACACAGACAAAACAAGGCATGAAGGTTTATCTTAGAACATTTTAAAACACACAGCATCAGCATCTTTTTCTCTTCTTTTTCTCTCTCTCTTCTTAGACAAGTAAGAGGCCTGGTTAAACTTATTTCCACAATTAGGATTGTCCACCTGACATACATACCAGACAAAGAGGAAGACTCAAGTTTCTGGAGTTTCATGCTGTTAAGCACATGCCCAAGTGATTGTTAACCCTGAGTACTTATGCAGCGAAAGTGCAGCCTACTAAGCATAAGCAACCCTGATCCTACAAGGAAAACGCAGTTGTGTAAGTGTAATTATTTGTGCTTATGCACTGTTCCATGCAGCTACAATTGCTCTATCTGGATTCAGCTTAGGAGCACAACAGAGAAATGGGGTTTTTCCCATTTTGGGCAGCCAGTCCAGCACAGGTTGCCCTCCTAGGTTGAAAGCTGTGTTGGTTTCCTGCAAGCACAGCAGCCAATGGCTTGCTATCAGAGAGATGGTTAAGACAATGGCTTAGCACACCTTGAAGGAAATCTTACTGGAGGAGGCTTTGTAGGACAAGCTTTTGTTTCCCTGAACAGTAATGCATGGACTCTCCAAAAGAACTGACAGAGGATACCCAGTCACTGAAGACTAAAGAGAATGATCAGGCCAAAGTAGGTGTCTTGGGCTGGGGCCTACTAGTACTTCTGTGCCCTTCCCAGGCTTTCGGGATGAACCCCTTAGTATTGGCCCAATTTAGCTACCATCTACAGTGAGAAGCAGGCATGTAGAGTTTTGCAGAATGAATGTGTCTTGCATGGATGTGTTTCCATTCCTCAGGTACGCTTGACCAGTGCAATAACGACCCATGGTTCTTAAAGCACTTCTGAAATGGTTTTATACAGTCATGGCAAGCTTGCATTATAGCACGAAGCATTGGATACAACACAAACCCAAACTCATGCTACATGTCTGTGTTGCAGACTATCCTAGAATGGTAACTTAAGCTGGTTTAATAGTTGACAAATTGTTAAGTCCCTTATTGGAGTGCTTCTCGAAATATTTTCCCCTTGAACCCCCAGCGAGTCTCCTGAAAGCTTGTGAGCATTTTCTGTCATTCTGCTGCTTGGGTGTTTGGTCAGTCTTCTAATCAGACCAGCAGGACTGAGCCAGACTCACCAGAGCTGGCAGTGCTTCCATTGTCCTGTACCTGGCTTCATGGACAGGGCAGTGTGTTTCTATCATGAGCTATTTCCTCCTTGCAGCTTAGACCACTGCCCATATGTAAAGTCTGGCAAGCTCTGTGTAACCAGGTCCTTAAACTACCAATGAGGCTATATCTACATTATCAAAATTATCAGGCTAGGCACTGCTACTGTTTTACTGACACGTTTCCTATGTTGATACAGCCTTATCATATTAACAATGATTACCCAGCATTTTGTATCAGTGGCCCAGGATGAGATGCCATTTGGCCCTGGACATGGAGAATAACCTTTAAAAATGTATCACATTATGAAAGAGTTATTATATTGTTTCCCCCCGCCCCCGCAAAAAATACAATCAGTTCCAGCAGTAGGTGTCTGACTATATATCACACGTTTATTATGCTAAGCATGTCACTGCCTGAACCACACCTTAATAGCCTGCTTCTGTGACAGGGCAGAGAAGAAGGGGAATCCTTAGCACAGTGGGTGTAATTCAGGGCAATGCTACCTGTGACTGCATTTGTACCACATCCCCAGACCTCCTGAGTACATGTTTCTGCCCACCCGCCCCTGCTCTGCCTGTGCCAAAGGAGACAGAGGCGAGGAAACAGTCCTTAGGGCACCACCTGCACCACTTCCCACCAGTTCTGCAGACAGAGAGCTTCAGCCTGGTGCTGGAGGTGCCCTGAGGTGGCTTTACTTCCTCATTTCTAAATTAGAGAGGTGCCAAGCAGGAGCAGGGTGGCTGGGCCAGGCTCTTTGGCGGTGGGTAAATGGGTTCAAAACCAAGGCAAGGAAGAAGACATCCAGGCCCAAAGTACTGACAAGGAGCTGCTGGAAATGACCTTGCATAAGCACTTGACCTATTTCTTGCAGAAGAATATCAGGGTTTGGAGAGGGCCAGGGTGGTGGCTACAGAATTGTCCAGTTCAGTGCAACAGGTGGCACCTGAAGGTCCATGAGCCAGATCTGTCCCCCCAAGAAGTCCCAACAGGTTTATAGAGGGTCTATTGGTGACAGACCTGTGGTGGCACCACACAAGCCCCTCTACTCTGGAGCCTGCTCCTCTGCCACGTCCATGCTTCCCTCACTGCGCAGGGTGTGGGAATCGGCAGTGAAAATGAGTGCTGGCAGCCGGTCACTCCAGGGGGAAAGACTTGGATCTTACAGCCATGCCTGGGTTGTAAGCTGTCGTGCTCACAAGCAAAAGGTTACTAATCACTATGCCTAGATAAATGGCCTATAATAGTGGGGACGATGTCTTGAAGCTACTTCCAAAGAAATGCGTGATAGGAGAGTCTTTGTGCCCCTGATTTCCAGTGGGATGTAGACCATTAGCCAGGTAAGCTATTTTTTAAAATGTAGTCACTTCCTAAATATTCCATAAAACCCTGCTGGCTTTCTGATTGTAATTTGACCCCATCGACTAGCAACTTCTGTCAGTTTTGCTGGAGGACTCTGTATTTCCCAACCAGCTTTCTTAGGGCTCTCAAGACATCCCCGTTCCTGAGGCTGTAGATGAGTGGATTCAGAACTGGGGTGACGATGGTGTAAAACACAGGGGCCACCTTGTCTTGTTTTGGTGAGCGAGGGACATTGGGCCACATGTACGCGAAGATGGCAGCACCATAAAACATGCCCACCACAGTCAGGTGCGAGGAGCAAGTGGCCAGAGCTTTCTGCTGCCCTTTAGTTGACTTCACCCTCAGGACTGTAGAGAGGATGTGAGTATAGGAGGCAAGTATGATGGAAGAAGGGCTGAGGAGCAGGAGGATGCCACTCACAAATACCAGAGTCTCATATTGGGACGTGTCAGAGCAGGACAGTTTCAGCAGGGATTGGACTTCGCAAAAGAATTGTTCAATAGCTTTTGAAGCACAGTAGGGCAGATGCATGGTATAAACCGAATGGATCAAGGCGTCTGCTGCTGCCCCAGTCCAGGCCCCAGCTGCCAAGCACAGATAGATTCTCCTGCTCGGGAGGATAGGGTAGTGCAAGGGGTTGCAAATAGCTATGTACCTGTCGTAAGACATGGTGCCAGAAGGAGGCACTCAGCTCCATCCATTGTCAGCGAGAGGAAAATCTGAATCCCACAACCCACTGGAGAAATGGGGTTTCCTGGGGTCAGAAAGCCTGCTGACATTTTGGGGACTACAATCAGGGCCTGACAGATGTCCGTGAAGGCCAATTGACTGCGGAAGAAGTACATGGGGGTGTGAAGGGAGGAATCCACCTGGATTAGAACGAGGAGGAGAGTATTTCCAGACACGGCAGTAACCAAGGCAAGTGAAACGATGACAAGGAAAAAGGAGTGAGCTTTGGTGTGGTGCAGGAGTCCCAGCAGAACAAATTCTGTTGGTGAACTTGCATTTTGTGTCTCCATTTCCTCTTCTACCTGGCTGGGCCTGAAGCAGTGGGGAAGAACAAGGCTTTGTGGGATATGCACACACTTTTTACTGGGTAACGCTAATGGGATCTGAGGCAGTCACTGGGCTGTCCCTCCTGTGAAAGAAATCCCAGACATGAAGGTTGATAAAATACTCTGGCTCATTTCCTTGGAAATTGTGTTTAGTTGTCAAACGATTGTTAAATAACATGTACTTTTAATTATCTAAGCATTTGCCTTATGTAGCTGTACGACACATACAGAGGCTTAAGAAATTCCCCAACCCATTGACAGGTGGAGTTGCAGTGGTTTAATTTTTGGTATATTTATATTGCAGTTGTGGGATTGACTGCAGTGTTGTCAGGAGACACCAGAGCCAGGTTTAATCCAGTTCACTGAGGTCCTATTTGCAGCCCTGTCATGGCAGTGCAGAACTCAGCACACACTGAGTGTGAGGCCCTGATTCAGGGAGCATAATCCCTTGCTCTGCTCCATGCTGCTACTACTAATCAAATCTGATTGAAGTTAATGGGAAAGTAGACAGGCCATATATTGTCTTATGGAAGACCCTTAAAGGCCAGATATTTCCACAATGATTAAGATGCCCAGGTTAATCTTTCTTTATTTCAGCAGAGACAACTTTGGCATTTGTGCATGTGATGCCATTAACATATGCACATGATGACAAATGTCACTTTGTGTGGCTTAATGGTGTCACAATATACAAGTGCAAGACTTTTGGAGGTTTTAAATGACTTTGCATTGCTGGAAACTAAACTACGTCCAAATGTAGTTTAGTTTGCAACTTTACACATTTCAATGATGCAGCTTTCAGCTTAGCCCATGGCCACAGAAAGACAGACAGGCTCTTCAGAGAAAGAGGATTGGGCCCTTTGCTGCTTTTTCTTTCAGCAGGCACCTGATCCTTTATTTTTTTGGTAGAGACTGCCTGCTTCTCCTGTGTCCAGGAGGCAAGATGCCAGCAGGGTGAGAGGCCCATGAGATCCTGGGAACCCCGGTCCTTCCCCCTGCAGTGCAGTGCCCCTTGGGGCTGCCAGGCCGGGGTGCTAGTCAGCCAGGTGCTGCTCCAGATCATGGTCGGGGAAGAGTTGAATTCAGCCAGGTGCTGCATTTGAGCTGTGGCAGCACCCAGCCTGCCAGCAGCCTGCGTGGGCTGCCTGAGGGGCCACTGCCACTATGGAGGGAAGGACTAGGCGCCCCTGCAGCTCAGAAGCCACTCAGCCTACTAGCAGCCACGGGAGAAGAGGGAAGGCTTCACCAGGGAAGGGTTCAAGTGCCTTCATTGAACACCTTCAAGATGAAACTGGATGCTTATCTTGCTGGGATCCTATGACCCCAGCTGACTTCCTGCCCTTTGGGCAGAGGGCTGGACTCGATGATCTTCCGAGGTCCCTTCCAGCCCTAATGTCTATGAAATCTATGAAAACCAAAAAAAGGGTCAGGCTCTCGCTGCTTCGCCTTCAGCAAGTAGAAGCACTGAGGGACTCAAGCCTTTTTTTTGGTGGAGCCTGCCCGTGGCTGGGGGGTGAGCTGCTGCAGGCTGAGTGGCCCCTAAGCTGCAGGGGGCCCTGGTCCTTCCCTCCACAGCAGTGCCCCCTCGAGCCACCTGGGCAGGCTGCTAGTGGTCCAGGTGCTGTCCCAGCTCGGAGGCAGACCCCAGCCACGTTCAACCCTTCCCCAAGCCTGCCAGGTAGGGTGGCCATCATAGAGGGCATTCTGGTTTTCTGAAGAGAAAAACAGAGGACGTGAAGGCATCCAGTTTCATATCAATAGAGGACAGAGGACAACCAGACTGTCCTCTATGATGGCCACCCTGCTGCTGGAGCATCCATCGTCCCATGCAGTCTTCCCGCTGCCTTCCCACTGCCTGGGACCACCCGGGAACAGGCTGGCTTGACCCTGGGGCAGTGCGGGGAGACAGCAGGAGCGCGGCGGGGTGTGCTGGCCACTGCAGAAGGCAGCAGGGATGGTGCACAGGATGCTAGAAGCCCAACGAGCCCGAGTTTCCCTAAGCCCTCTCAGGCTTCCTGTGCCCCGTGCACCATCCCTGCCACTTTGTCCACGTGCCAGCACACCCAACCGCCGTCCTGCTGCGCCCCATGCTGCCCCATGTGCAAGCCAGCCCATTCTCAGGTGGTCCCAGGCAGCGGGAACTGAAGGGAACAGTGCACGGGAAGCTGGAAACCCCGGCAGGCTTGAAGAAGAGTTGGATCTGGTCAGGTTATGCCTCTGAGCTAGAGTAGCACCTGGCCCACTCCCAGCCTGCCCAGTGGCCCCTGAAGGTGGCACCACTGTGGAGGGAAGGATCAGGGCCCCGTCCAGCTCAGGGGTTGCTTGGCCCGCTGGCAGCTCACCCCCCTGCCGTGGGCAGGCTCCAGCTTTGACAAAAATAAAAAAAAAAGGTAGGGCCCATCACCATAATGTGACAGAAAAAATTCAAATGGTTTAGTCCTCAGTGTGTTATTCGATGCCTCAACATTTCAGTTTAGGCAGCATCGAATAAACGCCCCCGTCACGTGGACAAGTGCCCGATTGTGTTCACCACTATCACTAGAAGGAGGAGGAGTAGCTTGAGAGGACAGCTCAAGCACTGCCCACGGCGGTGTGAAGAAAACCTCTCTTTCCCAACACCTCACCGTTTGATAAATAAATGCTAAAATCCCTCTCTGTGCATTATCCCGTCTGTTCGGCCGTTCTGGTGGGACAATTTCTATTTGAGGGAACCTACAGTGAAAACATCTGCGCACTGTAATCTAAAATCATGAGGTAGGTTCAAGAGTTTCAAAAATGCCTGGAGCTATGAGTGGAGGAGGTTGAAATTTTTTAACAGAACATTTGGCTCTATGTTAATCATTGCAAGTAATTTTACTCTGAAAGTAAAATGGAAAGCTATAAATTTCTATTAAGCATTGAAAGCAAGTGTGCCACCATATATGCTTTTAATAGAAGATTTTCCTTAACTTTAGTTTTTACTTTTCAAGTACTCCAATTGATACCCCTTAAATACATGTGAATTTGGGGGGGGGGGGGGGGGAGGGGGGGCAGGTACTCAGCTTTTTTTGAAAATCAATACAAAGCAACTTTGGCAACCAAAACAGATGTTCAGTAAATTATAAGGAATAGATAATATCAAATATAGGGATATAAATGAAGAAGAAGAAATGAAGTATATGACAGAAGCAGGTTAAAGATGGAAAGCTGTTTTAATGAAAATGTGACATTTGGATATTATTTTCACTGTTTTTCATTTTGCTACAGCTTTCAGGCAAATAATCCTGCGTGTACTAAAACACTATTGAAATATAATTAATACAAAATAATAGTTTGAAAACATTTTAATAAAAGATGTCCATCAGCATTTCCATTAACATGAATGATTTTAGGATGGGGAACAATTTAGGGGGATCCCACTCAATTTTATGCATTCATTCAGAAAATGTCTAGTGAGTGACCATGTGACAATGCCAAATACCCTGCATGGGGTCTCATTTGAGTGCTACAGGTACAGCACCAACAAAATCTGTATTCAGAAAATAAAAGTATTCGAAACACAGAAACTGTCTCTTCTCGCTAGATCAATAGTCACACGGTCACACCGGCATCTCTATGACTGCAGGAGAAGGGTGGCAGGCGCTGCTGAGTACAACAGCCTGCCAGGCAACCAAATTGCCTTTCCAATGCTTGGAGTTCCTGAAAAAAACACTCTGGAGTAGATACTGTACATGTGTTTTAAAAGTCAGAAGCAGAATTGAGGCTCCCCAAGGGGATTTGTGCCTGCCTGGCAGAATGTTTGAGCTACTAATTACTCGCCGCCGCTCCATACCTGTGCAACTGCATGTTGGCACAGAAGATTTGGCTCATAAACTGCAAAGGTAGAAAAAGGGGGAAGTGAAAGCCTCGCTCCTCCTTTGCTGGTTGTGGGACACGGGGCTGTGGAGTAATTTAAACAAACCGTCCCTTCTACTGGATGGGTTTCAAAGGTATTAGAAATGAGAATGCATTAAGTGGTATTATGAATGGAAATATGGATACATTATAATGACAACATTTCCATTCATCTCAATCCATCCAGGATTTCATGTATGTCTGAAATCCAGGACAAATTGAAATGAATGGGAAGTTTGTAACTGATGTTAGTAGAGCCAGGATTTTACTCCTTAGAAGCAAGAATTTCCTCTTCCTCCTCAATTCTTCTGAAATGCATCAATGTATATAGAGATCCTAGCAGGGATTTTCTGTGTTCATTAATATTGCATTAATATTCATAAATAATTAATTATCTTATCTGCGTTTTTTCCACATCATAATTATCACATAATAACATGTTTTCAGTTAAAAAATCTAAATTAAATTAAATACATCTCCCTAGTAGCACTGCTAGTAGATGTAATAATTAGAAGTAATTATATGTATGTTCAACTTTAATTAAATATAGCAGGTGAAATATCATAGAATCATAAAATAATTAGGGTTGGAAGGGACCTCAGGAGATCGCATCTAGTCCAAGCCCCTGCTCGAAGCAGGACCATCCCCAGCTAGATCATCCCAGCCAAGGCTTTGTCTACCTGGGTCTTAAACACCTCCAGGGATGGAGCTTCCTCCACCTCTCTGGGTAACCTGTTCCCGTGTTTTACTGCCCTCCTCGTGAGAAAGTTCTTCTTAGTGTCCAACCTAAACTTCCCTTGCTGCAACTTGAGCCCATTGCTCCTTGCCATGTCATCTGCCACCACTGAGAACAGTCCAGCTCCATCCTCTTTTGAACCCACTTCAGGTAGTTGAAGGCTGCTATTAACTCCCCTCTCAGTCTCCCCTTCTCTAGACTAAGTAAGCCCGGGTCCCTCACTCTTTCCTCATGAGTTATGTCCCCTACCCCACTCACCCAGGATTTCTCCCCTTCCCCCCCATTCCTAGGTTATGACAGTATAAGAGAAAGGATTAAGCAATTTCTACCTCCATCCTCTTTTGTACCCCACTTCTGGTAGTTGAAGGGTACCTCTGTATGTGTTGAGAAACATTCATGTGACCAATTCTCTGTGATTATTATATGCAGATTTTAAAGTAGCATAAATGTTGTATGTGTAATTCAGAAACACCTATTCTTACATGCCTTAGTTTATATACAACAATCACTTACCTTGATCTGTTTTATCTCATCCTTGGACCATTCTAGAAAAGAGAGAAGTTCGATTTCCAGCCAAAAATACGGGGCTCTCTTTGAAAAGAATCTCTCAAGCCAGGCGTCTTCCAGGTCTCTTCTCCTGTTTTCTGCTTGTAGGATGCTTTCTTTTTCCTATCCCAGAGCCATATGACCATCTATAAGAAATGAATAGTTATCAGCTCAAAAGTGGTTGCAGTAGTAAATAAATGGGCAAGCCATATATATCTCTTTTGGCCAGCTTTAATTTAAAACAATAATTTAAAGGTAATTAAAAATTAAAATGGCATTTTTTTAGTATGTGGCAATGGTCTTTTTCTAACACAGGACACTGCTTTACTAGTCTTTCAGGCATGAATTGCATTGAATTTCCAAAACTAAAATGATATAACAATGATTCAGGCCTTTAGGCTAAAAAAATGAACGGTATTTTAATCCGTTGAAAAAATGCAGCATTGACAAAATTAAAAAGAACAAACAAATTTGAACTCAGTATTAAACAAAACACCTTTCTATTGAACAAAGGACCGTATACCTCTGACTCTTAGATGTGTTTCTGGAGCGACTCAAATAAGTTACCTAGTAGAGGGGAAGGAGAACTTATTGAATGAAATGCAGTCTTTCAAAAAAGCCAGCTCCAACTTGGAGCCATGACATCACTCACAGGGATAAGTTCAAAATCTAAGGGGAATCTTGTCCCAAGTTGTTAATTAAGTTGCACTTTCTCTTCAGTTACTTGACAACTCTGCAAATTTCTATTTGGGAGAATGTCTTGGCATCCTCTGCCTGGGGTGAGTGAGGGCAGAGAAGAGCATTTCAGAAAGGACAAAAGAAAACTTTTGTCAGTTTTAGTTCAGTGACTTTTTAAGAGTTTTTTTTTTTCCCTCTTTCCTGTGGGAAATGTCAAGTTTTAATGTTTTCAATCCAAAGCAGAATGTGAATCTCTGGGGTAAAGCATCCACACCTGAGGACAGGAGGGAGATCCAGGCTGACCTTGACAGGCTCAGGACATGGGCGGTCAAGAGCCTGATGGTGTTGAACACCAAAAAATGCAAGGTTGTCCACCTTGGGAAGAAAAACCTGCAGCATCCATATAGGCTCGGCAATGCTATGCTGGCTAGGGTGAAGGGGACTTGGGGGTCATGACTGATGGTCAGATGAACATCTAGTAAAGCGAGCAAAACACTGGCTTTCATCCATAGATGCTTTTCAAGCGAGTCCCAGAACGTCATTCTCCCCTTGTACTCAGCCTTGGTGAGACCGCAGCTGGAGTACTGCATCCAGTTTTGGGCTCCACAATTCAAAAAGGATGTGGAGAAACTTGAGAGAGTGCAGAGGAGAGCCACACGCATGATCAGAGGTCAGGAAAACAGACCTTATGATGAGAAGCTGGGAGCTATGGGACTCTTCAGCCTGGAAAAGCGCAGGCTCAGGGGTGATCTGGTGGCCACCAATATGTTTATCAGGGGTGTTAACCTGGATCTGGGGGAATGTTTGTTCACCAGAGTGCCCCAAGGGATGACAAGATCGAACAGTCACAAACTCCTCCATGACTGTTTCAGGCTGGACATAAGGAAGAACTTCTTTACTGTCCGAGCCCCCAAGGTCTGCAATAGCCTGCCGTTGAAGGTGGTTCAAGCACCCACTTTGAACAGCTTCAGGAGACATTTGGATGTTTATCTTGCTGGGATCCTGTGATCCCTACTCACTTCCTGCCCCTGGGGCAGGGGGCTGGACTTGATGATCTCCCAAAGTCCCTTCCAGCCTTAAAATCTATGAAAATCTATGAAATCTTCCCATAATTTTTAGTTGTCTAGTTCAGTATTGTTCAACTTTTTCAGAGGTGAGGCAATAGTCACTGGACTCAAGGCACACTCGATAACTTTAGTGAATAAGGTGGCACGTTTTTTAAAAAGCTATTTTATATATTACAGTACTTCCTTGCAGAGGGGCCAGGCAGTCGGGGTGGGGGATAAGCTTGGCAGGGACATGCCAGGGTTTATGTTCATCTGCTTATCTCCTCACACCTTGCAGCACCCTTCAGAGGATCCTGCACTACCCCAGGGTGCCACGGCACTCTTGTACTGGACTTGCAATTCTGGGTTCTGGCATTCAGTACTTTTCTGGCCATCTAAGTGGTCATTTTTTTGGTTACCTACATGGCATTTTGGGTGCTTACTGTCTCAGACAGCCGAAGCCGACTCGAGGAAGATCGGTGTTTACTTAGCCGTCAGGCAGGCTGGTAGATGGAGAGGCAGACACTGCGTATTGGTTGAAAATAATTTTACTTGAACTTTTACTTATGCTGCTGGTGGCTGCGCTGCAGGTGACAAGGTTGCTTGCATAGTTACCACGGGTTGCTCCAACTGGCAAGAAACCGGGCCAGCAAGTCCGTAGACAAAACTCGAACTGGGCATGCAGGAAAAGAGGTACGTCGGGGATAGCGTTCGGCGACGGGGAGAAATTGGTGGATGATCAGGCCGCCAATTCACTCTGCCATGAGTCAGGGAATTCTCCGCACTCTGCAGTGTGCTCAGAGGTCTCCGACTTGGGCGGAAGTCGTGCAGTTTTTTATACGGCTAGCGAACCAATTGCTAGTCGTTAGGTAGGAATAATTTAAAACCGGCCAATAGTGGTATGCGAATTTGCATACGGGTGGCGGGAACTTTTCTGCACCAGGGTTTTCCTATTGCAGCGGAAACTCCACCATGCACAGAGACTCTCATGTGGCGGGAAAATTGCCGAGGCACTCAAATCAATGGGTTATGACATGCCCCTTTGCCGATGGCACAGCTGGAATTATAGGCACATGCATATCATATGGACTCGATTATGACATGTCTTCTCAGGTATGTCACAATAGACAGGGAATAGGGTTACAAGTCATTTTGTCTAGGAACTCATCGGCTTTCAAAAGTTCAAGTAGTAAACAGAAATATATATACATAAACAGATAACTCTATAGACTGGTCTTTAACAAACTAAAATTACAATAACTTAAACATATAACAACAACTATTGGTCATCATCTGACTGGGGAACATCTATTTGAGATTTGTTTCCCATATCAGTTGACGGAATATAATTGACAACGAAATAGTCACCACAGGACGTTCGTCTTTTCCCATAGTACACCACTCCAACTAAAATACTTACAAATATTAGAAAGAGAGCTCCACCCACTGCACTACTAATAATAGTACCCCAATTGTCTTCCTGCATCGCTGCTGAGGTTAATGCTGATGCTAAACTTGTAATGCTATTAGTCAAAGGGTACCATGGAATCATGGGTGATCGTGTGGTAGTGGTGGTAGAAAAATCTAATATGTGAATAGTTTTTTGGTCGCTTCTTTGACCATAGGAATTCGCCACCTTACAGATATGTTCCAGTATAATCATAGGTTAGTGGGCTATTGAAATATAGTGTATTGTTTATAGGCAATAAGCCTTCAAGCCATCGCTCATCTAGCCTGGTCCAGGCAAATTCCATAGGTGGCGGATTAGAATTAGCATTGCACCTAAATTGAACATTTTTTCTTCCAATGAACCAATTTTTATCATAACCAGTTCAGGGGCATACTGGATGTCTAGTACGTAAGAATATCTTATTTCTTTGTTCAAGCTGGGTGTTTCACAATACAAGTTATACATCCCCCTCTTATAAATCTGGTAGGAATGATTATATATTGACTTATAACTGTCACTGTTTCATTTGGAAAGGAAATTGACCGAAATTCTATTTTACCAAGGTTTCCTTCCCAATTTACGTCTGCAGCAGGTTTCCCTGTGGCTGCTATACAAATGGCTGCCACGGTCCGATTTCCACCATCTATTAAAGAGTTTGGTCCCTTTATAGAGCTCACAGTAGGTTCAACAAATACAGTTACAGTTGTTGACGACTGTGCACTTCCTAATGGGAATGTAACTACTTTGCATACATTCTTTCCTGCATCAGAGAAACTCACATTGTTTAGGTTGATCATTACATCACTGAGCGAAGAGTTTTTAAATGACACACTTCCATGGTATTCTCTTTGAATAGAAAACCCATATTCAGGATGATGTACAATAATAGTTTGTGCACTTTTACCACATATTTTTTTCCCATGAAATTTGTATTATGATTTCATTCATATTAATTATACATTTTAATGCAACATTCTTTCCCCAAACTGCTGTTACGTGTGAATCAACAATAGGTTTAACTAAGACACCGCAGCAGAAACGGGAGAGGAGCAGCGCCAGAGCGAGCTCTGACCCAGTGGACATCCGCCACCTCGGTGCCCCCCCAACGGCCATTATTGCGTTGGCTTGAAGGCGCCGCGGTCTGATGCTCAGTGGATCTTGTGATCGAGCAGCTGTAGATTGCTGCGTCGTTACTGCCAGGCCAGCAAGGAAACATAAAACAAAAGAAAACCATAATCGGGTTCACTATAAAGAAACTGGGCGAACGTCGGAGTGAACGTCATCAAGTTGTGGTGAACGATAATAGGGGGATGATCAGGCTTTTCTTCTAATAAGACGGAATAGGTATTAGGATACTGTTCCGACCGTTGAACTGTCCCCTTGTAGACTTGTGGATGAGCTTGACGAGGGTGCGGTATTGAAACCCACACTAACTCATCTGGTTGGAATTTAGGTTTCCAAGGTGGTGGTTTCTTAGTATTAGCCTCGTCCCATAGTGGCTTTGTGGCTTTCAGCAAAATGAGGACGTCATGATTATGTTTAGTCCAATTCTTGTACGTTCCTCCTCCCCTGAGATGAAGTTGTTCCTTGTATAACCCAATGTGTCTTTCCATGACGTCATTGGACTGCGGGTGGTATGGCAGATGAAGATGCCATGCAACGTTGTGAAGACGGGCGAATTTGTCTAGAGCATTAGAGTTGAATGGGAGTCCTCCATCAGACTGAATTTCATGAGGAGGTTGCCAGGTAGCAAATGCAGCAGTTAAGGCAGAGACAACAGCGGTGGCGTTGGTTTTCCATAAGGGAATGACCTGCAACTGGCACGTTCCCAAATCTACAATGACTAATCCCTTATTCAGTGATTTAGACCCTGGGAGGGGTCCGAGGAGATATACTTGCCAGACCTTCCCCGCTTGGAACCGTGAAGAGTCGAAAGCTCCAAGTTGATGCTTAGTTCGATGGCATTTCTCCTTGGCACATATCTCACAGGCTCGTGTTACCTTTTTCCAATCGCATCGAACTCCATACGAGGTTGGTTCTGTAGCAGTTTGGCGCCAACGTCAATGGCTGGCCCGTGGTCCTGGGTGACCCCAATTCTCATGAAGCCACAAGAGGAACAGGCTTACTTCAGGACCGGAGGTAGCGGTGATGGGCAAAACCACGTCTGTCCGAAGTGGATCTTCTAAAAGTTTGTCGATGACCTCATGCACTGGGTCAGCGTCTGGACGGTGTGACTTGGTGTGCTTGACTAGTGGGAGTCGTGTAAATTTAGAGTTTCCCATATATTTTTCCAATTGTTTAAATTCTCGCTGGGAAGGGCCGTACCGGTGAGAATCTTATAAATGTACTGTGAGTGGATCGCAATGATTGGAACTGGGAGTGTATCATTGTGGCGTGCTAGACAGTGCTGTAGTACTTTAAGGAATCCCAGCAGTTCACATTTTTGAACCGAGTTGTCATCCGGGTGGGCCTGGAGTATTTCCACGTCGTGGCGAGCCTTACAATAATACTCATAGCCTCCACCATGTCGGGAGGTTCCATCTGAAGCCATCCAAGCCAGGGCGGAGGTTCCATATAGCGTTGGGAGCTTCTCCTCATCTGCCAGGCTAGGATCAGGTGTCATGTCTTCATGTTTCCAGCAGCACCAGTTGTAATGATGGGTAAGCACTAACGTATTCCATGTCTTCAGTTCTCCCTGAAAATGCGGGTCGACTTTCTCTGCATCTAGCAAGGGCAAAAAGGTGGCACCGGGAGCACGAAGTGTCCCGTGCCCCCTTGCTAATGGCTCCACTAGCTGTCCAGCTAGGAGGATTTTCCCTATAGCCCCATACCGGTATTGTGCTGCCTGAAGGGTCTTATGGGCAGTGTATACCAGTTCATCATGATGGTTATGCGCTACAGCCCACACGCGGATAGTGGTGAACCCAAGGGTCACGGTTCATGGTTCACCAAGGTTGATCACATGGAGCTGCGCACTCTTGACAGAAGCTAACAGCTGATGCAGATTCCGTTGATCTCCTTCCATCCAAGGTGTGGATTTTCGGGACTTATCACAGATCTGTCACTGTAATTTAGCGAGAAGCATAAGATGACTGGGGTTAATGTAATGTCGGTACCAATTTAAGCGACCTAAAAGCTGCTGAAAATGTCTTTTAGTCACAGGCAGGGACCTCCTTAATGTGTCGATGTTGGGACCACCATGCGAGATTCCATGACGGACAGAGCCAATGAATCGGGTGCCGAGGAACGTAATGTCATCTACAGGATGTAGGCATGACTTCTCCTCGTTGATTGTCCATCCCTCACTTTGAAGGTCGGCGACCAATTGGCTGACTATGCTGGTAACGACGGAACTATCATGGCCCATGATAGCGATATCATCAACATAACTCCAGATTCTCAGTTCCTGTTCTGATGGAAGGATGTGTGAGGCACAGAAGTTCTTAAGGGTGTTATTCATGGCACCAGTGGCTAGTGACAGAGCGTTGCGATATCCCTGTGGGCAGACCGTCCATCTGTACATGGTGCCCTCGATGCACATATTCAACACTCCTTCAGGGTCAACTATCGGGATCGAGAAGAACATGTTCTTTAGATCCAGTGTGACCCCGACCCATTCGCTTCGCTGGAATTGAGCCATGTCGAACATGCATTGTGGTAGGGTAGAAGGATTGGGCTGTTGAAGCACTTTACACCTCTTGTTGGCCTCCCTGTAATCGACGACTAGCCGGGCTTCGTTGAGTTTTCCAGGTTTTGCGACTCCCCATCCCGGTGACAGGTAAGTGCTGGCAGTTACCAGTTTGATGCAACCCTGTTGCTCGAGTCATTGTAGGAGGTCAATAAGGGACCCTTTGATGGGGCCCTTGGTTGGAATTGATCGGTATCGCCAGGTGGAGGTGTTGTGGAGTGTCGGTCAATGCCAATCCGGTTCCGGGATAGCGATGGGTAGCGCTTGTAGCACCTGTTCTTTGAGGTCAAGCGCTTTGATTCCTGGAATTCCTAGAATATTGATGCCCCCTAGCACTGCCTCTAGAGCACGTTGATGACCTTGGACAGTAAATTTGACTTTTGTTGTGACTGCAACAGCGTTGAGTCCCTGTACCCTAATTGTTTCTGTGGTTTTCTGGTGGGGTATCGTTGAAGTAATTACATTAACTTGCGCTCCGGTGTCAAGGAGGAAGAGCACTTGCTGTTGACTGCTTGGATTGGTGGGATCGTAGACAGTAAGTTCGGTGTAGGGTCAAAGATCAGTGGGGTCAGGTCTAAGTTGGAGGAGGCCGCCGGCGGAGCCGACGGCCATTACTCGTTTTTTGGCTTGTCCTCAAACTTGAACCCCATTGCGTTGGCTAAACAATGTTGGCCTTCATTCCCAAGGACACACAACTGCTGCTTCATGAGTTCGGAGTTACTGAGGAGGAACCCAAAACTGACTCTTTCCTCCATTGTTCTTTGGGGTGACCACTGTGGCCCTCGCCACAGGTCAAATTCCTGACGCCTCGGTCTTGGTGCTTCAACCGGATGCGCCAAAGGTAGGTCTTTTGCATCAATAGAAGTTCTCTTGCTCTGTTTCATGAGGGCCTGCAATTCTGGGAGATGACCCAAGAGGTTCCCTGCTGGCTGACCTGCCATTGGGTTAAGGAAGAACCAGAGTGTGATAGCGTCTGTTCCTCCGTACACTTCTACACAGGCGTCTATAGCCTCCAGAGGCGTTGGAATTGCTCCGGGGTTTGCTAAGTGGCGATGAGCCCATCTTTCCTTACGCTGGGCGGTTGTTAGTCCTAGTGGATGTACCCTTGGGTTCCATGAGAGGTATGACACTCCGATTATGGCCAAGAGAAGCTGTTCCACAGTGGTCTTTTGCGGGTGACCCTCATGCCAGGCGTGGGATTTATGGGTTACCTGTCCCACTACAAGCACCAGGAGTGGAATGGGCCAATATGTGTTCTCGGAGATCACGTTCAAATCAATGGCGCGTCCCCCACTCCACACCGCTTGTCGGGTTAAGGCACTTGCTTTGTCTATGCCTAGTGTGTCGGATCCAAATTCCACAACCAGTTGTCCCAGCCATGTGGCCAGAGTTTCTTCAGGTTTCATTTTAGATTCCTTGCAAAGTTCTTGTATCTCTGGTCAGGTGCGCGTGCGAGATGTAATGATGGTATGCGTGGTACCTTCCTCATCTTCGACATGCTTCATCATAGCTATCGGGTGGGCCGCAACTATGAAAAATTAAATTCACCAGGCTGGAGAGCTGGATACACCCTCTCTCTCATTACCCACACCCCGTGGCAAGGAGCCGGAGCCGTTGGAAGTAACGTCACCTCAGGGGGTGGGGTTACTTGGCGGATCCCCGCCTGTTCTTCTGAAACCCCGCCCCTCTTTTCCAGGTTCTCCAGACAGCTCATTTGTCTCTCGGCGCCATTTTCTATCAGCGGCGCCATGCGCCTGGCACCGTTTTTAAGAGTCGGCTCGGAGCACCCTGCTGCCTGCTCCAGGGACTCCTTGCCCACTGTATGCAGCTGAGCCTCCAGATTTGCATTCTCCCGTAGTAGACCCGCTACCGAACAGAATAACACATTCATTATTTTTCCTTTTTTCCACTTTGTCAACCCCCATCTTGTCGGGTGGCGGCCCTCGATCTCTAGGTCTTCCCGAATTTGGATGAGTAGTTCGTGACCACGCGACCCAGGCACTAAAGCCGGACAGTTAAACCAGTCCGTCGGGGTGGGTTCCCCTCCTTCCCTCATATATTGGGTGCACTGGGCAAACTCTTGAGCGGGGGTCAGCTTTTCCGCCTTTCTCACCTTCACCCCTGCTAGGGATAGGGTCGGTGTTTCCTCCGGGGGCCGGTAGTAAACCCGATCACTGCCCATCACACACCCGAACTCCCCAAGAGACAGCTTTGTTCTCCACTCTTTTATGGCCACTTCTTCCCTTTTTACTGAGAAATAGCTGTCAATATTCCTTCGATCCCTTTCTTCCGCCTGGTGGTAGGCGATATGCGCCCAGAGCTCATTTGCATTTTCCACGCCAGGGACAGCACTCAATTAAATTCATCTCCACCACCGTGCCCTTAGATCCTGTCCGTGACGCCATGTCTCAGACGGCCGAAGCTGACTTGAGGGAGATCGGTGTTTACTTAGCCATCAGGCAGGCTGGTGGATGGAGAGGCAGACACAGCGTATTGGTTAAAAATAATTTTACTTGAACTTTTACTTACGCCACTGGTGGCCGCGATGTGGGTGACAAGGTTGCTTGCGTAGTTACCACGGGTTGCTCCAACTGGCAAGAAACCGGGCCAGCGAGTCCGTAGACAAAACTCGAACTGGGCATGCAGGAAAAGGGGTACGTCGGGGATAGCATTCGGCGACGGGGAGAAATTGGTGGATGATCAGGCCGCCAATTCACTCTGCCACGAGTCAGGGAATTCTCCGCACTCTGCAGTGTGCTCAGAGGTCTCCGACTTGGGCGGAAGTCGTGCAGATTTTTATACGGCTAGCGAACCAATTGCACGAGTCGGCAGTGTGACGAAGCCATCAGAAAAGCCAATGGCACTTTAACGTGCATCAGCAGATGCATGACGAATAGGTCCAAGGAGGTGATACTTCCCCTCTATCAGGCGCTGGTCAGACCGCAGTTAGAGTACTGCATGCAATTCTGGGCGCCTCAATTCAAGAGGGATGTGGATAACCTGGAGAGGGTCCAGAGAAGGGCCACTCATATGGCTAAGGGCCTGCAGACCAAGCCCTGTGAGGAGAGACTAGAGAAACTGGACCTTTTCAGCCTCCGCAAGAGAAGGTTGAGAGGCGACCTTGTGGCTGCCTTTAAGTTCATCACGGGGGAACAGAAGGGAATTGGTGAGTATTTATTCACCAAGGCGCCCCCGGGGTTACAAGAAACAATGGCCACAAGCTAGCAGAGAGCAGCTTTAGACTAGACATTAGGAAGAACTTCTTCACAGTTCGAGTGGCCAAGGTCTGGAACGGGCTCCCAAGGGAGGTGGTGCTCTCCCCTACCCTGGGGGTCTTCAAGAGGAGGTTAGATGAGCATCTAGCTGGGGTCATCTAGACCCAGCACTCTTTCCTGCCTATGCAGGGGGTCGGACTCAATGATCTATTGAGGTCCCTTCCGACCCTAACATCTATGAATATATGAATCTATGCTAGTCGTTAGGTAGGAATGATTTAAAACTGGCCAATAGCGGTATGCGAATTTGCATACGGGTGGCGGGAACTTTTCTGCACCGGGGTTTTCCTATTGCAGCGGAAACTCCACCATGCACAGAGACTCTCGTGGTGGGAAAATTCCACTGTGCCGAGGCATTCAAATCAATGGGTTACGAGACTTACATGCCCAGGGGAATTCTCTTCCTGGATACATAGCCCAGTGCACGTGAATAACTAAGCATGGCTAGGTACGTGCACAGCCTGAACATGTACAGTAGCAAACACAGCACATTGGAGGGGTTGACTAGATGACTCCATGAATAGAGACCTACAAAATTCATGATGGTGCACTTTTTGCGGAAACCTCCAATCTGGGCGGGCTTTGCCAAAATGATGGGGTACGTGAAAAACAGCAGACTCTGTCATTTTGGTAGGCTGCCTGAAAAACCCAAAACAACCCATTCCCCTCTCCCCCCCCCCAGTTAAAAAATATACTAAGACAAAAAATGCTGACTCCCCAGAAGGAGCCAGCAGTCTTCATGTCACTATGGACCATGGCACAGCCTGCCGGGAAAGAGGGAAGGGGCTGCCGGCAGGATGGCTGCCACCCCAACCCTTGCCTCTGATTTGCTGAAAAAGCTGGCAGGTAGGGATCCCCTGTTGACCTGCTCTGGGTCAGCAGTGGCTTCCAGGATCTGCTCCTCCCTGCCTGCCCTGCAGGTCTCCCTTCAGTCTGGGAGCAGGTGCTGGAAGGGGGGATCCACTCCCCATTCCTGTTCCCCTCCCTGTCCCTGGATCAGCTGTGGACACTGGGGGTAGTAGACACTCGGCCCTTCTTCCAAGCAACCCCTTGATGGAGAGTGTGGAAGAAGAAGGGCCTACTGGTGCTGGAAGGGAGAAATGCTGAGAAGTGAGAGGAGGAGCTTCTCTGCTTCACAGACTTAAAAAAGTTGCCTGTCAAAAGTGTTGTGCTGGTCTCCAACCCCAGTGGGGCAGGAGACACAAGTGGAAACTCCTACAGCCCTCTTTTCAAATTCCTGCACCCACCCATGTCCACATCCTTCAGGGCTCAAGCAGGCCATATAGTGGTGCATAGCCGCCATACTGGTCAGGTCACATGACTTATTGAAACCATTATGAACTTTAATTAACTTTTCTTCTCCATTTTGTTCTACATCAGCCTACTCAAATCTCTGCCCTTTTACGTGTTCATGCTTTCTGGATCCCAGAGTATCTTTATGTGACTTTTGTGAAGTGCCTGACACATTCAGTCCTTGATTAGCCTAATGCTCTTCCCTCTCTCCTGGATACCAGTGCGCAGGACATGGACAGTCAGCATTCATAATTAGGACCTACAAGTCAGGGACCAGAATGAGTAGCTCAGAAACAAGCTTGCATTAGGGGCTAGACTCAAGCCCTGAGAGATAGGGCTGGCTCAGGAGTAGTCCAGGAGTCAGGAACTGAGTCATAATCAGGAAGAACCAAATGTCAGAAACCAGGCTCAGAAAATGGGTGCAGGGAAAGGGTTTGGGAGCAGGAATCAAAATCAGGGCAAGCTTCAACCTCACGAGGAAACTTAGAGCTAAATCCTAATTCACCTTGATGTGCCAAGGTGGCATCTTTGTAGTTAGATTATGGCAATTTTTGGCACATATACAAAGTTCAGATTGTATTTCCTCCTGTGCTGGACTACGGTTGTCCACCCAACATACATACCCAAAGAAAAATGGAGGCAAAGAAGAAGGTCTCAAGTTTCTGGAGTTTCGTGCTGGTAAGCACATGCCCAGCTGATTCTGTTATCTCTGGGTACTTATGCAGCCGTAGGACCCTGAGCATGAGCAAGTCCAGGCCTGGAAGAGAAGCCCAGGGCAAATGTAGCTGCATGCAACAGTGCATAAGTGCCAAAAACCTCACTAGCATGATTATGTGGATGCCACTTAGGAGCATGAAGGAGAAATGGGATTTAGCTCTGCTTGTGCAGTCAGTCCACTACAGTTTGTCCTTTGGGTTTGAAGGTGGTATTGGTTTCCTGCAGGCACAGAAGCCAATGGTTTGTCACCATGATTCACTCCCAGCTGGGACAATGGCTTAGCACACCTTAGCACACCTTGAAGGAAATCTTAAGGGAATAGGCTTCACATTATTTTAAAAATACAGTCACCTCCTAAATGTTTCAGAAAACCATGCTGGCAGGAGCTTTGTCATCTTTGACCCCATTTAGCACCGATCCCTATCAGTTTTGCTGTAGGACTCTGTATTTCCCAACCAGTTCCCTCAGGGATCCCAAGACATCCCTGTTTCTCAGGCTGTAGATCAGTGGATTCAGCACTGGGGTGACAATGATATAAAACACAGGGGTGATCTTGTCTTGTTCAGGTGAGTGAGGGTCACTGGGTCTCATGTACATGAAGATGCCTGAGCCATAGAACAGCCCCACCACAGTCAGGTGTGAGGAGCAAGTTGCCAAAGCTTTCTGTTTTCCTTTGGTTGACTTCATCCTTGGGACCATAGAGAGGATGCGAGTGTAGGAGGCTAGTATGATAGAAGCAGGCATGAGGAGCACAACAATGGCAATCACAATCACCAGTGTCTCATACTGGGAGGTGTCAGAGCAGGACAGTTTCAGCAGAGATTGGATTTCACAAAAGAACTGGTCAATGTCTTTGAAACCACAGTAGGACAGGTGCATGGTATAAACTGAATTCATCAAGGAATGTGCTGCTGCCCCAACCCAGACCCCAGCTGCCAGACCCAAGCAGAATCTCCTGCTCAGGAGAATAAGGGATTGCAAGGGGTTGCAGATAGCTACATACTTGTCATAGGCCATGACTGCCAGAAGGAGGCACTCTGCTCCACCCGTTGTCAGCGAGAGGAAAATCTGAACCCCACAGCCCACTGGAGAAAAAGGGATTGCCTGGGGTCAGAAAGTCTGCTGACATTTTGGGGACAACAGTTAGGGTCTGACAGATGTCCATGAAGGCCAGTTGATTGAGGAAGAAGTACATGGGGGTGTGAAGGGAGGAATCCACCTGGATTAGTACGAGGAGGAGAGTATTCCTAGACACGGCAGTAACCAAGGCAAGCCAAATCAGGACAAGGAAGAAGGTGTGCTCATTGGTGTGGTGCAGGAATCCCAGGAGAATAAATTGCATCGGTGAAGTTGAATTCTGTGTCTCCATTTCCTCTTCATGTGGCTGGGCCTGAAGCGGTCGGGAAGAACAAGGCTTTGTGCAATATGCACACACTTTCTACTGGATAACGCTAATGGGATCTGAGGCAGTCACTGGGTTTTTCATCTTGTGAAAGAAATGCCAGACATGATGGCTGATGAGAAAAACTGGCTTATATCCTTGTAATTTGCGTTATGCAGGAGCTTTTTTAAGTAACGTGTAATTTTAATGAGCTCCCCCTCCGGCCATCATGCTGCAAGCCTATCTATAGGTGGGTTTGCAGTGGTTTTGCCTTTGATATCTCTGTGTTACAGGTGTGGAGATTCCACGGCCATGTTTTGTCTATTTACTGAGGTGCTGGTTGCACCCTCGCTGTGGCAGCGTAGCACTCAGAACCCGCTGAGCAAACAGCCCTGATTCAGGATGTGTAATTTCTTGCTCCCTCCATGTGCTACTAATAGGCAAACTCCCTGGTTACGCATCAGTCAGACTGAAGTGAAAGGGAAAGCAGGTAATCTATAATCTCATGGAATAGCCATAGAAACCAGATACTTCCACAATGAATAAGAGGCCCAGGTTAGTCATTTTTCTATTTCAGCAGAGACAACAATTACAGTAACCTTAAAGACCATATATTTCTGCAATGTTTAAGAGACCCAGGTTAATATTTCATAGATTTCATAGACATTAGGGCTGGAAGGGACCTCGGAAGATCATCGAGTCCAGCCCCCTGCCCAAAGGGCAGGAAGTCAGCTGGGATCATAGGATCCCAGCAAGATGAGCATCCAGTTTCATCTCAAAGGTGTTCAATGAAGGCGCTTGAACCACCTCCGGTGGCAGGCTTTTCCAGACCTTGGGGGCTCGGACAGTAAAGAAATTCTTCCTTATGTCCAGCTTGAAACGGTCTTGTAGTAGTTTGTGACCATTCGACCTCGTGATCCCTTGGGGCGCTCTTGTGAACAAACATTCCCCCAGATACTGCTGGTCCCCTGATGAACTTGTAGGTGGTCACCAGATCACCCCTGAGCCTGCACTTTTCCAGGCTAAAGAGTCCCAGGGCTCTCAGCCTCTCATCGTAGGGTCTGCTTCCCTGACCTCTGATCATGTGCGTGGCTCTTCTCTGGACTCTCTCAAGCTTCACCACATCCTTTTTGAATTGTGGAGCCCAAAACTGGACGCAGTACTCCAGCTGCGGCCTCACTAAGGCCGAGTACAGGGGGAGAATGACGTCCCGGGATTTGCTTGAGAAGCATCTATGGATGCAAGCCAGCGTTTTGGTCGCTTTACTAGCCGCAGCATCGCATTGCAGGCTCATGTTCATCTTGTGGTCAATGATGACCCCCAAGTCTCTTTCTTGCATAGTGCTAGCCAACATAGCACTGCCGAGACTATAAGGATGCTACGGGTTTTTCTTCCCAAGGTGGAGAACCTTGCATTTATCGGCGTTGAACACCATCAGATTCTCGTCCGCCCACTTGCTAAGCCTGTGCAGGTCAGCCTGGATCACCCGCCTGTCTTCTGGTGAGGATGCTTTGCCCCAAAGTTTGGTGTCATCGGCGAACTTGGCCAGTCCGCTTCTGACTCCAGTGTCCACATCATTAATGAAGATGTTGAACAGTATGGGTCCAAGGACAGAGCCCTGGGGGACCCCACTGGTCACAGGACACCACGATGAGTGACTTCCATCAATTACTACCCTCTGGGTCCGACCCCGGGGCCAATTTTCCAGCCAGTGGATCGTGGAGGACCCAAGGCGACAATTGGCCAGTTTCTCCAAAAGGCGATCATGGGACACCAGATCGAAGGCTTTTTTGAAGTCAAGATATATGACATCAATCTCTTCTCCCTTGTCCAGGTGATAGGTCACCTGGTCGTAGAAGGAAATGAGATCGGTCAAGCAAGACCTACCCGCAACAAACCTGTGCTGGCTATCCCTTAAGATGTTGGCGTCGGCCAGTCCATTAAGGATGGCCTCCTTAATAAACTTTTCTAAGATCTTCCCCGGGATAGAAGTCAGGCTGATGGGCCTATAGGTAGCCGGATCCACTTTCCTCCCTTTCTTGAAGATAGGCACCACGTTGGCCTTCTTCCAGTCTTCGGGCACTTCACCAGAGCGCCAAGAGTTTTCAAAGATCCGCGCTAGAGGCTGGGCTATGATGCTCGCCAGCTCCTTGAGTACCCTGGGGTGAAGATTGTCAGGGCCGGCTGACTTGAAGGTATCCAGCTTCTCAAGATGTTCCTTCACAAAGTCAGCATTAATGGAGGGCAGGGGATCACCCTCACCAGGACTTCCTGGCCCTGTAGCAGGCATGGGTGTCCCATGGGGCTGATGAAAGACTGATGCAAAGTACCTATTTAATACGTTGGCTTTTTCCTGGGCGTCAGTTGTCAGTTGCCCCATCTGGTTCAGCAGGGGTCCAACGTTGCCCCTGCTTTTCCTCTGGCTCTCCACATATCTGAAAAAGGACTTTTTATTGTCCTTGATGCTCAAAGCTAGCTCGAGTTCAGTTGTAACCTTGGCTTTTCTGGTCAGCTCCCTACAGGACCGGACCAGAGCAGAATAATCCTCCTTGGAGGTGACTCCCATCCTCCATCCTTTGTAGGCCTTTCTTTTTAGCCTCAGGAGGTCTGCTAGGTCCCTGGAGAGCCAGGGGGGGCTGCTGTGCCCTCTTGCTGCCTTTCCTCCGAGATGGAATAGACTTAGTTTGTGCATTGAGGATCGCTCCCTTGAGGAGCAACCACTCTTCTTGAACTCCCCTCTTCCTGTGGTCACAGTTCCTGAGGGCCTCACTGACAAGCCTCCTGAGCTTGTCAAAGTCGGCTTTCCTAAAGTCAAGGACTTCCGTGTTGCTGACTGACTTGCCAGCTTTTCGGCGAATGGTGAAGATGATCAGCTCGTGGTCACTGCCACCCAGCTTCCCATCGATCACTAGGTCGCCGACTAGGTCATCCCCAGTAGCCAGTACCAGGTCGAGCAGCGCTTTGCCTCTCGTTGGCCCATAGACTTCTTGAGTCAGATAGAGGTCATCCACACATGAGAGGAAGCTCTGCGACCGCTCAGATTTTGCTGAGCGATCCTCCCACGAGATGTCCGGGTAATTGAAGTCACCCATGACAACCATGGTCCTGGAGCATGCTGCCTCAGCCAGTTCCTGGGCAAACTCCTGGTCAAGCTCAGGACTTTGGGTGGGAGGTCTGTAATAGACTCCCACCATTGTGTCCCCTGTGCCATGTTCCCCACGGATTTTAAACCAGAGGGTCTCCAGCCGTCCACCCTGGTTGCCAATATCGGCTTGCAGGGATGCGTAGCTTTCCTTAACATAGAGATCTACACCCCAGCCCCTTTTCTCTACACGATTCCTCCTTTACAGGGTATAGCCATCTATACCCGTGGTCCAGTCATGGGTGGAGTCCCACCAGGTCTCCATTATCCCTATGACATCGTAATTGTTTGCACTGAGCAGGAGGATGAGCTCCTCCTGCTTATTCCCCAAGCCCCTGGCATTAGTGTACAGGCAGGCAAGTGCCCCCTGGGGGGCTCCTTCCTTGCCCACAGATTTTACCAGGGCTGGGGCCGGGGTGGGCTCCCTTGAGTGCTGTGATCTGCTGGCTTTGCAAGGATTGCTCAGCGGGCCAGCAGTGGCGGTAGTCCCCCCATCCCCCAACGGGCTTAGTTTAAAGCCCGGTGGAGCAGGTCAGCCAGTCTGGCTGAGAAGAGCCTCCTCCCTAGGGGAGAGAGGTGGAGGCCATCTCTTCCCAGCAGCTCGCTGCCTCTCTTGCCAAAGAGCGGGCTGTGGTCATGAAAGCCAAAGCCTTCCTGACGACACCAGCACTGCAGTCTTTGGTTGACCACATAGATCCTCCTGTCCCTTCTCAGCCCATAGCCTGAGACTGGGAGGATCGACGAGAACACCACCTGTGCCCCCAGACCCTTTAGCCCCGCTCCCAAATCCCTGTAGCGCCTCATGACCTGGCTGGGAGTGCTCCGAGCCGTGTCATTGGTGCCCACATGAATAAGGAGCATGGGATAGTGGTCTGTGGGTTTGAGGAGCTTTGGGATCCTCTCCGCAATGTCCCGGATGCGGGCCCCTGGGAAGCAGCAGACTTGCCGGGCTAAGGGGTCGGGATGGCAGATTGGTCTCTCAGTCCCCCTCAGGAGGGAGTCTCCCACAACAAACACCTTACGTTTTGTCTTGGGGAGAGCAGGAGCGGGAGCTGCAGTGGGGCCCATGTTGCCTGTGGGGGCCGGCAACTCAGCAGGCTCTGCTGGGGCAGCAAGAGGTGCGTCCCTGTTGCTCAGCTCTGGTGGGGCAGGGGCCTTGGTGCGGCGGGCCTTAGGGCCCTTGACCACCTTGGTCCATGCCCCTGGCTGGACACAGCAGGAGGTCCCAGAGTCCTCCTTTAGTGTGGAGGGAGACTGTGGTCTACCCTCCGCCTCCCGGGGGAGAAGGGCCTGGCAGTAGGAGTCTCTCTCCTGCTCGCAGTCCCTGATGGCACGCAGTCTCTGGACTGTGGTCTGGAGCTCCTCCAGCTGGCGCACCAGAGACCCCAAAAGGGAGCAGACCCCGCAAGGGGAGGTCACCATGCTCCCAGGCCCCAGAGCCTGAAAAAGGGACAGGCCAAGAGCCAGGGTCTCCGTCCGCGTGGAGCCCGGAACCAGGGGCTCTGTCTGGGCGGCCGTCTCTGAGGTGCCCGAGGGGGGGGGGGACCGCAGAGCCCGAGGGGACCCTCAGGGTGCGGCGCGTGCCCATCCGTGTCATGCCTCTGGTGGGCTGGCTACGGCTGGAGCTGTCTACCTTGGGGGGTGCGCTGGCAGTGTCCGGGGCCCTCCCGCGCGAACTCACGCACCGGCAGAGAAGCGCGCCTGTTTGCGCAGCCTGTTCATGCGGCTCCAGTCGCGTGGCTCCATGGGGGGCTGGGCAAAGTAGGGGCCTGGGCGGGACTTGCCCCGGCCGGCTCCACTCAGCCGCCTCCTCCCACACACACACTAAGGGGTTAGCCCCCTCTCTCCACGGGCCCCGCTTACCCCGGCTGTGCTGGGGGTCGGCGGGGGGCTCCGTGGCTGCTGGAGGGTTTCTGGGGGGCTTCGGGGCAGTGGGGGTGCAGCGAGCTTTCACCCGCGCATCTCTCACCGCTTCCGAGCCTAACTGATTTCTTTTATTCCAGCAGAGACCACAATAGCATTAATTTTTACCATCACTATCACTAGAAGGCGGAGGAGTAGCCTGAGAGGACAGCTCCATCACTGCACACAGGGGTGGTAAGAAAACTTCTCTTTCCCCAACACCTCACCATTTCCTAAATAACTTCTAAGATCTCAAGATGTGCTCCCACATCCTATTGTTTGCTCAGAGTCCAGAGCCATGAGTGGAGGAGCTTGGACTTTTTTTAATAGAACATTTGGCTTCTTTTAATCCTTTAAATAATTTATAGTCATTTTACTGTAAGAGCTAATACATAGAAAATAGTAGGTAACAGAATAATATCAAATTTAGAGATGTAGCAGAAGAAAAATGGGCTCCACATTTTTGGCAGACTCGCTGCAAAATTAAAAAAAAAAATACTTACTGAAAATAAAATAGTGGCTGCCCAGAGAGAGCCACCAGTCCTCATTGTGCCACAGACCAGCCATGCAGCCCATCAAGGGGAAAGAGGGGAGGAGGATGCCAGCATGAAGGGCTGCCAACAAGATGGCAGACAGCCCAACCCTTGCTGCTGGTTCACTGCAACGAGTGCCTGTGACATGGCTTCACCACTCTCCACCAACTGGGACACCCAAGGGCTGGATAGGGAGCAGGAGTGCCTGGAAGGCGGGGATCACCCACTGGCCTGCTCTGGGTCCGCTGGAGACAGCAGTGGCAACAGGCTTCCAGGTGCCCTTGCTCCCTGCCCACCTCCCAAGTGTCCCTTGCAGTCTGGAAGCAGGTGCTGGGATGGGGGATCCACCCCACATTCCCATTGTCCCCAGCTGAGCCTGGCACCTCAGGCTGTCACTTCTCCTTACCCCTGCCTGGAGCAGATCAGGAGCAGCCCTGGGGCTCCCCTGCCCCTGGATCAGCTGTGGACAGTGGGGGCAGTGGACAAGTCAGTCCTTCTTCCACCCAGAGACAACACCTAGGCAACTCCTGTTGGAGAGCATGGGAGCAACCAGTGGGGCACCTGCACTGGAAGGGAGAAGGTGCTTAGAGGTGAAGGGAGGAGTTTCCCTGATTCACAGACTTCAAAAAGTCACCCACCACAACTGCTGTCCTGGCCTCCCTCCTTGGTGCGGGCAGGGGACACAAGTGGAAGCTCTCACAACCCTCTTTTCATATTCCTGCATCCACCCATGTCCACATCCTTCAGGGCTCAAGCAGGCCATATAGTGCTGCATAGCCATTGTACTGGTCAGGCCACATCATTTATTGAAACCATTATGAACTTTAATTAAATTTTCTTCTCCTCTTTGTTCTACATCAGCCTACTCATGTCTTTGCCTTTTTGAGTGTTCATGCTTTCTGGATCTCAGAGTATCTTTATTTGACTTTGTGAAGTTTCTGACACATTCAGGCATTGATTAGACTAGCGTCCTTCTCTCTCTACTAGATGTCGGTGCCCAGGACATGGGTGGTCAGCCTTCATGATTAGAGACATGGCCAGGGACCGTAATCAGTAGCTCAGGAATAGGCCAGCATTAGGGGCTAGAATCAGAAGTTAAGAGAGAGGGCTGGCCCAGGAGTAGTCCAGAGTCAGGAGCTGAGCCATAATCAGGAAGAAATCAAATGTCAGAAACCAGGCTCAGAGAACAGAGGTGCAGGAAAAGGGGTTGGGAGCAGGGACCAAAGTCAAGGCAAGCTGTGACCTCACCAGGATACTTAGAGCTAAATCCTATTTCACCTTGACGTGCCAAAGGAGTATCCTTTTTCATGAATAAAGCTGCTAAATAGAACAGGTTAACCTAAAATTTCTGCTAAATAGAACAGGTTAATCAGGGAGGCTGTTAGGTAGGCCAAGACAGAGATGGAGCTCGGGCTACTGACCAGAATTAAGGATAATATAAAGTCCTTTTTCAAATACATAGGAAGTAAGGAGAAGGCACTGGGTAGCATGAGGTTGCTACAGGCTATGCTTGGCAATCTGGTGATTGTGGGAAACGAAAAAGCACGCTGTCCAAATTTGCTGATGACACCAAGTTGTGGGGTGAGGTGGGCACGCTGGAGGGGAGGGACAGAATCCAGGTAGATCTAGGCAGGATACAGAGGTGGACGGATGAGAATAGGATGGACTTCAACACAGACAAGGGCAAGGTGCTGCATCTAGGGAGAAGGAACCAGAAACACACCTACAGGCTGGGAAACACCCTTCTTGTCAACACGGTGGCAAACAGTGATCTTGGAGTCATTGTTGACTGCAGGATGAACATGAGCCGTCAAAGTGAGGAAGAGGTCAGCAAGGCTAACCGCACCTTGTCATGCATCTACAGATACACCACAACCAGGTCTAGGGAGGTGATCATTCCCCTCTATGCAGCTCTGGTCAGGCTGCAGTTGGAGTCCTGCATCCAGTTCTGTGTGCTGCGCTTCAGGAGGGATGTGGACAGCATCAAGAGGGTCCAGAAGAGGGCCACCTGAATGGTAAAGGGGTAGTGGGGCAGGCCCCATGAGGAGAGGATAAAGGGCCTGAAACTATTCAGTGTCCACAAGAGAAGGCTGAGAGGGGATCTGGTGGCAACTTACAAACTTACCAGCTTGGACCAGAGGGAATTGGGGGAGGCTCTGTTCCCCCAGGCACCACCCAGGGTTACTAGGAAGAGCAGCCAAAAAGTGTTAGAGAGAAGGTTCAGGCTGGACATCAGAGACATTACTTTACAGTTAGGGCTGCCAGGCTCTGCAATGGGCTGAGCAGCACACAAGTCTCTCTCTCCCCCTCCCCTGGGCAGGCTACAACTTCTGTCAATCTTGCTGGAAGTCTCTGCATTTCCCAATCCACTTTCTGAGGGCATGTAAGACATCCCTGTTTCTCAGGCTGTAGATGAGTGGATTGAGTACTGGGGGGACAATAGTGTAAAACAGAGACACAATCTTGTCTTGCTCTGGAGAGTGGTAGGAGCTGGGTCTCATGTACATGAAGATGACTGCCCCGTAAAACATGACCACCACAGTCAGATGGGAGGAGCAGGTGGCCAGAGCTTTCTGCTGTCCCTTAGTTGACTTCATTCTCAGGACCCTGGAGAGGATACAAGTGTAAGTGGCTAGTATAAGGGAAGAAGGGATGAGGAGCACAACAATGCCAGTCACATACAGCAGAGTCTCATATCGAGAGGTGTCAGAGCAGGACAATTTGAGCAGGGCTGGGACCTCACAGAAGAAGTGGTCAATCTCTTTGGAGCCACAGTAGGGGAGAGCCAGTGTAAACACTGTGTGAAACAGGGCATTTACTGATGCTGCCATCCAGACCCCAGCTGATAAAAGAAAGCAGATGTTCCTGCTCATGAGGATGGGGTACTGCAAGGGGTTGCAGATCGCTATGTACCTGTCATAAGCCATGACTGCCAGGAGGAGGCACTCTGATACACCCATGGTCAGCACAAGGAAAATCTGAGCCCCACAGCCAGCTGGAGAAATGGGGTTGCCTGGGATCAGGAAGTCAGCTAACATTTTGGGGACAATTATCAGTGTCTGACAGATGTCCATGAAGGCCAATTGTCTGAGGAAGAAATACATGGGGGAGTGAAGGGAGGAATCCACTTGGATTAGAAGTATGAGGAGAGCATTCCCAGACAAGGCAGCGATGAAAGCTAATAAGATCATGGCCATGGGGAACATGTGTACACTGGTCCGTCTCAGGAATCCCAGCAGAACGAAGTCTGCTAAAAAGGTTTCATTCTCACTCTTCATTTCCTCTCCACACAGCTTTGCCTGAAGCCCTGGACAAGAACCAAATGCCTGGTGGAATATGCACACACTTCCTACTGGATAACGCTCATGGAAACTGAGGCAGCAGCAGGCTATCTTCTCCTGTGGAAGAAATGGCAGACATTATGATAGATAAGACAATAGCCTCACTTCCTCGGGAACTATGTACATTTAGGGTAAAGATTTCCTATTATTAGCCTAATATTTCTATGTCCATCTGCAGGCTCCACCTACAAGTGAGCTGCAGTGGTTTAACTCATGGTATGTCTATGCTACAGACGTAGAAATGATTACAGCAGGGATTAGCAACCCACGGCCTGCCGGACCTTTGAATATGGCCTGGGTATTTGGGGTCATTGGTGGCATTTGGAGGTGGGGGACACCATCTTCAGGTGCTCTCCCCAGGCTGTCTCGAGGACAAGCACCATCTGAGGGCATTCTTTTTGTGCCACAGGTGGAGATTAGTGGCAGTGGTGGCAAGGTGCTTGGGTGCCCACCTCCAACCTGCAGTAGGTTATTCCAGTTTGCCGCTGGAAAAGCTTGCCTACTCTTCAACTACTATGCTTGACAGAGATGTCATAGCTAGAATTAAACAAGTTAATTGGAGTCCTGGTTGCAATCTAGCCATGGCAGTGAGGAAGTCAATGCATGCTACCTTCCCTGACCAGATGCAGGGAAAATAATCAGTGCCTGTGCTCCATGCTGGCAGTATTAGCCATATAGTACCTGTGCTACTAATACTACCTAGTTATATGTGAGTCTAACTGAACTCGATGGGAAACAATCTCACCGAAAAAACTCATGGCAAAACGATTCACAATGATTGAGTGTAGCTCAGTCCTCCTGGTCATTCTCCTTTTCCATCACCACCAGCAGTGACATGTATCATGAGTAACATGATCAGTAGCAGGAGAAGAAGCACTTGGCAATGCAGACATGGCACACGGGAGTATGAGGAAACACGCTCTGTCCCAAACACCTCACCATTTACCAAACTCTAAAAAATACCCCATACCTGCTCCCCAGCCATAGCATGTGCTGGGCAATTAATGGGACAATGAATGCTTGAAGGTATCTACAGTGAAAATATTTGCAGAACGAATCCTACAAACTTAGGTGAGGAAAGAATGTATGTATTTGTTAGTTGAAATTTTAGTACAGGAAAGCCTGAAGGCCGGTGTCCCATTTAAAAGAATGTTTTTAACAGAAAATCTTCCATCAGCTCTGGGATTTTAGTGTCCAATTTTTCAAGTGCTTGGGTAGGTATCCCATAAAAGCAACTGAATTTAAGAGGACAGGTTCTCAGCTCTTTCTGGATATCACTATACAGTAACTCGGGCAGCTGAAACTGAACTAAGGCTAGATGAAAGGTAACACCTATTGAGATAAGCTGTAGGCTGTTTGAAAAAGGAAAGAAAAAGAGAAAGAAAGACTACAAAAAACTGCTTAAAATGAAAACATTATTTTCATGAAAAATGTGAAACAAAGTTATTCTCATGTTGCTAGAGGTCTCTCCATATCATTTCAGTTCTATGCAACCACTAATATAATATAAGAAAAAGAAGAAATGCCAGTCCTATAATGCTCCTGATCTATATTATCAGTCGGTATTTCAATTAATGTACATGGACTTTTTTTTTTTTTTTCATGAATGTGACATTTCACTTTTCTAAGGAACATTTCTCACCCTGTTCCCCACCCCAAATTAAAATATTAATTCAGAAAATCTCAAGTAACTGGCTGAATGACACATGGTACAAAACACTCTGGAAGAAGCCTGGCAGGGGTGGTAGGTACAGCATGATGACCTTGCTATGCCCTTCCTCTGACATCACAAGCCAATGTACTCCATCACAGGGGATCTTGCTCGACACGGCTAGCCAGCGTGCAGCCAGCCACCCTTGGCATTTTAAACTGGGCAGGTCTGGTTTTGCCAGAATGCTGCTTTTATCACGCTTTATAATGCAATAAGTCTATGGCCTGGGAAAATGATAAGGCATACCTGATTTCCCTATTAAATAGATTAATTGTTTATTAATGCTTCATTAGCATGAGAAGCAATTTTGTACATTTAATAGCCTGATATGTGGTAATTTTATCTTGTAAGCTTTTTAAGCCCAGCTAAAAACTGGGGACAAAGAGCCCAGGTCTGCCTCAGAAAATCCCTTTTCAGGCAGGAACTCAAGATCCTTGCTGCATTGCCCCTCTGCAGGTGAACCAAGGTCAGTGTATCTACGAAACCTATACCCGCCACACACCGTTCACACAATGCTCAAAACACAACCTACAGCATGTAGTCTCAGCAACACCAGTAAGAAGTTATCTTGCCTGGTTGGCTGGCCACCTGCTGGAAACCTATATGACCCAGGAACTTAAACATTGTTTTCAATAGTAATGATTTTGTGACTCTCTTACATTAATGGATCTTTCTTTTAAATCAGCAGCTCACTATGCTTATCTGTATTGTCTTAGGAATTGCCTCTGGTTTGTATTCCAATGTTAGAAGTGCTGTTAAGATTTCTTTGACCCTTGTTTTGGACTGTGTGCTTTTACCGCACCCAGCTTCTCAAAGCATCCTTGGTCCCCAGAATCTCGCTGGGGCTCTGCAGTCCTTGGCCTCGGTGCCTGTTTTCCTTCTAGCAGAGTCAACTAGAAACCTTAGATCTCTATCGCTACCAAACTTTGTACACACCATGTAGGGACAGAAAGATAATTAGGATTTAGCCCCTCACATGCCAAGCTAGAGACAACGGAAAGTGTTGAAAGAGTGGAACCATAATTTTGTATTTGGGAGAACACAGCCCCCAAGTCACTGTGTGATATGGAGTTGTGAAGCACTTAAAATGAACAATGCCTCGTACAGGGTGTGTTTTAAAGTCATTACAAATGGAAGTATAGATATGGTTTTATACGCATATATTATTACTCCTGCTCCTACCTTTGTCTAAGGTAATTTGCATCTTTGCAGCCTCACAGGAAAGCTGAGACTCCTTACCAGGTGAGACCAGCCTGCCCAGAGGGTTATTCCATCTATTGACTCCTCTGTGAAATCCTATGAAATATGAACTTTCATTTCTACCCAGCAGAACTTTTACAATCTTTTCTCTGATTCCTGATGAAGGGTGTTTGTGCCCAAAAGCTTGCAATGAAAGTGGGTTTTTTTGCAAAAATCTTGTTGGTCTAATCAAAGACATCGCATCTGTCCATGAGCCCTGATTGATATTATTAAATACTACACAAATAGTTTATGACATGCTATCTTACACTAAATCTCTCTTTACCTGACATTTTTAATAGCCCTAAGAGCAGCCTGGGTTAAATCCTGGACCTGCTAAGGTGAAAGACGAATTTGGAACTGACACCAGGAGAGACGGACTTTTACCCCTTCTTTGCAAACATTTCCTCCTCCTTTGAAGTTCATCATCATACGTAGCTGCCCTGACAGGAATAATCTGTTTTCATTAAAAATTTCCACCTCCCAATTCTTAATTGTATCATCACAGTCTTTGTCACATGGAAAGAAACACATTACAGGACATTTGTAGCTATGAAATAAAGTAAAATGTATTTTATTGTTAGTACTATTAGTAGAAGTAATAATAATAAAAAGTAAAATATACATGACTTTATTGAAATGTAATACCTGAGATATATTTTGAGAAACATTTATATGCCACTTCTTCTGTCATTATCACATGGGGATCTTTAAGAAGAGAAACAGTGCTGTTTGTAATAAAGATAAATCTGGTTTTAAGAATCTTCAGCTGTATAAAATAGGACTAGAAAGAAACAGTAATCACTTACCTTGGTCTCCTTTATCTTTTTCTCTGATGACTTCAGTAAGAAACTTAAACTTTTCTACTATATTCCTGGAATGTTTTCTTTTTCCAGCCTAGTGGTACATGTACATATACAAGAAATAGAGTTACAAGCTCAAAAGCAAGTACACAAGAAATCCACATGCATCTCCTTTCTTGCATGGCATTCCTTTCGTATGGGGCAGCATTAGTTTTCTAAGGAAGCAAATTAACTTAAAATGCCTCAGCTATGAGCTCCATTTCAGTTTCAACATAAAAATTGCATAATACAAACTCTTGCCCAGAGACTGAAAACATTTTTATAAGTTGAAAAAATGCAACATGGGCAATATATAAAAAGGATCTGAAATTAGTCTTAAAGAAAGACACTCTACACTGAATAGAGAGACAGCAGAGCTCTTTCAATCCTGCTTCTGCATCTAGCTGAGTAAATCAGGTAGTGGAGAGAGGGGAGCACGTATGTCATAAAAACTCAGGCTACACAAAAGCCAAGTCAAGCTTGTGGCCATTATGTGGCCAAGCTTGTGGCCATCAACAATAGCTTTGAAATCTAATGGGACCAAATTACACAAACTTTCCCACACTCTGGGGGTCTTCTCCCAAGTCTCTAATTAAGTTCTCCTTCCTGCTCCATATAGGCACTCTGGCAGACTTCCCTCCATTCAGGTATTTGAAAACTTTGCAAAATTATGCTCAGGGAAGTTTCTTAGCAACCTCTGTCTGGAGGTGGGAGAGAACAAAGCATTTCAGGAAGGATGATACATTTCAGTCTTTCTTAGAATAAATTCTAGGGGGAGGATTATTTTTTTTTTAAGGTGGGAAACATCGTATTTGAATTTTTTCATTCTAATACAAAATGCTAAATCTCTCACTGCTTGATTTTCTAGTGGGATGAGACCTTGGGTTGTGACTCACTCGACATGATGTTTCTCAGTCAAGAGCATCAGTTCTCCAAACATTCAATCACAAGACATCCCTCTATCTGGAGAGTTTGAAAGAGAGGAAGAGCAAATGAGCATAGTCTGCTCAGATATGGATAAGAGTCTCCCATCTCTGGCCCCACAGTCATGGACTGGGGCCTGAGAGCTCTCTGCTGGCGGGGCAGGGGGACGATGTCCCTGCCTGGCCTCTGGTGGCAGCCCCTGCCCCAGCAGCAGGCAGCTCCCAGGGACAGCGAGCAATGTCCCAGCTGCACCAGAAGATAGCTGTCTCCTGGCCCCGTGCTCCCTGCCAGCTCCTGGGCTAGTACCAAAAGGGAGCTTTGAGCTACCCCCGGCTGCTGCAGGAATGCAGTGGAAGTCCACCAGAAGTAGGAGCAGTCTGCTATTAGGGGCAGCAAATCTTCTCCTTCATCACTGCAAGTGTAGATGTATGCCTGGGAGAGTTTATTTTATTGTACCTCACTCTAAAGTGCTCCTGGACTATTTGCATGTGCAGATGAGCCCAGTCACTCACTGCAATAAATTTTGTTGGACCACCTACATGTTTGGGATGGGCTTTGACAAGCTTCCAAATGTAGAGCATTCTTCTTCAGGTCAGAGGGAGTTTTTGGTTCCTAATACTAGACATTTGTTCCAAAGTGGTACATCTATATGAGATGCTTTACTGTGAAGCAGTGTATTTTGCTGTGCAGTTAACATATGCGTCTACACATACACATGGTTACTGCACAGTAACCCTTCCTAATACTAAGCTTGCTACCTGCAAATGCAAGTAACAAATTTACTTGCAGTTCCTAACTGTGCAGTAGCACTTGTCTAGACACCTGACTGGGAGCAAATCTGCTCCTGGTCAGTCAACACCCAAGGGGTGGGAGATTGCTCCCTGCCCCGTGGAGCTGGCTGCTGCCAGGGAGGGCTCTTCCACTGGAGCCCAGGCAGGGACTATGTCCCCCTCCGCAACCAGCAGGGAGCTCCAAGACCCCTGCTCCAAGGTCATGATTGTGGAGCAGAGGCTAAGAGATCCTTGTCTCCCACCCCCTGTTTCACCATCACAATTCGGGAGGAGGGGGTTGGGTGATCCTTATCTCCCAGTTGTAGGCCTGGCATTGGGACCGGTCCCACTCTCACGGAATTGGTGCTGGGAGATAAGGTTCAGGGCCATGGCCTCGCTACCAGCTACTCCGTTGGTGGACTGGACTGGGGGATGGGTCCTGCCCCACCCCTGCAGCTCTTTCCAAGCCACGCACCTCAATCAGCCATGCCTCGGGCATGCCCCTGACCAGGACAGCTCACAGTGATTGTGGGGTGGGGACTGGAGAGCCTGTTCCTCGCCCACCTCTGCGATCTAGGAGCTGGGTGGGGAACAAGCTCTCCAGCCTGTTCCCCACCCAGCTCCGTGATCATGGAGCTGAGCAGGAAACAGGTTCTCCAGCCCCTGCCCTGTGAACTGTCCTTATCAGGGGCAGGTCCCAGTCCCACGCCCTGATGGGCAGTCAAGGCATGGGGCTTGAAACGACCTGCAGGGGTGGGCCAGGTCCCAGCCCCCTCCCCTGACCTGCCAGTGGGGTAGCTAGTAGCAAGCTAGCTAATCACCTCAGCAAATCATTAAAGGTGTGGAGTGTGGGGAGGCTGCACAGGGGAACCTCCAAGGTTAAAGGAGCTGCTGGGCAGCCCACTTCCAGCGTGAATTCTGTAGGTCCCTGCTCATGACCATAGAGAGGATACAAGGAGAACCAGAAAGGATTGCTGCATGTCACAGAAGTGCCAGATTGCTAATAAAATGTCATGCCTGCTTTCTTCCCTTCTGGCCATATGCCTTACCATTGAATTGAGCCATAAGGAAAGTTTGGTATGTGACCTCAGGCCAAGAGTCCTAGTTTTCCATGGGAACATTGCCATCATTTTCTGGCCACACAAACCAAAACATCTGGATCCCTCCCCTACTTCCCACTGCAGATGTCTCAAAGCAACAGGGTCCATGCATAAGGCCTGCATACTCCCAGTAGCTCATAAGTGCATTAGCTGCAATCTTGCCATGTTCACTCCCTTGTGTTGGGCCAAGACACCCTCTCCAGGCCTCTTGCCACAATGCTGTACATGTGCACAGGGCAGGGCTGTGACTCAGGGGCTCCGGCACTGTGCGAAGCTGTGGGGATCCTCTCCTATGAAACCATTTCAAACACTTAACTCCCAAGGTCTGAAGCGCAGGGGTTGCCCAAGGTCTGTATGGTCCCCAGTGGCCTACTTTGGTCAGTGTGGCCTAGATTATTGCAGGGAGGATCCTATGTCTCCCCTTGGTATTCCAAGACTGTCTGGTATTTAGTCTGGGGCACTGTTTAACCCAAGCCGCATTTCAATTCAACTACCTTCCTTTTCCTCGAACCATGTTTTAGCTAGTCTCACAGCAGCTCCACTCTCAACAGGCTTATCCGTGAGCATGCCTGAGGACCACAGACATCAAGGCCTGTTGTTTCTCACCCACTCTCACAGCTCAGGGAGACACACAGGTTGACATATAACACATTTCCCTCAGCAGCGTCAGCACTCAGAAGCAGTTCATGGGGATTTCTTTTCAGGGGCAGATGGAGAAATGCCCTGTGTGAACCTAGCACATGGGTTTGTTGAATTTTTTAGGAGAAGTTGGGAATGTGAAGGCATAGCCGAGCCTTCACAAAATTCATCCATTGTTTCTTTGAGAACTATCACCATAATCCCAGTCTGACAGGAAAACTGTCAAATGTAAAAATATTATACATATTAACCAATTCAGTTTTCAACATCTTATTTATTTTTAACAAAAACATCCCTCATTTGATAGATGTCTTGCATTCATTTGTCCTGTCTGCTGACCAGCTCCATTTCTTCCAGGCACAAAGATAGGAACGTTGAGCACCATTTTTTTTGTTTGCTCCTGCATCATCTCACCATGGATGTAAAGCTAGTGAGGTTGTTGTTTCTCCCTGTTGCCCTTTTCTGTGATGTCTTACGTAAATCAGATCAATTAATCTTATGTAAAGCCGTCTATACAGATACTTGGTAAAAGCTTTTTTCTTAAAGAAAATAATAATCTTTTGTCCTAAAAAGAAAAGATTAGATTAAATTGGAGTTTTTCTTCTTCTTTCTAAAAACATGTTTTCTACCATTGGCCTTAGTGGAGTGAAGCTGGTGGAAAAACAATGTAAGTGAGACAGGAGCTAAAGTACAGTCCCTCACTCATGAGGACCTCACAAGACCTAAGAAGGTCACATTTTGGCCAACTTCAATGGATTGAAACCATTAGGAAAAAGAGTCATGTCCCCAGTAGGCACAAAGAAAAGCCCATCTCCCTATAATGACCCTTCAGGTATTTGAAGGCTGTTATCAAATCCCACCTCAGGCTTCCCTTATCCAGCTGAAATAGCCCCAGTTCTTTCAACCTTTCTTCATAAGTCTTTTCTCTCAGGTCCCGGATCATTTTGAGGCTTCACAAAATTGATCCATTGCTTCTTTGAGAACTACCACCGTAATATCAGTCTGATGGTACAACTGGCAAATACGACAGGTGAAAGAAATAGTATACCTATTAACCAATTCATTTGTCAAGGTCTTATTTATTTTTGATGACAAATTCCTTTTTTTGGTGAATGTCCTTCATTCATTTTGTTCTGTCTGCCGATCAGCTCCATCTGTGCCAGGCACAAAGAAAGGGACGTTCAACACGGCTTTGTTCTCATTTAACGCTTGGCATTCTTGCCATGGATGTAAACCTAGAAAGCTTCCTGTTTCTCTCTGCACCCTTTTCCGTGATATCTTGAATAAATTGAATATATTTATTTTACACAAAGCTTAGAGAGATTCTTGGGTAACAGCCTTTTTTTTTTCAGAAATAAGGCTGCTAAAGAGAACTGGTTAATCTAAAATAGAGGTTTTTTTCTCTTCTGTAAAAACTATGGCTGCCTAGACAGGTGCTCTTTGCAGTTCTCACTATGACGCGTTGGAGCAGATCCTATTAATCGCGGCTGCCCCTCACTCCTGCAGTGTCACGTGTATGAAACCCTGGATTGGTTTAAAATGGCCATTGGGGTGCTTTACCTAATACTCGTCGAACAAACTCTAGATAAAGCATCCTGCGGTCATTTTTAAATACATGAGAAATCATTATATGCGATGCTGTGGGTTTTTTAGTAGAGTGGCTGTCCAGATGCCACTCTAACTAAAACACCCGCTCACGCCCCGTGTTTCACCTTTGACCTCAGTGGAGTGAACCTGGTGGAAAAACAACGTGAAGCGAGACAGGAATCAGACATAACGTACAGTGCCTTGTGCTTAAAAATAGTGGTTGGGAAGATCTCCTTCTAAGCACTTAGGATCATAGGCTGAAAGAAACCTCACCAGGTCCTGTGGCCCATGTCCCTGCTCCAGCCACGTTCGTCCCTGACTAAACCACCACAGCCAAATGTTGGTCTTCCCTGCTTTTGGACGTTTCCAAGCATGGAGAATCCACAGCTTCTCTCGGTAACCTCAACCCTGTACGACCACTCCCAATGGCAGCTAGTTCCCCCTAATCTCCACCTTCAATTTCCCCTGCTCTGGCTTGCGGCCCTTGCTCCTAGTCCTGTCCCTTAGAGCCACAGAGAAACACCCATCTCCATTCTCTCTATAACCACTCTTCATGTATTTGAGAAACGATTATACCCTGCTCCACCGTCCATTCCTATCCATCCTAAATAACCCTCGTTCTTTCATACCTTCCTCATAAACTTTCATCCCAGGGGCCATTTTGGTTGCCCTTCCATTTGTCATATTTCCTGCAGGGGGGCTTGGGCCTTTTGCAGGGGCAGCATCAGGGAAATACAAAGTTTCAATCCCCCATGAAGGCTTCACTGTTTGCAATAATTTGGTTAAATTTCCTGAAGCAGGAAAACACTAATGAACAGGGAGAATGGGTAGGATTTCCTCAAACCTCTTTCTAAGCGTTTAAGTGATAAAGTCCAAAAGTCCATGATGCTTAATAGGGCACAGGCTGTCACGTGACTGAGAAATGTTAGCTTCCTTCTAAATGATCCAGGAAACCCTGCCGGCGGCCTTCTCAGTTTAATGAGACTTAGCTCATGGTAACGTACAGCTTATGTCAATTTTGCAGGAAGACTCTGAATATCCCAATCAGCTTTCTTAGGGCTCGTAAGACATCCCTGTTTCTCAGGCTGTAGATGAGTGGATTGAATGGTCGGCTGACAATGGTATAAAACAGAGAAACAATCTTGTCTTGCTCTGGGGCGTGGTAAGAGCCTGGTCTCATGTACATGAAGATGCCTGCCCCATAAAACATGACCACCACAGTCAGGTGGGACAAGCAAGTGGTCAGAGCTTTCTGCTGTCCCTTGGTTGACTTCATGCTCAGGACCCTGGAGAGGATACAAGCGTAAGATGCTAGTATAATGGAAGAAGGGATGAGGAGCAGGACAATGCCAGTCACAAACACCAGAGTCTCATGCTGAGAGGTGTCACAGCAGGATTATTTGAGCTGAGATGGGAGTTCACAGAAGAAGTGGTCAATCAATTTTGAGCCACAGTAGGGGAGAGACAGTATAAACAATGTGTGAAACAAGGCATTTACCAATCCTCCCATCCAGACTCCAACTGATAAAAGAAAGCAGATGTTCCTGCTCATGAAGATGATGTACTGCAAGGGGTTGCAGATCGCTATGTACCTGTCATAAGACATGACTGCCAGGAGGAGGCACTCTGATACACCCATGGTCAGCATGAGGAAAATCTGAGTCCCACAGCCAGCTGGAGAAATGGGGTTGCCTGGGGTCAGGAAGTCAGCTAACATTTTGGGAACAATTATCAGTGTCTGACAGATGTCCATGAAGGCCAATTGGCAGAGGAAAAAGTACATGGGAGTGTGAAGGGAGGAATCCACTTGGATTAGAAGTATGAGAAGAGCATTTCCAGACAAGGCAATGATGAAGGCTAATAAGATCATGGCCATGGTGAACTTGTGTACATTGGTCCGGGTCCAGGGTCCCAGCAAAATGAAGTCTGCTGAAGAAGTTTCATTCCCACTCTTTATTTCCTCCTTGTGTGGCTGTGCCTGAAGCTCTGGACAAGAAGAAGATGCCTTGGGCAATGTGTGCACACTTCCTACTGGATAATACTAACAGAAACTGAGGCACCTGGCAGGTTTTCTTTTCCTGTGGAAGAAATGCCAGACATTATGGGTGATGAGACAATAACCTCACTTCCAGGGGAATAGAGTTAACTTTCGGATAAAGAGTTTCTACACTTTGCCCAGCATTTCTATGTTCAGCTGCAGGCCCCACCTGCATGTGGAATCGCAGTGGTGTACCTTGTGTTATACCTACGCTGTGGAATTGAGCACAGCAGGGATTTTCAACCTATAGCCTGCATAACCATTGAACAGGGCCAGGGGTTTTGGTGGCATGTGGAGGTGAGGGGCACTTTCTGCAGGTGCTCTCCCCAGGATGCTGTGGCAAGTAATGCCGGCTGTGGGCATCCTAGTTGTGCCATGGGCAGAGACTACTTGCAGGTCCTAGCACCCACTACTTGCAACCTGGGTTAGGTTATTCCAGTTTGCATCTGAAAAAGGTTGCCAACCCCTGAATTACCCATGGCCTGCAGAAGTTCTGAATCTGCTCTGACCATTTTGGGGCATTGTTGGCATTTGGAGATAGGGGGAAGTGCTGTCCCCAGGCGGTCATGAAGACAAGCACCATCTGTGGACTTTCAACTTGTGGCACAAGTGGAGAGTAGTGGCAGTGGTGGCAGGGTGCTAGTGTGTTTGCCTCCAACCTGCAGTAAGTTATTCCAGTTTACAGCTGAAAACGACTGCCTGCTCTTCAACTACTATTCTCTATGGAGACATCATAGCCAGGTTTATAAGAGTTAACTGGAGTCCTGGTTGCAATGTAGCCACAGCAGTGAACACGTCAGTGGATAGTACTTTCTCTAGCCAGATACAGGGCAAATAAGGAGTTCCTATGCTGTATGCTGGTAATATAACCAAATAGGAGCTGCACTCCTAATACTACCTTGTTACGTGTGAATCTGACTGAAATCAATGAGAAATAATCACACAGAATCACCTGGGTGAAATATTCCCCAACGACTGAGTGTGGCTCGGTTGTTCTGGCCGTTCTCACTTTTCATTACCACCAACAAAGACATTTATTGCTATAAATGCTATTCATAGTAATAGGAGGAGCACTTGACCAGGCAGGAACTGGATGTCGGGGTATGGGAAAACATTGCCTGTTCCAAACACCTCACGATTTGGCAAGCAAAACTGAAATAAAAAGCCCAAAACCAAAAAGTTTCAAGGCCAATGTACTATTTAAAAAGAATGGCTTTAAAATAAATGTTTTCCCATCCCATATGTGCATTTATAAAAAAATAAAGAGTTATTGGCAAAAAAGCAAGCACATGAGCTATCCACATAAATCTCTTTGAAAAAACCCTCTAAAATTAAACAAGTGACCGTTCTAGGCATGGCATTGCTTTAGTAAGGGGCAGCAGTCGTTTTCTAAGGAAATACATTACTTTAAAATCCCTCAGGCATGAACTCCCTTTAAGTTTCAAAATTAGAATATAATACAAATTCTTGGCCAGAGCCTGAAAAACTATTTGTACAAGTTGAAAAATTTAGTGGAGAGAGGGCAGCACACATGTCATAAAGACAGACTTTTAAAAGACCAAGTCAAAGTTAAGGCCATTACATCACCTCTTCAGCAATAGCTTTGAAATGTAAGGGGAAAAAATACACAAACTTTTTTACACTTTGGGGACTCTTGTCCCAAGTCTTTAATTAAGTTGCGCTTTCAACCCCAGTGGGTGCTCTCGCACAGCTTCCTCCATTCTCTACAAAGAAAACTGCAAAGTTCTTCTCAGGGAAATTCCCTGGCAACCTCTGTCTTAAAGTGGAAGAGAACAAAGCATTTCAGGAAGGCCAAAAGACAATATGTTTCAGTCTTTCTTAAAAGAAATGCTAGGGATATGGTTTTTGCCTTTTTTTTTTAACTTGGGATATGTCATGTGTGAATGATTCGTTCTAACACAGAATACCAAATCTCTCACTGCTGGATTTTCTAGTGGAATGAGACGTCTGGGTTGTGACTCACTCGACATGATGTTTCTCCATCAAGAACATCAATTGCTCAAACATTCGAACACAACACATCCCTCTCACACGGACAGTTTGGAACAGAGAAAGACCAAAGGAACACCGTCTAGTTAGATATGCATCTCTTCATTTTTTGGATACAAATTATGGTAGAAGAGCAGGCCCAGAGGCCTCAGATTTGATTCACTCAAATGAGTGGCATCTATTACTTGATTGTAGGCCACAGAATCAGGTGCTTTATCTAAGATTGCCTGTACATTAGTCGAATATGTATGCAAATGCATCTGTAGCTCTCATTAGTGCTTTGAAAAATCTGCTTAAATTCTGCCACTCAACACAGAGTCTAGGCTGGTGGTTTTAACAGAGCCTCACCTACACCAAATGCATAACTGTGCTGTGGGGGAGGGTAGAAATACTCCCCTATAACTGTCATAGCTGTGCCAATGAAAGTGTAGAGAGAGAAGGCCGGAGAGCCTAGTCAGAAAAATACTCACACTTAGGTTAAGACTGGGTGGAGCAAATTTCTTGTTTTAGGAACAAAAGACTCCCTCTGACCTGACGAAGAATGCACTGCATGCCAAAGCTGGTCAAAGCCTATCCCTGCCATGCAGTTGTAGTGCATAGCTTATGCCTCGGCTTTTTGGATAGTGTATACACTGTGGAGCACACTCATGTTTATGTAAGTTTTGCCAAGTACCTGCCACATTCAGATCTCAATCAGTCTAGTGGCTTCAGTTACTACCAGATGCCATCAGCAAGAACTCAGTCCATCCGTCCTCATGATTAGGTCCTCCCTCAGGGGTTGGTATCACTAGCCAGAGAAGAGGACAGGTAAAGGGCCAAGAAACATGGCTGGGTTAAGAGTAGTCCAGAGGACCTGAGAGTGATAGGCAAGACAAAGATAGAAGTCAAGAACTGACATTTTATTTGTTATTTGCAACCCTTCCCAGAAAGAGCTCAGAGAGGACACAGATACCAGGTTGTCTCTGTGACTACCTTTTTATTTGGCAACATCTCATTCTTGACACTAATGCACCAGAAGGAATGTTATTCTTGTGGCTCTAGACAACTCTGTGCTCACAGAGACCAGGCACAGGTACAGAAAACAGGAAGAGAGGTTGTGTTCTGCCTTAATAACCAGGCGACTAGGCACCCACTTGGGAGGAGAAGGCCAGGGCTTGTAGAACCTGTTCACCTGAATTTGTTAATTCAGATATTTGAACCTGATTTTCTAGGTATACAATGTCAACCTCTTCTCTCTTATTCAGGTGGTGAGTAGATTCCCAACTCAATTAGCCCAACTTCTATCCCAGGGAAAATCCTGGAAAAATTCATCAGGGAGTCTACACCTGACTGCAGAGTAACCCTGTGTCTGTGGACTGACTTGGGGCTAACTTTAGGGACAGTCAAGTCTTCACAAAATTGTTCCATTTCTTCTTTGAGATCTATCATCATAATGCTGATAAGAAAACTGGAAAATGTGTGAGAGGTGAAAGAAATATTATTGCCATTGATGAATTCATTTTTCCACATCTTAGTTATGTTTAATGATAAATTCCTTATCTGATAACTGGCCTGCATTCCTTATACCCTGTCTGCTGGTCACTTCCATTTCTTCCAGTCACAAAGAAAGAAACATTTGATACCGTATTGTTTTAATTTACTCCTGCACTGGCTTACCATGGCTATTAAACTAGGGAGTTTCTTGTTTCTTCCCATTGCCCTTTTCTGTTATGTCTTCCATAAATGTGATCAATTTATTTTACACAAGCCTTAGAGAGATCCTACTTGGGGAACAGCTGTTTTTTTTCATTAGTAAAGTTGCTGAAGAGAAAAGGTTAGATTAAACTACAGCTTTTCTTTTCTCCTGTAAAAACCATGTGTTGCACCATCGGCCTCAATGGAGTGAAAGTGGTGAACAAACAGCTGAGACAAGAGTCAACCCTGAAATACAGAGCTTTGCTCTTAAAAGTAGTTGTTGCAAAGACCTGCATCTAAGCACTTACACTCATAGGATCATAGGGAAGTAGGCGTGGAAGGGACCTCACAAGGGTATATCTAGTCCAGCTCCCTGCTCAAAGCAAGATCATCCCTAACTAATTCTCTCCAGTCAAGCGTCCATCTCACCTGCTCTCGAACATTTCCAAGCATGGAGACTCCTCAGCTTTTTTAGGTAATCTGATTCAATCCCCAGCCAGGCCCAAAATCAGCTAGTTCCCCCTAATCTCCAGTCTAAAGTACCCCTGCTGCAGTTTGAGAATATTTTTCCTAGTCTGGTCCCCAGTAGGCACAGAGAAAAGCCCATTTCTATCATTTCTAGATCTCCCTTCAGGTACTTGAAGACTGTTATCAAAACCTCCTGGCAGTCTTTACTTCTTCAGGCTAAATATTCCCAGTAATTTAAACCTTTCCATATAAGTCTTTGCTCTCAGGCTCTGGATAATTTTTGTTGCCGTGCCACTAGATGTATTTCCTGCAGGAGGGTTTGGGCCTTCTGCAGATGGTCAGCATAAGGGAACCACAAAGTATCAATCCCCCAACTAGTCTTCGAGTATGCAATAATTTGGTTAAATTTCCTGTAACAGGAGAACACTAGAGAGCTGGGAGAGTGGGGTGGACTGCATCAAACCTATTTTCAAAGCATTTAGGAGTCCAAACACCCATGATTCTCAGAAGGAGATTAACTGTTAAGTGATTAAAATAATTTAACTTCCTTCTAAATATTCCAGTTTTCTCACTTTAGTGATTCAGAGCTCATAATAAACTATAGTTCCTGTCAATTTTCCTGGAAGGCTCTGCATTTCCAAATCAGATTTCTTGGGGCTCATAGGACATCCCTGTTTCTCAGGCTGTAGATGAGTGGATTCAGTACTGGGGTGACAATGGTGTAAAAGAGAGCCACAATCTTGTCTTGCACTATTGAGTGGTAGGAGCTGGGTCTCATGTACATGAAGATGGCTCCCCCATAAAACATGCAAACCACAGCCAGGTGGGAGGAGCAGGTGGCCAGAGCTTTGTGCTGTCCTCTGGTTGAGTTCATCCTCAGGACCTTAAAGAAGATAAAGGCACAAGAGGCTAGTGTAATGGAAGAAGGGATGAGGAGCAGGACAATGCCACACAAACACCAGTCTCATACTGAGAGGTGTCAGAGCAGGACAATTTTAGCAGAGCTGGGACCTCACAGAAGAAGTGGTCAGTCTCTTCTGAGCCACAATAAGGGAGAGTCAGGGTAAACGCTGATTAAATCAAGGCATTTACAGATGCTTCCATCTATATCCAAGCTGCTAAAAAAAGCAGATTTTCCTGAAGAAGGGTGGCTGTGCCTTAAGGAAACGATCCTTCGGGCACAAAGCAAGACGATCCCCGAGCGAGGCAAAAAAGGGAAAGGGGCCAGGAGGCTTCCCTGGCTGACCAGAGAAATCCAGGGCAGCCTAAGGGCCAAAAGGGGGGCACATAAAAAGTGGAAACAGGGTGAGATCACTAAAGATGAATATACCTCCTCTGCTCATGCTTGTAGGGAGGCAGTTAGGCGGGCCAAAGCTACCATGGAGCTGAGGATGGCAACCCAAGTAAAAGACAACAAGAAATTGTTTTTTAGATATATTGGGAGTAAAAGGAAGGCCCAGGGAGGAATAGGACCTCTGCTAAATGGGCAGAAACAATTGGCGACAGACAGGGGGGACAAGGTTGAACTCCTCAACGAGTTCTTTGCCTCAGTGTTCCTAAGCGAGGGGCACGACAAGTCTCTCACTGGGGTTGTAGAGAGGCAGCAGCAAGGCACTAGACTACCATGCGTAGACCCTGAGATGGTGCAGAGTCACTTGGAGGAACTGGATGCCTTTAAGTCGGCAGGCCCGGATGAGCTCCATCCGAGGGTGCTGAAGGCACTGGCTGACATCATTGCAGAGCCACTGGTGGGAATATTCGAACACTCGTGGTGCACGGGCCAAGTCCCAGAGGACTGGTAAAGGGCTAACATGGTCCCCATTTTCAAAAAGGGGAGGAAGGAGGACCCGGGCAACTATAGTCCAATCAGTCTCACATCCATCCTTGGTAAAGTCTTTGAAAAAATTATCAAGGCTCACATTTGTGAGAGCCCGGCAGGGCAAATTATGCTGAGGGGAAACCAGCACAGGTTTGTGCCAGGCAGATCGTGCCTGACCAATCTAGTCTCCTTCTATGACCAGGTTACGAAACGCCTGGACACAGGAGGAGGGGTGGATGTCGTATACTTAGACTTCAGGAAGGCCTTCGATACGGTATCCCACCCCATACTGGTGAACAAGTTAAGAGGCTGTGATGTGGATGACTACACAGTCCAGTGGGTGGCGAATTGGCTAGAGGGTTGCACCCAGAGAGTCGTGGTAGATGGGTCGGTTTCGACCTGGAAGGGTGTGGGCAGTGGGGTCCCACAGGGCTCGGTCCTGGGACCGATACTCTTTAATGTCTTCATCAGTGACTTGGACGAGGGAGTGAAATGTACTCTGTCCAAGTTTGCAGATGACACAAAGCTATGGGGAGAAGTGGACATGCCAGAGGGCAGGGAACAGCTGCAGGCAGACCTGGATAGGTTGGACAAGTGGGCAGAAAACAACAGGATGCAGTTCAACAAGGAGAAATGCAAAGTGCTGCACCTAGGGAGGAAAAATGTCCAGCACACCTACAGCCTAGGGAATGACCTGCTGGGTGGCACAGAGGTGGAAAGGGATCTTGGAGTCCTAGTGGACTCCAAGATGAACATGAGCCGGCAGTGTGATGAAGCCATCAGAAAAGCCAATGGCACTTTATCGTGCATCAGCAGATGCATGACGAATAGGTCCAAGGAGGTGATACTTCCCCTCTATCGGGCACTGGTCAGACCGCAGTTGGAGTACTGCGTGCAATTCTGGGCGCCACACTTCAAGAAGGATGCGGATAACCTGGAGAGGATACAGAGAAGGGCAACTCGTATGGTCAAGGGCCTGCAGACCAAGCCCTGTGAGGAGAGACTAGAGAAACTGGACCTTTTCAGCCTCTGCAAGAGAAGGTTGAGAGGCGAACTTGTGGCTGCCTTTAAGTTCATCACAGGGGCACAGAAGGGAATTGGTGAGTATTTATTCACCAAGGCGCCCCCGGGGGTTACAAGAAACAATGGCCACAAGCTAGCAGAGAGCAGATTTAGATTGGACATTAGGAAGAACTTCTTCACAGTTCGAGTGGCCAAGGTCTGGAACGGGCTCCCAAGGGAGGTGGTGCTCTCCCCTACCGTGGGGGTCTTCAAGAGGAGGTTAGATGCGCATCTAGCTGGGGTCATCTAGACCCAGCACTCTTTCCTGCCTATGCAGGGGGTTGGACTTGATGATCTATTGAGGTCCCTTCCGACCCTAACATCTATGAATCTATGAATCTGTGAATCTATGCTCATGATGGGTACAGCGAGAGGTTAGTAACAGCTAGGTACCTGTCATAATCCATGACTGCCAGACGGAGGCACTATGATACACCCGTTGTCAGTGTGAGAAAAATCTGCGTCCCACGTCCAACTGGAGAAATGGGGGTGCCTGGGTCAGGAAGTCTACTAACATTTTGGGGACCAAAATTAGCATCTGACAGATTTCTATGAAGGCCAACTGGTTGAGGAAAAAGTATGTGGCTAATAAGATCATGGTCGGGGAGAACATGTACACATTGATTTGGCTCACAAGTCCCAGCACAATAAAGTCTGCTGAACAAATTTCATTCCCACTCTTCATTTCCTCTTCCTGTGGCTGTGCCTGAAGTCCTGGACAAGAACATCATTCCTCACTTCCTACTGGAGAATACCAATAGCAAGTGAGGCACCCAGCAGGGTTTCTTCTCCTGTGGAACAAATGGCAGACAGTATGGTTGATGAAACAATAACCTCACTTCCCTAGGAACAGTGTTTATTTAGGCTGAAGATTTTCTAAAATTAGTCCCACATTTTGCACGTCCAGCTGTAGTCCATCCCCTGCCCATTCTGGGGCAAAACTGGTGAAAGCTGGAGGCAAAGTGTGTCTCTTATATGATATCTCATCATGTCTGGTTGACTCCAAGTAGAGGTGCACCTCTGACTTCCCCGGTAAGATGCTAGATTGTGCCCATGTGCCTTCCTGTCACGTAAAAAAGTTGATGTCTTGAAACATGGCAGCTACAGCTCATCATACGCCGTGGGAGAATGAGTGACAGGAGAAGCCAGTTAGCAAACACCATTTTCAGTAAGCTTTCCTTGGTTGAAGTTTCTGGCTGGGGCAGTGAGCCAAAGAGTATCTCCACAATGGAAGCAATCAGGGCCCGGAGTAGAGATGATATCTTTTATTAGACGTAAAAGATTTTGGCACAAAAATAATTTTTCATTTGCAAGCTTTCAGCATCAAGCACTGGAGAAAAGATTGTAAGAGATCTCCTGGGTAGAGCTTTGCCCCCGGGCGTTCCTATAAGTAGGAATGATACTTCCCACTTACTATTGCTGACCCAGTATGATCATACCCTTTGCTCTCACATTGCCTCAGTCACCCACATAGACAGTAGGGCAGAGCAATTGGTTAAAACTCACTGGCCTTGAAAATGTGAGGATAGGCAGACATTGGCTGAGGAGACAATGCGTGTCTTCGAATAAAATCTGCAAAGAATTGCCTACCCTGGCACTTTTTGGATTCATTTGAACTCTCTTTTTGGATTCATTTCAACTCTGAGACCAGAGAAGCTCCAGGACCTGCTCCAAAGTGTTTCTTGGACTCAGGAGGTGGGTGATGGGTTATTGCATTGTATTTGATTCCTTTTGGTGAGGCTGAGACTTTGGCAGAAGCCTGTTACATCCAAGAGGTGTCCAGCTGCAGTGATCTTATTATATAGGGAACCAGATTCCCTCCAGTGCAAACTCCTGTCCTTTCTCTCTCTCTCTGTGTCTCAGTCTGTTGATGAAACCCTTCTATGGCATGTGAAGCTATTGCAAAATCTTTCAAATAACTTAATGTTACAGCCATAGCTCTATATAAGAGAAGCAGCTCTGAAGTCCTGTCTTAGAGGGACCACCACAAAGTACCTTTGGAGCACCACAGGGAGCAAGGGACTGCTGGCTCCCCTGCAGCTGGGGCAGGTGTGTATTGTTGGGGACGAAGCTGTGCTGCATTCCCATGGCAATGACTTTGGTCCCTGAGGATTTCACCTTCTCTTTCCCTGAACAGAGCCAGGGAGGTGATGGTTGTGACAGGGAGGTGGGGTGCACTTTGGGGTTATAAGGCTGGTCCTTATTTCAGGTTGGCAGTTGCCCAAAGATGAGACCAGACAGTGACTCCCTTCCAAGAGCCCAAGTTACTTACCAGGAGAATTCAGGCCTACACTAAACAGATGGAGAAGCAGCAGGAAAAAAGAAATAGAAAACACAAGGCTAAAAGACAGCCAGAAGAGACTCACAGCAGCAAGAGATAGCAAGGCACACCAAGCACGAGATGGGAGAGCGTGCACAGACACACACACTGTCCTGCTGTGGAAAACCGCTCCAGGGGAGAGAGAAGCAGTGTGCAAGACTTTCCAACCAAGATCAGCAGAAATGAAGGAGAGCCCCTAGCAAGCCATGGACTGGACCTGGGAAAACTAGCTGTCCAGATGAGTTTAACATCAGTGTTTTAGAGCACAGGATCCTTGCAAGGACTTTGTTGACCAACAACTTTTTTTTTGTTTTGTTACAGCCATGAAATCAAATGTAAAGGCAAAAAGAGGGAATCCAGCCACAGAAAACCTAGACATTCAAAGGAAAATCTCTGACACCCTGTTCTCTAGGGGTGCACAGGGAAAATCAGACATGTTTTGATTCCTGATCCTGCGCAGGAGCTTAGGAAATGGGATTTCATGACAAAGCATCACTTTTTCCCAAGTCATGGGGAAGGATTTAAATAAACTATTGATCAGATGGCAAGGCACAGTGTCTTTCAGGAAAATATTTTTTCTCCTTTTGCAGGGATGGGCATGGGGAAGATGGGAAGAGGAGGCACAGGAACCGGAGGAATATCCCTTCCCCCTGCCCCGCTGTCTTTTTTTTATTTACACAGAAAGAAATAAAGATGCATGTGTACACTTGAAAGAAAAATGGATATCCGAGGCAGCCTGGTTGGAAACCCCAGGTACAGGGCCTGACATAGGTTGCTTTACGTCACATGCTCCTTTATGACACGGGCCATCTTGTCACCAGGGAGACTTGTGATGTGAGAGGGAAAAAGGCAGCTTCAAGTATTTCTTCCCCCACCTCTGCTGGTATCCCCCGAGAGCAAGTGGTTAGTTTGACTAGGTTTCCCAGGTGTTGTTTATTGTTGTCCCTCTATTTCTAGGATTAGTGATTAGGATTTATATTGTTAGCAGCTTATTTCTTAGGTTAATATTAGTTAGTTTATATAGTGTGTAGCTTAGTATTGTATAGTCAGTAGAGTTATCTTAGAATTAGTAGGAATTAGTTTTTGAGAAATTATATAATATCCCCTAGTGATAAGATACCCCATAGTTTATAAGGACTGATTCCAGGAAAAAAAAACCAAGAATGGAGAGAAGACCAGGATCCCGCCCAGCGCGTGTAAGTGGCTTTCTAGGGCTTCTCCTTCGTTTCTCTTGCTCTCGGTTGGGAAATCTTGCACGCTGGATCTGTCTCTAACCTGCGGCTTTCCAAAGTAGGACATTGTCTAGTTTCTCCCTTCTCATGTGCTCGGGGTTCCTTGCAACCTCTTACTATGCAATTTGTAAGTCTCTTCTGACTGTCTTCTAGTGTGTTGCTGTCTTCCTTTTTCCTGCTGCTTCTCCATGTGTTTAGTGTAGACCCCTATGGTTCTGGTCTGTATTTTGGGCTCTTGCAATGGAATCACATTTAAATCTCATGTTTGGGCTTCTGCCAACCTGCAGGAGTGACTGCCTGTCTTGCAGAGGCGTGATGAGAAATGTAGTACCCTGAGCAAGGTGTTGGTGAGAGCTGGAGAGTGCAACTTTTGCCCAAGGTTGGTGCCATCTGGCCGTCCTCTAGACATGCTAATGGTGGTTCATTCCTATCAGATCTGACCAAACACCTTTGCACGGCTCCTTCACCCGATCTTCTGCAGAACCAGGTGGGATTTCTGAACAATACGGGCCCAAATAATTATATAAACATTGCCTCCCATGTCCTCATCCTCACCCTCACCTTTTCCCTTCAGTTCCTGCTGCTGAAGATTTCAGTAGCTTCAGGGCCTACAATATTACCTCTCAAAGGACCTGGCCATAGAACGAGCAGAGCTTTCCCGTGGGGAGCAGGAACTATACTAGTCTTTGGCAGGACCTAGGACTTCAGGACCATGGTGTTCCCCACTAAATAGGGAAAGTTCCCCTACTGCTTTCCCATAAACTGCAAAAGAGTAGGACATCCCCACCCGGGGAGACTGGGCAAGAGTGCCTTCTGCCAGTCCTCTCTTCCCTTCCTCCAGCTCCCAGAGCTCCAGGTCCGGGGCAGACGGCAAAAGAAGCTAATCCCGCTAACCCCTCCTGAAAGCATGAGGGCCCCTCCTGCCAGGTACAGGACCAGCTCCCCCCCTGCAATGCTGGACAAGGGCAATGGACAGACGTTTGGCGCCCGGCAGCACCAACCAGATGAGTGTGGCATGGCCTGAGCATTTTCAGCCATGTGCCCATGGTCTTCTTGTGGAGATGGGGAAACCAAGGCACAGGCTGTATGAGAGTCTTTGGCAGCACTATGGATGGCACCTGAGAGCCCTGGCTGGCCTGTCTGTGGGGATGTGTCCTGTGGGGTCGCTTACTGCTGTCTGCGCTGACTCCTCCTTTGTTCCCTCCTGCTTCCCATTGAACCTCCAGTTCTGGATCGAGAAGGAGCAGCAGGTGGAGCAGTATTTTCTGGACCGGGAGCAGGAGTGGGAGGAGGAGGAGAAGCGGCTCCTATGGTTCGGGCTGAGGCTTGGGTAAGAGGAGGAGGAAGGTGAAGGTCTTGTTCATAATCCCATGTGGGAGTTGTCTGGACATCAATATCTGCCCACACAGAGCCAGGGAGGGCGTCATTGGGGCTGGCTCTGACAGCAGGGAGCTGAGCAGCTTTGGGCCTTGAGTCCTCTCCCTGCCAGGGACCCTCTCACGCACACCTCCTCTATGGCCTCTGGCACATCTTCCTTCAACCCACTCATCCCTCTTACAGATCCCATGGAGCCCCCCAATATCCTCCACCCCAAGCAGGTTCCCCAGAGAGGGTCTTGTCTGGGACCGAGGCTCTGCTTGGACCCGAGAGGATGAGCTGTTTGGGTCCGTCAGGGTGAGGGTGACAAAGCTGTGCAGGACAGGGAGGAGGCTCTGTGCTATTGTGCTGGGAGACCACAGCCTTTCTGAACAGCTTAAAAAAGCCTGAAACAGCTGTGGGATGTGGGAGCATCCCCAGCACTAGCAGGGAGGGACAGCTGAAGTCAGGCAGCGTCCTGCTCAGCCCAGACCACCTCAGTGAGCAGCCAGCATGGGCACCACAGAGACCACAAATGAGATATTTGTGCCCAGACCCCAGGCAGCCTCAGCGTTTTCCTAACATTTCCCCTGTTCTTCCCTTTTTTGCAGGGACAAGAGTTGAAGGGACCCACACTCCCATGCCAGGCCTTCACTATTCCCCAGGCCGAAATTACCTCCCATATAGTTGGACCCCAAATTTTAATAAAGAATTTAAAAATTAGTTGGACTCAGGATGTCCTTGGTGACCTTGGTTGGTACAACACGGAAAGGAGGACACAGGGGTGCAAACGGGTACAACGGATATCAGGAGGGGGTGGGTGAAGGAGGACATGTTGCAGCCTCATGAGATCTCAGCACACCCTTGAGAAAAGGTTGGGACAGACCTGTTTGTGTTCAGGGACAGAAACAATATGGTCCCAACACAGGAGCACCCAGTTGGGGCGGTGGACTCCCCAGAGGACACTGGAAGTGGACGGGGAATCGGGAAGTTGAACCATGTTCCTTCTCCTGTTCATTGTGTTAATGGCAAGGCTGGAGCCAAGATCCCCACCTGGGACAAAACCAGAGTTACCTTTGCTGGGTGCAGGAAGAGAAGGACCATGTCAAGTGTCAGGAGTTTACAGCTCAACCGTGGAGGGAAGCTGGGGCTGTTCCTCCCCCTCCCCAGCAGGCCTGCACTGCCCAGAGCTGTCCTGGATTGCAGCAAGTTGCATAGGAGGGGTTGAAAGCAAGAGGAAAAAGGCCATAATCCTCAGAGTGAAGCTCTGGGTTCATGTCACTCCTTTCTTTGGCTAGGGAGGGGAAAGGATGATGTGGCAGTATGATAAAGCAGGGTTGGGCATTGCCACGACTGTGCAGCACCAACTGGAAGCTGGGTGTGGAGGGCATGGGAGCATAGGAAACATCACATCCTGTGTCCTGGCCCTATCCTGACTGCAGCAGAGCAGAGGGGCTTGGTCCCCAACCTTCCCTCCTCAAGCTCCTGTCTGTCTACAGCTGGAGGGATGAATAGCATCAACTGTTGCCCCATTACCCGACAAGAGCCTCCAGGAGCAGGTCATTCATCTCTGTGCTCTGAGACCTGGACGTTTCTCATACAGTTGCTGATCTGGGAGCAGCAGGCGTATGCTCACCAGGGAATGCACTGAGACCCCATCTCCCCTCCCCAGGTCATTCTGCGTTCACTTCCAGGCATGTGGAAGATGTTGCAGGTCACTACTTGCCTTCCCCAAACTAAGCTGGGGCCTAAGTGATATGCCCAGATCACTGCCCCAGGGCCCACCAGGCAGCCGCCCCCAGGGAGAGAACTTCTCTGCAATGTAACACAAGCTGAACATTTCTCTCATTACATGCGTAGCTCCAGAGTTTCAATGAAGAGGATGACATCAGGGGGAACTTACTCAAAGTTTTGAAATCAAACAACCCTGGGGCATGCAGGGTGCTTGGTTGCCCTGGAGGATGGAGCTAGGACTTTGTCTGAGTCCTTCCCCAGCAACTGGAGTAGGAGTGAGAACAAGAAGGAGCCACATCCTGGTGCAAAATGCTTCTGATGTTGAACCGGGAAAAGACAAAAACACCGGCCCCTTGGTGTATGATTTCTTTGCTTCAATGTTACGATGAGTGATGATAACTCTTGACTTTAATTCACTACCTCCATTGGCAGCTTAATAAAGGCAGAGAAAAAGCTGCGGATACTCATAATTGTCTTTGAGTGGAAATCTAGGTCCCCAGGGCAATCTAGATCCTCACCAGCCCTAACTACAAGATCCATTGACCCACCAGGTGCTATTAAGATCGGGGTGGGGGTCTATTAAGATCAGAGGCTGGAGACGGACATGGGATGCTGGAACCATGTTCTTAGGCCTCAACCCGAGGCCAAAGGTATGAGGCACACTCCCCACAATATATTTTTTCAACAAGTAAGACATCAAGGTGTGGCAGAAGAGTGTGAGACAGTTGGGGCGGTGTATAGACACAGTTAGTGCCTCACAAACGGCCTGTGGACTGCAGTTTGGGAACATCAGCATTAGCCAAGCACAGTTTCTCCTCAGTGTATCTGCGCATCTGCAGCTCCAGTGCCTCCAGCTGCAGCTGTGGATGCCTAACAGCTGTGGGGCTGGTCTGGCAGTTCTGCTCCAGAGCCAGAGAAGGACAGAAGTGAAGTCACACAGCTAAATTAGGCCAATCTCCTAAATGACCCTTCTAAGGACTGTACCCTCGTCACAGGGAAGGTTGTGCCAGGTGTCTGCTCCCTGGGACCTACCACGTTGGCCATCACAGTCAGGTTTATCTCTGATTCTGGACAGGATTTCAATGAAAACCATGTCCCCAGAGGCTGCACACCAGTCTTCTCTGTGCTGAGAGGCCAGGACTCTCCCCATATGGTTGCTGATCTTGAAGTAGGAGGCATATGTTCACCAGGGCCAACACTGAGACCCCATTTCCCCATCTCCATTCCACGCTGGCCTCCAGGCATGCCCCATGTGCAAGATATTTCTGGTCACTGCTGGCTTTACCCAAACTGTAAGCAGGACTTGGAAGTGAAATGCCCAGATCACAGCCCCAGAGTCCACTAGACAGACAGCCCTCAGGGATACATCTTCTCTCCAGTGTAAAACCAGCTCAGCATTTCTCTTGTCGTGGGTAATTCCAGAGTTTAAAAAAAAATGGTTACATCATGGGGAAGTCAAAGGTTTAAAATCAAACATGCCTGGGCCATGCCTGGTGTGTGGTTGCTGGGTGGTAATGCAGCTGGGAACTGGTGTCCAAGCCCTGCTCTAGCAAGGGAAATAGGAGTGGGAATCAGAAGGGGCCAAATCCTGGTGCAAAGTGCTTCTGCTCTCATAGCGGGGAGAGACAAGGAAGAAGTCCCATTCTGGGGAGGGAAAGCAAGGGCTGGAAGCAAGCTTGGCCAGGGTGGGCTCCCCTCTTGGATTTAAATCTCTGTTGGACTGGCTCCCCTTGGGATTGTGCTTGGTGAGGAGAGAGGGCCAAAGGTTGCACCACCATTTCCCACCTCCCACTTTCTCCTGCATCACACATCTTGGCAAAGGGAAAATAGAGTGATGGATGGTGGCTACACTGAATCTCTGGGCTCTGGAGCAGCACAAAAGCAGTGACTTCGGCAAGAGTCTGCGCTGATCCTCTGATAAGTGCAGACAGCTCATTCCACATATCAAGTAAAGCCAGAGGGTTGGCAATGCACCACAGGCTCCTCCATCTTGTGCCAAGTAAAATGGCTTTCATGCCATGTCCTGGCATGCATCCAAGGATTACTAAACTCTGGGGTAGGCCATCCCTGCCAAAACAAAGCTTTTTATGTGTCCTCTAGGTAGGTCACCCTGCAAAAACAGGACTGCTTTTCTGTTGTGACCACATTGTTTCTATCACTGAACACAAACAGGTCTGACACAACCTTTCCTTAAGGGTCTATTGAGAGACCCAGACCCAGCGGGAGCAGTTTGATGGCTTCCAGGTGGTGTTAGTGCTATTGGCTGCTCTTCCCTGTGGCCACGGCCCTGGAGCTGCGGGAACTGGAGGAAGAAAAGAGATGATAGAGAGAAGGCGCTCTGGGGCCCAGGCTCCCCAGGCAGAGATGACTTACTTCTTTGCAGTCTATGGGGAACCTGTCACAGGATGGGGTCCCCAAGGATGGCCATGATAAACCTAGGGCTTCTCAACTGTGCCAGTTCAGCTCGACAGGCACCCCTTTCTCATCTGCCACGTCTTGTTGGTACTAATTTTGAATAGGGAAGCTGCCCCCAAGTTTGTTTGGACATGGGCCTGATGGACCCCACTGAATCCTGGCGTTCTCATACCTGTTTTGGGTCCCGCTTCAACATGGATGTCTCGGGACACCCTCAGCCTTATGGGCTAGATGCATGGCTCCAAACCATCACTTTACCATGCCCCAAGCCTCGCAGATCATATTCCTACAGCGTCCCTCCGAGGCCTTGGTTTCACTTGGCCTCGGATTGTCACTGGGCTCTCCGCAGCCCTGTCTCTCTCTGCGCCCCTCGGTGCTGGGCTCTCCGCAGCCCTGTCTCTCTTTGCGCCCCTCGGTGCTGGGCTCTCCGCAGCCCTGTCCCTCTCTGCGCCCCTCGGCGCTGGGCTCTCCGCAGCCCTGTCTCTCTCCATGCCCCTCGGCGCTGGGCTCTCCTCAGCCCTCTTTTCTCACTGCGCCCCTCGGCGCTGGGCTCTCCGCAGCCCTGTCTCTCTCTGCGCCCCTCGGCGCTGGGCTCTCCTCAGCCCTCTTTTCTCACTGCGCCCCTCGGCGCTGGGCTCTCCGCAGCCCTGTCTCTCTCTGCGCCCCTGTGCACTGGGCTCTCCTCAGCCCTCTTTTCTCACTGCGCCCACACTGGCACTGCAATCCCCACACTGTATTTGGCCCCCAGCGAGGCCTCCTCCTTCCCCAATAGCCTCAGCCCAATCCACCGGCATTACGAACAGAAATAAAAAAAGCAAGCCCCTACGCTACAACATAACTCAAGCAGCAAAGGGATTACTCTGTCCCTTCAAAAGCGCCCTCTTCCCCAGCACTACAGGCCTTGGAGGCCAAGGTATGTGGGGAGCTCCTAAAGTCCCTTAATATCCCCAGAAGCAGAACGGGCAGTCAGGCCCCTTCTCTTAGCTCCCTCTAGGAGAGCTCCTTCCCCCTTGGCTGCTAGTAGACAACTGCCTCCCTGCTCCCAGCCCTGGGGTTTATATATGTCCCAGGCCCCGCCTCTTCTGGTCAGCTGACCGCCAGCAGGTGGGGGTTAACTCCCTCATTCTTGCTGCCATGGCAACTTGCAGCGGGGGGGCGGGTTGCTGATTGGGTGTGAGGGATCTCATATTAAACACCAAGAGGTTGCAAGAAACGCCATGTTCTCGCAAACATGCACAAACCCAGACAATCAGAAATCTGCTCCAGGTAAGAGAGAGCTCGTCTGAAAGCCTTTGCGACCAAGAGCAGCAGAAAGGAAGGAGAAGGCCGAGCAAGCCACTTCCATGCACTCGCCGAGATCCTTGTCATCGCTCCATTTTTGCTCTATTCCTAACACTACCCGTATCAACTAGGGGATACTCTATCAATGGGGATACTAAGAATTTCTGAAATGCTAATTCCTATCAATCCTAAAGTCCTAACTAACATTAACAATATAAATCCTAACCACTAATAATACAATAATAAAACTGGGAACTCTAGGAAACCTTATCACTTTTCACTCTCTGAGTCGATACCAACTGAGGTATGAGGAAAAAATACTTGACAATGCCTTTTTCTCTCCCACCAGTCTCCACAGCAATGTGATGGCACAACAGGGCATGGGGCACTAACCAGCCTGTGTCAGGCCCTGTACCGGGGACTTTCAACCAGACTGCCGCAGCTTTCCTTTCTTTATTCACACAGTTCACATGCATCTGAAATTCTTCTTAAGTAAATTTAAAAAGAGGGTGGGGTGAGATTTTTTCATGGTTTCCTGTGCTGCCTCCTGCCTTCTTCCCTACCTCCCATCCCAAAAAAGGAAAAAGAATTCTCTCCCTGCAACACATTTCTCCTTGGGTCTGAGCAACAACGTACTTAAACCCTTTCCCAGCTTGAGAGATACCTAGAAGTTAGAAGCTGAAAGGGATCTCATGAGATCAAACAGGTCCAGCCCACCTGCTGGTAGGCGGGAAAGACTGCTGGACTGAGACAACCCCAGCAAGGTGTGCATCCAGTTGTCTTTTGAAGATGTTTATGTGCTGTCCTGGGGTTGGGGATTATAGGGTGCAGGCACCTATGGGGCAGAGCCCGGGCACAGTCAGCCAGCACCCTGGTCTTTGGCTGTTCCCCTGCAGGTGCGTACGCTGCAGTGAGTCCAGTGCACGCTGGGTTTACCCAGATGCGATGGTATCCAGTGCTCTCCCAGTACATCATCCAGTGGCTTCCCCTCTACCAGCTGGTGCCCAGGGTCAGTAGGGCTAGTGTCTGGTCTTGGCGCCACTGCTGACAGCTCTGGATCTGTCTGGGGCTGAACAGTGGGCCTAGGCCCAGGTTGGAGGGGGCCAGGTGGCACAGGACCCAAGATACGAGCCAGGCCGGGGGCTCCTGGTTTCTGGAGGCAGCACAGGACGTCCACCTAGGTGCATGGGGGCACCTGCTTCTGGGAGCAGGCAGTTGCCAGGGGGCAGGTGGGGCTAGGGTCAGGGTGTGGACACTGGTTAGCATGAGGGCCACCACTAGGGTCTGGACAGTATTCAGCACCCAGTGGTTGTCTGTGGCCTGCTCTGCCCTGGGCAGGCCTGCAGTGTGCTCCTGCAAGGCTTCCCCCCACTAGCACTCCAGGGCCAGGAGCTGCACCCAGACTGCCCAGTATGCCCAGTCCCACACCTCCTCATGCCAGTCCTGCACGCCCTTGCAGGCAACATCCTCCATCTGCCAGGCCTGTGTGTCCATTAGCCGGTCCTCCAATCCCATCACCAGCCAGTCCTGAAGGATGATGCAGTCCTGGGTCCACCTTTGGTGGAGCCAGTGCATCCTCAGGGCCATGGCTGTCAGCAACCATGACCCTAGGGCCGCACTCTGGCTGGCAAATGTGGCCTCTCCCATGCACAAGCAGCTGCAGGTCCTGCAGAGACATGAGTAGGAAGCTGTTTGTGAGACTTTGCAACATATCTGAGATAAGGTACGAGGAGCTGTGCACGACCTGACTTCAGATCAGGGGTTAAGTGCACATGGATCCTCATGTAAATGTGGCTCTGTAGACTATGGTTATGTGTCTTCCTTTGGTTGTGAGCAACACGTGTGATGTGATAGTGGGGGTGCTACAGACCACCACCAGGAGGCAGTGGGGGATGAGGCTTTCTCCAAACAGCTAGCACAAGTTTCCCCAGCACAGTCCCTGCCTGTCATGGGGGACTTCAATCATGCTGACATCTGCCAGGAGGGCAACACAGCAGTGCCCGGGTGAGCCAGGAAGATTTTGGAAAGCATTGAGGACAACTTCCTGGTGCAAGCACTGGAGCAGCCAGCGAGGGGCCACGCTCTCCCTGCTGTGCAGAAAAATGAGAAAGTATGGCAGAGGTATGGGTTTTCTCCACCCTGCCCCACCCAGAGACAGGCATTTTCATTCCTCCACAAAAACAAGAAGGCAGGCAGACAGACAGGGTAACATGCCGTTTTATTGCACCTGAGTGATTGGTAAGACACACTCACACGAGTGTTAAAAAATTCTCCCCTTGGAAGAAACTCAGCCTGGATGGAGAGAGGACACCATGCACCTGGAGTCCCCGAGACAAGACAGTGTCCGTGGGTGGGTCGGGGGTCCCCATGGAAACTGTACCATGCCTGGACAGCCGGGGGACGCTGGGAACTGCAGTCCTGTCACACAGAGGAGGGCAGCAGCACGCCGGTGCCTCAACCTATCCTGTTGCCCCTCAATGCCAAGCCACAGCCCCCCCAGCCCTGCTGCTGCCCTTCACTCCTGACCTGCAGCCTCCTGTCCCCCAGCCCTGCCAGAGGGGCCCCAGCTGTCCCCGTCCTGACTGGGCTGGAGCGTGGTGGCTCCTTCTCCTGCAGGCGGTGGCATGTGTCTGGCACCAGCGCAGGCTGGAGGAAAGAGGAGAGGTTTGTGGCATGCCCGCCCCCCGCCACCCTGGGATGGGGCTGCCGTGTCTCACCAATGCAAAGTACCATCTGGTAGACAAAGGGGTGAACTGAAAAAAAAGCCACAGCACCATCAGGTGGATAAGAGGCTCATTACACTTTGTTTTAACATGCCACAAATCCATAGATAAGGTGATGTAATCAGCGGCATCACAAACTAAAACATGTCCGAGCAGTTTTACTTTAATGTGCCAAAAAAACCTTTTAAAGCAGTGGGAAATCCTGTTCTTGCAAACACAAACACAGTTGTGGCAGTGTAAACAGGAAATCTTGTGGTGTGTACAAATGCTCATAGATGCCTGGAAAATTAGGGTTTGTAAGGGACCCCAGAAGGTCATCTAGTGCAACCCCCTGCTCAGAGCAGGACCATCCCCAGTAAGATCATCCCAGCCAAGGCTTTGTCCAGCCAGATCATGAAAACCTCCAAGGATGGCGCTTCCACCACCAATCTGGGTAACCTCTTCCCGTGTTTTCCTACCCTCCTCCTGAGAAAAGTCTTCTTGATATCTGACCTGTATTTCCCTTATTGCAACGTGAGACCATTGCTCCTTGTTCTGTCATCTCCCACCACTGAGAACAGCCCAGCTACAGACTCTTTCCAACCCCCTTTCAGGTAGTTGAAGGCTGCTATTAAGTCCCCTTTCAGTCTCTGCATCTGAAAACTAAATATGACCAAACCATGTAAACCTTTTTGCCTCCATTATTTTTAAAATAATAAAACAACAAAATGGCTCTAGTTAAGCTGTCATTCTTTTACTGAGAGACAACACGATTTCTATAACGATGTGAATTAGTTAAAAACACTTTCAGGCACAAATTCCCTGGGTGGAGTCTGATAGTGTTAAACATCACCCTGACCTGTTGTGGTTCGTCTGAGTCCTTTGCAACTGAAAAATTGCTGTGTATTTTGTCCATTATCCCAAAGTGTGAAAGCTAAGTGAAAGCTAAGAGCTGGCACTTTCCGAGGTTTGCTTTGAGCTGAACAGGGAGACCTTGAGTCTAAGACAGTTTGAGAGCCCCGGATCTAGGGTAGAAGTTTGAAAAAGCAGAAATAAAAGGTAGGTGCCTTTCACTGAGGATTGAGTGCTTGGCTCCTCTCAGTGCTTTGGAAAATCTCTGTGTAAACGCTACCATTTCACACAGCATCTGGGGCAGCATTTAAACAAAGCTTCATCTACAAGGCCACATGATTACATGAAATGATAATGAACATTAACTAGTTTTTTGTTCTCCACGTTTTTGTCCATCAGCCCATACATGTCTCCACCCTTTTGAGTGCTCATGCTTTCTGGGTCACAGGGTAATTTAATGTGCTTTTGTGACGTGTGTGACACATTCAGGCCTTGAATACACTAATGCTCATCCGCCTTTACGAGATCTCAGTACCCGGGACACGGGCAGTCAGCCTTCACATTTAGGGCTGTGGCCAGGGACCAGAACCAGTCACTCAGAAACAGGCCGGAAATTGGGGGCTAGAAGAGGGGCAGGTACAGTCCAGCCCGTGGCCCGGGTCAGTGCGAGGAGAGAGAAGAGCCCCAGAGAAGTAAAATGGCCCCTCCTGTATTGCAAAGAGGGCCACAGGAGGGGAGGGGAGTCAGCCAAAACCCCAGGATAAAAGGAGACGCGCGGCAGGCAAAAGGGGACACAGGAAACCGGACAAGACTGACTCCGGCAGCAAGACAGCAGGGAGAGCCGGCGGCGCTGAGGAAGCGAGGGAGACCGGGCCGAAGGGAAGCAACTCTGTGCGGGGAGCTGCCGGGGGAGAGACCCTGAAGGAATCACCGACTGCTGGAAGCTGTTTCTTACAATGGAGTCACCTAGGAAATGTTCCCCAAAACCTGCCGGCAGCTTTGTCAACTTTGACACCATCTAGTACCAAGTCCTGTCAATTTTGCTGAAGGACTCTGTATTTCCCAACCAGCTTTCTTAGGGCTCCCAAGACATCCCTGTTCCTCAGGCTGTAGATGAGTGGATTCAGCACTGGGGTGACAATGGTACAAAACACAGGGGACATCCTGTCTTGTTCAGGTGAGTCAGAGGCGTTGGGTCTCATGTACATGACGATGGCAGCCTCATAAAACATGCCCACCACAGTCAGGTGCGAGGAGCAAGTGGCCAGAGCTTTCTGCTGTCCTTTGGTTGACTTCATCCTCAGGACCATGGAGAGGATGCGAGGGTAGGACGCTAGTATGATGGAAGAAGGGATGAGGAGCAGCACAATGCCAGTCACATACAGCAGAGTCTCGTACTGGGAGGTGTCAGAGCAGGACAGTTTCAGCAGGGATCGGATTTCACAAACAAATTGGTCGATATATTTGGAACCACAGTAGGGCAGGTCCATGGTGTGAACTGAATGGATCAAAGCATCTGCAGCTGCCCCAACCCAGACCCCAGCTGCCAGCCCCAGGCAGACTCTCCTGTTCAGCAGGACAGGGTATTGCAAGGGTTTGCAAATAACTACATACCTGTCGTAAGCCATGACTGCCAGAAGGAGACACTCAGCTCCACCCATCGTCAGTGAGAGGAAAATCTGAGCCCCACAGCCAGCTGGAGAAGTGGGATTGCCTGGGGTCAGGAAGTCTGCTGCCATTTTGGGGACTACAATCAGGGCCTGACAGATGTCCATGAAGGCCAGTTGACTGAGGAAGAAGTACATGGGGGTGTGAAGGGAGGAATCCACCTGGATTAGTACTAGGAGGAGAGTATTCCCAGACATGGCAGTAACCAAGGCAAGCAAAATGATGGCAAGGACGAAAGTGTGAGCTTTGGTGTGGTGCAGGAGTCCCAGCAGAACAAATTCTGTTGGTGAAGTTGTATTGTGTGTCTCCATTGCCTCTTCATGTGGCTGGGCCTGAAGTGGTGGGATAGAGCAAGGCTTTGTGGGATATGCACACACTTTCTACTGGGTAGCGCTAGTGGGATCTGCGGCAGTCACTGGGTTGCCCCTCCTGTGAAAGAAATGCCAGACATGATGGCTGATGAGAAAAACTGGCTTATATCCTTGTAATTTGCGTTATGCAAGAGCTTTTTTAAGTAATATGTAGTTTAAATGAGCTCCCCCTCCGGCCATCATGCTGCGAGCCTATCTATAGGTGGATTTGCAGTGGTTTTACCTTTGATATCTCTGTGTTACAGGTGTGGAGATTCCACGGCCGCGTTTTGTCCAGTTTACTGAGGTGCTGGTTGCACCCTCACTGTGGCAGCGTAGCACTCAGAACGCGCTGAGCAAACAGCCCTGATTCAGGATGTGTAATTTCTTGCTCCCTCCATGTGCTACTAATAGGAAACTCCCTGGTTACACATCAGTCAGACTGAAGTGAAAGGGAAAACAGGTAATCTATAATCTCATGGAATAGCCATAGAAACCAGATACTTCCACAATGAATAAGAGGCCCAGGTTAGTCATTTTTCTATTTCAGCAGACACAATTACAGTAATTGTCATCATCACTATCACTAGAAGAAGGAGTTGTAATTTGAGAGGACGAGATGCCAAATGCACAGTAGACAAATTCAACCGCACATTAGTGTGTCATGGCAGCAAACCATTCTAACGTGCTGTAGCATTAGTCTAGTGTGCATTAGTATCACTAAAAAGGCATGAGCTGGTACTGCAGCGCAGGAGTACTGGCTGCTGTACATTGAGCTGGTATCTGTTATTACAGGTACTAAACTTAATGTGCCACAAAACCATTACTTTTTACCATCACTATCACTAGAAGGAGGAGGAGTAGCCTGAGAGGACAGCTCCATCACTGCACACAGGAGTGGTAAGAAAACGTCTCTTTCCCCAACACCTCACCATTTTCTAAATAAGTTCTAAGCTCTCGAGATGTGCTCCCACATCCTATCATCTGCACAGAGTCCAGAGCCATGAGTGGAGGAGCTTGGATTTTTTTTTAATAGAACATTTGGCCCTATTTTAATAATTTCCATAATTTATAGTTGTTTTACTTTAAAAGCTAATACATAGAAAATAGTAGGTAACAGAATAATATCAAATTTAGGGATATAGAAGAAGAAAAAGAAATAGAAATAAAACATTTGACAGAAGCAAGTTAAAGATGGAAAGGTCTTTTCATGAAAAAATGTGAAATTTGGATATTATTTTTGCCTTTTTTCATTTTGCTAAAGGTTTCTGAAAAAACATCTTGATTGCATTAAAACACTATTAAATCATTATAACTACAAAATAATAGTTCCCTAACATTTTTAGTAAAAGCATCAATTAATATTTCAATTAACATCAATGATTTTTTCGCGGGGGGGTGGGGGGGGCATATTTCACTGCCATTTTCCTCACAATTTAATATATTAATTCAGAACATTTCTAATAGCTGACCACGTGACAGTGCAAGATACCCTGTGAGAGGTCCCATTGGAGTGCTACCGGTACAATGCCGGCAGAAACTGTGTCCAGAGAAGGAGGAACGTAAAGTATTGGAGCCACAGAGAAACTGCCTCTTCTCACTCCATAGAGAGTCGTGCAATCACACTGGCTTCTCTGTAACCGCAGGAGGAGGGTGGCTGGCTCTGCTGCGTACAGCCGCCTGCCAGCCAAGCAAACCACCTCTTCAGTGTCTGCTGTCTCTGAAAGAGCCCTGGGGGAGATACGGAGACACTGACCCCAATAGACAAATGCAGCCTTGAATCTCGGGAAGGGGATTTAGGACTAGAAGGCAAACTCTTTGAACTGCTAATTGCTCTCTGCAGCTAAATACCTCTGCAGCTGCATGGAGGCACAGAAAGTCAACAAGGATTTGGCTCATAAACTGCATAGGTAGAAAACAGGTGAGGTCTTGGAAGAGTGGGACCCTCGTTTCTCCGTTGTTGGAGCAGGGATCCCAGGCTGGTTGTGGGACACGGGGCTGTGGGGGACGTTAAACAAACCATCCCTTCTGCTGGATGGGCTTCAAAGACGCTAGACATTTTAAAATTCATTAACAGATATTATGAATGTGAAGAAAACTATATTATAATGACACAATTTTCATTCAACTCGATCTATCCAGGATTTCATATATGTCTATAATTCTGGAGAGATGGAGACGAATGGGAATTTTCTAACGGACTTCAATAGAGCCAGGATTTTACCCCTTGAAAACAAGAATTTCCTTTTCCTCTTCAATTCATCTGAAATGCATCAACATATTTAGACATGCCAACAAGAAGAGTCTGCTTTCATTATCATTACAAGGACCACATAATCAGTTATATTATCTGCATCTTTTCCACAATATTATTATCACCTAATAACGTGTCAGTTTAAAAAATCGAAATGAAATAAAATATGTTTTCTTAGTAGTAGCGCTAGGTGAAATAATAAGTAGTAATTACATCTATGTTTAACTTTTATTAAATATAGCAGCTGAAATCTGTGTTGAGAAACATTCATGTGACTCATCCTCTGTAATTACTATATGCAGAAATTAAAATACAACAAAGGTTTTGTGTAATTCAGGAAAACCTATATTCCAGTGCCTTAACTTGTCTAAAATAATTACTTACCCTTATTTGCTTTATCCGATCCTTCAGTCATTCTTAAAAAGAAACAAGTTTGATGTCCAGTGAAAAATATTGTCCTTTATTTATAAAGAATTTCTCAGAACAAAAATCTTGCAGCTCCATTCTCCTGTCTTCTCTTACATTTGTAAAATGCTTTATTTTCCCATCACATTGGCATATGGCCTTCCATAAGACATAAATAGTTATCAGCTCAGAAGAAGTTGCAGTAGTATATAAATGAGCAATCCATATCAAATTCTTTTGGCCAACATTACTTTAAAAACAATACTTTTTAAAGGAATTAAAAATTAAACAATTACATTGCTTTAGTGTGAGTCAACAGTATTTTTCTAACACAGGACGCTGGCTTAATAGTCTTTCAGGAATTAATTCCACTGAAGTTTGTAAAGTAAAATGATATAATAATGATTCACATCTTTAGTCTGGATATATGAGTGGTGTATTTCTAGAGAAGACTGAAAAACAAAAACTACAAAATCCATATTAAATAAAAAACCTTTCTGTTGAAGAAAGTACAGTGTAACTCTGACTCTCGTACTTGTTTCTGGAGCTACTTGAATAAATTTCCTAATATAAGGGGAGGAGGACTTATTTAATGAAATGCAATCTTATAAAAAGCTAGGTCAAACTTAGAGACATTACATTACTCAATAGGAATAAGTTTAGTATTTAAGCAGATGAAAACTTCCCCAGGCTTTGGGGAATTTTGTCCCAAGTCATTAATTGTTGCACTTTTGCTTCAGTTACTTGACAACTCTGCAATCTTCTCTTTGGGAGAATATCTTGGCATGCTCTGCCTGAGGTGGGTAAGGAAACAGAACCAAGTATTTTTAAAATGATCAAAGAAGATATTTTATAGTCTTCTTTATATGAATTGTAAGAGTTTTATTTTCTTTTTCCATGTTGGAAATGTCAAAATTGAATGTTTTCAATCTAAAACAGAATGTGCAGCTTTTCACAATTTTGATTGTCTAGTACAGTAGTGCACAACCTTTTTGGACTCGAGGCAACCCCCCTCACTGGATTTGGGGTGCCCTCCTTAACTTTTGTGAATTGAGAGGTACTCAGTTTCAAAAAACAAATTAATACCTTACAGCACTCACTTCCTTGCAGGGATACCAGGCAGTGGGTTTGGGGGATAATGCCTGAGCCTGTGCTTATCTTCTTATCTCCTCACGCTTCACTTATCTCCTCCAATCTCGAGGCACTTTCAGAGGATCTTGCACCACCCCAAGGTGCCAGGGCACCATTCTAGAGGAAGGGGAATTCCGGGGTCTGACATTCAGTACTCTTCTGCCATCTAAGTGGTCATTTTTTGGTCACCTACATGGCATTTGGGGTATTTACATGCCCAGGGGAATTCTCTTCCTGGACAGATAGCCCTGTGCATCTGAGTAACTAAGGATAGCTAGGCAAGGCACAGACCGAGCATGTACATTAGACAACCTAGTGCATTTGTGGGGTTGACTAGACCTCATGAGCAGGGACCTACCGAATTCACGATCGCACACTTTTCACAGAAACCACAAGTTTGGGAGGGCTCCATGTTTAAAAATGGGCTCCACATTTTTTGGAAAACTCAATGCAAAATTAAAAAAAAATACTTACTGAAAATAAAATAGTGGCTGCCCAAAGAAAGCCAGCAGTCCTCATTGTGCCGCAGACCAGCCATGCAGCCCATTAAGGGGAAAGAGGGGAGGAGGATGCCAGCGTGAAGGGCTGCCAGCAAGATGGCAGACAGCCCACCCCTTGCTGCTGGTTCACTGCAATGACTGCCTGTGACATGGCTTCACCCCTCTCCACCAACTGGGACACCCAAGGGCTGGATAGGGAGCAGGAGTGCCTGGAAGGCGGGGATCACCCACTGGCCTGCTCCGGGTCAGCTGGAGACAGCAGTGGCAACAGGCTTCCAGGTGCCCTTGCTCCCTGCCCACCTCCCAAGTGTCCCTTGCAGTCTGGAAGCAGGTGCTGGGATGGGGGATCCACCCCCCATTCCCATTGTCCCCAGCTGAGCCTGGCACCTCAGGCTGTCACTTCTCCTTGCCCCTGCCTGGAGCAGATCAGGAGCAGCCCTGGGGCTCCCCTGCCCCTGGATCAGCTGTGGACAGTGGGGGCAGTGGACAAGTCAGTCCTTCTTCCACCCAAAGACAACACCTAGGCAACTCCTGTTGGAGAGCATGGGAGAGGACTGGGGCACCTGCACTGGAAGGGAGAAGGTGCTTAGAGGTGAAGGGAGGAGTTTCCCTGATTCACAGACTTCAAAAAGTCACCCGCCACAACTGCTGTCCTGGCTTCCCTCCTTGGTGCGGGCAGGGGACACAAGTGGAAGCTCTCACAACCCTCTTTTCATATTCCTGCATCCACCCATGTCCACATCCTTCAGGGCTCAAGCAGGCCATATAGTGCTGCATAACCACTGTACTGGTCAGGCCACATGATTTATTGAAACCATTATGAACTTTAATTAAATGTTCTTCTCCTCTTTGTTCTACATCAGCCTACTCATGTCTTTGCCTTTTTGAGTGTTCATGCTTTCTGGATCCCAGAGTATCTTTATGTGACTTTTGTGAAGTTTCTGACACGTTCAAGCATTGATTAATCTAGTGTCCTTCTCTCTCTACTAGATGTCGGTGTCTAGGACATGGGTAGTCTGCCTTCATGATTAGGGACGTGGCCAGGGACCATAATCAGTAGCTCAGGAATAGGCCAGCATTAGGGGCTAGAATCAGAAGCTGAGAGATAGGGCTGGCTCAGGAGTAGTCCATAGTCAGGAGCTGAGCCATAATCAGGAAGAAATCAAATGTCAGAAACCAGGCTCAGAGAACAGAGGTGCAGGAAAAGGGGTTGGGAGCAGGGACCAAAGTCAAGGCAAGCTGCGACCTCACCAGGATACTTAGAGCTAAATCCTATTTCACCTTGACGTGCCAAAGGAGTATCCTTCTACTTAGATTATGGCAATTTTTGGAACAGACACAAAGTTCAGATTCTATTTCCTCCTGTGCTGGGCTGAGATTGTCCATCCAACATACATATGTGAGGAAAAATGAAGGAAAAGGAGGACTTACATCTCTGGAGCTACATGCTATTAAGCACATGCCCAGGTGATTCTGTCACCCATGGATTTTTATGCAGCCATCGTGCATGAGCATGAGCAAGCCTGAGCCTAGAAGGGAAACACAGGGCAAGTGTAGCTGCATGTAGCAGTGCCTAAGCACAAATTATTGTACTTATGAAACTGTCTGGCCATCACTTAGGAGCAAGAAACAGAAATGGGACTTATGCTTTTTTGCACAGGCAGTCCACCACAGTTTGCCCTCCTGGTTTGAAAGCTGTGTTGGTCTCCTTCAAGCACAGCAGCCACTGCCTTGCCACCAGAGAGATGATTAACCACAATGGGACAATGGCTTAGCACACCTTCAATGAAATCTGACTGGAGCAGGCCTCACAGAGCAAGCTCTTGTTTCCCTGAACAGTAATACATGGACTCTCCAAAAGAATTGACAAGGGCTTGAGGATGCCTGGTGCATTGCGCACGACAGAGAAAGATCATCTGGCCACAGTAGGGGTCATGGGTAGGGGCCTACGGGGATTTCTGTGCCCTTCCTGGTTCTGGTTGAACCTCTCAGTACTGGCCTGATCTTGGTACAAGTCTACAGTGAGTAGCAACCACTGTAGCAGTGTTTTGCTGGAATTAATGTGTTTTGGGCGGGAGGGCCGTCCCTGGTGGGGATGAATTAGGACAATCATCCCATTCCCCATGCTTTGTGGGTCTCGCGGAGCCGGGTGGAGCGGCACAGTGATTTTGTACTGCTGCTGCCTTCATGTTCGGCTGCTCAGCACCCCCCCACTGCCGAATCTGCCCCTGACTTCCTTGAGTCTGGGAGTGTGTCCCTGCACACACTGATTTGCCCGGGGCCCCACACCCTGCTCAGATCGTCTCTGTTGGGTGGATGCCTTTTCACTCTTTGGGCACACTTGAACAGTGAGATAAGGAGCCACAATTCTTGCAGCACTTGTGAAATGCTTTTATTCAGTCGCTGCAAGTCTGCACTAGGGAACATGGATTTGGATATGACACATACCCTAAAACATGTTGGAGTATTGCGTTGGAGTACAGCATTGAGAGGGTCCAAAGGAGGGCCACTCACATGATCCAGGGACAGCAGGGCAGACCCTACGAGGAGAGGCTATGGGACCTGAGCCTGTTCAGCCTTCACAAGAGAAGGCTGAGGGGGGACCTGGTGCCCATCTATAAACTTGCTAGGGGGGACCAGCGGGGAATGGGAGAGACCTTGTTCCCCCAAGCGCCTCCCACCGTAACAAGGAATAGCAGCCATAAGTTGTTAGAGAGAAATGTGAAGTATTGAAAAACACAGAGCAACTGCCTCTTCTCACTCCATAAAGAATCGTGCAATCACACTGGCTTCTCTGTAACCGCAGGAGGAGGGTGGCTGGCTCTGCTGCGTACAACCGCCCGCCAGCCAAGCAAACCACCTCTTCAGTGTCTGCAGTCCCTGAAAGAGCCCTTGGGGAGATACGGAGACATTGACCTCAATAGACGAACGCAGCCTTGAATCTCGGGAAGGGGATTTGAGACTAGAAGGCAAACTCTTTGAACTGCTAATTGCTCTCTGCAGTTAAATACCTCTGCAGCTAAATACCTCTACAGCTAAATACCTCTGCAGCTGCATGGAAGCACAGAAGGTCAGCAAGGATTTGGCTCATAAGCAGGAAAGGTAAAAAACAGTGAGATCTAGGAAGAGTGGGACCCTCGTTTCTCCATTGCCGGAGCAGGGATCCCAGGCTGGTTGTGGGACACGGGGCTGTGGGGGACGTTAAACGAACCATCCCTTCTACTGGATGGGCTTCAAAGACATTAGGAATGAAAATGCATTAAGTGATAGTATGAATGGAAATATAGAAATATTATAAAGACAAAAGTTGCATTCATCTCAATCTGTCCAGGATGTCATATATGTTTGATTTCCTGGAGACACAGAGATGAACAGGGATTTTGTACATGACTTACTAGAGCCAGGATTTTACCCTTTAAAAACAAGAATTTCCTCTTCAATTCATCTGAAATGCATCAATGTATGTAGACATGCTAACAGGAAGAATCTGTCCTCATTATCATTGCAAGGACATCACAATCAGTTATATTATCTGCCTCTTTTCCACATCATTATTATCATACAGTAACATGTGTTAGATTAAAAAAAAATCAAAGTGCAATAACATACCTTTTCTTAGTACTACTTGTAGGTGAAATTAAAATTAATAATTAAATTTAAGTTTAGCTGTAATTAAATATAGTAGCTGAAATATATGTTGAGAAACATTTATGTGACTCGTCCTCTCTGATTATTATATGCAGAACTTAAAGTACCAGAAAGGTTTCACGTGTAATTCAGAAACACCTATATTTCAGTGCCTTAATGTATGTAAAATAATTACTTAGCTTTATTTGCTGTATCTCATCCTTCAATCATTCTAAAAATGAGAGATGTTTGATGTCCAGCAAAAAATATTCTCCTCTATTTATAAAGAACCTCTCAAAACAAAAATCTTGCAGGTCTACTCTCCTGTATTTGTTGAATGCTTTGTTTTTTCCCATCCCACTGACTTATGGGTATCTACAAGAAATACATAGTTATCAGCTCAAAAGAAGTTGCAATAGTATATGAATGAGCACCCCATATAACATCCTTTTGGCCAACACTGCTTTAAAAATAATACTTTATAAAGGAATTAAAAATTTTTAAATGATTTTTTTTTAGGGAGAGGCCATGGTATTTTTATAACACAGGACACTGGGTTAAAAGTCATTCAGGCATTAATTCCATTGAACTTCCAAAAATAAAAGGATATAATAATGATTCATGACTTAATTCGAAAAATAAATGAATGGTATTCGGCCATCAAAAAAATATGGCCTGGATGAAATTTTAGAACAAGACATCTGAAATCTGTATTAAACAAAAAACCTTTCTGTTGAACAAGGGACAATATAGCTCTGACTGTCACACTTGGTTCTGGAGCTACTTGAATAAATTACCTAGTAGAAAGGGAGGAGAACTTATTTAAAGAAATGCAGTCTTTAAAAAAGCCAGGTGAACCTTAGAGCCATTACATCACTCTACAGGAATAAATGTAAAATCTAAGGAGAGAAACACTTCCCCAGGCTTTGGGGAATCTTGTCCCAAGTCATTAATTAAGTTGCAATTTCTCTTCAATTACTTGACAACTCTGCAATCTTCTCTTTGGGGGAATTTCTTGGCATCCTCTGCCTCAGGCGGGTGAGGGCACAGAACAAAACATTTCAGAAATGACCAAAGAAAACAATTTTTAGTTATCCTTAATTGAATTTTTAAGAGTTTTATTTTCATTTTCTGTGTTGGAAAAGCCAAATTTTAATATTCTCAATGCGAAACAGAATGTGAAGCTTCTCACAATGTTTGATGGTCTTGTGCAGTAGGGCTCAACCTTTGCAGACTCAAGCCAGCCCTCACTGGACTCGAGGCCCCCTCCATAACTGTTGTGAATTGAGTGGCAGTCAATTAACTAAAATAAAAATAACTTACAGTCCTGAGTTACTTGCAGAGAGGCCAGGCAGTGGGGTTGTGAGGCCATGGCTAAGCCTGCACTTATGTGCTTTTCTCTTCACACTTCACTTATCTCGTCCTACTTCGCAGAACCCTTCAAAGGATCTGCCATCACTCCAGGGTGGCACAACAGCATTCTGGTGGACGGGGATTTCTGGGTTCAGACATTTAGTACTTTTCTGGTCATTTAAGTGATCATTTTTTTGTTCAACTACATGGCATTTTGGGGTAGTTAGATGCCCAGGGGAATTCTCATCCTGGATACATAGCTTTCTGCACGGGAATACCTAAGCATGACTAGGTAGGTGCACAGACTGAGCAAAGGATCTTGGCTGTAGCCGTATTGGTCTAAGCACAAGGACATAAAATCTCTTTGGGTTGAGGCAATATCTTTTATTAGATTAACTAAAGAGTTGCAAAAAAGTTGTTCTTTGCAAGCTTTCTGGCACACGTGTTCGTCTTCAGAGAAAAAGAAATGAAAATGGTGAGAGAGATTCAAGATGGTCAGAAATGTCTCAGGTAGGAAAAAAGCTGTCTTTGGAGAACTGTTCTGTGAGAATGCAAACGGATATGAGTTGCAGGGATAAAAAGGAGGCTGGTTACCTGGACTTCTCAGATGCCAGACAGGCTGTGGGAGGCCTGAAACCTTGTGTTCATTAGTAGCCTGGCCTGCTATATTTGACCTCTTTCTTCTTCACTTTGTGAAGTTTCCATTTCAAACAGCAACACTTCAAATGGCAAAATGGTTTCCCTGTCTTTATGGTTAGACCAATATGGCTACAGCCAAGATCCCTGAAACATGGAAGATATTGCATTTTGCCACTTGACATGGAAACTTCTCTGTGTGAAGAAGAAAGAAGCCACCACTGACATAATGATCTGTAGAGATTTTAGATCACTATCACTTCTAAAAAAGGCTTCTTTCTACAATGGGAAGACTACACTTGCTAGATGTCTGCAGCACCTGATACCTTAGGCATATCCAATTTTTGGCAAACTCCCAATTGCTTTCATAGATTTCATAGATTTCATAGACATTCGGGCTGGAAGGGACCCCGGAGGATCATCAAGTCCAGCCCCCTGCCCCAGGGGCAGGAAGTCAGCAGGGATCATAGGATCACATTGGCCCTCCTCCAATATTTGGGCACCTCACCAGAGCATGAGGAGTTCTCGAAGATCCGTGCCAGGGCCTGGGCTATGATGCTTGCCAGCTCCTTGAGTCCCCGGGGGTGTAAACCGTCCGGGCTGGCTGACTTGAAGGTATCCAGCCTGTCAAGGTGTTCCTTCATGAGGTCAGCTTTGATGGAGGGTGAGGAATCTCCCTCACCCGGGCCTCCCTGCCCCGCAGTGGGCAGGGGCATCCCATGGGGTGGTGAAAAACTGTCGCAAAATACCCATTCATCAAGTTTGCTTTTTCCTGGGCATCAGTTGTCAGTTGTCCCACCTGGTTTAGCAGGGGACCAATGATCCCTTGTTTTATCTCTGGCTCTCCACAGATCTAAAAAAGGACTTTTTGTTGTCCTTAATATTTGCAGCTACCTGGAGTTCTGTCCCAGCCTTGGCTTTCCTGGTTTGCTCTCTGGGTGTCTCTTGCCAGGTTTTCCCTTTGAACCCAAAGTGAGTGTCTCTTAAACTTGGCATTTTTTTTTTTTTTGGCCATTCCCCTGGTATTTGGCCATTCTTATGGTTTAATCAGTCCTGCACGGGTCAGAAGGATTTGAGACAGATGCACCAGAGTTGACCATCGACCCAAAAACTGGCAGGTTTCCATCTTGAATTCTCGTCTGGCTGCCTAGGCCTTTGCACACCCAGATAGTCAGGCACCATCTGCATAACTAGGTCTGCAAACTACAAATGACATTCCTCTAAGGTAACAGAATGAAACAAGTTGTCAGGAAAGACTTTTAAAGGCAGTGAGATGCTGTGTTGGTGAAGCTCATCTCTGTGCCGTGGCCAATAGAATAGCCGAGATGACGACACTTGCCCTTATGGGTGCAAGTGGGCCATATTGTGATGCAGTGCTGGCCAGCATGTAGGTGTTCATGTCACCCATTAAAAACACCAGCCTGGAGGTCTAATGTACAGATATGTGACTGTTCATTTCAATTCATATTCTCATTCTCAGGATAAAATGGTGGAATGAGTTTCTTATATTAAGAACACTTAAAATGGATTCTTGCCTGGGTTATGCTGTTGTTGATGGTGATTTCTAGTAATCCTTATAACTAGGGCCTTTACCAAGGGCCAAAGTCCACAGGTAGAGGACTTCAAAATAATTCTGCAGCGCCTAGTTAACCTGTGTTACTTGTTACAATAAGAGGCTATAGAAGAAGATAGGACAGCCAAGTTGAAAAGGGGATAAAAAGATTTCATGGAGGAAAGCTTCATTAACAGACGTGAAACAGGACATTCAGGCATGTATTGTAAGAACCAGGTTTTAGGTGGTCCGGACTGCAGGTAGGGCTACAGACAGGACCTGGGGACCAAGAGCCACATGGAGGGGCAGAAGCTACAGACCAAGTTGCCAAATCCAAGGGGAAAATCCAGAGGCAGAGACCAAGGCACAGGTAGTATCAGGTCTTTGCAGTTAAAGACCAAGTCACCAAAGTTGAGCCAAGTTTCCAAAGGCCAGACTCCAGTGACAGAGCCAAGCAGTGTTAGGAGACCTTCAGGCAGAACTAGTGCCACTGTCAGAGACAAGATACTAGGCTAGGGCCATGGTCTGATGCCTACACTTTTAAGAATTTACTGAATTGACATGCATTATATTGAGATGCTATTTGGAAGATGAAGACGAACCCAATGCTTTTCAAAGGTTTTATATTTATTCACTTAGAAACTGGGTCAAAATATGAGACTGATAGGCAAATTACAAATGTGACAGGTTGGTGGTGCCCAGGGCCTAATCCATTGGTGCTGGGCTTGGCAATTTGACAGTGAGGAAGCAGTGGCATTGTTATTGCCCCAATTTCAAGCCACCAAATTTCTGGAACTATGGGGAGCCCGATGACACGTATGATGCGTATAAATGGATGTGATCTGCAGGCTGGAGATTAAGCACAGCTGTGATAAGTGAATAGAAGAATTATATCAGCATATCAATTCATCTTTAAGATTTTTTATTTATCCTTAAGGAACAATTCTTTTATTATTTCAGAATCTATGTTTAGTAACTCCTGTCTCCTGCCACACTCCATTTCTCCTATCGAGAAAGAAAGGCAACAATAAGTCCCATCTCCTTGTCTCTTTCTCCTCTGCAAAGTCTCATGGTGGATGCAGAGCTCACAAGTTTTGCCCTGTTGCCCGTTTCCATGATGGCATGCATAAGTCAAATTAATTTAGGTTACATGTGGTTTAGAGACATACTTGGTTACCGACCATTTCCCATTCTACATGATTCTGGCTGCTATAAAGAGGAGAAAAGCACAAACTGAGCTCATTCCTTGTGCTAGGAAACACAAGGGCTCCACTGATGAACTCAGTGATGTTTACTTGATTTAAAACCAATGCAAATGACAGGAGAATCATGCCCAAACGTAATGCCCTACTATGACAAGTGGCTGCTTGAAACGTCTGCAGGTAAACACTTGGCCTTCTTCCTGCAGCACAATTTCAGGCATTTACAAAGGGCAGGACAAGGGCCTTGAAGATCTTCAAGGTCCTTGGAGGCCTTTGGTCCATGCAACAGACTGGAGAAAGCTCCTATGATAGAGGTGTGGGGCTGACTACCTCCAACTATTTCCTAAGGGATTACGTGAGAGAGGAATGCAAATGATTGTGATTCTCAGGGGAAACTGGTAGCTAAGGCAGTCAGATACTGTTAAAATAATATGGTTTAATTCTAAATTTTCCAGTAAGCCTAGGCTTTGGCTTTGATCAGACTTAGTATAAATAACATTAAACCACAGCTTTTGTCAATTCTGCTGGAAGATTCTGCCTTTCCCAAACAAATTTCTTAGGGCTGCTAAGAAATCCTTGTTTCTCAGGCTGTAGATGAGTGGATTCAGCACTGGGGTGACAATAGTGTAAAACAGAGACACAATTTTGACTTGCTCTGGGAAGTGGTAGGAGCTGGGTCTCATGTACGTGAAGATGGCTGCCCCGTAGAACATGCCCACCACAGTCAGGTGGGAGGAGCAGGTGGCCAGAGCTTTCTGCTGTCCTCTGGTTGACTTCATGCTTAGGACTGCAGCAAGGATGTGAGAGTAAGAGGCTAGGATGGTGGAAGAGGGGATGAGGAGCAGGAAATTGCCACATACAAACAGCAGAGTCTCATATTGGGACGTGTCAGAGCAGGACAATTTGAGCAGGACTGGGACCTCACAAAAGAAATAGTTAATCTCTTTAGAGCCACAGTAGGGCAGGTGCATTGCGCAAGTTGTAAGAATCAAAGCATCTGCAGATGCCCCAACCCAGACGCTACTTGTCAGGCCCAGGCAGACTCTCCTGCTCAGGAGAATAGGGTATTGCAAAAGATTGCAGATAGCTATGTACCTGTCATAAGCCATGACTGCCAGGAGGAGGCACTCTGCTCTTCCCATTGTCAGTGTGAGGGAAACCTGAGCCCCACAGCCAGCTGGAGAAATGGGGTTGCCTGGGGTCAGGAAGTCTGCTACCATTTTGGGGACAACAATCAGGGTCTGACAGATGTCCATGAAGGCCAGTTGACTCAGGAAAAAGTACATGGGAGTGTGAAGGGAGGAGTCCACTTGGATTAGAAATATGAGGAGAGCATTCCCAGACAAGGCAGCGATGAAGGCTAATACGATTATGGCCAGGGAGAACATGTGTACATTGGTCCAGCTCAGGAATCCCAGCAGAAAGAAGTCTGCTGAAGAAGTATCATTCCCACTCTTCATTTTCTCTTAATGCAGCTGTGCCTGAAGCCCTGGACAAAAACAAAATGTCTTGAGAAATGTGTATATACTTTCTCTTGGGTAACACTAATGGCAAGTGAGGCAGCCAGCAGGTTTTTGTCTCCTGTAAAGAAATGCCAGACATTATGGTTGATGAGACAATAACTGCACTTCCCTGGGAACGGTGTTCATTTCTCCCTGGGGCTCTGCAGTCCTCTGCCTCGGCGCCTGTTTTCCTTCTGGCAGAGTGAACTAGAAACCCAAGAGCTCGATAATCACCAAACTTTGTACATACCATGTAGGTACAGAAAGATAACTAGGATTTCTCCCCTCACATGCAAAGCTAGGGACAAGGGAAAGTCTTGGAAGAGTTTCATAGTTTCATAGTAGCTAGGGCCAGGAGGGAACTGAACAGATCATCTAGCCTGACCCCCTGCCACAGGCAGGAATGAATGCTGGGTTCACAAGACCCCAGACAGGTGATTGTCCAACCTCCTCTTGAATATGCCCAAGGTAGGGGTGAGGACCACTTCCCTGGGAAGTTGGTTCCAGATTTTGGCCACCCTAACTGTAAAATATTGCTTTCTGATCTCCAACCTAAACCTATTCTCCATCAGCTTATGACCATTGTTCCTCGTCACCCCAGCTGGTGCTGGGAAGAAAAGAGCTCTGCCTATTTGCTGTTGATTCCCCCTATCGAGCTTGTAGGCAGCCACCAGGTCCTTGTGCTGCGGCTAAAAATTTTTTTTTTAAAGGTTTGGTGTAAAAAGTATGTGCGGATGCTAACGCAACTTTTCCCCAGAAGTGCTCAATCCAGCAACAAATAGTTTTGGTGGGTTCAATTTGGTTATAAATGTTTCCTTTAAGCGAAGACTTGTAGTGCCATTGAAACCAAAACTTTGTTACTGTTGGTAAAAAAAAATAAAAAATTAATATGAGGGCGCTGGTTTCCTCTTTGAGAGAGCACAGACCCGAAAGTAACTGTTAGATACAGGGCTGTGAAGCACCTCTCAAAACTATCCTTCTTACAGTGTGGGTTTCAAAGACATTAAAACTGGAAATACATGATATTATACATATATGTTATAATATACAACATGGATCATATGTGATATGCTATGTTAAACTAAATCTCTCTGTATATCATGTTTTAATAGCCCTAAATGTGGACTGGGTAAAATCTTAGACCTGCCATGGTGAAAGGGGTACAATATCTGGAACTGCCTCCAAGAAAGCCAGATTTTTACCCCTTCTTTGCAAACATTTCCTCCTCCTCAGTTTCCTCCTCCTTCCTAAGTCTTAATTGTATCCTCTGATTTTTTTCCACATCAAAAATGAAGCACATTGAAGCACCTTTGGAGTTAAAAACTGAAATGAAATGAACTAGTAGAAGTAATAATTAAAAGTAAAATGTATATGATTTCATTTAAAAGTAATACTGGAGAATATGCACTGTGAGAAACATTTACATGCCACTACTTCTGTCATTATCATGTGGGGATCTCTCAGGAGAAAAATAGCGCTATTTGCAATAAATATATGTCTGCTTTTAAGAATGTGTACCTGTATAAAGTAGGACCATTAAGAAAACAGCAATCACTTACATTGAACTGCTGTATCTCTTTCTCTGACCACTTTAGGAAAATGTTTAATTTCTTCCAAGAATGCTGTCCTTTATTTAAAATGAAGCTCCCCTCCTGGCAAATCTTTAAAGATCTAGTCTCCCATATGCTATTATATTCCTAGAATATGTTCTTTTTCCCATCCTATGGGACCTGTTCATTTACAAGTAATAAACAGTTAATTCAAATGCAAGTATGCAAGCAACCCATGTAAATCTCTTCTTTTGCTGTCTTTACTTTAAAATGAAAGAAGTGACTGTTCTGCAAGGCATGGCACTCCTTTAGTATGGGGCAGCAGTAGCTTTCTAGGGAAGTAAATTATTTTATAATCTCTCAGGCATGAACTCCATTTAAGTTTCAAAATTAAAAGAATATAGTAAAAATAACTTATGTCCAGAGCCTGAAAAAATATTTTATGGGTTGAAAAAATGCAACATGGCCACTATATAAAAGCAATCTGAAATCAATCTGAAACAAAGACCCCCCATATTGAATAAAGGGGCATTGTAACTCTTTCAATCCTGTGTCTGCAGCTCACTGAGTAAATTAGGTAGCAGAGAGAGGGGAGGAGGCATGCCATAAAAGTCCAGTCTTTAAAAAATCCAAATCCAGTTTGTGGCCATTACGTTACTCATCAGCAATAGCTCATAAATCTAAGGGGAGAAAAATACACAAACTTTGCTACACTTTAGGGACTTTTGTCCCAAGACTTTAATTAAAGTTGCACTCTCTGCTCAAGCTGGTGCTCGGGCAGCTCTTCCTCCATTCAGGTGTTTGAAAACTCTGCAAACTTCTGCTCAGGGCAATTCCTTGGCAACCTCTGTGTTGAGGTGGAAGAGAACAAAGCATGTCAGGATGGAAAGACGACACTATTTTTCAGTCTTTCTTAAAATAAATTCTAGGGGTAGGGTTTGGTTTTTTTTAAGTGGGAAATGTCATGTTTGAATTTTAATTCTAATACAAAATCCCAAATCTCTCACTGGTTGATTTTCTAGTGGAATGAGACGTCTGGGTTGTGACTCACTCGACACGATGTTTCTCCATCAAGAACATCAGTTCCTGAAGCATTTGTGCACAAGACATCCCTCTCGTATGCACAGCTCGGAACAGAGAAAAAGCGAAGAAGCACAGTCTGGGCAGATAGGCCTCTCCGAACTTGTTGTATGTAAATTATGGTAGAGGAACAGGCCCGGAGGCCACTGGTATGAATAGAGTCCACTCAAAAGAATGGAATCTATTCCTTGATTGCAGACCACAGACTCAGGTGCCTGATCTGAGACTGTTTGTACCTTAGTCTAATGTGTATGTGAGGGCATCTGTAGCTCTCCTTAGTGCTTTGAAAAATCTCTTTAAATTCTGCCAGTCAACACAGAGTCTAGGCTCGTGGTTTAACAGAGCCTCTCTTACACAAAAAGCAAAAGTATGTCGGGGGTGGGAGGGAGAGACCCCTGCCCCCTAACTAGCAGACCTTTGTCAGTGAACATTTAGAGACAAAAGGCCTGAGAGCTACTCAGAAACATTCTCACACTGAGGATAAGACAGTGTGGGACACATTTCTTGCATTAGGAACAAAAACCTCCCAGTGACCTGAAGACAAATTCACTGCATTTGACAGCTTGTCAAAATCTATCCCAACCATGCAGTTGGTCCATTCACATTTATCATTCACAGAAGTACTTGTCTGTCACATATTTCCTGGACTATCCCAACTACACCATCACTCCCACAGTATTAAACCCCCTCTATTGTGACCTGGATTATATTTCATTTTTAACTGGATGCACCTACATGAGAGACTGACTGCACAGGAGCCTGAATACCACTGCACAGTGGCATCTAGTGTGGATGTGGCCACCGCTCCTAAGAAGAGAGAAGATTGCATTCAGCATTATTAGAAGTTGTCTGTAGTATGTGGCTCCTCAGGTAGGATTTCTAGGCAAAAATAAATGTCCTAAAGACCTAGAGGTGAAGAAATCTGGGGTAAAAAAAAAAAAAGAAAAAAAAAGAGAGACTTCATGTTTTAAAGACGATGAGAGTCTGTGCAGATAAAACTCAGCTCTGGGACCAAGGCCAGTTGGATAACTTGGGTGAGACCAAATATCTTTCTGACTTAATGGGCTGTATTGTGGTGCATAGCTGATTTCTCAGTCTTTGGATTTCTTTATACTCTGTGGTGCACTGATCTTTAGTTGACTTTTCTCAAGTGCCTGGCACATTCAGATCTGAATCAGTCTAGTGACTTCAGTCACCACCAGATGTCACTGACAAAATCACAGTCTGTCCGTCCTCCACCAGGGCCAGAATCAGCAGCTGGAGAGGAGACCAGGGTCAGGGGCCAAGAGACAGGGCTGGGTCAAGAGTAGTCTGGAGGATCTAAGAATGAAAGGCAGGAGGAAGCTAGAAGTCAAGAACCTGACATTTTATTTGTTTGATTGATACCATTATATGCCGACCTTCCTTGAAGCATCTCAGGGAGGACACCCACCTGGGAAGACAAGGACAGGTGGTATTAAATCTCTTCACCACCATCCACCACACCATACCATACCACCACTGCCACGCATTGCACATGCGATTCCATAGGCTGCTGATGGGGGGTGCATCACTAGCCGTGTGAGAGGCCCATCAGCAGCCCATGGAGCCACACGTGCAACCAGCCGCTGCCATGTGACTGGCCGTGTGATGTCCAGCCGCTGCCACCAGAAGCAGTACACTCCTTAAAAAAGCTTGAAAACCCCTGGAGTAGGGGATGTGCTAGCAGGCCCCATAACAAGCTAAATAAAGCAGATCATAATCATATCATTTCATGATACAACATTACGTACACAAGTTTCCAGCAAGGGTCTCAACAATATAAGGAACACGGACAACAACAATGGTACAGCAATTATGCATGATGCTGTAACTGCAAAGCCACCCCATGATGAACGTGGGCCCTTAAATCTCTCTGCCATGAAGGAGGTTGCCTCTGCCAACTTCATCATGGGGCATCCCTTTGATCAACAAAAGGGCAGGGCCCTTCTTCACCTGTGGAAATCCTCGCCTCCTTCTCTCCTAAGAACTGCAATCCCCTTTTCGGGTAATTTATGACTCCCAGCAGTTCTTGTGGACTGGCTCGTCTCTCTCTCTCTGAGTTGGCTGTGGGGCTTCCCCCTTCATTGCCATGGTTGCTTCGTCCTGCTTTCCCCTTCTGCAGGAAATCCCAAGATACCTCATGTAGCTTCCTGGCCTGTCAGCCCTCACAGGCCCCATGCACTGCTCTGAGCACCAAAGGGGCTCTTGCCTCCTGTAGGAATAGGGACCTGCGCTTCCTCATGCAGCCACGCAGTCCCATCAGCTCTCCAGACCCACAGTGCACAGATCCATGCACCACCACTGCGGCTCTCTACACTGTAGGGCTGAGAGCAGCTGCTTATTGCTTCCCACTCAGTGGATCTTCAAGCCACTTCTGGGGCAACTCCTCCAACCTGATGGTCAGCTCTAACAGCTCTTCTGCCACCCCATCTTCATCATCCCGCACCAAAGCCACCCATGTGCTAGGCACACAGGCTTTTATCCCTTCTGGAGGCTCCACCCCACTATTGAAGATGGACCAAGGGGAAGCCTGAGAGGTTAGTTCCCCATCAGGTCCTCTTTTTCACCTCACACATTGGTCAGGGCAGGGCAAGCCATCCTCCTACTTTTTTTTGATTGGTTGGGGAGAGAAATGCCCCGACCAATCAGTCTGAGCCACCAGGCTCAAGCCATCAAGCTGGGCTGCTGGTGAACCCTTGGCCAGCCTACCACATCAGTAAATTAGATCAGACCACAAACTAGAGACTGAATATCCCAAATGAGATGCCTAGAGCTCCTAAAATATCCCAGATTCTGGAAGGAACCAGCAATGTGCTTACAATGGTGTAATATGGAGACCCAAACTTACTTTTATTGTGCATTTCCAATGGCAATTGATGAGTTTCATGCACATGAAAATGACTGCCGGTAAGGACCATAGCATAGGTGTTCTGGCCTAATGTGAAGGCTGTTGGGAGAAGGCAGAAGCTATGTGTGGACTCCAAATCTATGGCCAAGTCAGAGATCAGGAATTAAGGACTTAGCTATAAGATCCATTGGGGAAAATCTCAGGCAGAGCCCCGGTCAAAGCTCAGGAGCCAGGAAGTGAGCAAGCAAAGCAAAGAGGAGATTCAAAGAGCCGGAGCCAAAACATGCAGGTGAGAAGGGTGAGAACTTGGAAACAAAGAGCTGAAAACCCAGCAGGATCCAGAGAGCTTACCACAGCAGATCTACACACAGAAGTGTCCTCTGGCCTGCAGCCTGCTGCCACAACTGGACTTTATTGAAGAGACAGCCATTACCAGCAGCCCAGCAGGAGGCCCTAAGAGTGGCCAGTTGGTTAAATAGCAGAGTGGGGCAACCAGTTAGAGACTCTGTTGGTTAGTGGGCAGGTTTATGGACTCAGGAATGGAAATCTTTCCTGCATGTCAGTGCCAAGAATGGCATATAGACAAATGAAAAGATGGCCCCATTGACATGTGGGAAAGAATGGTGATGCCACACGAAGTTAGGAACAGGGAATAAGAACAGGGACAACTTTAAGTTAAGATTTTGGGATCAGGGTTATCTCCAAGCTTACTAAAACACTAGGGGTGATTCCTATTTCACCATCAGGTGCCAAAGCGGTTAATTTATGGTAGCATATGGGCAGCTTTTGGTACTTACATACAATTTAATCCTTCTGCTGATTCTATATACAGAGTAGATTTTTTACCAAGACACAACTTTTACCTTTTTAAAATGTTGATAAGCGATGGACTTGGGTAAGCCGTTTTATGTATATGATCCATTCTGCTGGGACCAGGATCAGGACAATCCAACCAAAGAGTTCATAGCAAATCTCAGTGTAGCTGAGGTGGTATGTGGCTGGCACCCCCTCTTCAATTGAAGGGATGCTAGCTGGTGTGAATGTGTTGTGGGAGCATGACTGCCAAGCTTCAGGCCAGCTCACCTCCCTCCCTTACAGAGTAGAGTAAAGCAGAGCACAGCAGAGCAGAGACCAGGAACACCCAAAGATGTTTAACTATTTACAGATTTAATGTTACAGTACAGTGTCAATAAAAATATATAATGTGTACATATGTAGATATAGATATAGATATATACTATTTACCAATATAAGAGTACAAAACCAAGAAATCTTACTAAATGTAAACCCAGACGAACTAAGCTGGGTATGGCAGGCGAAGGCACTATAACAGCATAGGCCATGGCCTTCTTTGGTCTTCCAGTTAGTGTACAGCCCCTACCCTCAGCAGGCCCTCCAGGCAGCCAGCAAAGGAACACTCGATGGTAAAACACAGGTTAGACAATAGGTGAACAGACAGAACCTGGCAGAGATGAAACTATAGTCTAAACATATGTAAGTGAGATTACATTAATAAGATTCAATACATGAAGATAACCAGTATAACGAAAGCAAGTATTGATTAGGGCAGGGGTTGTCAGCCAGGGGTATGTGTACCTCCAGGGTACTGAGAAAGTTGCTAAGGGGTACATGTGGGTGGGCAGCAATGAAGTGCTGCCACCTACCACCCCACACTGCCATGTCCCAGGAGTAGGGTCAGGGAGGTTGAGGGCAGCAGTCCTCCTCTGTGGGATGCACAGGTGCTGGCAGGCCAACCAGGCAGAGGTGGCAGGGGGGAGCTCACTTGCAGTGGCCACCGCCACCATCCAGCACACCAAACGCCACTGCCACGCATTGCACATGCGATTCCGCAGGCTGCTGATGGGCCGTGCATGACTAGCCAGGTGCAAGGCCCATCAGCAGCCCTTGGAGCCACACATGCAACAAGCGACTTCCATGGGACTGGCCGTGTGATGTCCAGCCGCTGCCACCAGAAGGAGTATGCTCCTTAAAAAAGCTTGAAAACCCCTGGAGTAGGGGATGTGCTAGCAGGTCCCGTAGCAAGCTAAATAAAGCAGCTCATAATCATTTCATGATACAACATTACGTACACAAGTTTACAGCAAGGGGCTCAGCAATATAAGGAACAAGAACAACAACAATGGTACAGCAATTATGCTCAAAAGATGGAATGATACCAGGGGAAAAGAGCAAGTTACCATAAGAAACACCATCTCCCTCCTCTAGGACACATATCTAGACGGACCCAGTAACTGCAAAGACACCTCATGACAAAAGGGGACCCTTAACTCTCTCTGCCACAAAGGAGGTTTCCCCCTTCCTCACCAACTTCATCATGGGGCTTCCCCTTGATCACCAAAAGGGGAGGACCCTTCTTCCCCTGTAGAAATCCTCGCCTCCTCCCCTCCTCAGGACTGCAATCCCCTTTTCGGGAAACTTATGAGTCCCAGCAGTTCTGGTGGGCCTGGCTCGTCTCTCTCTCTCTATCTATGAGTTGTTCTATGACCCAGAACTGGATCCCTCCGCCCCACTTACCTTCGGGGGATCAGCTGCTGCTGCTGCCCCCGCTGCCGATTCCTCTGCTGCTGCTGCTGCCGCCGCCGCCGCCTCCGGTCAGTCAGTTGGTAAAGGGGCACACGTGCGTGTGGGACACACGTGCGTCTGACTCCTCTCCTTCCCGCTGATGGTTCCCGAGTGGGCAAGGAAAGCAAAGAGGAGATTCCAAGAGCCGGACCCAGAACACACAGGCGAGCAGTGTGAGAAGCTGGAAACCTAGAGCTGAAAACCCAGCAGGATCCAGACAGCTTACCACAGCAGATCTTCACACAGAAGTGTCATCTGGCCTGCAGCCTGCTGCCACAGCTGAACTTAATTAAGTGGACAACCGTTACCAGCAGCTCAGCAGGAGGCCCTAAGAGTGGCCAGTTGGTTCAATAGCAGAGTGGGGCCACCAGTTAGAGCCTCTGTTGTCTAGGGAATTAGTCCTGGCTGGGCTGCCTATAAGAGCCCACAGCACTGCCCCAGTAGTATATCCCCACCACTGTCACACATGTTCAATGCCCCCTGGCAGCCTTTGCCCAACCTTGTCCTCCTAACTAGGGGCTACCCAATTCACAGTGGAAGTCTTCTGCGCAGCTCACTTAATCCTGCAGGGTCCCTGTCATGTCCCATCCCCTCCACACCCCATCCCACACACACTGATTGGTAGGAAGGCCATTGTTGTAGTATTAAATATGGTGCTGTTTTTGCCTCCCAAATGGTGAGCCACAAGCAGCAGGGCCACCAGGGCCCATCTGCCAATCTGCAATGTTGGGCAGTGGGGTGCACAGGGGAACCTGCAAGATTAAGAGAGCTGCTGGACAGCCCACTACTACAATGAACTCAGTAGGTCCCTACTCATGACCATAGGGCTTATAAAAGGAGAAGTAGATAGGATTCCTATATGTCCAGGTAGGTTAAGTTCAACATGAACTTTCTAAGGACCACTCAGGCCAAGAGTCCCAGTTTTCCATGGGAACACTGCCATCATTTTCTGGCCATGCAAACCAAAACACCTGGATGCCTCCCCTGCTTCCCACTTCAGCTGTATGAAAGGAGTAGGTACTACACATGAAGCCCGTATACTTCCAGTAGGTCGTACGTACATTAGGTTCAATCTTGCCATGCTCACTCCCTTGCACTGGGCCATGCCAGCCACTCCAGGCCTATGACAACCATGCTGTACACGTGCACAGGGGGCAGAGGAGTGACTCAGGATCTCTAGCACTGTGCGTGACTCTGGGGATCCTCTCCTCTGAAAGCTTTTTCAAACACTTGACACCCAATGTCTGAAATGCAGGTGTTGCCCCAGGTCTTTATGGTCTCCAGTGGCCTACTTCAGCCCATGTGGCCAAGATTATTACAGGCAGGATCCTATGACTCCCCTCTCCGTCTTGGTAGTCAGTCTGGGGTCACTGTTTCCCTGAAGCCACACTTCAGTTCAACAACTTACCTCTTCTGGGAACCATGGCTTGGCTAGTCTCAGAGCCAGCTCCACTATCAACAGGCTCATCCATCATTATGCATGAGGACCACAAACACAATGGCCTTTTCTTTCTCACCCTCACTCAATCCAGGGGGACACACAGACTGACCTATAATACATTCCCCTCAGTGACATCATAGAGATTTCAACATCTCAGAAGGAGATCATAGGGATTTCTTCTTAGGGGCAGATGGAGCAATGCTATATGTGAACCTAGCACATGGGTTTGTTCATTTTTAGGTAAAGTTGGGAATATGGAGATAGCCAGCCTTCACAAAATTGTTCCATTGCTTCTTTGAGAAGGCGCACTCCTATTAACATTCTTCAACACCTTATTCATTTTTAATGAAAAATTCCTTTATTTCATTAATGTTGTGCATTCATTTTGTGTCTACCCATCAGCTCCATTCCTTCCAGTCACAAAGAAAGGAATATTGGACACAGTTTTGTTTTCATTTACTGCTCTGCATTCTTGCCATCGATGTAAACCTTGAAAGCTTCCAGTTTCTCCCTGTTGCCCTTTTTCATGATATCTGGAATATATCAAATCAATTTATTTTACAAAAGGCTTACATAGATTCTTGGGTAACAGCCTTTTCCATGAATAAAGCTGCTAAATAGAACAGGTTAACCTGAAATTTCTGCTAAATAGAACAGATTAATCAGGGAGGCTGTTAGGCAGGCCAAGGCAGAGATGGAGCTCCGGCTAGTGACCAGAATTAAGGATAATAAAAAGTCATTTTTTTCAAATAAATAGGAAGTAAGAAGAAGGCACTGGGTAGCATGAGGATGCTACAGGATAGGCTTGGCAATCTGGTGATTGCGGCAAACTAAAAAGCACGCTGTCCAAATTTTCTGATGACACCAAGCTGTAGGATGAAGTGGGCACACTGGAGGGGAGGGACAGAATCCAGCTAGATCTAGGAAGGTTACAGAGGTGGACGGATGAGAATAGGATGGACTTCAACACAGACAAGGGCAAGGTGCTGCATCTAGGGAGAAGGAACCAGAAACACACCTATAGGCTGGGAACACCCTTCTTGTCCAGACGGTGGCAGAAAGGGATCTTGGAGTCATTGTTGACTCCAGGATGAACATGAGCCGCCAATGCAAGGAAGAGGTCAGCAAGGCTAATCACACCTTGTCGTGCAAATACAGATACACCACAACCAGGTCCAGGGAGGTGATCATTCCCCTCTGTGCGGCGCTGATCAGGCTGCAGTTGGAGTACTGCATCCAGTTCTGTGTGCTGAGCTTCAGGAGGGATGTGGACAGCATCGAGAGGGTCCAGAAGAGGGCCACCCGAATGGTCAAGGGGCAGCAGGGCAGGCTCCATGAGGACAGGATAAAGGGCCTGAAACTATTCAGTCTCCACACAAGAAGGCTGAGAGGGGATCTGGTGGCAACTTACAAACTTACCAGGGGGGAACAGAGGAAATTTGGGGAGGCTCTGTTCCCCCAGGCACCACCTGAGGTGACTAGAAATAACAGCCACAAAATGTTAGAGAGAAGGTTCAGGCTGGACTTCAGAGACATTACTTTACAGTTAGGGCTGCCAGGCTCTGCAATGGGCTGAGCCGCACGCAAGTCTCCTCTCCCTGTCACCTGGGCTGTCTACAAATTCTGTCAATCTTGCTGGAAGTCTCTGCATTTCCCAATCCACTTTCTGAGGGCTCCTAAGACATCCCTGTTTCTCAGGCTGTAGATGAGTGGATTGAGTACTGGGGGGACAATGGTGTAAAAGAGAGAAACAATCTTGTCTTGCTCTGGGGAGTGGTAGGACCTGGGTCTCATGTACATGAAAATGGCTGCCCCATAAAACATGACCACCACAGTGAGATGGGAGGAGCAGGTGGCCAGAGCTTTCTGTTGTCCTTTGGTTGACTTCATGCTCAGGACCCTGGAGAGGATACAAGCGTAAGTGGCTAGTATAAGGGAAGAAGGGATGAGGAGCAGGACAATGCCAGCCACAAATACCAGAGATTCATATCGAGATGTGTCAGAGCAGGACAATTTGAGCAGGGCTGGGACCTCACAGAAGAATTGGTCAATCTCTTTTGAGCCACAGTAGTGGAAACCCAGTGTGAACACTGTCTGAATCAACGCATTTACTGATGCTCCCATCCAGACTCCAACTGATAAAAGAAAGCAGATGTTCCTGCTCATGAGGATGGGGTACTGCAAGGGGTTGCAGATCGCTATGTACCTGTCATAAGCCATGACTGCCAGGAGGAGGCACTCTGATACACCCATTGTCAACGCAAGGAAAATCTGAGCCCCACAACCAGCTGGAGAAATGGGGTTGCCTGGGATCAGGAAGTCTGCTAACATTTTGGGGACAATGATCAGTGTCTGACAGATGTCCATGAAGGCCAATTGTCTGAGGAAAAAGTACATGGGAGTGTGAAGGGAGGAATCCACTTGGATTACAAGTATGAGAAGAGCATTCCCGGACAAGGCAGCTATGAAGGCTAATAAGATCGTGGCCATGGAGAACTTGTGTACATTGGTCCGGCTCAGGAGTCCCAGCAGAATGAAGTCTGCTGAAGAAGTTTCATTCCCACTCTTCATTTCCGCTTCATGTGGCTGTGTCTGAAGTCCTGGACAAGAACAAGATGCCTTGGGCAATGTGTGCACACTTCCTACTGGATAATACTAACAGCACCTGAGGCACCTGGCAGGTTTTCTTTTCCTGTGGAAGAAATGCAAGACATTATGGGTGATGAGACAATAACCTCACTTCCAGGGGAACAGAGTTTACTTAGGCTAAAGATTTTCTACACTTTGCTCAGCATTTCTGTGTTCAGCTGCAGGCCCCACCTGCATGTGGAATCGCAGTGGTGTACCTTGTGTTATACCTACGCTGTGGAATTGAGCACAGCAGAGATTTTAAACCGATGGCCTGCATAACCTTTGAATCAGGCCCAGGGGTTTTGGTGGCATTTTTTGGTGAGGGGCACATTGTGCAGGTGCTCTCCCCAGGATGCTATGGCAAGTAATGCCGGCTGTGGGCATCCTAGTTGTGCCACGGGTGGAGACTAGTGGCAGGTCCTAGCACCCACCACCTCCAACCTGGGTTAGGCTATTCCAGTTTGCATCTGAAAAAGGTTGCCAACCCCTGAATTACCCATGGCCTGCAGAAGTTTTGAATCTGCCCTGACCTTTTTGGGGCATTGGTGGCCTTTGGAGGTGGGGGCACCTTCTCCAGGTGCTGTCCCCAGGCTGTCACAAAGATACGCAACATCTGTGAGCTATCTACTTGTGCCACGAGTGGAGATTAGTGGCAGTGGTGGCAGGGTGCTAGGGTGTCCGCCTCCAACCTGCAGTAGGTTATTCCAGTTTACAGCTGGAAACAGTTGCCTACTCTTCAACTACTATGCTCTATAGAGACATCATAGCCAGGTTTATAAGAGTTAACTGGAGTCCTGGTTGCAATGTAGCCACAGCAGTGAGGAAGTCAGTGCATAGTACTTTCCCTAGCCAGAAGCAGGGCAAATAAGGTGTTCCTATGCTCCATGCTGGTAATATTACCCAAATAGGAGCTCCACTCCTAATACTCCCTTGTTACGTGTGAGTCTGACTAAAATCAATGGTATATAATCTCACAAAATCACCTCGGTGAAATATTCCACAATGACCGAGTGTGGCTCAGTTATTCTACCCATTTGCACTTTCCATCACCACCAACAAAGATATTTATCGCTATAAATGCTACTTGTAATAATAGGAGGAGGAGTACTTGCCAAGACAGGAACTGGATGTCGGAGTCTGGGAAAACACTGTCTGTTCCAAACACCTCACTATTTAGCAAGCAAAACTAAAAAAACCCCTCAAAACAGAAACATTTCAAAGCCAACGTACTGTTTAAAAAGAATGGCTTTAAAAGAAATGTTCCTATCAGCTCTTCATTTTTAGTATTCAGTGTTTAAAGAGCTCAGACTGATTCTCCTTTATAACATCTGAATTTCAGAGGAGAGATTTTCAGCTCTTTCTGAATATCACAGTACAGTAACTTGGGCAAACGAACTAAAATAGACTAAATGAAAGGTACCACCTAATGGGTTCTGTTCTAGGTTGGTCAGAAAGGAAAAAGAAAGAAATAGTAGAATAAACACAACATAAGCCTCTTAAAAACAAAAAATAATTGTCATGAAAATAAGTCAAATGAAATTATTCTCATGCTGGTGGAGCTCTGTGCCATATCATTTCATTTCTACCAAACCATTAATAAAATATAATTAAAAGAAATATCAGCTCTGGAGTACTTTTGATAAAAACTGTCAATCAATAATTCAATTAATGTGTGTGGATATTTTTTATGGGAAAAAGAGAAATTTCACTCTTTTAAGTGACATTTTACTTTAAAATTTAAATATTAATTCAGAACATATTTAGTAACCAGCTGAATGACATAGAGTGCAAAATATGCTGCAAAGGGCCTGACTAGGAGCGGTCCAGGTGCAAGACCTGAAGAATAGCTTCCATGAAATTAGGAACAGAAACTCTCTGAGCCAAAGAGAAGTTGCCTCTGCCCATTTGATAAAAGGCCACAATCTCACTGGCTTTTCTGTTTCTGCAGGGCGGTGTGGGATCTACTGGATTAACTAGAGAGATAACGCCCATGGTGTTCAAGTGGGAGGGAAATATGGTGACCTTGCGCTGCCCTTCCTCTGACTTCACAGGCCAATCTACTCCATCACAGGTGATCTCTGGTTATTTTATCTAGTAAGTTTTTAAGCTCAGCTAAAACTGGTGATCAAGAGCTCTGGTTGGCCTCAGAAACTTTCCTTTCAGGCAGGAACCCTGATCCTTGCTGTGTTGTCCCTCTGCAGGTGACCCAAAATCAGCGCCTCTTTGAAACCTTGTTTCTGAAACCTTGGGAAGAAGTTATTTTGCCTGGAAGGCTGTCCTCCTGTCGGAGACCCATAAATACGGGTGACTTTAAGATTTTTTGTGTACTAACGATTCTGCAACTCTCTTAGATTAATGGATATTTCTTTTAAATCAGCAGCTCACTATGCCTTATCTGTATTGTCTTCATAATTGCCTATGGTTTGTATTCCAATATTAGACGTGCTATTAAGATGTCTGTGACACTGTTTTTTGGAATGGGTGGTTTTACTGGTCCTGGCTTCTCAAACCATCCTTGATCTGCAAACTCTCCCTGGGGCTCTGCAGTCCTCTGCCTCGGTGCCTGTTTTCCTTCTGGCAGAGTGAACTAGAAACCCTAGAGCCCTACAGCTACCAAACTCTGTACATACCATGCAGGCACAGAAAGATAACTAGAAATTAACCCACTTACATGCAAAGGTGGGGCAAGGAAAAGTCTTGAAAGAGAGGACCTGTAGTTTCCTCTGTGAGAGAGCACAGACCCCAACCTAACTGTGAGGTACAGGGTTGTGAAGCACCCAAAACAAACCATCCTTCTTACAGTGTGAAGGATGTGTGATATTAAAAATAGAAATATATGATATTGTATTATGTATCTATGTTATGATATACAACACAGAGCATATATGATATGCTATTTTAAACTAAATCTCTCTTTATCTGACATTTTTAGAAGCCCTAACAGAAAATAAAACCAAACACACATTATTAATATTAAGAGAAGTAATAATTAAAAGTAAAATGTATGTGACTTTATTCAAATGCAACACATGAGATATATTTTGAAAAATATTTACATGCTACTTCTTTTGTCCTTAACACATTAGGATCTTTATGGAGAAAAATGGTAATGGCTGTTTGTAATAAAGAAATATCTGATTGTAAGAATCTTCACCTATATAAAACAGGACTGGAAGAAAACAGTAATCACTTACCTGGATCTGCTTTGTCTCGTTCTGTGATGACTTCAGTAAGAAGCTTAATCTTTTCTACTAGAGTCCTAGAATGTTTCCTTTTTCCATCCTAATGGTACATGTACATTTCCAAGAAATATACAATTATAAGCTCAAAAGCAAATACACAAGCAACCCATGTAAATCTCTTCTCTTGCTATCGTTACTTTAAAATGAAAGAAGTGGCTGTTCTAGGCATGGCATTCCTTTAGTATGGGCCAGCAGTAGTTTTCTAAGGAAGTTAGTTGCTTTAAAATCTCTCATGCATGAACTCAATATAAGTCTCAGAATTAAATAATATAATAATAGCTGATGCACAAAGCCTGAAAAAATATTTTATGGGGTGAGAAAATGGAACATGGGCAATATATAAAAACAATCTAAAATCAGTCTGAAACAAAGACTGCCCCCACATTGAAAAAAACGGGCATTGCAACACTTTCAGTCCTGTGTCTGCAGTTCACTGAGTAAATCAGATAGCAGAGAGAGGGGAACAGACATGTCATAAAAATACAGTGTTTTAAAAAGCCAATACAAGATTGTGGGCTTGATGTCACTCATCAGCAATAATGGTGAAATCTAAGAGGAGAAAAATACACAAAACTTCCCACACTTTGGGGACTCTTGTCCCAAGTCTTTAATTAAGTTCCACTTTCAGCCCCAACGGGTGCTCCGGCAGACCGTTCTCCAGTCAGGTGTTTGAAAACTCTGCAAACTTCTGCTCAGAGAAATGTCTTAGTAACCTGTGTCTTCAGGCGGGAGAGAACAAAGCGTGTCAGGAAGGACAAGAGACAGTATACTTCAGTGTTTGTTCAACAAAATTCTAGAGGTAGTGTTTTTGGGTTTCTTTAAGGAGAAAACGTCATATTTGAATATTTTCATTCTAACGTAGAATGCCAAATCTCTCACTGCGTGATTTTCTAGTGAAATAAGACTTCCAGATTCTGACTCAATCTACATGATGTTTCTCCACCAAGAGCATTAGTTCCTGAAACATTTGTGCGCAAGACATCCCTCTCATATGCACTGTTTGGAACAGAGAATAAGCAAAGGAGCACAGTCTGGTCAGATAGGCATCTCCTAATTTGTTGGATGCAAATAGTAGTAAAAGAACAGGTCCAGAGGCCTCAGATTTGAACAGATTGCACACAAATGAGTGGAATCTATTCCTTGATTGTAGACCACAGAATCAGGTACTTTATCGGAGACTGCCTGTACATTAGTCTAATATGTATGACATTTACCTGTCGCTCTCCTTAGTTCTTTGAAAAAGTCTCTTTAAAATCTGCCAGATAACACAGAGTCTAGGCTGGTAGTTTTAATAGTCCCTCACCTACAGAAAATGATTCATAGATTGTAGGGTCGGAAGGGACCACAATGGATTCATAGATTCATAGATGTTAGGGTCGGAAGGGACCTCAATAGATCATCGAGTCCGACCCCCTGCATAAGCAGGAAAGAGTGCTGGGTCTAGATGACCCCAGCTAGATACTCATCCAACCTCCTCTTGAAAACCCCCAGGGTAGGGGAGAGCACCACCTCCCTTGGGAGCCCGTTCCAGACCTTGGCCACTCGAACTGTGAAGAAGTTCTTCCTAATGTCCAATCTAAATCTGCTCTCTGCTAGCTTGTGGCCATTGTTTCTTGTAACCCCCAAGGGCGCCTTGGTGAATAAATACTCACCAATTCCCTTCTGTGCCCCCGTGATGACCTTATAGGCAGCCACAAGGTCGCCTCTCAACCTTCTCTTGCAGAGGCTGAAAAGGTCCAGTTTCTCTAGTCTCTCCTCGTAGGGCTTGGTCTGCAGGCCCTTGACCATACGAGTTGCCCTTCTCTGGACCCTCTCCAGGTTATCCGGATCCCTCTTGAAGTGTGGCGCCCAGAATTGCATGCAGTACTCCAACTGCAGTCTGATCAGCGCCTGATAGAGGGGAAGTATCACCTCCTTGGACCTATTCGTCATGCATCTGCTGATGCATGATAAAGTGCCATTGGCTTTTTTGATGGCTTCGTCACACTGCCGGCTCATGTTCATCTTGGAGTCCACTAGGACTCCAAGATCCCTTTCCACCTCTGTGCCACCCAGCAGGTCATTCCCTAGGCTGTAGGTGTGCTGGACATTTTTCCTCCCTAGGTGCAGCACTTTGCATTTCTCCTTGTTGAACTGCATCCTGTTGTTTTCTGCCCACTTGTCCAACCTATCCAGGTCTGCCTGCAGCTGTTCCCTGCCCTCCGGCATGTCCACTTCTCTCCATAGCTTTGTGTCATCTGCAAACTTGGGCAGAGTACATTTGACTCCCTCGTCCAAGTCACTGATGAAGACATTAAAGAGTATCGGTCCAAGGACCGAGCCCTGTGGGACCCCACTGCCCACACCCTTCCAGGTCGAGACCGACCCATCCACCACGACTCTCTGGGTGCGGCCCTCCAGCCAATTCGCCACCCACCGGACTGTGTAGTCATCCACGTCACAGCCTCTTAACTTGTTCACCAGTATCTTAACTTGTTCACCAGTACTTAACTTTTTCACCAGTAAACTTGGATCACTTGGATCACCATGTCCAACCGCCTGCCCCTGGCAGGAAAGAGGACCGAGGTCAGATGACCCCAGCCAGATGACTATCAAGCCTCCTCTTGAAGACCTCCAAGTTACGTGATATCACTACCTCTCTTGGAAGCCCATTCCAGATTCTGGCCACCCTCACTGTAAAAAATGTCTTCCTAACGTCTAACCTGAATCTACTCTCCACTAGTTTACACCCATTTTTCCTAGTTACTCCTAGGGGCGCTCTGGTAAATAGCGCATCTCCAATTCCCTGTTGTCCTCCCTTGACAAACTTTAGGTGGTTACATGTTCTCCTCTCAGCCGTCTCTTATGAAGGCTGAAGAGATCCAGATCTCTCAACCTCCCCAAGTAGGGTCTTTCACAGAGGCCGCTAATCATGCGAGTGGCCCAACTCTGAACCCTCTCCATATTCTCCATGTCCCTGTTGAAGTGTGGCACCCAAAACTGGACACAGTACTCCAATTGCGGCCTGACCAATGCCACATAGAGGGGGAGCATCACCTCCCTCAATCTGTTGGTCGTGCACCTGCTAATGCACAACAATGTGTGATTGGCCTTGTTGATGGCCTCGTTACACTGCTGGCTCATGTTTATCTTGGAGGCAACTATGACTCCAAGATCCCTCTCAGCCGCTGAGCTGCTAAGGAGGTCATCCTGCTTGTTCCCCATACTACGAGCATTAGTGTAGAGGCATTTAAAGCCTCCTGAGAATGTATGCACCGTCCCACTAATCCCAGGACTCTCCAGGCCCCTGTCTCCTACCTGGATACTTCTTGGGCTCATCGCCTGTCTTGGCTGGGCTGTTCTTGTTGGTATGTCTTGGTTTGGTGTTCCGTGGACCAAACACCAGTGTCAGGACAATCCTGTACCAAAGAGTTCACAGCAAAAACTCGTTAAATTAGGTCGGACCATAAACTAGAGATGGAATAGCCAAGTGAGTTTCTTAGGACTCCTAAAATTGCCCAGTTTCTCAGATAGTGTCAGAGAGGAGTAAGGATTTTGCTGACAAGGGTATGATATGGAGACTCAATCTTACTTTTATTGCACCTGTCCAATGGCAATTGTTGAGTTTCATGCACATGAAGTTGGATGCCTATAAGGGGTGGACTCCACATCACGGTGTGAGTTACGGATCAGGAATCAAAGACTTAGCCATGAGGTCCATGGGGGAAAAGCTGAGACAGTGTCCCGGTCAAGGTTCAGGGGTGAGGAAGTGAATAAGAAAAGCAAAGAGGAGATTCCAAGAGCCAAAGCCCAGACACACAGGTGAGCAGGTTGAGAAACTGGAAAAGCAGTGAGTGCAGGATCCACAGAGCTTAACCACAGCAGATCTTCAGACAGAAGTGTTGGCTGTCCTGCAGCCACAGCTGGACTTTCTTGCAGAGACTGCTATTACCAGCAGCCAGGCAGAAGGCCCTAACATTGGCCAGTTGGTTCAAAAACAAAGATGGGCCACAGGTTAGAGCCTGTTTTGGTTAGGCTGGGCTGCCTTTCGGGCCCCTGACACTGCCCCAGCAGAACAGCCCCAGCACTGTCACATGTGGCAAGTCCCCTCTGTTTGTCTGACATTGTCCTCACGACTAGGGATCTACCGAATTCACAGTGGACGTGGGCTGCGCAGCAATTCCCTTCATCTTGCAGGTTCCCTGAAACGTGTCCCCTCCTCCCCCAATTGACAGCAGGGCCCTGCCCCTTGCTCCTGATTGGCAGACAGGCAAAAGCCGTGGTTTCAAATATGGTGCTGTTTTCTCCTTCCAGCTGGTCAGACACATGCAGCAGGGCCACCTGGGCCCCTCGGCCTATCAGCAACTGGGGGTGGGAGTGGGGGTGAGGATTTGTGGGGGATTGCAGAGGGGAACCTCCAAGATTAAAGGAGCTTCTGCCTAGGCAGCTTCCAGCATGAATTTGGTAGGTCCCTACTCAGGACCAGAGACAGGATACAACCAAAAGCAGATAGCATTTCTGAAAGTCCAGAAGTGCCAGACTCCTAATAAGAGGTCACATCTGCTTTATTCCCTTCTGGTCTGTGACTCACCATTGAACTGAGCCATGAGGAAAGTCCTGTGTGTAATCCCAGGCAAACAGTCCTACTTTTCCAAGGGGACATCGCCATCACTTTCTGGCCATGCAAACCAAAACATCTGGATCCCTCCCCTGCATCCCACTTCAGCTCCATGAAAACAACAGGGTCCATTCATGAAGCCTGCACACTCCCAGTAGGTTGTAAGTGCATTATCCAAAATCTTCTCATGCTCAATCCCTTGCACTGGCCCAAGTCACTCACTCCAGGCCTCTGGCCACCATGCTATAGATGTGTGCAGGAGGCAGACGGGTGACTCAGGGGCTCAAGCACTGTGCAAAGCTCTGGGATCCTCTCCTCTGAACCCTTTTTCAAACACTTAACTCCCAGTGTCTGAAGCACAGGGGTTGCCCCAGGGCTGTATGGTCCTCAGTGGCCTACTTTGGACAACCCGGCCTAGATTATTGAAAGAAGTATCCTATGTCTCCCGTCTCTGTCTTGCTATTCAGTTTGGGGTCACTGTTTCCTCCAAGCCACATTTGAGATCAACTACTTTCCTCATCTGGGAACCATGTCTTGACTAGACTCGGAGCCAGCTCCAGTCTCAACAAGCTCATCCATCAGTGCACCTGAGCACCACAGACACCATGGCCTCTTATTCCTCTTATTACTATGAGTGCCTCCGCTGTATGTCGTTTTGTTTTCATTTGCTCCTGTGCCATTTCACCATGGATGTAAAGCTAGGAGGCTTCTTGTTTCTCCATGCTGCCCTTCGCTGAGATGTCTTGCATAAATCAAATCAATTTCTCTTCCATAAGGTTTAGACAGATACTTGGTAACATTTTTTATGAATATAATAATAATAATAATGCATTAAATATAATATATATATAATATAATAATAATAATAATCTTTTCCACTAAAGAGAAAAGATTAGACTAAAATGGAGTTTTTCTTCTCTTTTGTAAAAAAATGTGTTCCACCATTGTCTCAGTGGAGTGAAAATGGCGTAAAAAAAATATAGGTGAGACAAGAATCGAGTCTAAAGTCCCTCGCTCTTTAAAATAGTTCTTGGGAACATGTGCGTCTAAGCACTTAGGATCATAGGATCCTATGTTTGTAGGCATGAAGGCCTGGAAGGGACCTCACAAGGTCACATCTTGTTCAGCTCCTGCTCAAAGCAAGATCATCCCTGACTAAATATCCCCAGGCAAGTGCCTGTCTCACCTGCTCTTGAATGTTTTCAAGCATGGAGACTCCTCAGCTTCCCTAGGCAGCCTGTTCCAATGCCCAACTGCTCCCAGAGTTAGCTAGTTCTCCCTAATCTCCAACCTCAACTTCCCCTGCTGCAGTGTGAGACCATTGCTCCTAGTCCTGTTCCCAAAAGACACAGCTAAACACTCATTTCTATCCTTTCTACAATCACCCTGCAGGTATTTGAAGACTGTTATCAAATGCTATTGGCAGTCTTCTCTTCTCCAAGCTAAAGAACTGTAGTTCTTTCAACCTTTCTTTATAAGTCTTGTCTCCCAGGCCCCGGATCATTTTTGTTGCTTCACAGAATTATTCAATTGCTTCTTTGAGAATTAGCACCATAATACCAGTCTGAGGTGAAAACTGGCAGATGTGAGAAGTGAAACAAATATTATACCTATTAACCAATTCATTTTACCACATTTTTAATTAAAGATTCCTTTATTTGATTAATGCCCTGCAGTCATTTGGTCCTGTCTACTGATTGGCTCCATTACTTCCAGTCACAAGACAGGAACATCGAACATCATTCAGTTTTCATTTACTGCTCTGCATTCTTGCCTAGCAAGCTTCCTGTTTCCCCCTGTTGGCCTTTTCCTTGATATCTTGGTTAAATCAAATATATTTATTTTACACAAGGCGTAGAGAGATTCTTTGGTAACAGCCTTTTTCATGAATAAGAGATAAAATAGTACTTTTCTTGTCTTCTGTAAAAACTATGGCTGCCTATGCAGGTGGTCTTTGGAGTTCTCCATTTCCCAGCAGCCCCTACCTATGTGGCTGGGGCTGGTCTCCATGGAAACTCCAGCAGCATCCGCGTTGTGATAGTGAAACTGGCCCCAACTATGTGGGCAGGGGTTACTGGGAAATGGAGTCTGGCCACTGGCCGGATCTTCATCATTTTGCCCACCCCTGATCTAAGCACATAGGATCATAGGAAATTCACGCTGCAAAGGACCCCACTAGTTAAAACCACTTCAGCCATGTTTATCTGTGTCTATTGGGACATTTATGCCATAACCCTACTCAAGGCAGGATCATCCCTCACTAAACCACTCCAGCCGAGTGTCCGTCTCACCTGCTTGTGACAGTTTCCAAGCACGGAGAATACACAGCTTCTCTAGGTCGCCTGATCCAATGCCTGACCACTCCAAAGTCAGCTAGTTCCCCTGATCTCCATCTTCAATTTCTTCTGTTGTGGCTTGAGGCAGTTGCTCCTAGCCCTGTACCTGATAGCCACAGAGAAAAGCTCATCTCCATTCTCTCTATAATTCAGGTTTTTGAAGACTGTTCTCAAATCCCCGCTAAGTCTTCTCTTCTTCATGCTAAATAATAGGGGTGTGTGAAATGGGCCCAGAAGTGGACCAGAAGTACTCTGCCAGGTAATGTGCAGCTGCACCCCCCCCCCCCACACTCCCTCCCCCAGATCAGTGAATGGCTGCAAGGGGACCCCGGGTGCCTCCCCAGACCCAGGAGGCACCAGGCACTGAGCCGGGGGAGTGTGGCAGGGCTCCCCACATGTTTCCCAGCGGACCCAGAAGTGCTTCTGGTCCACTTCTGGGTCTGCTGCCAAGCGCACTGGGGAGTCCCCCGTGCTCCTGTGGGATGCTCCATGTGCCCCAGCATCACAGCACTCACGAGCCACCTGCTACCTAGAGGTATGTAGAAAAAACGTTTAAAGCTGCCTCTACAGCTGAATCGCTGAATCTTTCCAAATGAATCTGAATCTATTTGAAGTGTTCTGATTTGATTCACAGAGATTAAAGGGTCCTCTGATTCAATTCAGATTTGGAGATTTGGCCACTGGATTCGGCCGAATCTCCGCTGAATCAAATCAGGGACTGAAGCTTTGCACAGCCCTAATAAATAACCCTTGTGCTTTCAACCTTTCCTCATAAGTCTTATCTCCTTGGGCCCCAGATCATTTTTGTTGCCCTGCCACTTCTCCTATTATCTTGACGTTTTATCTGGGTTTTGGCTTTCTTCAGAGGGTCAGCATGAGGGAAATAAAAAGTTTCAATCTCCCATTAAATCTTCACATATACAATAATTTAGTAAAATTTCCTGCAACAGAAGAACTCTAGTGAACTTGGAAAATGGAGTAGACTTCCTCAAACCTTTTTTCTAAGCATTTCAGTGATATAACCCATGATTCGTAGTAGGTCACTGGCTGTTAAGTGACTGAGAAAATTTAGTCCCCTAAATGTTCCAGAAAACCTTGCTGGTGGCCGTCTCAGTTGAATGAGACTTAGCTCACAGTAAACTACAGCATTTGTCAATTTTGCTGGAATGCTCTGCATTTCCCAACCAGCTTTCTTAGGGCTCCTAAGACATCCCTGTTTCTCAGGCTGTAGATGAGTGGATTCAGCACTGGGGTGACAATGGTGTAAAAGAGAGCCACAATCTTGTCTTGCACTGGGGAGTGGTAGGAGCTGGGTCTCATGTACATGAAGATGGCTGCCCCGTAGAACATGCCCACCACAGTCAGATGGGAAGAGCAGGTGACCAGCGCTTTCTGCTGTCTGGTTGAATTCATCCTGAGGACTGCAGCAAGGATGCGAGCATAAGAGGCAAGGATGGTGAAAGAAGGGATAAGGAACATAACAATGCTACACACAAACAGCAGGGTCTCATATTGGGACGTGTCAGAGCAGGACAATTTGAGCAGGGCTGGGACCTCACAGAAAAAGTGGTTAATTTTTTTAGAGCCGCAGTAGGGCAAGTGCATGGTAGAAGCTGTAAGAATCAAGGCATCTACACATGTCCCGATCCAGACCCCGCCTGTCAGACCCAGGCAGACTCTCTTGCTCAGGAGGACAGGGTATTGCAAGGGGTTGCAGATTGCTACGTACCTGTCATAAGCCATGACTGCCAGGAGGAGGCACTCTGCTCCACCCATTGTCAAAAAGAGGAAAATCTGAGCCCCACAGCCAGCTGGAGAAATGGGGTTGCCTGGGGTCAGGAAGTCTACTGCCATTTTGGGAACAACAATCAGAGTCTGACAGATGTCCATGAAGGCCAATTGACTTAGGAAAAAATACATGGGAGTGTGAAGGGAGGAATCCACTTTGATTAGAAGTATGAGGAGAGTATTTCCAGAAACGGCAGCAATGAAGGTTAATAAGATCATGGCCATGGAGAACATGTGTACATTGGTCCGGCTCAGGAGTCCCAGCAGAATGAAGTCTGCTGAAGATGTTTCATTCCCACTCTTCATTTCCTCTTCATGCAGCTTTGCCTGAAACCCTGGACAAGAACCAAATGCCTTGGGGAATGTGCATACACTCACTAATAGCAACTGAGGCAACTGGCAGGTTTTCTTCTCCTGTGAAAGAAATGACAGGCATTATGGTTCAAAAGAGAGGGGAGACATGCAGTGGTCGATTAAGATTTCTTTGGGCCCCTGGGCAAACAGAAAACTGGAGGTCCCCTGTACCACATTATAAACAGGAATGTATCAAAAAGCATTAATAAATAGACCCATTAAATGGTTACATGCTGCATTAATAAATAAAGCACAAGAGGCAATGTCAAAATTAACTATTTAGTTTTGCCACACACAAAACTGAATAAAACAACTGCCGTAGGAAAATGACTCAGATGCATGGGATTGCCATAAATGTATAATAATATGAAAGGAAAGATGTTCTAGTTTAGTGGTCATATAGATTCTTGTCTGACTGTTTTTTTTTTAAATACACATTTTACATTGTACCTGCACTACAGTAACTATTGCAAGAAAAATATGGGCCACTCCTATAGCCTTGAGTATCAGTCTAAGAATGCTGTTAGTGATTCTTGCAATTAAAATAAAGACCTACACAATACAACTCTTTTTTTTCTCTTTCCCAAAAACTTAAACAGATGCTAAACATCATATACTGTAAAGCTCTCTCTTTTATCTCCCCATTACACCCTTGTGCTACCATTGCATAATTTTATAACCAAAATGTATAGATATATTGTGTTATATTAATTAATATGCATTATATATATATATATAATGTAGACAGACAGATCTAATCAGCTCCTAGAAGAGCTCACCCTTCCCTACACGAGCTGCCATCACTTGGGAAAAATGCACACTCCCTCTCTATTGGGAGCTCGGTTTGGGGTCAAGAACTGCAGGAAGCATCCTGGGGTGAGTAGGATTCCCCTTCTCTGTACCCCAAAGCACCCAATAGCAGCAGGACTAAAGCACCACACCCTGCCTTGCTGGGGGATCTGATGCAGTTTGGGGGTGGTTTGGAGCTACAACCCCCAACACCACACACACACACACACATGCACGCACACACGCACGCACTCTGTATCTGGAGCGGCACGGCAACCTATTCTGTAGTTGCTTGCCTGCCCTGCGACGCAACCCTTGGGAGGGAAGGACAGCAGGATCAGGCTCCTTTCAGGCACAGGGATGGGAGAGGAACAGACCAGCTGGGCAGTGAGTGGCAAGGGCAGCATTGATCCTCATGACACAGTATGGGTTGTTACTACACGGTCATTTAGTACTTCCAAGAAGAAATAGTAAATGATGGTGCAGTAACAACAGCGTGTAGGGGACACAAATAAATGTGCCAAGTAAAATCAGCTGTAGGCTGTTCAGAAAAGAAGAAGAAAAACAAAGAAAGAGAAGACTAGAACATGACAAAAGTTGCTTAAAATTATGTATATATATTTCAGGAAAAAAACTGAAACAAATTTATTTTAGTCTCAGGTTGCTAGAGATCTCTGGCCTATCATTTCAATTCCATGAAACCAATGATAAAATAAAATTAAGAAGAAATGTCAGTTCTATAATGCTTTTGATAAAAATGGTCAATCAGTATTTCAATTAATGTGAGTGGGTATTTTTTCCTGAAAAAAAGGATGTTTCACTTTTTTAAGGGGCATTTCCCCCCAAAATTGAAACATTAATTTTGAACATTTCCAGTAACGGGCTAAAGGCCATACAGTACAAAATACTCTGTGAGGGACCTGCCTGACTAGGAGTGGTACAGATGCAACACCTGAAGAATAGCCTTCATAACTCTTGGAACAAAAGCTCTCTGAACCTGAAAGAAGTTGCCTCTTCCCACTAGGTAAAAGGCCACAATCTCACTGGCTTCTCTGTTTCTCTAGGGAGGGTGGTAGGGTCCCAGGGCAGCCCAGCTGCAGGCTGCTGCAGTGGGCTGGGGAGGAGACACACATATACTCACATACCGTGCTTAGCCAGGAACACAGCTGGCTCGCAGAGACTGAAAGAAACTGACCTGCAGTTTCCTTTCTGCCTGGACTTGCGGGGGTGCAGATCAAGACCCCCCCCATAAACCAAGAGGGAGTGGGGTAGGGGCAGGGGTGAATCATTTGCCCCTGCCCCACTCCCTGCTGCACTGTGGGCATTGCCCCACACCCCAGCCTGGCTGGGCCTCCATTCATGGGGAATGGGGCCCCCGCCATGATGGATTGTGGGGCAAACAGAACCCAGAAGCTCATCTAGGGGTGTGGCGCCAGGGAGCCAAAACAGGGGCACGTGGTGCCCCGGTCTGTGCACGGGGCAAGGACGAGCTACAGCTGCGGGCTGGGCTCAGCCTGCTCCTGGCCTGCACGCCTCGCTGCAGCCTTTGCAAGTGGTGTGAGGTGGCACCTTATGCCTCACTGCCTAGCTGGGTTGGCAGTGAGACGCATATGCAGCTGCACTGCTTTCAAAGATGGCAGCAAGGCATGCAGGCAGGGAGCAGGCAGAGCTCTGTGCAAAGATCAGGTGTCACATGGTTCCTCCTTGGCTCCCTGGCACAGTGCTTCTGGAGGAGCCACCGGGCTGCACTGGGTATTTCCTGTGGATGATGCAAGTTGGGTCCAGGGGTCCCATAGTCTTCGTCCCCTATGACCCAGTGGTGCAGCCAAGGCTGGCCCCAGTCTAGCTCCTGGCTCTGGGCCCTGCTGGGTGGTGCGGGGCCAGTGTGGGGAGGCAGCTGTGGCCAGTGCAGTGCTGCGGGGTGGTAAATTCACAGGGGCCACCAGTGCCAGGCAACAACCCTGGGCACAAGGGAAGAGGCTGCCACAGCCCCAATCCCAGGCTCAGCTTTTCTCTCCCTCCCCACGGCCCTTTCCCCTTCATCTGCCTATTCCCCCACAGACCTTCCTGTCAAGGGGGTGGGGGGGGGGGCACTCATGCACACACGCACCCCCCTCCCCCCCAAAAAAAATTCCCTCCACCTGTGCCCATGATGTTCAACTGTGAGGAAGATACAGTGACTTTGCTGTGCTCTTCCTCTGACCTCACAGGACAATGTATTCCATTACAGGTGATCTCTACTTATAAACTACAAGCCAGCATTCAGCCAGCCAGCCTTGACCTAATCTGGTCAAATCTGATTTTCTAAGAGACCTAGCTTTCTACTGGGTGCATTAACTCT